>NC_140072.1:54456164-55078201 GCF_964194135.1 Talpa europaea
AATCTAAAAAACTCCAAATTAATATAGGTAAAGGCAGAGAAAGGAGTTCTCAGGAAGATGCAATCCAAGTCTTGGCTACTCTATCCCAGGAGTTAATAAGAAAAAAGACATTAAGACCCCATAGCAAGTCAACCTGGAAACCGCATGGCTGAGTTTCTCTGCAAGACCACAGATGCAGTTCAAAATAAAAGTCACTTTCCCTGTTACAGTTTACAAGGCAGATGGGGGGGTCTTCCAGAAGGACTGTTCTTTTCAAGCATCCCTTCCCCTGATTATATGTCTGTACAGGCAGAGGCTGTATGGAAAGAAACTGGACATCACAAGCAAGTATGCTTAGTTATAAAACTAGTGTACATTGAGATTTTGTTAAGTATCGGCATTTGACCCCATTCACTATCTTTCTTAAAAGTCATTTTTTAAATTAGTGATCATTCATCTAAAGCAAGCCCTACCTGTGCACCTGCCTTTCTTCCTTGGGGTCTAACTTCTGGCTCATTTTTACCAACAAGAGCTGTGATCCCTTATGTTTCACATGATTCTTATTCCCTTTCCTCTTTTTACATCCCTGATGATTTTTCCATTATATGTAAAGATTATAAGCATATGATAAAAAATGAGATCTTTTTATCACATAGTGAGCAGCAGTAGCATCCCAGTAGAGGCTCTGAATCCCCCCCATGTCCCCCTCCTTCCCCCTTTCACTGTGTGTATTAGGCGTCTGTGCTCTGTCGTATTTTTCCAGCTTTACTAAGGAAAAACCGACAAATAAAAATCATATATATTTAAGGTATGCTACTTGCCATTTTGATATACATATACATTGTGAAACACTGACCACAATCAAGTTAATTAACATATCACTTCACACTGTCACGACTTTTTGTGCGTGGTGGTAATGTGAGGGGGAAAAGGATGTCCTACAGCTAATTCCACACAGGCTTTGGCGTGGGGTGGGGGTGGAGTCCACAAAGCCTGTATGGAATTAGCTGTAGGACATCCTTTTCCCCCTAACAGTAACACTTAAGGTCAACTTTCTTAGTGAAAAAAATTTAAAAGGAGTAGACATTTACAAATTTCATTATCCTAATTTATATAATTATTGTAAAATATGCCTGGTCTTTTGTCATCTTATGTTTTCCATGTTTGTGTTGTCATTCTTTTTAAACTTTTTTACGGAGTTTCTAGTTTCTGTAATTCCTCGCCTCTCCTCAGTTTGGAAAATCTAGTATCTTCTTAGTAATGTTAATGGTTGGAGAGAAAGAAGTCAGCACCCTTTCCTTCACTTTACTATCCAGCCAGTCTTATAAACATATGCCTCCCGCCCTCTATCGGAAGAGATATTTCATAAAAAGATAAAAGTACTTCGAGTAAATATATTACCTTTTGTTTTAGAAAAATAATTACTGTTATATTAAATTTAGTCTTTACTTCTGGAAATATCAGTGTTCAACTGCAGCCCCTTTGCCCATAACTTCTCCATTCTGTTGCTTTTTTGAGTCATCTCCAGAAAGGATGAGCTCTTACATATTTGGAAATGTTTTTATGAAGCCTATATAACTGAATGGCAGCTTTATTGGGTACAGAATTCTTAGGTCGACTTTTTAATCTCAGTGTTCTGACAATTGCAATACATTTATCTAACACAAAACTCATATCCAGATTCAAGAATGAACCCTTACCTTTTAGTAAGAAAAATGTCAATAGAAAAATGGGCAAATGGCTTGAATGGGGACTCGACAAAAGAGGACATATGAAAAAGTGCTCAATCTCATTAGTCATTATGGAAATGCAAATTAAGGCCACAGGAAAGAGTTTATACACCTCCACCTCCCACAATGGCAGAGAGACTGTTGTTGATACCATTTGCAGGTGAGGAATGCAGAGCACAGCAGGAGTTTTAAACTACTACAAGCACTAGGGCAAACGATTGTGCTTGCTAAAACTGAACACACCAGGTATCAGTCCCTGGTAAATAACCCCACCATGTGTACACGTACATACATGTAAGGAGACAAGAGAACATTGTATCATTGTATCGGGTTCATATGGTTCATGACAACCCCAAATTGAAAACAAGCCAAAAGACCATCAACAACTGAATGGATAAATAGGTGGATTTAGCATAAAATGCAGTCTTGGGGGAGGGAAAGGAGAGGATAAAACATTTTCATAACAGTTGCAAAATATTCCATTCCTGACTTGTCCGGCACCCTACAGTTGCATTCTAAGAGAAGTAATGTAAATTAGTTTTGAAAAGTGGTAAGGACTTGTCTGAGGGGGTCAGGTTTAAGTAACTGAGGGTGGCATGAGGGACTACCTAAGGAGCTGGCAAAAAGTCTTGATCTTGTGGTTCCACTGCATATGCCTTTTGTGAAATTAAGACTTACACCTATACGTGTATTTCATTAGAAGAATGGTTTTAAAAAGTATTTTCCCCAAAAGTTAAAAAAAAAAAAAGCTTAAAAAACCAAATTTGTGACCACCTTAATTTTCTGGTTAACATATTTTTTAATTTCATCCTTGAAGGATCATTATTTGTTGATTTTTATTCATTTCGTAAGTTTTTTCTATTCTATCTCTGACACTTGCTTTTGTTGAGCTTGCTCCAGATTCTTTCCTGGAACACCCATGAAGGTTCCAGACATACCGGCAGGACCCCCATCTCTCTTCTGCATCCCTAATCTCCACGCTTTCCCTGTTTTGGAGCCATCTTTCAAGCCTCTCTCTCTTCCTCACCATCTGCTTTTCTGTAGCTCTGATTCTGCTTCCACATCTCCTAGTGCAGCTGTAAATGCTCTGTGCAGTGGGAGATTTCTCCTGGAATTCAGCCTATAGTTATCATGGCTTCCTTGTAATTTTTTTCTAATACTTTCTTTCCTGGTTTCACCGTGAACATTTCATTCAACTGCCCTGAAGTATAAAACCAGTTCTTCAAACTCTTCTTGTATTTTTATGTAAATCTTTTTTGCACAGTCTATTAATCCCTCCATTTTTCACACAGAATTTGAATGGGCTGCAGGTTGGATTTTTTGTTCGTTTGCTTGTTAATCTTTCAAGAGAGAAAGTGTATCTCCACGGTTTCTCCCATATGGACATTTTTGACTGAATAGTTCTTTACTGTAGGAACTGTCCTATGCACTGCAGACACTCAGCAGCATCCTTGGCCTCTACCCACTAGATGCCAGTAGCACCGCACTACTGTGGCACATGCACTCAGACATTGCCAAATGTGCCCCGGGAGGAGAGAGGTAAAACAGCCCCCGGGATGAAAGCTAGGGTAGAGTCTCCTGGTCTCTACGTACCCGGACACTGCTCCATTTCCCCTTAGAAGCAAGCTAGAAAAGCGAATGTTGTGCAGAGGTTTCAATTGTTAGTTCCAAAGTTCAGCAGCCTGAGGGTGGCGGGAGGAACTGGGGGCTGGTTGTGGACAGCTGCAAACTGAGAGATTTCATTTCTATGCATTGTTTGTCAGGGCCAATGCCTCTGAATTTGGGTATATGTTTGTGTGTTGGGGGCTGGGTTGTGCTGTCCTGCTGCTAGGATTTCGGTTTATTTCCTCATATGGGAGTGAACTGGTCACTCTGATAAGACACATAAGTTAAAATAACCCCCCACAGGTCTGCACAAGTTTTGTTTGGTGGCTCTGCAAATATTTTTCTCGGCACAATAGCCTTTGTTTGGTGCTGTTGGCCCTGAGCTACAAAGCTGGCTCCTAGGATATAGCTTCCCATCTCTCCAGGCAACCATCCTCACCCCAGACCTTACCCCCATCAGAAACTGGAGCAGAAAGGGAAAAGGGGGCCTGCTTGCATTCCCCACTTTCCAGAGAGCATGCCTTCTAGATGGGTGGTCTCTCTCCAATCTCTCCACGTTGTGGGGTCTCTGAGCCTTCACTATTGTTCTTCCCAACACTGGGAGTTGTATACGCATGTCACCCTTTATTTTAATTCAAATTGACCTTAAACTGGCACAGAGCCCTTGGAATTCATGGCTTAAGATTGGGGCTATTTCCAAATCTCAGTTGATGAAATATTCTCTTCTGTTTTTGTTTCTTTTGGTTCCTTTCGCCAGGTTTCAGGAAAGGAGTATTTTGCTAACTTGCTGTCACCATTTCTCTTTTTTAGTCTCAGTGTTAGATTCCTTCCTTCTCCATAGAGATATAAAGTGACATGGTGAGGAAACAGCTCAGCTCTCCTTAGAGAAAAAAACCTATTCTATGCCTTGCTTTGAGAAGTGAAGCTTTTCTCTCCTAAAATATATAGTAGAAAGCTCTGGGCGAGACCTCAGGAGAGCAAAATCCAATTTTTGAGAAAATGCTGGTTATGTGGCTCTAGGTACTTTTCTTCGCTCTATGCACTTAATTTTATACTCATTGAAAGGGAAAAAATATGCTCTATTCCACTTCTGCAGTATGCTGGGAAGAGAAGGAAATGTATCCTTTTGCTTTCAGCAAAAGATACCAAACACAAGAAACCACTCATTTCTGCCTAACCCTACTAGGGATTCTTAATTTCTGAATGAAACTTCCAGCTCACCCCCCCTTACAGAGACCAGGGGGGTCTGGCAGTTAGGGACAAGCCCCCCTCCACCCCCCACCCCATAAGGCCTTTCTTCTCTTTACAACACTGGCAGAGAGAAGGTGTTAGGGAGAAAAGGTGTCAAGGCTACCCAGAGGTTTCATTGTACCCCTCTTCTTTTTCCAGACAGCCCTACATAATGCCTCAGTTTCCCAGGTAATTTTAGTGGACTTAAAGCTGTCCAGCTTAAGCCTGTAACTAGTTAGATTTCACTTCCTCGACAGGCAATAACGGGGTGCTAGGAAGTGGCAAATTCATGCAGAGGGCAGGTAAACGTCCCAGCCCTACATTGGATCAGGTAAGCCAGGAACTTGTTTTGAATAAAATCAGGTCAGTTGCCTCTCAGGTCATGCTGGACCTGCTGGTAGTAGATAAAAATCCCTTTGCAGCCTTTATAACACCATACACAGTCACTGATGACCAAGATGAAAGGTAAGGAGAGCATGCCTAAACCAGTCTGTAAAGTTTAAAGAAAGAATAAAAAACTAAAGAACTAAATAAAAGAACTAAAAAACATGTACTTATCATATGCTCAGCACCAGTCTAGCTGCTTTAGAAATACAACATTCAGTCCCTGAAGGAACATGGGATTTATCTGAAAAGACTAGTGTACATATATATATAACAGCAAATCAGGTAAGAGAAAGAAGAGTCCATCATTACATCTTTGTTACAGATGCTGCTGTCAGTCCTTGGTGCCCTCCCAATGTCCCAGACTGCCTGCTGGTTCTTTAACCCTCTCCTCAATCCCTTTCACCAGGCCAGCCTAGCCTCCTGGTTGGGAGTTTCTGTCCTAAATGTTAGCATTCTCCACTCTCCAGCCTCTACTCCACCCACACATGCAGCCCGGTGAGACGGCCGTAACTGCACTCTGGGCTATCCACAGCTTGCTGCAGAACCACCACTGCCCAGATACAACCGGATGCACACCTCCAGGCCTCTCCAAAGTTCAAACTTGCTCTTCTCCCACGATTTTGAACATTGGTAAATGGCTCGACCGTCTGCCCAATCACCCAGCCTGGCACCTCAGCAGTCACCTGTGACTGCTCCTTCTCCCCAACTCCTACATCCAACCAGTCACTGAACCAGGCAGTTCTTTTTCTTATTTTGTCCTTACCTCCACCCCCCACCCCCCCAACACACACATACTCCCTTCTCCTTCCTCCTACTCAATGTCATTCTCTTAGTTCAAGCACCCATTATTTCTTGCCTGAACTCTGTCTGAGCTTGCAAACTGGTTTCTCTGCCTTCGGTATCACCCTCTCTTCCCCTGAAACTCTCCGCTCCAGCCACACCCAATCTCTCATCTAACATACCAGTCACACCAGAACTACTTGTATTTCCCCATGTTTTCTCATCTCCACATCTTCATGTGGCTTTTCATCTCTATGATCTTTATGTCCCTTTGCCTGAAGCACTCTGCCTTCTCTCTAATCATCTATTAAACTCCTACTTATCCTTTAAAACTCAGATCAGACACCACCTCCTCTAAGGAAGTTCATTCTGATACCCCCCTACCCAGAGTCAGATTTCCCACCTTTATATTGGTGCCCAAATATCCTACTATCTAAGAAAGTATTTAAAGGGCCTCCCTGGTGGCGCAAGGGGTTGAGCAATGTACTATGAAGCAATCAGAAGCCTCTGCAGCACGAGTTCGATCCCCAGCTGGCCAGGGAGCTGCCCACATGGCGCAGCAGACCTCTCCTACCTCGCCCGCTGCTCCCCTCAGCAGTGTATTTCATCAGTCTGCCTGTTCTGTTCCCCACTCTGTCTCTGGTGAATCCTCTCACCCCACCCCCACCCCCGCATCTCTGGCCTATACCCCAGCTCTTGTATGCATAAATAAATAAATCTTAAAAAATAAGTATTTAAAAACATGAAGTTCCTCTTTGTTGCAAACAGAATGCGGCGGCAGGGGTGGGGGGACACATTCACATAAAGACCATAGAATTAGACTTTACACGACTGTAAATAGAGTAACTTGTGTCCCCAGTCAGAACGGCAGTCCACACTGAGGCAGGGCAACACCCCTTCTTCACCCAGACTGTTGTCGTGCTCAGGCAAAGATGTCTTTCTCATGTTAGCCTTTGGCTACAAAGTTAGGGCAGGATGACCAACGGGATGAAAATGCAGCACTTCTAAGAAGGCAACCCCTAAAATCTGTTTCCTAATCTGCTTTTGCTATAATTTAATGTCTCCAGCTGCCTGCGGGCTGTTCCTCAGAGACATCAGGATAAGACATGAAAGATAACACAGACCTGTTTCCTTATCTATGAAAGGATGAATAGATGATCTCAAAGGATGCTTTTCCCCTAAAAAGTCATCTGGACTCATTCTGTCTGAAACTCGTTCTCATGAATTTCCCAGTTTCTGAGACTAGATGAAAGACATACAGGGCCTAGCCAACAGTCACTGCACCTCACTGTCCTGTCTTGGACAATGGCATTATACTTAGGGAGTGGTTAGGGGGTTCTCCAGTGTGTGCCTCAAAATATTAGAAATATATCAATATGCTCTTCCTCCAACAAGTCAGTACAGAACTTCAAGTTGTGCTAACTTTTCTCAAACCTGTACATAAACTACCTTGTGGAGTGAGGCACTGCTAATCATGTCCTCTAAATTTACTTTCAAGCTTTCAAGGGATGCCATTAATTCCAGTATTTAAGGAATCAGAGAACAAGTCCTTATGAATTCCATCCATTCCATTAGAAACCAAAAGCCTTTACACAAAAGTAAAACAATATTCTTGGTTTTGGGGTTTTGGCTATCCAGGAGGCTCATACTAACCAAAACTTCTTATCTGGCAAAAAATCACCAGAGTTTTAACATTAGGTTTCTTTTGCTAAGTTATAAGACTTTCTTAGGCTTTTATAAAGTTGTTCCCATAATTTGTTATCAATTGTTCATTATGTGTACATAATAACATTACCAAATTTTGCTGTCACTTCTACAGGAAATTGTTTTTTTTTTTTTTTTTTTTAAAGATTTATTTATGGACCTCCCCGGTGGCACAGAGGTTGAGCGCTGTGTTGCGAAGCTGCCCACGGCCTCTGTGGCGCCGGTTCGATCCCCGGCTGCTCCCCGGCCACCGGAGGAGGGTCCCGCATGGCGCGCAGACCTCTCCTGCCGCCCGCTGCTCCCCTCAGCAGTGTACTTCGGTCCTTCTGCCTGCTCTGCTCCCCGCTCTGGCTCTGGTGAATTCTCTCACCCTCTCGCGCTTCTGACTGTACCCAGTGCATGTATAAACAAATAAATAAAACATGCCTCTATAAAAAAGAAAAAAATAGAGGAACTTTCCTTTAAAAAAAAAAAAAAGATTCATTTATGTATACAAAAACTGGGTAACAGGCCAGAGGTTCGGGGGGTGAGAGGATTCACCAGAGACAGAGTGGGGAACAGAACAGGTAGACTGACAAATACACTGCTGAGGGGAGCAGCAGGAGAGACGGGAGAGGTCTGCTGGGCCATGTGGGTAGCTCCCTGGCCACCGGAGATCAAACCCGGGGATCAAACTCGTGCTGCAGTAGCTGCTGATAGCTTCATAGCGCTGTGCTTAACCCCTTGTGCCACCAGGGAGGCCCTCTACAGGAAATTCTTCCCTATATTGACCTACAATCTGCACCTCTCTACCTTTCACTGTTGAGGGGATGAGTTTCCCTCTGGAATATGAGGCAGTTCTCAACTGACATTAATCCCAGAGTGAGTGACCTTTATTCCTAACCCTTGTCCTGAGACCACATTCACAAATTCTGACACACCAGCTGATAGAAGAAACCACTGTCCAGACATGGGGTGCCCAGTGACTTCTGGAAAACAGGAGGGTCTTCCCAGCATGAAGCCCCATACCTCCAGAAACCGTTTCCAAGCAAATACCTTCTTCTTTGGCCCTACTCACTCCCAATACTTCTACTTTAGTTAGGACTCATTTCTCAACTAAAAGATTTCAATTACAGTCTGCCATGCTAGTTAAGGGTCCAAATCTCACTTCCAGCATTTGCTAGCTTTATAACCAGAATAAATTACTTAACCCAACTCTAACGCTTTCTTCATCATTAAAATGGAACTACTGACAGTGCTCAACTCATACCAATGTTATGAGGATTAAATGAGCTGGTGACTGTAAAGCACTTGGCACAGTGCCTGGGATAGAGCAAGTGTTTCATAAATACAACTACCACTATTGTTGTTGTTGTTATTGTTGTTACTATTACTGCAATAGCTTCCTTACTGGTGTCCTGCAAAGTTATCATCCTTTACCAATCCATCTTTTAAGCAAGTTCTAAGATGCACTTTCTAAAATATTTCTAGACTGTAAAATACAAATCTTTATAGAAAATTCAGAAAACATGAGAGAAGTCATTCATAGTCTGACAACAGCTGCTGGTGTTCTAGTAGGTTTTTTTGTTTTAACTATTTGTACTATGTGTATCTGCTATTTTCACCTAAGTCTTGTCCCATAATTTATCACTTACCATAGCTAGGTTTGGTTTCTAATTCTTTGTTTAGCATTAGACACAAATAAAATATAAACTGGAGCAAATGACTGACAGTGGCGGGAAGTTCCACCCCTTCTCACTTGCCCACTGCCCCTACCCTAAAAAGTCATCCCGACTCATTCTGGCAGCAGTTGAAGCAGTTGCCAGCGGTGCCACAGCTGGCTCCTCTGATGCTTACTGCACTGCCTGCACCTTGGCTCACCAGCTCCAAGCTAAGACTTGTCCCCTCTGGTGGGGGCTCTTCTGACCTGAGGTACGCAGGACAGAGGGCTGGGGCACCCCTGTGCTACAGATAGAAGACAAGAGTGAAAAAAACTGGAAAGGAGGCCTGACAAGACTAAAACCTGACTCACACAAGGAGGTGGGGGTTGAGGGGAATGAGGTTGGACCCTTAGGCACCAGTGCCTTATCACAAGGCATAAGACCCAAACAGGATAGATTGCCATAGGGAGTGGGGCATAGACCTGAAGGTAAAGACCTGTTTGTGGATGATATAATCATAAGATTTCCACATGCTCAATGTGGTTTTCTGTCAGCATCTGAAATGCACATCTTTCACAGATCATTCCATAAATGTAGCAGAAACCAGAGCCTCAAGGAGCTTACCAATGCCTTGGTCACCTTCCATGAGAAAGCAGACCCCCGCGAGCAGTCTGCATAGGCCAGGTCCTGCTTTCATTACAGAAATGGACCCAATTCCTCAGTGCTTTTATTCACCCACAGCCTCAGTCACCACCCAAGTGCTAACTAGGTCCAAACCTCTTACTCAGTCTGCTCTGATCTTAGCCTCTTCAAGCTCAGTTCACCCAAACAGAACTCATCACCTCTACTTTAGGTCTGTTCTCAGCAAACACCACCCTCAAGGTGTTAGGGGGAAATGATGTCCTGAGTTAATCCCATACAGGCTTTGTGGACCCCACCCCCACTCCAGACTAAAGCCATCAAGACTCTGGGAAAGACAAATCCCATCACCACCAAGGGAGGGTGGCTGGGACCTGAGGGTGGAGTTGGGCAGCCAGGTTGGATATAAAAACCAAACACGTGGGCCTTGGGCTCTCTGGCTCGCGATCGCTGGCCTCCTGGCTTCACGGCTCCTGGCTGGCGGCCAACTCTGAGAGCGCCATTTTGGGATTCCTGATTGGCGGATCGGGTAGGACTCATTTAAAACTTGGTCTCCCACTTTTCTCCCAGAGCTGTACATTCCCTCATTTCCCCTTCCCTTGTAAATAAACCTTTTATTAACCTTTCACGTGTGCCTGCAGTAGAGCATTGGTAAGTCCTTTTAAGCACGCGGGTGAGGACCCACAGTCAGGCACCCCGTTTTGTATCGGGGTTGCTCTACAACAAAGGCAGAAGCCTAAGTTGTCCTCACTGCCATATGCCTTCCTCCCTCAAACCCACTCACTCTCAGTCCAGGCCCTTGTTATTCCTTGCCTGGCTCATGACAACACCTTTCCTACAGGCTTCCCCAACATCTCTCTTCCTAGCACATGCCAGGAAAGCCTTCAGAAGCATGAGGGAAGGTTCTTCAGAAGCACAAGGTCATTAGCTCACTATTGCCCACAAGATCAAGTCAAACTCCTTTGTTGACTCTGCAGGGTCTCGACCCCACTTGTCTCCAAGCCACCTTCTGCTCATCCCACATGCACCCCACCCGATTATTCCCTCCAGACCCAAAGCAGTCCAAGCAAGTCCCACCCTCTCAGAGCCACCAAGGTGCCCTCTTCCCAGCTTGTCACCTTTCCATCTGGTATCTCTGCAAGCACAAGCACTACCTCCCACAGGAAGGCCCCCATGAAGCCTTCACCTCACTTAGTGCAACAAAGCGCCAGTCAGTGACATGCCACACACAACATGGCATCCCAAGCAGTTTCCTCCAATGTCTTTCCCACTGGCCTGTGAGCTCATTTGTGTCCCCAGGCCCCAGTGAGGTGGTTGGCACACAGTCAATGTTTGCACAAAGACAGAGCCTAGAAACCCAAGCCTGCCTTTGCCCTCCCCTGCCACCCAGGCAGACTTACCGACACAATCGCAGGTGGGGAACTCAGCCTGGGCTCTCTTGGCAGGTGTGTCCAGCAGACTCTTGGTGGGTGTATCCAGGTACTTGAGAGGTGACTCCAGGAAGCCACTGAGTGTGGGTGTGAGTGGGTTCTCAGCCTTGGTGGGTGTGGCCTCCTGGCCTCCCTCCTCTGAATGGAAGCAGGTGGTTGAGAGCACAGTCACAGCCCCCGAAGACTCAATCTTGATTTGCTTAGGGGAGCGGGTGGCAAAAGGGCTCTCAGGGGCTGGGAGACAAGTTGGCTGGTTCTCAGAGTCCTGAATGGGCACAGATGGAGGGCCAGGAAGTCCAAAGCTGTCCCCAAATTCAGCCTCAAACTGTCGGATGAGCTCTTCCAACTTGTCATCGGCAGGGGGAAGAGGGCCGGTGGAGCCTGGCTGCAGAGTTGCCATGGGGCTGGGGGACCTCATTTCCTGAGTAGGGGGCAGCAGGCTGTCCCCGGAGGGACTAGGTGCAAATAGCGCAAGAGAAGGTTCTGGGGGCAGGGGGACAGCAGGGGCTTGTGAGGCGGGGGGGAGGGGAGCAGGTGGGTGTGCCTGTGCATCCTCAGAGGCTGGAGGCCTCAGCCCTTCCAGGACAATCTGCCGCAGCGGCAGGAAGAGAGGCTGTGTTTCCCGTGGCCTGGACTTCTTGATCTGAATGGGCTTCCGGACACTAGGCTTAATCCCAGGGGTGGCTTTCTCAGTTCCCAAGGGACCTCCAGATGGCACCAGGGGTTTCTTCTTCTTCTCCTTGGGTGGTCTGTCTGGAGGCCGTGGGGCAGGTGAGCTTGATGGTGCCCACCAGCCAGGAGCAGGAGGGTCCGAGGGAGGGGGAAAGGAGGCGTCATGAGCCTGTTCCAGGAAGAGACTGCGCTTATGGTGGAGGTGCTGCTGCAGGGCGGTCTGGGCCTTCTGGTGGGCGCTGGGTTCTGGGGCTGGTGTGGGAGCCTCCCTCTGGAGAACTGGAGATGGGGATGGAGAGGAAGAGGGCGCCTCCACCTTGATCTTGGGCTTTGTGGGTAGGGCCTCTGGCCGCTTAAATACTGACTGGATGTAATCACTGGCACTGCCCAATAACTGCTCCAGTTCAGCCATAGGGTCAGGGCTTGGGCGAGGCATGGACCAAGAGCTCCGGGGAGTTGCTGGTGGGGTGTCTGTGCCCCAGGCTTCAGGAAACTCTGTTCTAGGAGTGGCTGGAGGGAAGGCAGGACTCTCAGGAGCAAAGGAGGGGTGCTCTTCAGGGGGAGCCACAGGCCAGGAGGGGGGCCGGAGGTAGGACTGGGGAGATCTAAAAGGAGCAGGAGGGGACAAGGCCTCGGGAAGGGGGCAAGAAGCCTGGGAGGTGGAGTGAGAAGGCTGGGGGAGGGCAGAGGAGAGCTGTGTGAGTGCCTCAATGGCGATGGCGGTCTGCAGGCTGATGTTTTTTTCCTTGGCGATACTCAGGGCACTCTGAGACAGGGGCAGGCCCTCTGAGGGAGGTATCTGGGGGACATCATTGCTGAGGAGAGGCCTGGGACTTGGTGCTGGGAGGCCAGCCTCACCAGGAGGCAGAGTGGCTGGGAGTCTGGGCTGCTCCTGCCCTCCCTCCACAACCACAGACTTGATCTTCCCCTCCAGCCACTCGAGGTAGTCAGGGCACTCTGGGCCATCGCAGTTGCAGTTGGGTGGTTTCATGCCATGCCGTGCAAGGGCCAGGGCTGTCTGCAGCGTGTCAAGGTCTTCGCTGCCTGCAGAGCAGCCCTCGGGCCCTGGCCGGGGTCCCCTGCTGTTGTTTCCAGCCTCGCGACTCATCTCACGATTGAAGGTTTCATAGAGCCGGGTGCTAAGGGCCCCATAGGAGGACACAGCTTCGGCCACAGCCGAAAAGGCCACCAGATCGTGGGCATCTTCCAGGCGAGCAGTGTGAGCAGGGCCCGGGGCAGCGTCCCAGTCGGGCTTCTGGTCTACTCGCCAAGGACCTCCAGCCCTCAGCAGACTGGGTCCAGCGGGTTCTCTAGCACCATTGACCGGCGCCCCTGAGGTGCTTAGCTGCCGTGCGTCCCCATGGTACACTGGCCCTGAGTCCATCTGACCTGGAACAGGTCCATCAACTGGGCTGAGCTCTGAGCCTGTCTGGAGAGAGGAGAGAGGGAGGGAGGGAGGGAGGGAGGGAGGGAGAGAGAGATGGGGGGGAGGGGGAGAGAGAGAGAGAGAGAGAGAAAGAGAGAGAGAGAGAAGGAGGGAGAGGAGGAGAGAGGGAGGGAGGGAAGGAGGGAAAGAGAGAAAGAGGGGTGGGGAAAGAGATGGGGATGGGGGGAGGGAGAAGATGAGCCATGATATTTTAGAGTATCCGCCCTGCTTCACACCACTCAGACGCACACCTTTAACCCCGCTTTTCTTGCACCCCTGTCTCTGACACAGCTTCCCAGTTCTTCTTTCCCAGCCAGCTTCATCTCACGATGAATGGAAATGGAAAGCAGATTTTTAAGAGCTCCTGAGGCAGAACTCTGAATGTTGCTAATACCTTTCTGGAGTCTCAGATCACTCATGCTGACAGGGTGCCCCGAAACCAAACATTTGTTAAAGACACACAACTATGCAGATTTTGTTTTTGTCAGGAGGAAAAAAAGTTAATCAGGCACACTATATAACAAAGCGTGCATATGGTGGGGACAGGAACAAGAAGCTCTGATTAACAATTTCAGCCTGGCTATCAGCATTGCTTCTCAATGGGAAGAAACCCGCGGTTCTTTTTTCTGTCTGTTCCTGTTCTCACTTAAGCCGGGCTGAGCTCAGAGAGCTGGCAACAAGATGACATTTGCACTTCCAGTTGCAAGCCTGAGGGAAACACTGATGATCTGACACAGCATGTACTTAGCCCCTTGCTGAGCTAATCATGCCAATGACCATGAGCTGCTGCTTGGAATAAGAGCCAGGCCTCTCCCCAAGTCCAAGAATCACCACCACACACTTGATGTCCACCAAAGCCCACAGGAGGGGTGGGCACAGAGTAAGGGGACCAGGTGGGTCCCATCCCAGCAAGTTAAAAGCTTACCCCAAAACGCAATTTAGTTTGCAAAATTCATCCTTCCATAAAAGAATGCTCTTCCTTGCAGCAGTATGTCAATGAAAACACATAGAAGGAATGACAGATTAGGAAAGTCATCAGTGGATGCCACGATTAGCAGGTGAAAGCTTGATAAGGCACAAGACAGATATCTCAAAACAATTCAAAAATTACTCAATTACAAAGTTATCAGCAAGATTGGGACAAACCATCATCATGTGCTTCTTGATCTAATACATCAAGAATATATAACATCACTCACATAAAATTCCAATCAAAATGTGTAACCTGATCCCACGCCTAGTACCTACCCCCAAAATGCAAAAACACCAGTGCAAAAGGATATATGTATGCCTATGTTAACTGCAGCAGTATTTATAACAGCAAAGTCATGGACACAACCAAAGTGACAGGTGAGTAAGAAGATGTAGTATATATACACAATGGAATACTACACAGCTATAAAAAAGTTGAAACCTCACCAATTGTGACAACATGAATGGAACTGAAAAAGGCTATGCTAAATGAAATAAGTCACGAGAAATTAACTAACTAATTAACTAATACCAGATGAGCTCCCTCATAAGTGGATTATAGAGAAAGTAAATGAGAAAAAAAAAAAACTAAACCAAAACAAATCTTATAGACAGAAGCTGTCAGAGGGGGAGAGGGAGTGGACTCAATGGACTATGATGGAGCGCCACAGGGCTTTGGGGTGGATGTGGTGTTGTAACAAACATCAGCATAACACCGATCCCCCCAATGATACACAATGTTGTAAACCATTGGTTACCTCAATAAAAATAGTTTCTTCTTAACTTAGAATGAGGTACTGTCTATGGTTATACAAAAGAATGCCCCAGTACTTAGGACACCCACTCACTGAAGTAGTTAGAGGTGGAAGGACACAGTATCTCCAACTTAATCTCACAAAGTTCAGGGGAAAATTACCTAATATATAAAGGCAGAGAAACTCTTAAAGTGAATACGGCAAAATGTAAATAATTTAGGTATAGGGGAGACCAGTTTTTTCTTTTTTTTAAGATTTATTTTTATTTATTTATACAAGCACTGGGTATAGTCAGAAGCGCGGGAGGGTGAGAGAATTCACCAGAGCCAGAGCGGGGAGCAGAGCAGGCAGAAGGACCGAAGTACACTGCTGAGGGGAGCAGCAGGCGGCAGGAGAGGTCTGTGCGCCATGTGGGACCCTCCTCCAGTGGCTGGGGAGCAGCCGGGAATCGAACCGGCGCTGCAGAGGTTGCGGGCAGCTTCGCAACCCAGCGCTCAATCACTGTGCCACCGGGGAGGCCCTAACTTTTCTTTAAGTTTTAAAATTCTATCAAAATAAAAAGTTAAAAAAGAAATTAGTCCCTCGGGTAAATATAGTGTTTCAGGCAGAAGTGGACTGTTAAACGGTTATCAGTTTGGAATCAGCCTTGACCAGCCAGGGGCTCTGCCGCATCCCTGTCACCACGCCACGCCTGGCCACACAGGCCCTCGTGCTTTCCAACCTGCTCTCTGAAGCGCGCACATGCAATTCTCACTGCCTGGAGTGGCCTTTCCAGGCTCCTAGAGAGGCTACTCTGGCTTATCCTTCAAGCATCAGCTCAGTGGCCCCTCCTTCCTGACCTAGTTGGCAGAATTACTTGTGGCTCCTTCCCCTGGTTCCCAAGGCACCTTGTACATGCTTCTATCAGCACTTACCACGTGCCACTACTAGTGTTTGTTCAAGCAGCCACCTCCCCCACCAGATAGTAGCGCCTTCAGGACTCTGTGACCTCTGTGACTCCTGCCCACACTGCTGCAGCGCCATGCTCTCCGCCCAAGGAAGGGGCTCCCGTGCCCCATGCCCCCCTCCCCCTTTCTAGAGCCTGCTGGAAGACGACCTTTCACATCTAGGAGCTAAGAGCCGCCACCTTTCTTCTAGGAATGTGGTATTCCCTTCCTTCCTTCTTAGAAACCTAAACTAGCATGGCCTCTTCCAAAATCTGAAGAGGTCAAATTTTACATGCATATGTATAAGAGACAGAAAGAGCAATCGTAACAGGAAGAAACAGGAAAGAGAAGCTCACATAAATGGATTTACAAAAAACGTTGTCAGGAAGACTAATGTTGCACGAGCTGAGGCAGCCCCAAAATGGTCAAGACAACGAAAAGGATTTAGAAAGTTATTTTGGGATTTAAAAAGTTCTTTAGTTTGCAAAAGTTATTTTGCCTCCCTGGTGGCACATGGGGTTAAGTCTCAGCACTATGAAGCTATCCCCAGCCAGGGAGCTGATCCACATGGCGAAGAGACCTCCTCTCCTGTCTTGCCCGCTGCTCCCCTCAGCAGTGTATTCAGTAGATCCACCTTTCTGTGCCCCACTGTGTCTGGTGAATCCTCTCACCCCGCTCCACCCCCACACCTCTCGCCTACACCCCAGCTCTTCTATGCATAAATAAAATAAATCTTCAAAAAAAAAAAAAAAAGAGTTATTTTTGGTGTGTGAATAAGAATAGGGAAGGGCGAGGCAGACTCTTGTGCTTCTGAATTCCAAGAGAAGGAAAATGCTCTTTGGACCAAAAAGAGAAGAAAGGGAAGAATAGAAACAGAAATGAGGGAAGTGAAGCCAGGATGGGTGGAGGAGATTTTAAGAAACTTTGTATTTCCGTTTTCTAGCCAGGAGATGCCACTGATAATTTCCTTAGCACCTGTGGGTGATCCTGGGGAATCCTTCCAGCAGGAGGAGATGCCAATGGGCAAGAAAAGGTCAGAACCCCAAATGGGGAGTACAAGACCACAGGAGCCAGGCAAGCGACCGCCTCTGCTCTGTGGCGCATGGCCTCAGGACTGAGACATGGGGAGACCTCCCTGCCGACAGTCATAGCCTCAGCGGCTACAGGCCAGATCCACCACACATCTGTTTTGTTCGCCTATACAGTGTTAGCTTTTTGCTTGTTTTGCCAACATTAAAAAAAATAAAATGTCATATGAAACCCAGATTTTCTTAAAGGTCTACACTTCTGCCTGGCAACTTTGTCTACAACTGAGCAGCAGCTCACCCCCAGCTTCACCACTCTGCATTGCCTTTTTGAAATTAAAGCCAGGGGCTAGGATTATTTATTAATTGCAGGAATTAACTGTCATTTCGTTCATTTGTGTTACTTGCCAAGCACCTGTAGGCATCTGGGTTCACAAGTTGGGCTGTAAATGCTCAAGTTTCACAAGATCTGTCACGATCCCTTTGAGGGTCAGCTACAGAGAATTATGAGCGGGACAGGCTGGCTTGCCACTGGCTGAATGACCATGCTCAACAGGGACAAGTGCTGAACCAACTTGGGGAAAGGGGTTTTAGTGGTCTGCCACTGGGCTGTGTCCTCATGACTGTCCTGGCCAACAGATTTATAATCCAAATAGCAAAGGCACATTTATTAAGTAGGCAGATGTTGGAAATAGGAGGGGTAAAGCTGGTGAGTGACAGGACCAGGTGCCAAAAGGTAAACAGAGGGGGGAGAGGAAAAAAAATCCAACAAGGTGAATAGGGTCCTATGCTGAGACCCCAAACCACAGCTGTCAATTTAAAATAGAAGCAGCACATAACAATGCAGCAGTGTGCCCAAAAATGTCTTTGGAATAAGAATTAAAAAAAAAAACAACTGTTGGTACACGCAGTATGATGTGATCTGACAGCTTCAAAGACTCTTAAAACCCAGGATTTTGTCAAACTTCTTCACTGCAATCCACAATAAGAAATACATTTTACTCTGTGATCCACTATGTACTTACATACATGACAAGTTTGCAAAACAGTGTTCCCTGTCTCCGTACATGAATCCCTTCCTTCCTTGTCCCATCATTACAGGTTGCAACCTTCTAAGTTGATTTCCTGGTCCTTGGCTGGCCCTGCTCAGACAGTCCCCACTGAGCATGGGCTTCCCTTTGGGACTGTACACTGGCGGGTGGGGTGGGGGCACAAAGGGAGCAAAACCTGAGAGGATCAGGCCCGCTTTGATTTTGAAGAAGACAAAACTCAAGAAGGTCTTTAAACATGGGAAGGTCCACTGCCTGGGAGGACAACTAGATTTACTCCAGTGGCTCTAAAGGGGTGGAATTAGAACTTAGGCTCAATTTAGGGACGTTTCTTAAGAGGCAATTAAAAAAAAAAAAAAAAAAAACCATTGCCCCATCTCTCTGACAATCAGGAGGTATTTTAAAGGAAAAAGCATTTATTTGGCCATTATTGGCAGGGAGACAGGACAATGCTGGAGGAGGCTGGAGGCTAGTTTAGGCCCTTTCAAAAACCAGCTCCAACATGCTCCAAGTCTACAACTCCCACATCTTCTCAGTTCTCCTTGCCCTCTGGGCTACAGCAAACACAGTCATCAGGACACTCCTCAATGTCTGCTGACCTCCAGCTTAGCAACAACCCCTGGAGCCAGTGACAAGCCCTGAGAGTAATGTTTCCAAAATGGAACTGAATTCCCCCCCCCCCCACCTCCAACAGTCCTTTTCCCAACTTTATTTTGGCACGTTTTCTTGCACTCACCCAATGCACCCAGTCACCAGATCCAAATGATTCCAAATGGGAATGCTCTCTATGCACACACTTTTTAATGGTCTAACCTGCCAGTGGCTTAAGTAACCCTATGTAGCCCCAAGTCTCTTTTCTCACCGCACCCCCAGTCCTTTCTCTACACTATGATCTCTAATGCTGATGGCATCTTACCCTCCCTTAAGGCCCTAGTCACCAACTCCAAACTTTTCCTTACATTCATTCTACCCTTGCTCAAGCTTCAGAATTTAAGAAAGACACCTGCATGTATCACACGCTTAGCATGTGTGCCAGGGGGTGTTCTCCAAAAAGGGCCCTCTTCCCTCCCCTCCCAATGCACTTCTTACCATGTCACTTGAGCTCTTCTCCCACTGAGATGTGAGGCCCACGTTGCCACCCCTGGGATCTGGGCGTACCTGTGACAATGGTGGAACATACCAGTAGCGATATTGCCTTACACATGATATTGCCTACGGTCTCTGCATGTTTCTTTTAGGACACTCACTCTTGGGGCCCAGTCGCCATGCTGTGACAACACCCAGAGCACTTGGAGGCCTAAAGTGCCTGGTTGGCAGTACCAGTCAGGAGGGAGAAGTCCTTCAAGGAATCCAAGTTGTTGAGCTACCTTTAGTTTTTGAGCCTTCCCAGCTGAGGCCCCAGACACCAAGGCGAAGAGACAAGACACCCCAGCCATGCCCTTTCTGGCTCTGGACTCTCAGGCTCCACGCATGCAAAATGACTGCTGTTTTATACCTCTAAGTGTGGGATGGTCTTTTATCCAATAATTGACCAGACTATATATTTCAGGACCATCAAGACGTTTTTAAGGTCAAAGGGGAGAAAGAGACCTATAAACAAACACATCAGTGTGAAAGCAGTGCACAAGAGGCCTGGGACAGGAGCAACGGGTGGGGAGGTCACTTCTATCCCCACAGGTGGACATGTGTGTCACCAAGGTCGCATCTCAAAGTAACCTCTGGGATGAGACTGAAAGCCTGGCAGGTGATCTGCAGGTGAAGGAGGGAGAATTCCTGATGGAGGGACTAGAGTACTCTGAGCAGGGAAAGGTGAGTTGCTCCATGCGCCAGGAATAAGGCATGGGGAGGGCGGGTGTGTGGTTCTCCGTGTACACACACGCAACAGGCTGACATTTCAGGGTGGAGGGGAAGGGGGTATTCAGGGGTCCCTGCAGAGCACTGACTGCAGCATTACAGGTTGGAAACCTGAAAACCAGGTAGGAACCAATGCCACTGTCCAGATCAATGATAATAAAGGCCCAAAGTAAAGCCATAGCAGAAAGATGGGAATCAGGTATGGTTACGTGTGGAGCGAAATGATTACACGGAGGGGATGAGACAAGCGAAACTACGTGCCTCTGGACAGTTTTCATCAGTGCTGCCCACCCCAAGGTCTGAACCAGATCCCACTCAGGCACCACCCACAGCCACCTTCAGTTGTGGGGGGAGAGATTTTCCTAAGTATGTAAGAAACAGCGTGAGCTCCCAAGGTGCAAGGCTTCCATCGCACCTTGGAGCCTAGCGGAGAGCATGCAGTGTATTCCTCCCCAGGGTTGGCTGGGAGAAGCCCTCTGCTCTGCGAAGCTTTGGACAGAGTGAGTTGCTCCTCTACTTGGCACCGGTCACAGTGCGCAGTCAGGCTGCCGGGCACTGTTCAGAAAGCCTTCGCCACCAAGGACTCAACAGGTGAGAGGTGCAGAATGACACTAGCTGTGCCAAGTCTGTGCCAACTGTCAGAGTACCAACGCATCAGAGCCAGACCAGCAACTGAAGGAACCAGAGGCAGGAGGGAAGATACGGGCTATTCTCTTGAGACCAGCCCTCACTGACCATACCGACGCAGGGCCACTAAGAAGAGCAAGTAACAAGGGACCTGGGCTATTCTAATGACTGTCAGCAGTTACCCACAAGCTTAGAAGAAAAGTGTCCAAGAAGGTGTTCCCACCTTGATGAAGTGAGTCAAGTCTGCGGTCAACGCCCACAGAGGCCAGTAGCGCAGAGGCAGGGACAGTCTGGGCACAATCTCTAGAGTGGAATCTCCAAGAATGATTCTCAGGGGACTCCTAGGGAGCAGAGGCTGCTCCCCACCAGCTGGCCAGTAAACCCCACCCAGAGCTTTCCCAAATGCGATGCCACTAGATCAGCTCCCCTGTCCCTCCAACAGCTAGTCAAGGGGCTGCACTTTCCAGCTCCACCCTTTCCCCAGTCTTGGAGTTCAGCAGCCACTTCCAGACAAATGTGTGGAGCCCTCCCCCAAATGGGTGACCCAACTCCCTCTAACACATGGGCTGTGTTTATGGCGTGTTCCAGCTAGAGTGGATCAATTATTCATTTCTTAAGAGGGTTTTCCCCTCCTGGGGTTTATTGATGAAATAATTGTAGGGAAAGAGACTTTTAGGGGAATCCTTTCTGAAGAGGTGCACATCTGCCTGATTTCTGCAGGAGTGTGAGTGTATATGTGTGTACACTGGAGAGCCCATCCATGTCTGCTTCTCCATATCCAAGCTCTCTCTGTAGACAAGCAAATCTTGGGGGTTTAGGTATAACTTCCCCAGTTGGGTGTGTGCTGGGCAGAGGGTGCTACTGTGTGAGGTGCTGGGAGTCAGCAAGTCCTGGTGGTTGTTACTATGTACATATCAATAAAACATTTTAAAATCTCAAATTTTTTTCTAGTACAAGAAGGACAGACACAGCAGATCTCTCAATGGCTGGAGTGACACTGGGGAAAAGCTGAAATGAGGCCAAATTCCCTGAGGTCATCATATCTGGCAGAAGTACACAATTGAGACTACTCATACTCTCTGAACCAAAAGAAATTAATGTGGCTTTAGGGAAAGAACAGAAGATGGGAGCTAGGAAAGGTCTCTCTGTAACTGTGATGGCACACTCTTCTGACAGGCTGAGGATCACGCAAATCAAGGCAAGCTGATTTATTTCTTTCAATCATCATAAACTTCTACAAGGTAAAGATTTACCTCCATAGAGGAGGACACAAAACACAGAAAGATTATGTAAATTTCCAAGATCACACAGCAATTCTGAGCAAGTCATTTTTTAATCATAAAATACTCTTAATCTCACTTCAAGAAATGTTTACAAAATAAGACAATAGAATGGAAATGCTACCTATGCCAAAGATTTTTCCTGAAGCATTAACAGTAAAGAATTAAAAAAAACCTACACGTCCCAACAATGGGGGGGGGGGGTGTTTTTCAAATATTATGGTAAATGTTCATGTAAAGAGAATGGAGGTAAACATGAATACTCAATTTCATTAATAATCAGCAAAATACAAAATGAGACCACAGTGAGATCCCATTTTATTTCCAGTATACAGAATTTAAGAGTAAGAATGTTTAGTTCAAATCATGTGCCCACAACTTACAAGCAGTGCTACCCTGAGAAGGTAATTAATCTCTCTGTGCCTCATTTCATAATCTGTCAGCCTGCTGTTAGTTCATCTCTCCACGCCTTCTTTTCCTCATTTGTAAACTGGGGGTTAATACCAGTTCCTAACCTCACAGGGTTACCATGAGGATTCATATAAAAAAATTAGTACATGAGTAACATTTATAACAGTACCAACAGGTAGTAAGCACCGTGAATGGGTATTTTAGTTTAATCCCAACTTCTGGTGGGGTTTAGCAGGAACTTTTTCTTACACACCACTGACAGAGGGCACAACAACAGTAATTCTGGAAAGGTCTGTGGTGCTGCTCTCTTTAATGTGGAGGGTGCTCATAACCCTGCGGTCTTACAATTCCACTGCTAGAGAAACTGCATCAGGAGACATGCACACAGTGTTCGCAGCATTACTCACAAAAACCGAATCATGCAAATATTCTAAGTGCCCACAAAACCACATGGACAATGGAATGGACAATGGAATATTATATAGCGCTGGGAATGAATCTCAGAAACTACAGCGAGTTAAAAAAAAAAGGGAAAAGGCAAGCCTCAAAAGACTACACAGTCTGCCAATTCTAAAAAGCTCAAGCAAAAATAAATGTATACAAATGTATGTAACAAACTTTTTTTTAAAAAGCAAGGGGGTTTTAAACGCAGAATTCTGGAAGTAAGGAAGTGGGGGCAGCATCAAGGGAACACCCAGATTGTCTCAATGATGTTGGCAAGTTGTATGTGGGCAGGGTGAACCTGTGTTTATTATGTTATCTGTGTAACATGTTAAGACAATGCATATATGTTTCAAATAATATGTAAGCAAAATTAAATGTGTATCTGCTTTTAAAATGATAAAGAATTAAGAATAAATAAAAACCCAGGGGACTGTCTTAAATAAAAAAATGAAACTCCAGAATGTATTTATATTCAAATAGATGCTTTCTGAGGGTTATTTCAGGAAACATGTTTATTCTATTTGAAGAGGGAGAAAAACTGGATTCCAAATAGTTCCCATTTAATTGGGCCTCCCTGGTGGCACAAGGGGTTTAAGTCTCAGCACTATGAAGCTATCCACAGCCACTGCAGCACAAGTTCGATCCCTGACCGGGGAGGTGACCCACATGGCACCGCAGACCTCTTCTGACTCGCCCACTGCTCCCCTCAGCAGTGTATTTCAGTGGATCCGCCTGTTCTGTTCCCCACTCTTGTCTCTGGTGAATCCTCTCAACCAACACCAACCCCACCTCTGGTCTGTACCCCAGTTCTTGTACGCATAAATAAAATTAATATTAAAAAAAATATTTCCCATTTAAGAATTCAATTCCATTAACACTAAACCTGTGCACACACACCACTAATGGGAAACATGCAGACATGTGAACAGTGCTTATCTCTAGGTGGCAGAGAACGGAAACAAATTCTTGTCAGTCTCCAGGATGTACTGTAGGCGCAATAATTTTCTTCAGGAGGGGAAAAGTTTAATAACAGTTACCTACAATACACCTGAAACTTCACACAAACTATGCCTGCCTCTGAACAACGACTAGTAGGGAGTTTCTAGGGAGAGGGATTTGTGGATCAGTTTTCTTATTTCTGTTGCTAGAGAGCTGCTTGCGTTACATCTACACACACATACACACATGACATATATGCAGAAAGTAAGAATATTTCTACAGGATGAGCAGCAGTCTGAGAGGGGAGACAAGATCTGATTGAGATGGGGTGCTGAGACTGAAAATTCCCCACCATCAAAAGTTGTCTGTCACTTGCAACGCTCCAACCAAAATTCCAAACTAAGCCTGCAATTTTGACTCAGGCAGAGCCTCCCTTCCCCAGCAACTGGCTCCTCCCCTGAAGCCATCCCTGGTCCAGGCAGAACTGAAAGGGTGGTGAGGAGGCAGGGAGCAGGACTGAGGGCTGCTCTGCAGGATCCCCTGCTGGCCTCTAGATTTGAGGCCAGGGGGCTGGGGGCCAGCACTCCTGATGGAAGCCCCTGCCTCAGGCAGCCAGTGGCAGTGGCGGCCAAGCCAGGGGCCAGTTGGGAGAAGAAATGTAGCCGACCACATCTGAGACTTGGCAAAAAAGGAACTGCAGCTACAGGAGAAGTCAACAGCTCATGAGAACCATGTCAGGACTAAGAGTGGCTCCTCAGACAGCAAGAGTCTGACTCTCCTAAGAACGCCCCCCCCCCCCCCCCCCATCTAGCAGCAGACCATCCCAGCCTGAAAAGCCTCCATCAGTTTCCAGGTGAGGCTGCTTCTACCTAGAGCTAACCACCCACCTCGTACCCCAAAAGTCTAACACGGCAAGGAAATGAGAAAGCAAACATTGCCAACACCACAGTCCACTGACAAAGAGTCAACCCTGGACTAACGGCCTGTGCACTTTTTCTGAAGAGCGTAACCCACCAGCAGTGCAGGTGTGTTAAAGGGGACTGGGCCAGAGCATGCTGGTGATAGCAGCGCCCAGCTTTGAGTGCTGAGTGCTAAATGCTGGGTTAAGTAAGCACTTTCATGCTGTAAATATGACCTTTCCAATTGTCCCAACAACCCAAATTCATTTTGGTGGATAAGCAATCAAGGCACAGAGATTAACATAACCCAAGGCTCTTAACTAAGGTCTAACACTGGAGCTACCAGCATTCTAGTCTTTAGGAGAATGAGCCCTAACACTTGCAGGAGAATCTCAGTAATTATGGGTTGCTCCCTGAGACACATGTGCAGTAAGTTTTCCCCACTCATTCCTCTCTCAAGGGCTCAAGAGACTGAAATTCTTTTTCATTCAAAGAAAAGGCACTTTAAGTCACCACCCCAAAATCTGGAGGAAAAGTAATTTGGCCTGTGGGCCTTTACCCATCACACAGTGGGCTAGAAAATGGGAAAGGGGAGTCTGCCATTTCAGAACAGCTGCTGCGGCCCAAAAGGCAGGAAATTAGGAGTGCAAATCCGTTCCATTTACCCTAACCTGGGAAATCACACCACACATCTCAGTGTAGGCTCATTATCTACCCTGATTGGTCTGGGCGCCCAAGTAACTGAAAGAGGCCAGTAATTTGAATTCGTATGCATGTTCATCTGTGAGTCCTAGCTGCAATGGAGAAAAGGGATCAGGGAGTTCTACCACTCCTCCTGCAGGACCTGCTCCCGAGAGCCTGGGTGGGGAGGAAGCTTGTAGTCCTCTGTGGCAAAGCCCTACTCTCCTACCCACCCCTACCTCCTCCCTAGTTTTTGTGAGGTAGCTGGATGTTCTCCTCTTTATGCTTCCCCATGAAAACAGACCCTAGTCCAGCCAACTGATCCTCTTGAGCAGTTTTTATGTCTTATCCCTCAGAGGGGACAGTCTCTGCAGAAGCTCC
Organism: Talpa europaea; assembly: GCF_964194135.1. NCBI lineage: Eukaryota > Metazoa > Chordata > Mammalia > Eulipotyphla > Talpidae > Talpa > Talpa europaea. The sequence continues at coordinate 54,481,630 of NC_140072.1, forward strand.
TTGGCTGGCCAGCCCTGCCTGCCCCTACCCAGCACACCACTGTGGGGGCCCCTTGCAATCCACTGACCCAAGAACCCATATGCCCCAGCTCCCAGGCAACAGTGCCCGCTAGATCACTAATTCCATCTCCTACTGCTGCTCCTAGGAACTTAGGTTTATAAATTTACACTTCAAAAATTTTTTTCTATAGACAAATTATACTACAACTTGGTGGAATATTATATACCCATCAAAACCCCTGAGTTATAAACACCAAGGATGAAAATGTTGGATAAATGGTAAGCATAAATAGGAGAATACCATACTGTATGAAGGTTATGATTATAACTATGTAAAACCATGCAAGCAAGTGACAAAAGGGGAAAAGTAGTTTTTAAAAGAAATTGAAAATAGAGGCCTCCCTGGTGGCACAGGGAAGAGTCTCAGCACTATCACTGCCACAACCTGAGTTTGATCCCCAGCCTGGGCGCTAACCTACATGGCACAGCAGACCTCTCCTGTCACCTGCTGCTCCCTCAGCAGTGTATTTCAGTAGATCCGCCTGTTCTGCTCCCCACTTTGTCTCGGGTGAATCCTCTCACCCCAAAGCACCTCTGGCCCACACCCCAGTTCTTGTATGCATAAAAATAAATCTTAAAAAGTGAAAATATCTGTAGCAGCTCCAGAGAAAAATGAAATGAAATTTTACCTACTGATGCTATCAGCATATTATAAAACTTCTATGTATGAACATATATGATTACATAATCATAAACACATGTGTGTCTATATATTGTATATATATTTATAATTATGCATTCATTCATTCATCACTCTAATGAATATGTACTGAGCATTTACTACTTGAATGTTAATTTCAGACACTTTCTCAAGTGTCAGTCCCTGCCCATTCGCTGGCTTTGTTTTGGATCCTATCCAAAGCAGTTCCTTTTAGGCAGACACTGCATCACCACCTTTAAAATGTGTGTGGCAGGGGCCTCCCTGGTGGCACAAGGGGTTAAGCACCGCACTATGAAGCAGTCCACAGCCTCTGCGGCATGAGTTCGATCCCCGGCTGGCCAGGGAGCAACCCACATGGTGCGGCAGACCTCTCCTGTCTCGTCTGCTGCTCCCCTCAGCAGTGTATATCAGTCGGTCTGCCTGTTCTGTTCCCTACTCTGTCTCTGGTGAATCCTCTCACCCCCATCTCTGGCCTATACCCCAGCTCTTGTATGCATAAATGAATAAATCTTTAAAAAATTAAAAAAAAAATAAAATGGGGCCTCTCCTGGTGGCGCAGCAGTTGAATGCGAGGCTGCGAAGATGCCTGCAGCCTCTGCAGCGCCGGTTCCATCCCCGGCCACTGGTGAGGGTCCCACATGGTGCGACAGACCTCTCCTGCCGTGCCCACTGCTCCCATCAGCAGTGTATTTCTTCAGTCTGCCTGTTCTGTTCCCCGCTCTGGCTCTGGTGAATTTTCACACTCTCCCACACTTCTGACTGTACCCAGTGCTTGCATAAATAAGTAAATCTTTCATAAATAAATAAATAAAATGTGTGTGGCAGTGTAAACCTATGTTTCATATTCTGTGGCTTTAAGTTTATGATAAAAGCAATGAGAAGAATTGTGAATTTATCTAAGTGAAACTGCCCTTTGTGTAACTGCTGAGAGAAGAGTGAAGGCATACTGTAAAGTCATTGCAGAACCTAGGCACACCCCAGTTCTCTTGGATGGTCCATGAGAACAAAGAAAAGGTCATAAGAACAGAACCATATGGAAGGCAAAGAATCATTGCAGTAGTTGCTCAGGGAGATGTGAGAATAGGAGGCCATGTCACTGTAAAGTGGGAAACAAAGAGATAAACACATGGAACTCCCCCCTCCCAGGGATGACCATAGTTGATATTTGGCATCTTTTTTGGTCTACACACCACGCTCTTACAAATTTAACAACAGAGTCACTGAGTCTCTTCAGGTTTTTAATGCTATTTTCTTCTCTTGCTGTATCAAAAGTATTTTCCCACTTGCAAACTCTTCAAGAATTTAATTTTTAATAATTGTACTGCTTTCTCTGGTATGTATATAGCCCCTGAGGTTGAATGTCTGGGTTGTCTCTCATTTTCTCTCTCATGTATTCCCAGGGCATGTATTGGTGTTAGAGTAGTTTTTTTTTCCTTCTCCCATCACTGTTTGGGCTTGTGATTTCCTTGAGGACAGTGATGAAAAACTTGGCACTAAGTCAAGATTCTGATTTAGCCGTACAGATGAACTCCAGCAGCCCCAAAAGCTGTAGGTAAGACTTCAATAACAAATAGAATCCTACACACACGAGGACAGGCTTCAACTCACGGGGTGACTACTTAGAAAGTAATTCTCTAGTCTGCCCCTGGCAAAAACCCTCCCTCTCAAGATTTGGGCAGCAGAAATACCTGCTGGGGGACACCAGAAATACCTGGTGGGCTGAGGCCCACCAAGTCCCAGATTTGAGAAACAATGGCATGAGACCAGCACAGCAAGAGAGAAGCAGACTGAGCAAGACAAATCTATGCTAATATTCTACAAATGTGGTCCCCAAACCAGTGTCGGTCTGCAGTCTCTGTCGGTCCAGGTAATTAAGTACAGAAACTGAAAATAAGTACTAACTTTAGGAATTTGTATCACAACTTGACATTGCTATGGTATTCAATAAGCACATGATTATTTGTCTAATTTATTTTTAGCATATTTTAGAAAATTACAATGATGGATTAGAAAATTTTATAGCTAGTCTACCAGAAATTCTGAGGAGCATTGATCTATAATACTTTTAAATGTTCATACTAGTCAACCCATGCAGATAATCAACAAAAAAGACTGACCAATCTAGCTATCTCATTTCATATAAACATCTCGACTTTCAGACAGTGCCATGACAACTCAGTGGGAAAACAATAGGTCTTTCACAAAGGGTATTGGAATAATTAGCCACATGCGGGGGGGGGGGGGGGGGGGGGGGGGGGAACGACAAAAAAGGAATTTAGGCCCACCTACCCACTATATACAAAAATTCACTCAAAAAGGACCAAATGTAAGAGCTAACACTAACATTACCCTGTGTTGGGGAATGATTGCTTACTTGTGACCCCATGAAAACAGATGTCAAAGGGGAAAAAGAACAAGTGACTAGACTTTTTCAAAATTAAAGATTTTTGAACTCCAAAAGACTTCATCAAGAAAATGGGTATCATATATGATAAAGGATTTGCATATAGTATAAAACACAACTCACTAATAAAAAGATGACCTCATTTTAAAATGTTCATGATCACACAAAAACCTGTTACGCACTATAGCCAAAAGTGGGCCCACATGTCCATCATCTCATGAACGGTAAACAAAACATGGCGTATCCACACAATATATATTGCACAGATATGAAAAGGGGTGAAGAACTAATACACACTACTACAATGAGGATGAACTCTGATGACACTGTTAAGTGAAAGAATTCAGATACAAAAAGCGGTATGATTCCACTTATAAAAATGTCCAGATCATGCTAATCCACAGAAACAGTTCAGTGGTTGCCTCCAGCTGAGGGTACTGGGAGAGCAAAGAGGGCAAATACTGCTGGGTACACGGTTTCTTTGGGGGGTGATGGAAAGGATCTGAAATACTGGTGCTGGCTGCACAACTATCTGAATATACTAAAACCCACTGAATTGTACACCTAAATGGATGAGTTGTATGTTATGTGAATTACATCTCAAAAAAAAAACTGTAATTGAAAAAAAAAAATGGTCCCTATCTCTATAAGGAGCTCTGGACAAAAGCCCAGCAGAGGGCTGAGCTCAGGAGCCGCCACCTCCACCCCAAAGGGGAGGAGGTAAGGGACAGAGGAAGAGCAGTAAAACTTCCCTGTAAGTCCCTCAAGTATTATCACTCCCTTTATTTCCCTATCGGATTATGAGTAAAAGTGGAAGTGAGAACAAAAGAGGTCTTATCTCAGGAGAAGAGGTGGTGGTCAAGATGGGAGCACCAAGCTCTGAGGGGAGGACCCCCTCAGACAGCTGGGGGGGTAGGTAACGCTTGAGAGGAGAGCTGGGGCAGTCAGCTCCAGGTTGATGAAGAGAGAGGAGTTCAAAAAATGCACCAGAACCCTTGACATAAAACCTGCAGGCCATATTCTGTTCCCCACTCTGTCTCTGGTGAATCCTTTTACCCTCCCTCCCCCAACCTCTGGTCTTACCCCAGTTCTTGTATGCATAAATAAATAAATCTTTGTAAATAAAAAAAAAAAAAAAACACCTGCAGGCCAGCTGAGTTCGAGTCACAGGTAACTGTCAGACATGAAATGTAGGGTGTTCGAAAGGTCCTCATTATTTAAAAAAAAAAAAAAAGTTGGGAAAGTAAACTTGCTAGAGACTCAGTAAAATAAAAACAAACAACACAAAGAAGATGTATCAAGCAATTAGCATGTCCTTAGAAAGTGAAATGCAAATCAACTTGTTGAAAAATGAATTGTTTTTAATACAAGCAGGCTCTGCAAGATAACCTTGCTGTCAATTATCCGTAGGTATCCCCCTTGTACAATGGAAATGACCATTTCAGAACCTCAACAAGAGGACCTTCCTTGGGCAGAAGAGCAGATGATTTGCTCACTCTGGCCCAGACTGGGGGCACATCTCAAGCTCCCAGTCACTAACCTCAAAATTGTCAAAGGGGTCAATCAATACCCACACGCCCACACACACCTGTAGGGTGTCTTCCCTCAAAAAGCAGCACTGGTGCCCCACCCAGGACCAAGATCCTTGTTCCTCAGCCCTGTTCTCAAGGGAGAGGCAGTGGCTGGACCAGTTTTAAAGTCCCTCTCTTCCTAGCTATGGCCTTGATCCCCAGCCAACACCAAGCCAAGGAAGGGGTGGGGCGAGTGCTGTGGCCTGGCATTGCACTGAGAGGGGGAAGGGCAGGAGAAGGCAGCTCCCTGCCCCACCTCTCTGCCTGAAGCACTGGCTGAGGACAGAAACCTAGGCGCTAAGCTCTAACTGGATGTTAGGGGCTGTGGTGGGGAGGAGTACTTCTGCAGGGGCCGGGTCCAGACCGCAGCTCTTCTAAGACTGTCTTGCTACAAGTCATTTTACCTATCTGGACCTCAAATTTGTCATCTGCTTTAAAAAAAGTTAAAGGAGACTTAAAAAAAAAAAAAAAAAAAAAAAAACCCTGACCACTGAATACAACCTGGGGTTTTCCTCCTACAGCAGAAGATGTGATAATTGGCAACATCTGAGTAAGGTCTAGAGCTGCGTGTCCTTACTGTAAACAGTGTTGTGTTAGTGATGTCCTTAGGGTAGTGAGGTGTGCAGACTAAGTCCGTAGTGGTGGTATATTCATGCTAACCTCCTGATTTTAATCATGGCACTGTAGTTATTTATATAATTTTACAAAATCCACAGGAATTTAGAGATAAAGGGCATCATATCAGCTATTTATTATCAAAAGTTTAAATAAAAACTGCAGTGAGGGCCTCCCTGGTGGCACAAGGGGTTAAGATGCAACCTATTGAGCTTCTGCAACCTTTGCAGCATGAGTTCAGTCCCCAGGCCGGCCAGGGAGCTACCCACATGGCACAGCAGACCTCTCCTGACTGACCCACTGCTCCCCTCAGCAGTGTACTTCGGTCAATCTGCCTGTTCTGTTCCCCACTCTATCTCTGGTGAATCCTCTCACCCTCCAACAGCTCTGGCCTGTACCCCAGCTCTTGTATGCATAAATAAATAAATCGTTAAAAGAAAAAGTGCAGAGAGAAAGAAATAAAGCATTTAGAAGTCTAGAAGAGAATTCTTTGTACTATTCTTGCAACTTTTCTAAAATTATGACATTGTGCCAAAGTAGATTAATCTTAAACGAGGGCTCCCTGTTGGCACAAGGGGTTAAACACCGCACTATGAAGCAATCCACAGCCTCTGCAGCACGAGTTCCATACCTGGTCGGCCAGTGAGTAACCCACATGGCATGGCAGACCTCTCCTGTCTCGCCTGCTGCTCCCCTCATCAGTGCATTTCAGTCAGTTTGCCTGTTCTGTTCCCCACTCTGTCTCTGGTGAATCCTCTCACCCCCCGTATCTCTGGCCTGTACCCCAGCTCTTGTATGCACAAATAAATCTAAAAAAAAATTCTTAAAAGAGTTATATCACTAGATGATCTCCAAGACTTCCAGTTTCTGTGAGAAGGTAATATTAACTCCTATTGCACAGATGAGGAAAAAGAAACAGGATGGTGATGGCCCATGGTCAGCAGGAGGAAGAGGGCTCTAGAACTTGGGGTCTCTGATTTGGGTACCCTCGCTCCAGCAGGCCCCAGCCACCACGTGACAGTGAGCCCTAGGCACACCCCAGGCACTGGGCGACAACCACCAGCATAAGAAGGAAGGGGCTCCCATGACAGTGTCCACCAATGTCGGCAGAAATGGAGAGTCTCCTCCTTCCACACACACAGGGCGCAGATGGCTTCTCCCACACATGAGCTAATGAGCGGCTTCAGCGACACACAGGCACCAGCTTCCACCAGGACACGCAGGCCATGTGGAGCACAGCATCACAGGCAGCCTGGGCTGACCTGGACACACCCTCTCTGACCAAAGGAACACAACATCTGGAAATTCTAAGCAAGTCTCCTAAATAAACTTGCCAGTCAAGGCGAAAAAAACATTACATTTATTTCCAATCTGTTTATGATAGTCCTACTTGTTATGGTAAGAATGTATTAACATTAATGTGGGTTTCCCTGGTGGCACTGGGCTAACGTCTCAGTACTATCAAACTACTGCCAGCCACTATGACATGAGTTCAATCCCCGGCCAGGGAGCTAACCCACATGGCACAGCACACCTCTCCTGTCTCACACCCGCTGCTCCCCTCAACAATGTAATAAGTAGATCTGCCTGTTCTGCTCCCCACTCTGTCTCTGGTGAATCCTCTCACCCCTCTATCTCTGGCCTGCACCGAATTTCTTGTATGCATAAATAAATAAATCTTTAAAAATAAATAGATAACATTAATATATAAACTGATGTAAAAACAGCTGTTTTGTAAAAACAGATTTGGAAATTAATATCGTCAAAAACAATTGCTATTAAAAGAATTTGTGCTTCTATACTTTCATTAAATGAGAAGAAAAATGAGCAAAGTAAGGCTTCAAGCAAAGAAGATGAAATATAAAAACTAAGAAAGATAGGGAAAAGGCATCAGTTAAGAATAAGCCAAAAATAGTTGATTAGAAAATGTAGTGGTATGTATAAATGGAATCTAAAAAATGTCTCTCCAAAAGACTGGTAAGATAAACTTCTGGCAAAACTGATCATTTAAAGAAAGAAAAGGGGGGGTGGGGAAAGGAAGGACTAGAGTCAAAATAAAGGGGGGGGGGGTGCAATTGTATGGGGAATATAACCATAATGAAAATGCATACATTGTGCAAAGATGAAAAATGATGTAAGAATTATATAAAATAAAATATTTTTTAAAAATAAAATAAAAAAAAAGAAAACAGTATTAGAAATGTGAAAAGGAATATAACCATCAGTGAATAAGACAGGAAATGCTTTACTAAAAACTGAAAATATGGATGAAAGGATGCTATTCCACAAAAATTTATATAAGAGGAGGTAGAAATATTTGAAAGTATCAATCACTAGAGTTAGAAATTTGCCAGAGAACTCGTTCTTCTCTCCCCCCCAAAAATGCACAGGCCCAAGAGTTGTTTTTTACACTATTTTTCTAGCTCATAAAAGATGCTGATCTCTCTTAGTCTTTCATTTGATTATCTCAGGTCCCTATGATTATTATATCATGGAATCCAAGAGCCCAGAAGGGTCACACGCTGTCTCAAAGTCCTACCTGCTGTGGCCAAGTGCAGACTCATTCCTACTGCCTGACATCTCCAGGAAAAGACCCACAAAACTGCTCCAAAATGTCCCTCAAGGACCTCTGTGATCAGCTGGATTATGAATATTCTGGAACTTTGCCACTTAAAGTGTGATTCAGGCATGAGTATCACCTGAGTGCTTGTTAGGAATGCAGAATCTCAGTCCCCACTCCAGAGCTGCTGAATCAGAAAATGCACTGCAAAAATTCCAGGTGATCTGCATGAACATCAAAACATGAGAAGCAGGGCCTCCCCTGGTAGCGCAGCAGTTGAGCGCTGGGCTGCGAAGCTGCCTGCAGCCTCTGCAGCGCCGGTTCAATCCCCAGCCACCGGCGAGGGTCCCACAGGGCACGCAGACCTCTCCTGCCACCCGCTGCTCCCCTCAGCAGTGCATTTCGGTCCTTCTCCCTGTTCTGTTCCCCACTCTGGTGAATTCTCTCACCCTCCTGCTCTTCTGACTGTACCCAGTGCTTGTATAAATGAATAAATAAAATCTTTTTTTAAAAAAAATGAGAAGCACTGTTTATCTGTTATGTTTCAATTCCTCTTAAAATTGGCAAGAGAAGAACTATTCTGACACAATCGAAAAAAAAAATTCAACTAATAAACTACTAGAAAGAGAACTGATCATATAAACATGTAAAAAAAAAGTTTGTCAAAGTAAAAAAGCAAACACTAAAAAATTAAAAGACATTTGTACTGATTTGCCAAGGTCTTATAATACAACTAATATATGAAGCTCTCATATAAATTCATAAGAAAAATCACACAACGAGCCTCCCTGGTGGTGCAGTGGGTTAAGCACAGCACTGTGAAGCTGTCTGCAGCCTCTGCAGCGCGGGTTTGATTCCCAGCAGCCAGGGAGAGTCCCACATGGTGCGGCAGACCTCTCCTGTCACGCCTGCTGCTCCCCTCAGCAATGCTTTCGGTCCTTCTGCCTGTTCTGCTCCCCACTCTGTCTCTGGTGAATCCTCTCACCCTCCCACGCCTCTGGCCTGTACCCCAGTTTTTGTATAAATTAAGAAAATAAATAAATATATAAAAAGAAAAATCACACAAAAGAAAAATAGGTAAAGCAAATCAAAATATACCATAAAGAAATGCAGATCACAATTACACATACAAGAAAACATCTGTCCATCAAGACACCTTACACTAATTTTTATACCAATTAAAATGTTATATAATAAAAATATTATTTTTATAATCAGAGGAAAACACTGAAATATAGCTGTTCTGGAAAGATGAATACAGGATACAGTTCTCCTAGTGGCAAAATTACAGATGTTTTCTCTATTTGCTTACCTGAACTTTCTGATTTTTCTGCAATGAATCTGCATTCTTTGTAATAGACAACAACAGAAAGCTTTAACTGTTTCCTACAGTTCGATCTTATCTGATATTTAACAACTCTGCCCTTAGTTGCTCTTGGATTTTCACAAGTGCTTGCATAATGCCTGGCCTCTACACAAATCACCTCAGTGCTTATAGGCATGTCTTTTCAGTCTTCATCAAATATTGGGAGCCCCAAATAAACACAGCCCCTACTATGTTACTCCACGGACCAGCAGTTCTCATACTCTAGTGAGTAAAGGAATAGGAAGCTGGCCACAGAGGGAGGGTCCCAGACCCAACCTCTAGAGATCAGCGCTGTGTCTATGGAGGGATTTCAGACCTAGGTTAGAGGGGGAGGGTGAGCAGAGAGAAGAGGAAAGTCTTAATTGGTTCAGAAACTGGGTGACCTGGGGGTCTCAGCGGTTGGCCAGGGCAGCAGGCTCTTTCACCCAGCTTGTGCACAGGCAGGCTGGCCAGTCAGTGGTCAGCACCCGTGCTCTTTGAAAGACAGCAACGCAGGGCCAGGGGAGGCAGGGGAAGGAAAGGCCTCCTACAGGTGAGCTGAAGTCCTGAGCGGGGAGGCGGCAGCGTGGCAGCCTCACTGCCAGAATGCGCACTGCTCCAAGAGAAGGCATTTGGAACCACTCCACGGGTTCACGGAGGTCCATCTGTCAGAGTTTTTGCTCGCCACCCTGAGAAGGCGGCTCCTCCAGAGCTGGCAGAGATACAGCTGGGGTTGCCATGAGGGGCCCGAGGACCTGGCACCATGCAGGCAGGGCCCACAGCAACCTCACTCGCCTTGGGAGCTGCTCCCCAGCTCCCCAAGTGGGCACTGGGTGTCAAGAATGACATGGTGGGACCCCCAGAATAGTGCTTCCACCCACCTCCTTTACGTCTTGGGTATACTTTGATTCCACCTGTCCAAAAAGATTTATACAAACTGGCAGCAGAGCTTAAGTAAGCATTTCTATCTCCTCCGCCACCCTGAGCATGGAAGGGGAGGGCAAGCAGAGACCTGGGGCTGAATGAGAACAGGTCGCAGCAGCAGTCAATGCAACCCGGTAACACAGTGAACCAGATGCACAACAACACAGAGTGACTGAGGCAAGACTCACAGCCCTCCTCTATTGGTATTTCTTACACTTAAGCAAAAGAGGTTGATGCCCTGCCCCTTATTTATATGCAGGCAAAAGGCTTAGCCTCAACTTAATGGCAGGGATTCTCAGATCCACAGCCCCTGTCCCCAAGGGAGGGGAGGGGGTCCCTTGTTCACAGGTCCCAGTGGACTCGGCTTTCCTAGGCAGGTGGACATCTCCATTCTAGCTCGTAGGCAGCAGAGACCAGGGCACCATGACTACAGGACAACCAGCAGGGGTGAAGAGCAGGGCAAACCGGCACGTGTTGGACAGCTCCGTCAAGAAACAGCGCCTTTCCTTCCGCAGTGACAAGTAAAAGCACAAAGAATAAACTTCGCCTAGAAAGACTTGGGAGGGTCACGACTCTCAAAAACGGGAGAAAAAGAAAGGGCTACCTTAAGAAGGGTGACCAGGCACACAGATGTGGAACCAATTTCACCAGTGGTCTTTATAACCTCTGCTTCTGGTCTCGATGAGTCCTCATCCCCAAAGAGCAGTTGCAGGTAAGTTTGTGTTTCATGCTACCTTCGGGTGTCTGGGAACTAAGAAGGCTGTTCTCCCTATTTAGTACTAATGAGGGTTAATGACAAGTGGGCTGTCGGTCCCAGGATAATTATGAGGTGTGAATTCAGAGGGCTCCTCCCTGATATCTGTCTGTGGGAAATGGCCCAGGATCTTTTTACTGTGGGGTTGGGGCAGGTGCCCCGTATCTGTTATCCAGCTCACAGCCTTCAAGCTTGGAGCCAGGCTACTTTAGCCTGCCCCTTACACTGACCCAGGTTGTCACACTTTGAGAAGGTGAAGCTCATTGTCTTTCTCATCAATTTGATTCCACAGCCTTTATTAGAAGGATTTACTCTATACTAGGCTTTTTGCCAGAGACTGGGATGAAACTAATCATGGTGAGCACCTCATCAGGAACTCACACCAGCTGCTGAAGCATTGCTACAGAGGTACAGCGTGCATGCGTTTGTGTGGCGGGGAACCGGGGCTGCTTGTGTCCGGGAATAAGAATGTCGGACAGTGTTATAGAGCTGCTGGTGAAAACCAGCGCATTTCTGAAACACATGCAGTGGCTGATGAAAAAAAAAAAAGGTAACAGAAAACATCCCACTCACCACAGCAGCAACTAGCCTACAAGATCCCAGGAATATATTTGATGAAAAGCGGGTAAGACCCCTGTGCAAAACACTTCAAATCTTTGATGAGCACACAGAAAGAGGAGAATGGAAAAATATTCCATAAGTGGAAAGACTCTCTATAAAACTGTCTATTCTTCCCAAAATAATCTATTGCTACATGCGATTCCAACTGAAAAATCATCATTTTTCACAGAACTTGACAAATTGTTTATAAGCTTATTTGAAAAAGGAAATATAAAAGGCCAAAAACTGAGATCTTTTTAAAAATCCAAACTGTTATATAAAAACTGCAGTAATTAAAACATTAAAACGCTGACAGAGAAGCAGACAAATAATTCAAAGGAACTGAGAGAGGCCCTGGAACACTCATGAATATCACTATGAAATGCTTAAGGTGGAATTATAAGCCATTTAGAGAAATATAAATATTCCATAAATAGACTGGAGATAGTAGGCTATTTGTGAAAAATTCAATCCTTATACCACAGACAAAAATCTCAGTTTGGAGATCTAAATGTCTCTATCTGTGAAGTAAAAAGTTTTTATGCCAAAATGTTCACGAATTCTGAGTTTACAAAAATCAAATTTTTATGACAGATGATGAGAGGCCAAAATTTTTTGAAAATATAACAGAGATTAACATTTTAATATATTTAGAACTTTTATGGATCAGTGAAAAGACAACCTAATTAAAATAGTTAATAGATATAACAAGCAACATACAGGATAAATGCAAAATCACTAACATTAAAAGTATTCAGGGTCACTAATACAAGAAATCAAAATGACACAGCCTTTTTCACCTATCAAGCTGGCAAAAACTGAAAGACTGATAGTTTCTCATTCAGTGTTGTTGAGAGAATAAGTTTGATAGATAGTATCAAATTACCTTGTGGAAGAGTAATTTGGAAAAGTCAATCAAAATATCATCTGTGTGATTTTGTACTATACAAATGAACAAGAATATATATACAATATGTTAACTGCCGTGTCATTTATAACTGTGAAAACAATGCAACTATGTATGTCCATCAATGGGAAACAAATTACAATAAACCCCTAAAATGAAACTCTTTGTAATACTTAAAATATATTCATTTTAGGGCCTTCCTGGTGGCGCAAGGCGTTAAGCACCGCACTATGAAGCAATCCAAAGCCTCTACAGCACAAGTTCTATCCCCAGCCCATGAGGGAGCAACCCACATGGCACAGCAGACCTCTCCTGTGTCGCCCGCTGCTCCCCTCAGTAGTGTGTTTCAGTCAGTCTGCCTGTTCTGCTCCCCACTCTGTCTCTGGTGAATCCTCTCACACACCCACCACCCCGCATCTCTGGCCTGTGCCCCAGCTCTTATATGCATAAATAAATAAATCATTAAAAAATAATAAAATATATTCATTTTAAAGTCTGAAAAAAGCTATGCATAAATTTTCACTGAGATGGAGAATTAGGAATTTTCAGTTACCAACCTATATGGACTGGTATTACTTTTTATTTATAGTCCAAAATTTTCTTTCCCATTTTGGAACAAAATAATTTAACAATTAATATTAGTTTTAGGTTGAGCTCAAAATCCATCCCTTCTCTGTCCCCCTACCCATACTTCCCTCCTGATCTTTACTGCTCTCAAGATAAAGGTAAGAATTTTTTTGGCCCCCTCAAGGTGTTGCACCTTCTCTGTTGAGTGTGACCCTTGGGTCAGGACATTTCTCTGCTGGCTTGAACAGGTTCAGGCTGGGTGCAGAGGGTTTCCCAGCCACACCAGGTTCTGCTGGAGCCAGAGGGGAGAGACTCTGCCTTCACCATTGGAATCTTTGCTGCCCTGCACCCCTGAGCTCTAGGAGGAATACAGAAATGGGTTTCCAGGGGAGCTCTGGAAGCTGTGCCCAAGAGATGCCCATGAAGTGTTTTTCCTGGCCCTGTGGATCCCTCTACTTCTCCACTGAGTGACCTAGGACACTACTCCTCTGCCTCAGGGATACTAATCGGGTCATATCTTCCAGAAAGCAGGGAGCAACACTTGAACTTGCAGCCTCAGTTGGCCATGAGTTCAGAGTCAAATACACCCCCACCCCATTTCTGCTTACATTAACAATCTCCCCCCACCAAAGTCCTGGTTGCTAAGCTATTACTAGGTCCCTGCCCAGGGAATTGAAGACAGCTCCCAAGAACAATCAGGTGCTATAACGGACATCGATCCACATACAGGAATTCCTTGCAGGACCCTTTTTAAAAAGGAGAAAGGGGAGTCAGGCTAAATCAGAAATAGGCATCGTCATATTGAGCGTGCCCTCAGCACCTCCCCAAGAGCTCCAGCAGACATCAAAAATCAAAACCTGGAGAATGAGGCCACAGTAGAACTGAGAGAAAAAGTTATATTTTTTCATGTTGTTTATGATCAAAGAAGAAAAAATAGAAAAAGTGTCCTAAGGACCCAACTGAGAATCTAGAAAGAGCACATTCCAAATAAACCTAAGGAACAGAAGACAATAAGGACTAAGGCAGAAATTAGTGCTCTAGAAAACAGAAAGCACACTGATAAATCCATGAGCTTTGAAAATAGAAAAAAAAAAAAAAAACCTCTGGCAACGCTAAAGAAGGAAAAGGGGAAAATTAATATACATTAAGGAAGTGAAATAAATCAGATACTGAGGGAACTGAAAAAAACAGCAAGTGTATATACATTATGCTAATTGGAAAATAAATTTACTTTCATGGAAAATATAAAGTAAATGTCTTATGCTAATAGTCATGGGACGGGCAGATATACAGATAAGGAGGCAGATACAGGCAGCAGTGTGACCTAGGCCTGTTTCACAAGAGGGTGGCGCCGAAATCACAGCCAGAAATGTCTGAGGAACAGAAGACAATAAGTACTGGTCAATAAGAGCCGGTGCATTGTTTGTAGAAGACCTCAAACAATCAGCAATACCAGGTAAAACATTAGACAAATTCACATTCAAATGGGAAAAAAAAAAAAAATCACAAAGGTGAAAGATGTCCTCTACTCAACATTTATCAAAGAATTTAACATGGAAGAAGGATCCTAGGAGGGAGGCAGTAGCCTGTATCTGCCTCCTTATCTGAAGGGTGGAGCTACCACCTCTCGCCTGGTATTTCCAAGAGAACTAAAGTTGCCAAGAGAACCATGGAAACTTTGCCCTGTGCCCCACACGAGGCAAGCAATCAACAAACAGCATTACTGCTGGTTATTATGTAGGTGAAGTGGGCTCTGATGCAGCGGGACTATTTTTACAAACAACACAAATGTACAGTATGCACAAAATCAAGTCTGGAGGGATACTCCAGCCAACAGTGGTTAACAAGATTGTAATATGGGTAATTCCTTCCTTCCTGGCTTAGTTCTAATTTTTCCAAAGAACATATATTATGGGTACTATCAAAAAAAGAGAATAAAGGGCCAAAATGTGATATATGGATTTTTGGATTACCCAAGATTGATGACTGGGAGGCAAGATGGAAAGGAAACTAAAGGGGACAGGGGAAAAGGTAACACAGGGGAAGGTCCTACAGGTCCCTGTGCCTGATCACGGTGAAGCCCACTCAGTGTCACGACAGTTGTGCAGAGGTGCTTCTGGAGGAGGAAAACTGAAGGCCACAGGCCCACGGCCAGCACACGCTGCTGTACTATGAACAGCCTGCCAGATTTTGCCCAAATGCCACAGACATTCTGGGCATGGGAATGGAGCAAGGGTACTTGTTTCTTGATTCAGGTGCTGGTCACACAGGTGTGCTTGCCTTGTGAAAAGTCACCGGGCTATGCATAGTATGTACTTTTGTATGTGTATGCTATACTTCAATAAGTTTTTTAATTACGGAGAGAAGAATGTTTCTGTCGTGTTACAGTCTTAAATTCCAGTTTCAATAAATGTGAACTCATGGATCAGTTCTATGGAACAGAACATTCAATCCACTATCTTGTCTACTATGGCTCATGATCTTAATTTTTTTCAAATTCTATATTATCTCTAAAATTATCAGTGGATGAAGGAAAACATTCTGGGGTAACCCAAGGGCATGGGACACAGGGAAAGGCAAAGAGGATGAAGGCAGTGGCTTCCAACCCCTAGTGCACATTCAAAACACCTGGGGAGCCTTGAAAAAAACGCTGGGGCCTGAGCTTTGCTCCAGACCAATTACATCAGACTCCCCGGGGCTGGAACCTAGAGATAGATATTTTCTTTTTTAAAAGCTCTCTAGATGATTCTAATGTGCAGTGGGACTAAGGAACAACTAAACTAGTTGAACCAGAGGGACTGGCCACTGGAAACTCTTTAGGCAAGTTGAAGCGTGGCCCCTGCCTGTCCTAATGGAGGCTGTGGGGGCGGGTGGGAGAGAGCATTTAGGACTGAAGAGCTCTGGCACTCACCCAGGTCCTCCTCCACAGCCGGCTTCCCCTAGACTTCAGGCAGAGACCCAATAAAGAGTAATACCCCCCACCTTGAGGAGGAAAGCTCTGGAAAGTGGGGGAGAAGGGCATCCCCTAGCTGGCCACAGAACCCTGAACTCTGGCTCCCAGTCAGGGGTGTTCAGGCTGCTCTGGACCACTTGCCAGGACAGCCTTAAGACATACCACTCCAACCACACAACCCCACAGCTAAGCCCTAACTACTACCCAGGGTCCAAATGACACCACTGGGAACCCACAGCTGGAAAACAGGAAACCAAGGAGAAATAATGGTGGGAAGGCCAGCCACAAGGCAAAGGTCAGGGTGTAACTCAATCATCAGGTAGGAGCAGGCTCGGACAAGTGGCAGGGCTTGTGAGGAGGAAGATGCCACATGGTCCGCCTGCCCAGAATTTCCACCGCTAACCTCTGGGGCCCGCAAGTCACCCTGATCCTGCATCCTCTCCACCCAACTGTACAACAGGAACCCACGGGTCTGACCCCAGCAGATGGCTATCTTAGCTGGCCAGGCAGCCCCAAACAGCATTCTACAAGCTCCTAGACCACTGTGATACAAGTTCACACTCCAGAAAGCAGCATCCCCAGAGGCCCTCTCTGCTTAGTCTAGAACTTAGGGCTGAGCTGCAGGCAAGAGGTATGAGAGTGGAGATGGGCTGAGGCCATGAAGGGTAGAATGGGGAAGTCAGTAGGGAAGTGGAGGGATCCGCAGGGCCAGGAAAAAAGCTTCATGGGCATCTCTTGGGCACAGCTTCCAGAGCTCCCCTGGAAACCCATTTCTGTATTCCTCCTAGAGCTCAGGGTACAGAGCAGCAAAGATTTCAGTGGTGAAGGCAGAGTCGTCCCTCTCTGGCTCCAGCAGAGACTGCTGTAGTGGGGGGAGCCCTCTGCACCCAGCCTGAACTTGTTCAAGCCAGCAGAGAAATGTCCTGGCTCAGGGGTCACACTCAGAGAGAAGATAAAATAGAGACCATGTCTGGGGAACCAGGTAAGGCTCTTGGCTTCCAGGATCCTGCTTCTGTCAGGAGTTACTGGCCTCCCTGGTTCTCTCCACCATCTGCAGAGTGGCCAGCAGGAATCAGAGATGGAAACTTTCTACTGTACAGAAGGTGGACGGGCAGGAAATGATTCCCTTTACTTAGCAGAGCTAGGGAACATGGCCAAAAGACTGAGGAAGGTCTTCTGTGTCGGGGTGGGGTGTATGTGTGAGTGCGTATGAGGGGGAGTGGGTAGATGCTGCTGAGGGGCAGAGCAGGAAAACTCAGTCAACAGGGCATGGAGTTTAGGAGCAACTTGTCAGAGACAAGTTGCAAACCCTTTCAATGTCTTTGTTTCCTTTGCAAAGCCCATGAGGTTAGGATTACACATGAAAAATGCTTGGAGGCGGGGTTGAGAAATCCAATTACTTAAGCACCAAGGGCATAAGAGTTCCAGGCCACAGAGGTAACCAGGATTTGCTCAGACCCTACCTAACCTTACTGTCCTTGGGATGTTTGCCTCTTTAGGAATATTTTGGTGGTAAGACTGACAACAGTACCTACCCCTTAGCCCCTTTCTCATTCTCCTCTGCAGTGAGGTGTCAGGGGTAAAGGCCATCAGTATGTCTACTCTTTGATGTAACCTTTAGCATTTTAAACTAAAAGGCCAAAGATTCTCAGCAGAAAAAAAAAAAACAAAACAACTTTGCAGCGTGTGTGTGGGAGGAAGTTAGGCTAAAGTAGAAAGGATATGCCCAAACTCGTGCAATGAAAAAGGCTGCCTTATAGAAATCAGGATGGTGTTTGTGATCAGGCCCCACAGAAAAAGGGCTATATAGCTAGATTACCTAAGAGCCACCAAATGGAAAAGTTCAAAATTCAAGACGCCCTGCGTAAAGCTAGAGAACTTTAGTGTCTTGCAGGACTCAGGTCCACCTATGTCTCTCTCTCTACCCACCCCCTTCCATATCCATCCCTCCGGGGGCCCTGCAGGTTCTGACATTCATCCATGGAATCTGAGACTTGCAGAGATGAAAGGGCAGACAGGAGGCATCCTTATCTATAGAAGCTGAGATACCAAGTCAATCTTTGAGAGAATCTCTGGGAGAGAAAGATCTCTTCTCTTCCAGGTAGCAGCTCTGTCCCCAAGGTGGAGAGTGCAAAAGAGAGGGCAAGTCACGTCCAGAGAGAGGAGGAGGGTCTTACAGAGCTCCCATGCTCACCTAGCTATCCAAAAGCACTGTTGGGGCCTCCCTGCTAGTGCAAGGGGAGCACAGCACATAAGCACAGCACTATTAAGCAATCCGCAGCCTCTGAGTTTGATCCCCAGACGGCCAGGGAGCTACCCACATGGTGCAGCAGACCTCTCCTGTCTCACCTGCTGCTCCCCTCGGCAGTGTGTTTCAGTCAGTCTGCCTGTTCTGTTCCCCACTCTGTCTCTGGTGAATCCTCTCACCCCTGGCCTGTACCCCAGCTCTTGTATATATACATAAATATTAAATAAAAAAAAAAGCAATGTTGTTCATGGTAGCACCCATGAACTGCTTCACACCAGTCCACCCCAACATAAATACAGAAGCCAATGTCTAAGAGCACATTCCCTGTACTAGTGTTGTCAAGTGGCTCACAGACCAGTCAGGATGGCGCTGAATTCCCTAGGCGAGCCAGGCATGGCACAAGCTGTGAACTAGTTGTACAAAGTAGGACCGTGTTTTGGTGTGACACTTTGGAAATTAAGAAAAACAGGAAATTGGCCCCTCCCCGTATTCAGTTTGAGAAAGACTGACTTCACAAGGCAACCTCTTTATTCTACAGAAAAAAACTAAAGTCCAGGGACATTAAGTGACCTCCCCAGTACTGATCACACAACCCATCAGTAAAAGCAGAACTGGGAGGAAAAGAAACTGGACAAATGCACTTCTTGCTTTCCTCTTGTCAATGGCCTCGTGGGAGGCCCCAGAAAGAGGGCTGCAGTACCCCCACTCCTAATGAGAAGGCAATTTCGAGTTCAAGGTAAGTTGCATAGGATGGTATTTCCATCCAGCTTTACCTGAATCTCAACCCAACATGTCTAAAGCCAACATCTTCCTTTCAGTATAAAGCTCTCTTCCCAACTAGTCCATTTCTGACCCCTCTTCCCTAATCCCAGGAATCCTAATTTATTGAGATAAGGTTGGTATGTTGATTCATCCTTTGAAGTGTCTGGAGGTCATCTGAGCCAGTGATGAAAGCAAAGTAAAGAGCTAGACACAGCTGGGGAGGGGTAAAGGGGTCTCGTCTGCCACACTCAAGTTCACAGCCCAGACACAAAGATGGAAAAGAGTTGACCGTAAAAAACACAAACACTGTCGGTGCTGCTTCTCCCACTCAGAGTGATGATTTCAGGTCATTTAATGTCTCTTACTTGCAATAGTTGTGTGAAAGCCAAATAATAATGATTTCTCTTATTTTTCAGGACCTAGTACTATACTTGAAACACAGCTCAGCAAACAGTGCAAGGCAAAGGGCAGAAGAAAGAAGATAAAGTGAGTGGGGATGGGGTCACAGTCCTGGACAGCAGGATAGTCTCTAGAAATTAAATGGACTGAGCCATCTTGTCCTGCATTTGCCTTAAGGTTTCCTAAACTAATTCACCAGGAAACCATCTCCTCCTCAGAAGCTACAGAGATGGTGGGAAGAAGGGACAGTCTTCAGCTGACTGCCAGATGCCAGAGTGTTAGTGGAAACCAGCCAAAAACTGGAGAGGTCAGAGGTGGGAAAAAGAGAACTTGAAAGAACTGGAAAACCCAGCTGCTGAGCTAAACCAAAGTCCTCCCAACTCCCTGCCCCCACCCCCTAGCCACCCAAACCATTTGCTACAGTCTTGGGGGTTTGGGAGAGGACCTGGCAAGACCACAAAGACTCTCTCTAAAAGAAATGTCCAACTACAGGTGGAGGGAGCCCAGCAAGAGGGTTCCAGGCGCCATCACAGTGATCCCTGCA
The DNA here is from genome assembly GCF_964194135.1 of Talpa europaea. Lineage (NCBI taxonomy): Eukaryota > Metazoa > Chordata > Mammalia > Eulipotyphla > Talpidae > Talpa > Talpa europaea. The sequence goes on from NC_140072.1 coordinate 54,501,503, forward strand.
GGCACCATGATGGACAGGAAGGCTCAACTTCAGCTCATTCACATATCTGTATTGTGCAAGACATTCACAAGCAGTTGGGTCACCAAGGAGGTAGAGCTGTGCTCTGGGACTCTAACTCCAGTTCGCAATACGCACTGGGTAAGCCCTCTCTCGCTCATCCTCCGCTCAGTTCTGAAATGCTCTTGGTTGGTTCCCTTCCCACTCTAGGCCAACACGCGCACCTGTTTCCCTATCTTCCAAGTTCATTACTGCTTATGAGTGCACCTCAGATGGAAAGAGTTCCTGTTGGGCCCTAAGAGACTGGAGAGGTGGTGTAAGCAAAAGAGGACAAGTAGGAATGAGTTCATGTTGTGTGGAAAGTCAAGGACCACAGATCCTCGAAAAAGAGGCATTTCTGCAGTGGTCAAAAGGAAAGACAGAAGGCAGAGACCCTGGGCACAGTCCCAAAATAGTTTCCAGACATCCTCAGCCAGAGGAAGGGTTCCCATGGGGCAGAGCGTGGGAGCAGTGTGGGAACCCAAAAGCAGGACAGCCTAGTGCTCTGGGCACTGGGCACTCGCTCCTGTACAGGCTGCCAAGAAGGAGGTGGAGGCAACAGTGTGTGCTACGGCATGCTCCCTGGGATACCACAGGCAGACATGTAACACACTAGACAGTAAAATGACAAGTCGGGGGTGGGGAGGGAGAAGGTGGTGCAGGAAGAAGGGGGGCCTCAGATCGGAGTGCTTGCTGGCAGTGCCCAAGCCACACCAAGAGGAAGCTATGATTCTCAGACAGACAACTCAACAATAAAAACAAGCACAGACACATCCTCAGAGTTTTAAAAACACAGGCAGCCCAAGCCCTGCTCTGGGGCAGAGGCGGTGGGGAGGGGGGGTGGGAGGGGGGAAGGAAGATGTGTTTGAAGGGGTTCCTCTGTTTTTCAAGAAGCCCCTGCCATGTGCCCACACAAGCAAGGGTGGAGGTGTTAGACAGAGAGCCTCCAGCAGGACTACAGGCCAACGGAATGCAGCAGGGAGAAACAGAACACACTTGGAAAGAGCTGCAGGGAAGCCATCACCGGGCAGGAGGGGGTGCTTTGGGGAGTAAACAAACCTGCCAACAGCCCTTCCTCCCAGCAGAACGGGAAGCTCTGGTGGACAAGGCCAGAGACACAGAGGGAGGAAGCTGCCCCCTCCCTAGGCCCATCTGTCCTCTTCCAGTCCCTTCGTCCTGCTTTCCCCATGGTGGGGGGCAGAACAGGTGCACTCGTGATCTCCATGCCCACAGCCCTCAACAGCACCCGGTGATTACAGCTCCCCAGTCAGTAGTGGGAGGCCAGAGGAAGTGGAGGTGGAACCCGAGGGTTCTGCTCCAGAGAGGATCGTGAAGTGAGCTCAGGGCTCTCCCCATTCCCCCCCTGCCCACAGCACTGCCAGTATCAACCACCCTCTGCTTGCCTCAGGGGCCTCCCACACTGTCATCCTAGGTGATCTCCCACTAAACCCAGCCTCCCCAAGGCATGCCCAACTCCCCAGGGGAGCTGATGCCACCTGGCCCCTCTCCTTCCCCCCAAAGCTGCTCCAGAAGCAATCTTCTTGCCTTCCGCCAAGCACTTCCTTGGTCCTTGGAAGAAGGCCAGGGAACCACCCTACAGCCTTACCCAGGAGCCCCCATCCCACATGGGAAAGCAGAGCCCCTCCCTGCCGGGGTCCCCACTCAGGCAGAGAGGCAGAGGGTGCCACTTCACACAGCTTTCCCAGGAAGTCGGAGGAGGATTTCCAGGGAGGAAAGACTTAGAGTGTCTGGGGACAGGAGCACCTCACCCATCTGCTACCTAAGCAACCAGATTCCCCAGCTCCCCACAGGCTCCAGGGGCTGGAGGGGAAGGTGTGGCTGAGGCAGGGGCAGGACTGGGCTCCCTCCCTCTAGGAGAAGTTCCAGCCCGTACTGCCTCTGCCCACCTGTCCCCACACCCCTTCCCTTGCCTCTCTGCTGCTGACTTGAAAGGCAGCCACAAGGAGCTGCCTGCCGCTCTGTTTTCTCCGCCCTGGGCCAACAGAGGATACTGCTGAGTAATCCCAAACTCATGGTGGGTCCCCAGTCCTGAAAACCGGTAAAGCCCAAGGAAACCTACCCGTGCCCGTCCTTGCCAGCCTGGGAGGAACACTGCTTTTCCTAGTCATGGTTGATACTAGGGCAGACTCTCCCCTGCCTGCCCCAAATACCCCAGCCCCAGCCCTCAGACAACCACCTGGAGCAGCTCAGTGCCCCCTTCCTCACTTCCCACGCGCCTGGGAACATTCCCTTTCCAGTCCCCCAGACACCAAGCCGCACAGAGTAACATCAGCCGTCCGCCCGCCAGCCCGCCGCCGGATTCCCAGTCATGATGTTGCATCAGCCCCCACCCTACCCAAAATATCCTCACCCCCACCACCTCCTCTCCTTTCCAGCCATCTCCATGGTGACAGCAGCATGACTAATGACACCCTATCAGCTTCAGACTCAGCTTCAATTCCCCCTCCCTCTTACCCCCACCGCCCCCCCCCCTTCAGGGATTTCTGCAGATTGGATGCTAACCAACAGTGCCAGGGAGATTTCCAGAGGCAAGGGTGGGGAGTGGGCTGCATGCCTTAAAAAAAAAAAAAAAAAAAAAAAACAGTTCAACAAACCCAACCCCAACTGCACCCAAACCATCCAGCTGAGAAAGCAAAAAGAATCCAAACAAAACCCACACAGGCCTGAGAATTCATTGGCCGCCCACACCCCCGCCGCCCCTCCCCCTCAGCTGCTGCTACACACATAGTGAGAGATTAAGGGATCACCAGAGGAGACCCTTTATCTTCATCCAACCCAGCCGAACGTTTCACTCCACACCACACACGCGCGCGCGCGCACACGCGCACACACACACACACACACACACACACAAGGTACCTTGACAGCAGCAGCCCCTTGTCCCCACGGCCCGGGTCCTTCACCAGCCTTTATTTCCACCTGCAAAAGAAGAGCCACAGAGGCTGATCAGCCGGGCGGACACCCGGAAAGCAGCAAAGTCCTCCTGCTGCACCCCCAGCCTCACTGCAGGGGACGGGGCGAGCGCGCCGGAGGGGGCCTGGGGAAGAAAGGACAGCAGGCACCATCTTCCTCTCCAGCTGCGGCCCAGACTCCGGCGGACGGGCGCGCTCGCCTTCCCGTGTGTTTTTGTTTTCATTTCTCCTTCTTCCACCCTCCCGAGACCCGCGAGGACACGGCCCTTCCCCCTGCGTCAGCCCCGGCGCATCCCCCCGCGCCCTGCCCCTCTACCTCGGCCGGCCTCCCCCGGGGCCCCGGCCGGCGGGCCTCCCATTATCCCGGCCGAGCGCGCGGAGGGCGGCACTGCAGAGGCGGCGGGGCCAGCTGCCGGCTGGGCTCCCCTCCCCGCCGCCAGGCTGGTGTGGAGGGGGCGGCGCGCTCGCCAGCCAATCCCCGCGGCCGGCCGGGCGGGGGCAGGGCCGCCAGGGCTGGACCTGCCCAGCCGGGAGGCAGGGGCGCCGCCAAGGGTGCTGCAGAGTCGCGCTGGCGGCCGCCCAGGCCCGCTACCGCTCCCCGGCAGCGGGGGCAGGGGATCCCCGGGCCCCCGGCCTCCTGGTGAGGAGACCCCAAGGTAACACCCAGATGTCACCGTCTGCGTCTCGGGGGTCAAAGAGGATAGACGGGCTTGGGGTGGGGCACACCCTGGAGGGATTCCCCTAACTCTATCCCCAGGATACCAGCAAACTGCCGCATGCCAGCAGCAGCCAGGGCAGTGCCAGGCACTATGACAGGGGTATGAGGAGCCATAACCTTGCCATCTTCAAAGAGGGGGGTAAAAAAAAAAGCCTAGGCAGTGTGAACTCTTACCCCATTCTGCAGACGGAGAAAGGGAGGCAGGCAGGCTAACTAATTTGCCTGAGGTGACACAGCTAGAAAACGCAGAGCCGGGATTCCATGCCAGATCCCTCTGACTCTGAAGACTGACTCTGAACTATTATGCAGTCCTATTCCAATCTCCCTCCACCTCAGAAAATAGGTTTCTTCTTGAAGCCCACATTCTCCCCCTGTGGCTCGATGCCTCACAGAGCCCACCTCAACCCCCTCATGCACACAGGCACCCACACCTCACCCCAGGGTCACTGATCCCTGGTGTCTGAACAGATCCCACCACATCCAGAGAGCCTCCCCTACTCCCCACTCTGCAATGCTTTCTCCTCTCCTAGGAGGCAGGCCCCCCAGACCTCTGAGCCTCCTGTCCTTGGAGAGGTTAAGGAGGGAAGGTGCCTGGATCCTAAGAGCTCTGACCTCCAGTTCCCAGACACTAAGTCTTTGAGGGCTGCATAACCAGGAGACTGAAGGCAAGGACAAGAAAGAACACAGAGGGAAGAGGTGCTGCAATTCACTCCTGGGCTCTGCCCCACGCCCTCCTGGTAGAGAACACCCCAGTTTCTACCCCCCAAGAAGGGAACTTTCATAGCTCACATACCTGGGTTCAGGTCCTGCCGCCACCACTACCTAGCTGTAGCTCCCTTCCCTCTTAGCGTCCCTCTTTGCTCATCTGCAAAATGGAACTACAATGCAACTACCCCATACACAGCTGTCAGGATTCTGTGGAGAAATGCAGCAGAGCCTGCCACCCTGTCAGGTGCCACTTGCGCCCTCACTCCAAACTTCTGGAAGAGCTCACTCTGTGCTCCTCCTCATTCTTACAGACCAAGAAGCTGAGGTACAAGTGTCTACTCACAGGACCGTTACGATGATGCACAAGGGCCCCAGTTCCAGCGACATGCTCCACTACAGATGTCCAACTGCTTCCTTCTCCCTGGCACCCCAAGAGGGAACCCAGACTGGGATGAGCAAAGCAGGCTTCTGGTGAGAAGGCTCCAGGAGGCACAAGGGCCCGCACGTGCCTCACCCTTGAGGACAAAGGGCGGCCCTGCTGGGCTCCTCCCCAGGGCAGGGCTCCTCACAAGGCAGGGCAAGGACCAGTGTCCCGAGCAGTGGCTCACCATGGGAAACTGGGTTTCTACACCCTTTGGTTCTACTTGTGCCCCCACAAGTAGAGTCCCTCCTTTATCCTGGTGCCCACCCCCCCCGCCCAAACCCCTGCCCCACCCACAGAGTCTGCTGCTGGAAAAGTGACTAACATGGCTTAGACAGTAGCAACTAATACTGCTGCTGCTTCTGACTGCCACAGTTTATCCAGCCCCTGCTACACACCAGGCCCTGTGCCAGCCATGCTGCCTGTGGGAGCATCTCACTTGACTTACTCCACACACAACCTTGTCTCTTACCAGGAGCGGACTTAGAGATGCCAGGTTACTTGGCCGTCAACACACAGCTGGGCAGTGGGGGGCTAGAATTCCAATCCAGACCTTTCTCATTCCAGTTCTCTAGGCTCTCCTATCTGCCCACCCCAGGGGAAAAGGTTGGGGTACTTGAACCCAACCACATCCCTTTAAGGTATAAGTTTCAGAATAGAGACTTTCATGCCTTGGAGACCCCCAATGCTGCATCTTGCCAGGATACCACCAACCCCACTCCTCCACCCCACCTTGCACCCCCAACACACACACACACACACACACGTCCACCCCTGTGACGCTAACATGGTGCAACCTCACCTCCCTCTGCCAGTTTCCCAGCTCATCAAGCCCGTGAACACCACGCGCTCCTCTGAGGGCCTCGCGGAGGAGCTCTGGCCTCTTCCAGAGCGCCAGTCACAACCAAGCAGAGTTAGTTATTTATACAGCGGTCTTCCCCACGTGGGCGGGGCCCTGCCTCCCCACTCCACTAGGTGCTACGCAGAGCTGGAATGTGCTGAGCTCAGTTTCCACACAGGAAAGGTGGGATGGGCGGGGGGTACTCAGATTCTGATGCCGCTCTCCTGGTCAGCCTTCTCTCCGCAGTTCCCAAGGACTGGAAGGACACCCAGGAGGGCAGGACCTTTCACAACTGAACTGCAGCTTAGCCCCAGCCTTGTTCAACTAGGACACATCATCCTCACCAGGCTGCAGAAGTCCCCCTAACTCTGCTGGGCCTAGCACCACCCCTGTGCTACCCTCCCCACCCCACCCCACTCTACCAACAGCCTGAAGATTACCTAGAGGAGCCTGTGCTCCCGAGACCATGCACCTGATCACATCCCTGACTCACCAGACCTCCTGCCCTTTTGTGAAGCACCTGGAATTCAAGAACCCCAAGGAGGGACAGAGGCTAGTGCTAGAGCCACTCTGTCTCCAGCAGCGACACTCTCCACATGCTCCGCTGACACTCTCCCCTCTGTCAGCCCCTTTTTCTACATTTTGGGCTTCACAGTGACAGACCCAGAGGTACTTGAAGTTCCTGAGGCTCCCTCCCCACCTTTCATCACGACACTCTCAGTCTCCGTGGGGGAGGGAGGAAAGCATTCATTCTCTCTCAGAACACACAAAAATATCAACACCAAGACCCTCAGGTACGATACCCAGAAGCTAGAACATACAGAGATACACTGGAGATAAGAGATTCAGAGACATGTGGAGAATGGGGACTATCCAGCACAGGTGTGGAGAGAGCTACAGCAGCACCGACCTAGCCCCAACCCCATGTGAAGCCCCAGACCTGAAATGTAATGTACCCTGCCTGACTTAGCCTTCAGAACAAACCAGTAAGACAGGCATTATTCACACCCATTTTACAGATGGAGAAATTAGGAAACAGAGAGGTGACACACTTAGCCATTCACAGAGCTAAGAACAGCTTCTCCGGTCCTTGCCAACCCCTCACTCACAGCGACACCGTTGGAGCTGCTCTGTGCAGCTTGTGATTTTCTTACCAACCTACCTCCTCTAGAGTTGGCAGTGGGTAGAAGGCATTCTCTTCCTCCCTGGCCATGACTGTGTCCTGAGCGAGGTCAGTCACCACAAGGCTTTAAGTTCAGTTCAAGACCCATTTCCTCTAGGAAGCCTTCTCGGGTTACCCCAGTCCTCTGCCGGCTGACAGCACTTCTGTGTTTCTCATCTGCCACTCGTACTGCTATTTGTCTCTGCCTTTGTGTCTTGTCTCTCCAACCAGAATAGCTGGAGCTGTGTCTCTCCAAAGTCCCTGCAGGATTCTGCCCAACATTCCACACACCGAAGGTACTTGGAATAGACTGTGAGGGAGTCTGTGACCTCCTTCCTTCCCTCTCCATCACACAAAAGATCCTGCCAAAGAAACCCAACACCCCCTCCACCTTCAGAGCCTATGTTTGAAGTCCCTGGTGTCCACGCATCAATTTCCACCCAAGTAATTGCAGCCCATCACAGACACATCATCCCCTATATTTGAAACTCTTTGCGGTTGTCATGGGAACTGCCTGTGCCTTCATTCACTGATCAGGCCTCACAATTAGCTTTGGCAGCGGAAGTCTGTGTCAATGGCAATAGCGGGGAGGAAGAAGCTGAGGAGGAGGAAGAGGAGTAGCAGCAGCAGCAACAGAAGAAAAGGTGCTGCTCCTCCTTGAAGATGCAGCAGAACCAGACTGAGCCCAAGCACCAAGTGAGGCTGGGAGAAAGGACTCGCCGACCACTCCCCATGCACCTCCCACAACAACCAAAAGAACGTATTTGGCCCTCCAGGCTGACAGGTAGTAGAAGCTGTGGTTCTGCGCACAAACTGCATGTTTGTGGGAAGGTCTTACGCTCTCCAAACCTCAACAGAATTTCCCCGTCCCAAATTCAATAGCTTGGATCACCAAATGTTCCAGCACCCCCTCCCCCCCAAAATGACAAAGGTCCTTGAGAAGATAGGACAGGAATGCTGAATGGTTTGGAAACCTGAGGGCAGTCGAGAGGAAGACACGTAACAGGAATGAACACAAAGTGTCTTACCTTCTGCCCACAGGTCCATGAGCACCCTCGGCAGGCACCGAGCAGCCTGCATCCATCCACACCCGTCACCAGCCACGAGCATCGGAGGAGCCTCTCTACACACCTCAGGTTCAGGGGAGATGCCTGCCTCCTCCTGGAAACCCATCATCCTTCACACACCACTACTGAAGCTCTCCAAACTTGCCCTTCCCTTTCCTTTCCCTTCCCTTCTCTTCCCTTCCCCCATGGGGATCTCTGGACCCAAAGGTGACTAAAGCAGGTCTCTGCCCTCAAGGTGTCCCTCCCTTACAACCCCTCCAGAGTGAGCTGTGATTGTTTGTTTCCATGCTAGTCTCTCTCCGTAGACCAGGAGCTCATTAAGGACGGCGTTAACGCCACTCCCCTCCCCTTTATGCTCAGGGTCCTGTGGCGCCGGGCACACAGACAGTCCCAGGCGGGATTTACTAAATGAGGCTGGGAAGGCAACTTGTGGATCCACAAGTTAAAGCAGATGACATCCTGCTCTTGAAAACTGAAGCAATGCCAGAAAGAGGCGCTGCCCCCGCCCTCCCCGGGGCACAGGGGACACTGCAAGTCCTGGGGCTGAGGACGCGCTGCAGGAAGGTGCCTCTTCTCATCCTCTAGCGCCACCTCTTCTCCTCCCACTGGTTCCCACCGCTCTACCCACCACACCCCGGCCCACCCTGCAGCAAGAACACAATACAGACAGGACCCAGCCCTCGCAGTCTGCCATCCAGTCTCACTTCCAGGGCTCCAGGGAAATTCCCAGTATCAACAGGGGAGCCAGGACACCCAAAGCTCACCATGTCAGGGCAGAGCAAGAGCAGAGACAATAAGACAGGAGGAGCCACAAGAATGGCACAAAAGCAGGGCAGACTCTAATTCAGACCTTTTTACTTGTTTTTCACCCAGTGTCTGTACATGCCTTCCAGAGGTTTCCTTTGGCAGGAGAAGTAGGGGTAGGGGGTAGAAGGTGGGGGGGGGGGTCGATGGGGCATATGCAGTCTGGCAAATGTCCCTAACACAACTCCTCTTTGATTGGGACAATCTAGAATTGCAGCTCTAGCAGCAGTGGGAGGTGCATTATTCTGTCCACTAACTGCCCCCCCCCCCCAACATGCAGGACGGTAGGCACTGCTGAGCTGGAACTTGTACAGGTCAGAGTCTGGGCATGGAAACAGAACTTGTGCCCCCTGAAGACACAAGCAACTCACAGACCTGTGGCCACCTAAAGCCTGGCCAGTTACCCCACATTAGACCACTGGCTTTCTTTTTTGCCCTCTTTGGTGACAAAAACCCAGAATTTCTTATGCAAATGAGAGGCAACAAGGCCACAGACGCACCCGAGAAGAGGCCCACACGATGCTAAAGGCCTCTCCCAGAAACAGCCAGCTGACCTGGAAAGAACTGAGGGGAGGGACTGGTAAGTCAGGGACAACTCCTGAGACCCCTGATGTGGTCTTCCAACTTGCTGTCACCAGACTGCCTTCTCCAGGATGAGAGGCCCAAGCAGAAGACTCAGGGCAACAGGGCCTCCCTGGTGGCATAGGGGTTAAGCCTCAGCACTATAAAGCTATCGGCAGCCACTGCAGCATAAGTTTGATCATCGGCCAGGGAGCTGACCCACATGGCTCGGCAGACCTCTCCTGTCTTGCCTGCTGCTCCCCTCAGTGTATTTCGGTCCATTTGCCTGTTCTGCTCCCCACTCTGTCTCTGGTGAATCCTCTCACCCCCCACACCTCTGGCCTACACGCAGTTCTTGTATGCATAAATAAAATAAATCTAAAAAAAATGACTCAGGGCAGGGTCCAAGCAGAAGTTAGGGACAGGTAAGAAACATGACTAAGGTTCACCAGGGCTACAGGGTGGGTGAGGCCACTTTCCCCTAGGGAGTTTTGGAGCCCGCCCATGGGTGAGGAGCCACACCCAGTTCCTATTGTTATTCCTCCCTCCCAGCAGGTAATGAAAGGGGCCCAAGCCCATACCCTCAGGGGAGAAACAAAGAGCTTCCTGGAGGGTTGGAACCCACCCGCACCCCTTCCACATCCCTCACCTCACCTAGAGTTGGGGACAGGGACCCTAACCCCAAAAAAAAATCCTTCCCATAACAGCTAACCAACCCAAACAGCTATTTCCCCAACCCAGAAACAGGCTTCAGAGAAGGGTTCAGAGACCCAGCAGGGGAAACTCCTGTCTACTTGCACAATGTCCAGCAGAACTTCCCACAGGGTGGAAGGGGCTTGCATCTGCCCTACAAAACACAAGCCACTAGCCACACATGGCTATGGAGCAAGTGAAAAACAGCTAATGCCACCGAGTTACTGAATTTAATTTTTAATTAATTTAAATTCTCAGTTGTTAATTAGCCACGTTTTTACATACCTACATAACTTCAGGGTTACATTTTAACTCTTTCATATATGTACATGTATCACTCACCCACCAAATTTAAATAGTTAATGGCTACTGTTAGCATGCTACCGAGGGGCACCCCGGGACCCACAAACTTGCACCCACTAACGGGATCTGGCCATCCACACTCCCCAAAGCAAAGCCAACTCACAGATTCCACATCAAGATAATGACTGCCATCATCAGCCTCCCCACATGTCTCCTTCCCAGCAGTACCAAGGTACAAGTTGGGCGGCAGGAACAAGAGTCCTCTCTCAGACTACCTGCCTTCACCTGGCCGCCCAGCTCCACCCTCTCAATCCCAGTGGCTAGTCCAAGGAGGCTGCATGTAAGCAGGGGCAGAGGACATGGTACCTCCCCCAACACTAACATACTGGATAATTCAGAGATGCTTCTTAAATTTCTGGAGGTCATGAATACTTGAGAGTCTGCTAAAATCCGTGGACCTCTCCCTGAGAAAACACAATCCTGCACAGTCATACATTTTTGGCTGAAGTTTACAGAAAGTTCACAAACTATTCCAACCCAGATCTGAGATTAGGTCTTGGTAAAAGATTAAGTCTAGGCTTGACCAAAAACTTAATTCAGCCTAAGAAAAGATGTTTCTTCTATAAGTAGTTGTCTATAAAAACAGACCTCACAGGGCCTCCCCGGTGGCACAAGGGGTTAAGACGCAGTCTATGAAGCTATCCACAGCCACTGCAGCATGAGTTCAATCCCCAGCCCGGGAGCTACTCACATGGCACAGGAGATCTCTCCTGACTTGCCCACTGCTCCCCTCAGCAGTGTTATTTCAGTCAATCTGCCTGTAATGCTCCCCACTCTGTCTCTGGTGAATCCTCTCATCCCCCATACCTCTGGCCTGTACCCCAGTTCTTGTATGCATAAATAATTCTTTAAAAAAAAAAAAAACTGACAGTATTTTATATAGTCTTTAACAAGAGACCACCAAGTGTAGAAGCTCCCACATAATGGTGTCCTTGTAACATCCCTGCCAGTCAGCACCCTGCCTCCACCCAGACACGTGCAGGCATGGGGTTGGCGCTGCAGTCTTGGAAGAGCTGTGCACTAGACAGTTGATTTTCTAACACAGGTTTAGTCTGCGTGCTTATAACTTCTATCCACTAATAAAAGTTCTGCATACCCTCAACACAAAGTAATTGACACCCTCTTCCATACAAGAATAACCTTAATCTGCGTTCCTCTACTCATTTCCAACCTGAACAACCCTGTTTCCTTCTATTGTCCTACATGGGACCACTCTGACAGAGCTTCTCAAGACAGGATGTCAACATCCTTTTTGGAGTTTCAGCTCTTCCCACCTGTTAGGCAGCCAGGTTTCTTACTGGTACATTTACTTATTTTTTTTAAACAAGAATGGATTTTGGATTTACCATGATTAGATTCCACCAATTTTGGTGGGGTCAACTGTTCCACAATGGCCCACTCTCCTTCACCTCTTATTCTATTCAATATCATTTAATATAATACCTGCACCACCACAACCACCCGAGATCTGACACACTTAATGTCTACATCATGTGGAGAGGGCACACATCCCTCTGCTCCATAAACCTCCAGATCCTTCCATGACCCAAGAGTCTATGGACATACCCACCCTCTTTACAACTACCAGCAGCCACTACTCTCTCCCAAGTCAGGCTTCTGAGCAGCAAACAGAAGGAATACAAGGTTCCTAGGTTTATTGATAGCTTACTAGACTAGAAGAAAATGGATTCCAGAAGAATAACAATAAATATGGAGTAAATCTCACAGTGTTCTTGTCTCCCTGGCCTACAGGGTAAAGAAATGGATGAGGGTTCCTTCCTAACCTTGATGGCAAGTGAAATTCTTTACCTGTGTTCAAGACTTACTTCTATGCCCTTCTCCCAGTCACAAACGCGGTGTAAGGTCAGCTCTTCTAACCTTCAACATGCAATCACCTGGGGACCTGGTTAAGGTGCAGATTCTGAGGCTGCAGATCTGAGGTAGGACCAGTATCTGCACTTCTAAGAAGCTCCTAAATAATGTCAATGGCACTGGCCCACTGATCAGCAATGTGGAAGTATGGCTGTGAACCATTCCAGTGGCCCAGGGGAGCCAACTGCATTGGAAGAGTCAGGTAGGTGCCCACCACATTCGTCTCTCATCTGCATCAGTTTCCACTCTCATTAGAGATTAAACACACCAAGGTGATGGCAGGCCAATTACATCAGAATCCCTCGGGGTGGGACCCAATGTGACACCCCTGATGCACATGGTTGATACAAAAGATTCGGGGGGCGGGGAAAAAGATTGAACAGGGCAGTTATTCTAATGCCCTCTCTTTAGGGTGACCTTAAATAAGAAACTGGCCCTCTGAACTGTTCAAGAACTGGCAGGTGATATCTTCATTTATTTGCAGAAATTCCAATCCATTAGTTTGACTGGGCTGTATTGCAAAGAACAGAGACCCGCCAAAGCTTACCACTTGCCTTTCTAAAGTCTCACAAACCACCTTTTTAACAATCTGCTTTAAAACTGTCAAAAGCTGACTTGAGTTTACACATTTATAATTTCCAAAATCTCCTTGAAAAACTGGACATTTTACCTTTCTCTGGCCTTTCGGCCCTCTTTCAATCATAATTCCCAGACATCGCTCCACGTGCATATCTGGAGGTGTGGCATGGGCAGTGAATGACTCAGCCTCAGGCAGGCTGGCTCCCCCAGCACACATGCTGAGGTCTTTCCCCAGTTGACATTTCCTAACACCACAGGGACCTGGCCACTCTCTGTCATTCATGATGCTCTGGGCAGTTGTAAGCCTATCCTTTCCTTCTTGTTCTTGCTGGGAACATGTAAAAGCCTTTTATCGTCTTGAGTATTTTCCAGCAACCTCAGCACATCCTGGCTACTGGACTTTCTGACATTCCTCTTGCCCTTCCATCTGCCTTCAGTGACACATAACCCTTTCCACACAGCAAAGTTTGGCCATCTGCGCTCACAGACCCTTCAGTTCTTCCCCAGTTTCAACGCCTCCCTCCTCAGGGCACCATTGAGGACAGTCCATCAGCATTTCTTTCTTAAAGAGCCACTAACTCTCTCTCTTCCCTTTTAGCAGGGAGCTCTAACTTCCCTTTTAGAGTGTATGGCCATGGGGTTTAAAACAGTCTGCATTTGAAAAACAACTTTCTAAAGTCTATGGTAAACACCACGCCCTGAAAGGTCTTCTCTCAGGCTTCACAAACCCTGAGGTGGGGTCCCTTGCTCTATAGAATATTATCACTGCTCTAAAGAATATTAACCAATCCTCCCTCTATGGTGGGAACTAGTCCAGCCTGAACGCATGCCTCTTCACAGCCTCCATCTTCAGAAAGGGAACTGGCAAGGACAGCCAGGACGTGTCAAGTGTTCTGATACTGTTGAGAGTCCTATTTGCAAGGAGTCTGGCATAGAGATCTGCTTCAGCCACGGAATTCTCTTGGCTGAGGGCTAACCAGGATTCTCCCACCATATATCACCATATATATATATTTCTATTCCTCTTCATTTTTTCAGTCATGCTTCTAACCTTATGCACACATTTTTCTAAGCAGGTCCTTTTCACAGAGGGTTATTCTCCTACCCTCCCTGTCAGGTCTCTACTCCCCTCACCCATTAGCACCTTTCGGTGCGGCCCAGCAGCACAGTAGTTCCTTGCTATTGGGTGTCCAGCCTCCTCCCCAAAGAAGCAAGCAAACTCCTCTGTCCTTCTACCTGGCCCCACAATTCTTTTATGAAAAAGTTAAGGGATGTTTTGAGATAAACACATAATTTCATCTTTAAAAAGTGCAACTCAGGGCCTCCCAGGTGGCAGAGCGGGTTGAGCGCAGCACTGTGAAGCTGTCCGCAGCCTCTGCTGTGCTGGTTCGATTCCCTGCCAGCCAGGGAGATTCCCACATGGCGAGGCAGACCTCTCCTGTCACGCCCGCTGCTCCCCTCAGCAGTGTATTTCAGTCGTCTGCCTGTTCTGCTCCCCGCTCTGTCTCTGGTGAATCCTCTCACCCTCCCGCACCTCTGGCCTGTACCCCAGCTCTTGTATAAAAATAAATATATATCTTTAAAAAAAAAATAAAAAATGAAAACTACAACGCAGAGACTAATGTACAATATGCATGAAGATGAATTCTTTTCCAGATGTTCTAGCAATGTTTTGTCACCACACACTGATTAACTACTATGTGCTCAACCTTATGCATATTTTATCTCAATTAAGCGTCAAACAATCTTGCAAAGAAGGGCTAATCCCAAGAGGTTCCTGGGATGCTAAATCTTGCTCCACCTGAGGAGTCAAAGTCAAATTCTAAAGTTCTGTTCCTGAGCCAAAACCAAAGAAAACGCAGGCTCCAGGAATGTTTCCCCACCCCAGTTCCTGGCCTCCCCAGATTGCTGGACAAATCCCCCCTACTACACGGCTGCTCGGATCTGATGGTTAATGTCTCAGTGGTCCCCTGGGGGAATGGTGAGTGCTGAGCTGGTTCTCCGGGCTCCCTCACTGGGGCAGAGCCCCTCAGGCATGTCAGCACCGCCAGAAGTGTATTTGTGAAACACAGCGGAGCCTGGACCGCTATAAAGTGAGTCCCACGCTTTCAGCCTGCACGGGCCAAGTAAAAAAGTTGTGGAGACAGACACTAGCTGACACTGTGTATTTAACCAGGACTACAAAAAAAAAAAAAAAGAAAGAAAGAAAAGTAGATCTTCATTCCACAAGAGAAAGAACATAGAAGAAAGAAGTAAAAGGATGTATTCTTAAAGTACTATTATTTCAAAGAAAGTCAGCTTTAAGAAAAAGCGCACATCATTGCCCCTTTTCCATTGTTTCTCTAGAAAATGGGAGAACTCTATTGTGGGCCAGCAGTCTACCAGCTGCATTTCCCCGGAATGTGGGGGCCAAGTGGGGCAGCCGGCCATGGCAAGGTCCACAGGGAGGCAGACATCTCTCAGCGGGGGTTGCCTCTAAGCCTCAGGCAACCCAGATCCCCAGGATCTTAACCATAACCACCTGGCAGCCGGTGCTGGCAGTTTATACACAGGATAACCCGGGGCTCACGCCCAGCCCCTTTCACACAGGTATGCTTCATTACAGCTGAAAGAAGAGCCTGAACCCAGCTCACAAGGGCCACTGATTCCAGGAACATCCAGGCCATAAAGCAGAGCCTGGAGAGCCTTTGGGTTTGACTATGGGCAGAATGTAGTGAAACAATGGGGATGGAGAAGGGAACCAAGCTTTACAAAGTAGAAGGGATAGAGCTTCCCGACACTGAAACACTAGATCTCATGTCTAGGAAGAATGCCAAGCCCAGATCCCACCCTCCCCTTTCAAAATGACCTTCCGGGCACTGGGGCTGCAGGATGCCAACTCCCCCCAACACCAGCAACATTAAGGGGCTGGACACTGTCTCCCAGGCTGGGGTGGGAAACAGCAGTTCTCTTTCTTGCAGTTGTCTGCTTATTTTGATCCAGATGTCCGCTTTAACCAAAAACTGGGGAAATAGGGCACCAACGTGACTACTCCCTGGACCGTGACATGCAACTTGCACAGGGAGTGGACATGAGAAGAGAGAAGGGGTGGAAACATCCCTGCCCCCACACTTGGGCCTTTCTCCCCAACCGTGGGGCCACAACAGCCCCACCAACCTTGCAGCACAGCTCTGCACTCAGCAGTCAGGGAAATCCTGAGCTGACACCAGCCCACTGAAGCCACAGGTGCCCCAGCCCTCAGACGCACAGCCCAGCTGGAAAGGGCTTCAAAGGCCATCAAGCACAACCCTTCCATTTCCCCAGGGAGAAGACAGGCCCAGAGAGGGGCCGCGAGTTGTATGAGCCCGTAGACAAATCAGTGGTGGAGGCGGGGAGTCCACAGACAGCGCAGGCCTCCGTCTCTGTCCAGCGCCAGTTCTGTTGCCTGGAGCGACCTCAGCCGCTACACCGCTCCTCCCATGCTGCTCAACTTCGCGCGTCCCTACTTCTGCCAACTCTCTGCTGTCGCGGCTGCCACCAACCTTGTGTCAGCAGTCCGCCACCGGCATGGAAGGGAAAGATGGCCAATGCAGGGTCTCGTCTCACCACTTCCCCCTACTCGCATCCCAACTCCTCCTTCCCTCCCTCTGCCCCCTACTCCAAATAACGGGAAGACTCCTCCCCGGGTTGACTCAACTGCACATCATTCATTCAACTAACAGCTGAGTGCTTACTACACGCCGAGGAACTGAGCCAGGTCGGGAGACTACAGAGACAGAAAATGGTCTTTGACCTCAAAATTACTCAGTCTAATAGGGAAATCCAAATCACGGGCTTCTCATTAAACTCCCAAACAGTTTAAGCTGGCTCTCCTGCTGTCTTTCTGAGAAAAATGATGGTACCCAAGAAAAGGTTTGGGGAAAGAAACCTCTCACCCTACCAGAGCAGGACAAAATCACCTTGTCACTCTAAATCTTTCCAAATCCACCTGTCTCCATCCCTTACCTGACACCATGACTCTCCGTATCACCCACCCATTGGTGTGGCCTTGAAATACAACATGTGAGGCTTCAAGCAGGGGAAGAAACTTCTAGAAATAAAGTTGGTTATCACTGTCCTGTGTCCCATGCAAGCATCAGAAATGAGAGCACTAGCACAGAGCCCTCCATGCCCTGGTCACTCTCTCACAATGGCAGGCCGGTCAAGGAGCACAAACCAGCTGCCACCAGGTGCGCAGTCCTATTCTCGGCCCCACTCGACGCTGGACCAAGAGGATGAGAACAGGTGAAGGACTTAACTGCCTTTTAAAAGACACCTGTGAACACAGCGCCCTCGAGGACGGTGCAGGATAGCCAAGCAAGGGCCAGCTTACCTCCTTGAGAAGCCCCACTTTTTTCTTGAGCACCTCACACTTGCGCAGTTTGCAGATCTGGTGTGTGCGGCGGTTGGTACAGCTGGTGCAAGCCCCACAGTTTTCTAGCCTCCGGCAGGGCTCGCAAGTACCACACCTTTTCCGTTTCTTCCGCCCATCTCCACCCCCTCGGAGTTGGGGTTCACTTCCAGCCATTGGCAGCCCGGGGCCCTGGAAGCCCCCTACCACCACCTGGCCCTGAGGAAAGTCATAAAGGCCTGGCAGGTCCGGCTGGACTGCCAGGGGCACCTGAAACTGGCTCATGATGTGACCAGGGATGGGGGCATAGGTGCTGGGGCAGAGCCACTGTCCAGCTTCCTGGCTGCCTGCAAAGGCCACCAACAGGTCCTTCTCTCCTAAAACAGTCAAGAGTCTACAAGGGTGAAGGTAATATTAGCTTCAGTGTCCTGGATGGGTGCCTCTTCGCAACCCTCTTCACCTTCTCTGCAGCAGTCTGTCAGGGCTCAGTCGGGGGCCACTCTCCCACCTGCTGGGGCCCAGGATCTGGGGGAGGACACCAGCAGCAGTCCCCAGAGATGGGATCATCTTGGCTGGGTGGGCTCTTCACCCTCACACACCCCGGACCCAGGCATGAGGTGAGCAGGTGAGTGTGTGGCGGGGGCAGGGCAGGGCAGGGCAGGGCAGGGCAGGGCGAGGGATTTCTCCTGCTGGTATTTCTCTCTCCTCCTGAACAGGATGATGGAGAAGGCAGCGCTGCCTGAAAGAGACACAGAAAGGGGAAGCACATCACCAGGGGCTCGGGGACAACTTTCACAGGCCACCTCTTCCTGCTTCTGGGAAAGAGAAAATGGGGGAAGCAGGGGCTTCTTCAGACGAAAGTGTGTGCTGGGCACCGCCGGCTCCCTGTCTCGGGGAGGAGGGCCGAGAGCGGACGGGGTGCCGGGGGTCGGAGGAAAAGCCGAAGGGGGCGGTCAGGGTGAGATTTCTAGGAAAGTTGCCCCGCGCCCCCCCGCGGCCCGGGCAGCGCCTCCGACGCCCGCGCTCCCCTCGCCGGAGGTGGCCGGGCCCTCCCCAGGGGCGCGGGGCTTCCAGGATAAAGTTTGTCGGCGGCTCCGCGGCGCCCCCGCGCCCCCGCCACGGCCGCGGCTCGAGGGGTGCGGCCGGGACGGGCAGCGCCGGGCGCCCGGGGCCGCCGCCAGCGCGGAGGGCGGCCCGCGGCGCCGAGGGGCGCGGGGTGGGGGGCGCGCTCCTGCCGCGGGCCGGGCCGCGCGCGCGCCGCCGCTCGGGCTCCTTTGTTCTGGGGCCTCGGCCGCTCGGCTCCGGCGGCTCCGCAGCCCCCGCCCCGCCCCGCCGCCCCCGGCCGCGCCGCTCCGCGGCCGCCCGAGGCCCCCCCGCGCGTCCCCCGCCACAAAGTAGCGGCCCCCCAGGGCGTCCCCTCCCCCCGCCGGGCCCCCCACGCCTCCCGCCGCCCCTCCCCCACCCCGGAGCCGGAAAGGCACCGACTGCACCGACCTGCCCGCCGCCTCCGGGGCGGAGCGCACAAAGGGGCAAAGTTTCCCGGCCCGCGCCGCCGCCGCCGCCGCCGCCTGGGGCGCGCGCCTCCCGGAGCGCCCGCCGGCCTCGCTGCGCGCGGGGAGCCCCTGCCCGGCCGCGGGGACGGCGGAGGAGGAAGGAAGAGGCAGCGGCGGCCGCGGCGGCAGCAGCAGCAGCAATGAAGGCGGCCGCGGGACTCCCCGCCCCCCGCGCGCCGCGGCACGTGCTCGCCCGGGGACTCCCCCGCCCGGGAGGGCGCGCACGTGCGGCCCCGCCGAGCCCCGCCGCCCCCGCCGCCCCCGCCGCCGGCCCCGGGCCGCGCGGGGGGCGCTCCGGGGGGAGGGGCGGCCGGCCGCCCGCGGGCGCGGGGCCGGGCGGGCGCCGCGGAGCCCCTGCACCTGCAGAGCCCGCGCCGCGCGGCCTCCCGGGCGGCGGCCCCGCGCCGGCCCGCCCTGCCCTCGCCGCTGCCGCCCGGCGGGCCAGGCGGGCCAGGCGGGCCGCGCGGGTGGGGCACGCGGACCGCTCGGCCGGGCCCGCGCCGGGCGCCGCGCGGTGGCCCCACTTCCTGCCGCTCCCTGCGGCCCGGGCGGTCGGGGCGGCCCCCGCGCCCCGGCCCCCCTGCGCCCCGGGCCCGCCGGGCCCTCATCGCCCGCGGCCGCCCGCTCCTCCCGCGGCAGGACAATGGGGGACGGCGCGCGGCTGCGGGCCGGGGCAGCCTGGCCGGCGCAGAGGGGGTACCTGGGGGCAGAGGCCGCCCGCCGGCCGCGGGGCACCCTCGCTCGGGTCAGCGCCCAGCGCCGCGCCCCCGCGGACCCCCGGGCCCTGCCATCGCCGGCCTCCCCCGCGCCGCGCTCGACTCTTTCGCGTCGAAAACAAAGACTAATCCGATCCCCCCGCCCTGCTCCCAGAGGAGGGGGACGGGCGCGCCGCGGGGGTAGCCGCGGAGGACAGCCCTCGGGCCGGGCGCGCACCGCCTCCGCCGGGCCCCGCCAAGCGAGCCCTAACGCCCGGCGCAGGCACTTTGAAAAGTCCCTCCCGGGCGATTTTCCAGGCTGGGGCATGGGGCAAGGCACCAAGATAGCTCCAAGTTGCCAGACTGCCCTTCTCTCGGCTGCTTTTTTCCCTCACCTGTTGTGCAGGCCAAGTTGAAATTCCAGGTTAGATTAATTCAGCTCCACCCATCTGGCCTGACTGCCCGGCTGATAGTGCCCGCAGCTGCCTTCCATCTACCTGAGTTGCTGGGGAGAAGGGTGGGTCCCTAACTCACACATCTACACACACGCGGGCAAGTGCTGGCAGAAACAGCCACGGGGCGGACCGGCCTGACCAGTTTGGGCGGTGTTCAGGGAGCCAGGTACCTGGCAGGCGTCCCCGCTCGGCTGAAGCTAGCAACTCAGCCAGAACTGTAAAAGGAGCATTCGGCCGGCTATTTAGAAGAAGAAAAAAAATGTAACTGATCTCAAGGAGCGCTGTCCAGAAAGCCCTAGGCGGTTGGAGAAGCCGGGTTCCGTCTGGAACTTCCCTCCTGACAGGCCATATTTTGACATCCTGCTCCAGTGGCCAGGTTGTCAGCTGTGGGTGAGTGGTCCAACATGGCTACAACACCTACTTCCTATCGTGGCTTTTACAGACTGAAGAGTTTTCTGTTCAGGGAAGTAAGTCAAGAACTGAGAAGAGAAACCAATAAAGTGTAAAGTTTTTTTGTCTGTTTGCAGTATCAGATATAATCATCAAACCACTACTAGGATGTTCACACCTGTTAGTGCAAATTCAAAGCCCAGGAGAAACTTCTCCTGGGAATTTACTCCAGGTCAGGAGGCGGGCTCCTGCTACGAGGCAGCCCCCACCATTGGGCAGGTTTAAAAACACAGGAGCCTCTCCCTAGACCACAGAGAGTGTAATTTTCAATCAAACAGGTTGTGGGCTTGTAACTGTTTTTAATGTAATAAATTTTTAATGTTTTAAATCATTTATTTTCAGTGAAAGTTGTGGGTATTAAAGGAAATGTAGAAAATACAGAGAATTAGAAGACAAGCATCACCCCAATACAAACACATTGAGCCATTTGCTGTATTTCCTTCTAGCCTTTTCTATTTGTAGATTAGTTTCCCTTTATTAATAATACAGTTGTACTCACATTGATTATGCAATCTGCTGTGCTCTTTCACTTAGTATTCTACCATATACATTTTCCTCTTTTGTGATACAATCTCCAGATCAACATTGTGACAATGAGGTGAAGGTGACTTAGGAGCCAGAGAGCTCAGGGTTCTAGATCTGGCTCTGCCACTTGCCAGCAGAGTGACCTTGGGCCAGAAACTCACCATTTCCAAGAGAATCCAGGGAAAGTACTTCACATAGGAGTAATAACTGGCAGCAATGTAATTGTTTAATCCATAGAACAACTTTGTGAGGTAAGTACCATCATTATATCCATTTTAAAGATAAGAGGGGCCTCCCTGGTGGCGCAAGGGGTTAAGCACCACACTATGAAGCAATCTGCAGCCTCTGCAGCACGAGTTCAATCCCTGGCCAGCCAGAGAGCAACCCACATGGTGAAGCTGATCTCTCCTGTCTGGCCCGCTGTTCCCCTCAGCAGTGTATTTCAGTCAGTCTGTCTATTCTGTTCCCCACTCTGTCTCTGGTGAATCCTCTCACACCCCGCACCTCTGGCCTGTACCCCAGCTCTTGTATGCATAAATATTTTTTTTTAAAAAAAGATAAGAGATAGTTTAAGTAATTTGCTCAAGGTCACTCAGCTAATGAGTGTAGACTTGGAATTAGAACCCTGCATCTTTCATCCTCTATTCTGTTTTAATAAATGGCACCAGCAGTTTAACGTACCAAATTACTTTTCACCAGTCTTCTATGAGATGTCATTTCACAAAATCCTCTGGCTTACAGAAGTAGCTGGATGTTGGTACCGTTCACCAAGACAGTAGGAGGAGAGATACTTGGGGACATGAGAACCCTAGGCTGGAGACACAAATGAGGGCCCCCTCAGTGAACATATTGAAAGTAAGGCCTCAGATGTAGAGGCGCTCATTGGGAGTGGACATGGACAGTGAGAGAAGGCTAATGTCAAGACAGGACTAATGAGGGCCAGCAGCTGACAAGAGACAAACAGGAAACAGAGAAGGAGCACTCAAAGAAGAGGGAGACTAGGCCCAGACCTGAGACCTGCTTGTTAAATCTTCCCAGCTGCTTCTCCCTCTGGAACCTTGCACTACAGCAGTCCCCTTGCTTATGCCTTCTGCCTGGGGAAACCCCTTCCCACTTTACCCCCTCCCATCTACTCCTTTTACCTGCCAAATTCCCACACATCCTACAAGTCTTGGCATAAGTGCCAGTTCTTCCATAAAAACTCCCAGCTCCTCAGATAGATTTTAGAGCCTACCCACCCAGCACAGGAGTTTGACATTCCCTCCCTAGGAAGTTGTCTTATCTGCCCTGTAACTGCTTGCACATTTCCCTCCCAGTTACCATGAACTCCTGGAGGGCTGAGACCCCGTCTTTTCACTTTGGTAACCCTAGGCCTAGCACCCATCAATATATGCTGAATGAAGAAACCAGGTGAGTACAACCTTAACGATGAAATATCCTGTTAGGTCTGAGGACCCTCAGGCTTCCAAGGTATTATTCCTATCTGCTTTCCTACCTACACAAACCCTTCAGGAACCCCCCAAAATGAAGGCTTTGCCTTCCTGGGTCTTCAGCTCCGTTTGCTGCAGGCAATTCCCTACTTGTGTGGTGCTGGGGGGCAGGAGAGTCACTGGGGTCTGCACTGTGGTGCGCGGCAGGCACCTCTGTGTGGGAGCAGCATTAAGTTAGAGGTAGTGATTCCCTAAGTGTGGTTGGGACCACAAGCAGCAGCAACATGGTGAACCCGTTAGAAAAGCAAGCTCTTGGGCCCCACCCTGAACCCACTCAATCAGAAACTGGGGAGAGAAACCCAGCTTAGGGAAGTTCTAACAGCCCCTTCAGGTGATAAGTTTGGGAAGCAGTGGACTGGAAGAGCGGTTGAGAGCAAGGTCAGCACTTAGATGGTGGCCACACTCAGGCCCCAGGCGCTTAAAGGCGGTAGACCGAGGGAAACTGTTTTATAAGCTGGCTTGGCGGGCTCCACCCTTAGCGGCTGAGGGCTCCTTTTTTAGGCTTCTGTTCCGGAGAGGTCAGGACCTGGCTGAGCAGCTGCCCCAAGGGCAAGAAAGGGAACTCCCCTAGTGTGAGGAAAAAGCCTGAAGGACTGCAGGAAGAAAGAGGTGCAGGCAGGCGCCCTTTCCTTGGATGGGGCTGAAGGTGGGGCTGGGGAGTGAAGGCTTCTGAAAGCTCCATTGATGAACTGAAGTTGATTCAGCATTGGGTAAAGGACACACGAAGTATAATTGGATGTGCTGGGTGGTTCTTCAGGAAATAATTTTGTGAAACCAACACTGCCATGGTGTTTGCTGAGCCTGCCAATTATTATTGAATGTGACTTGCCTCCTCTGCGGTGCCTGGCCCCACTCTTTAGCTAATGTGCAATTTGTCCTATTTAAAGAATGAGCTCCAGGCCTCCCTGGTGGCTCAAGGGGTTAAGCACCACACTATGAAGCAATCCGCAGTCTCTGCAGCACAAGTTCGATCCCGGCCGGCCAGGGAGCAACCCACATGGCGCAGCAGACCTCTCCTGATTCATCCGCTGCTCCCCTCAGCAGTGTATTTCAGTCAGTCTGCCTGTTCTGCCCCCTACTCTGTCTCTGGTGAATCCTCTCAGCTCCCCGCCCCCATCTCTGGCCTGTACCCCAGCTCTTGTATGCATAAATAAATAAATCTTTAAAAAAAAAAAAAAAGAATGAGCTCTGTACTATGGGGTATTTTGCAGAAATTAAATATACACCAATGTCCACACCTGGGGTTGGTTTATAAAGATTGGACAAGTTGAGGAGTTTGATTTTGGATGGGTTTTTTTTTTTTTTTGGCCATGTATTGGTTAAAAATATTATCAACTAGTATTTGCATAGAGCTTTCCCTTTTCAAAGCATGTACACACACATTATCTTTCCATGTGTAGAGTGGATAGTATGTTCAATGCCCAAATGCACCTTTCCTTTTTTTTTTATGATATCATCATCATCATCATCACCATCACCATTTTCAGATAGGGAACTGGGACTCAGAAGTAATTTGTCCAAAGTCATTCACTACCATGTGACAGGACCTCTGAAATTAACCTACAATTAGCCTACCAGAGCTGATATGGAGCAGAAGCTGGCATTTTGCTTTTGGAGAAAGGGAGATTAGTGGATTCTTTTGGCCATACATTGGTTAGTGTGACAGATATAAAGTAATTAGACTGTTTTTGAATAGCTCAGCAAATGTTTTCATGTTCTATAACTATTTCTGCAACTTCATCTTGAATTTAAGTTGATTTGGGTAAACTTCAAAACTTACAAGGAGACTATAATGGTCCCCATTATAATGGGGAAAAGAATAATAACCTGGAAATCTTCCAACCTATGGGGGCTAGGCAGGAGGAAGGCAACTCAGGTGCAAAGACTCAGGTTGCTGAATACCAAAGAGCCATAAAATCTTGGTACCCCCAACCTGGATTTGACGGGGTGTATCAGTCAGATTGTATTATAGTAACACTCAGTAGTTTAACATAACATTTTTTTTCCCCATTCATGAAGTATGTTGTTTTCCATAGCTGCTCAAGAAGACAGGCTGCTGCAATTGGACAGGTTGTCTCCTCAAGGCAGGGCATGAGGATGGGGCAAATCAAGTACTAATTTTTACCTACAAGAAATATGCATAAGTAGAGCCTCCCCGGTGGCGCAGCAGTTGAGCCCTGGGTTGCGAAGCTGCCCGCAGCCTCTGCAGCGCTGGTTCTATCCCCGGCTGCTCCCCGGCTATCAGAGGAGGGTCCCACATGGCACGTAGACCTCTCCTGCCGCCCACTGCTCCCCTCAGCAGTGTACTTCAGTCCTTCTGCCTGCTCTGCTCCCCACTCTGGCTCTGTGAATTCTCTCACCCTCCCGCGCTTCTGACTGTACCCAGTGCACGTGTAAATAAATAAATAAAAATAAATCTTAAAAAAATAAATAAAAATAAAAAAATATGCATAAATTTTGCTCTCCTTTCACTGGCCAAAGCAGTCACAAGGGCACAGGGATCTGGGAGGTTCAATAGGTATAATACTCCCATGTAGCTGGAAAGAGAAGCAAAAATATTTGGTTGGCAGGGGCTTCCCTGGTGGCACAAACAAATGGTTAAACACATTAAAGCTATACAGCACTATAAAGCTATACTCAGCCTCTGCAGCACAATTTCAATCCTGGCCAGCAGGGAGCTACTCACATGGTGCAGCAGACCTCTCCTGTCTCGCCTGCTGCTCCCCTCAGCAGTGTATTTCAGTCTGCCTGTTCTGTTCCCCACTGTGTCTCTGGTGAATTCTCTCACCCCCTCTCCACACCTCTGGCCTGTATCCCAGTTTTTGTATGCATAAATAAATAAATCTTTAAAAAAAATTTGGTTAGCAGCACTAATGACTAGTTATATACAGGGAATGTGTGTGTGTGTGTGTGTGTGTGTGTATGCACGCACATGCATTTGAAATATGTGTTAATGCAATTAGTGCCCATTTCCAGGGTGCCTCTCCCTCCAGGGAACATACCTTTGAGGTCCCCACTCTAATGTATTGTCATTCTATACACAAGAACTGGCTCAGGTCCTCCCTGGTGGCACAGGTGGCTGAGCACCACACTGTGAAGCTGTCCGCAGCCTCTGTCGCGCGGGTACGGGTTCGATCCCAGCTGGCTGGGGAGAATCCCACATGGCGCAGCAGACCTCTCCTGTCTCGTCCGCTGCTCCCCTCAGCAGTGTATTTTGTCAGTCTGCCTGTTCTGTTCCCCGCTCTGTCTCTGGTGAATCTTCTCACCCTCCCGCACATCTGGCCTGTACCCCGGTTCTTGTATAAATAAATCAATCTTTAAAATAAAATAATAAAATAATATATTAAAAAATATCTGGCTCAGAGATGCAGATCAGGGAGAAAGAAATCTGAGTTGAAGGAAGCATGGTAGAAAAGGTGAACGGCAGTGGGGCAAGTGCAGTAGAAATTATTTTGTAAATAGAGAAAGAAATCCATTGAAGGAAAGGTCTCAGAGCATATTTGTCAATGGGGCCCGCCTGCTAAAGGAAACTTTGAAAATAGCACAATTTTGGCACAAGTATTTCCTGCTTTCTTGCCATTCACTCCCACTCATCCTTCTTGTGTACATGAGGTGACACTCCAGGAAGCCTTTGACAGGCTCTGGAGAATGGG
Organism: Talpa europaea; assembly: GCF_964194135.1. NCBI lineage: Eukaryota > Metazoa > Chordata > Mammalia > Eulipotyphla > Talpidae > Talpa > Talpa europaea. The sequence goes on from NC_140072.1 coordinate 54,527,451, forward strand.
CCAGCCAATCAGATCGAAGGTGTGTCTTGGTCTGTCCCATCCATGAGCTGTGGACAGGGGCTCTGTCTTGCCCCTGTGACAAGTGTGATATGAGCTCAGAAGGGGGACAGAGAGGCCAGCTAGAAGGCTATTGTCAGAACTCAGGTGAGGAAAAAGTGACGGTCTCATTCGGATAGTGGGGATGGAAAGAAGTGTTGGAGAGAGACTTAGGGAGTCAAATCAATAGGATGAGGGTTGACTGGATGAGGGGAGAGGGAGAGAGGTTCCTGGGAGGGCACCAGTGTGGACGGTAATACCCAGAGGCCTAGAGGGGCAGGCTGGCGAATGAGGACAGCGGAGACATGTCCCATTTGTATGCCTTTGGGACAAGCCCACCGAGACACCCCAGGAAGCAGCACATATTAAGGGGGCTGAGGTTCAAGTAGAGGAAACTGGCAGGGCCCAGAGCCTTTGCTCTACTTCTTGGTTAAACTTCAACATCAAACCCTCCAACAAGGTCAGTATTTTTTTAAAAAAGAACTTGTAAACCTAACCAAAACCAAAACAAAACAGGTGGGGAGCTGGGAGAGGAAACCACAGACTATATGTAGAGTATAAAAAAGGTGAAATTCTTGAACTCCAAATGCTCAGGATCCAGTCAGCAGTGCAAAAACTTATTGGAAAGAGCTGTGTCCCTAAAAGACTGGTTCAATTTTGACTGATTTGGCCCATAACCTTGTTTCCATGTGTTGCTCTTACCCATACCCTGCTAAGCAAGAGCTTATTAGTCCCATCTGAACTTGAACTTGATATTAAGCCCTTTCATTCTGGAGAGTCCCCTTTCCCTATATCTGTTATGGGAGAGTGTCAAGCCCCATTTGCAGGCACTGCACAGTGCAGGGGAACCAATCCTTAGAGCCCCTAGCAGAGACTTCTTCTTCCCACTTGCCCATTTTGCCCCCTCCCCCCCACCTCCCAAAGATACTTCTCTCCTCCCCACGTACTGGGATGTTCCCTCTGAATTAACCAGGCTCCATTTCCAGCTCCTTCATGTACTCTTTTGTGATGGCGGGTGAAGTAATTCCCGGCTGGCCTCCTTCCTGTCTGTGAAAATGGGCTAATGATGCCTCCTTTGCGGATTCCTTTGCAGAGGCTCTAATGAGTCATGCAATGGCTAGGTCTTACCTTGGACCTTGGTATACAGGAGGCACTCAAACAGTCCCATTCTTTCATCTCCATCCCTCTGAATTTTCTTCCTACCTCAAAGAGAAGGGTCTTATAATATTCTCACCTTATATAGCCATGACCACCAGGACTCAAAGAGATGCAAAACCAGTGAGGATATTATGTAGCACCAAGGCAAGCAGAGAATGATGTGCAGGTTCTCAAGGTGCAGCTTAGTGCTAAGTAGGAGTCAGTGCCAGAAATGACACTGCTCCCTCCATATTCTATCAGCCCTTGTCCACTCTAGACTCTCCTGAGCTTGTTCACTCTCCCTGCCTTCCTGCCCCACCCTGCTCTCTCACTCCAGCCCTCACTCCGTGCTCTCCTTTCTCATAGATGTGGATCACACTGCTTTTGATTCAGATTGCCTGGGCCCTGGCAGTCCCTTCCAGGGTCTTGGCATTGAAAACACCAGGTGCCCAGGTCATCCTGCAGTCAATGAGGAAAAGAAGTTTCAGACTCTTGCCAGTGTGCTCTGTGGCCCTGCTGCAGCGGCACCCAGAGTTTGTAGGAGCGCAAAATCTCACAGGCCTCAGAGCTACATCTAGGTACATGAGAAATGGCATTTTTTTTTAAACATTTATTTTTTATAGAGGCATGTTTATTTATTTGTTTGTTTGTTTGTTTGTTTATACATGCACTGGGTACAGTCAGGATCACGGGAGGGTGAGAGAATTCACCAGAGCCAGAGCGGGGAGCAGAGCAGGCAGAAGGACCAAGGTACACTGAGGGGAGCAGCGGGCGGCAGGAGAGGTCTGCGCGCCATGTGGGACCCTCCTCCGGTGGCCGGGGAGCAGCCGGGGATCGAACCAGCGCTGCAGAGGCCGCGGGCAGCTTCGCAACCCAGCGCTCAACCGCTGCGCCACCGGGGAGACCCCGAGAAATGGCATTTTAACAAGACCTGCAAATGGCTCACAGGCACCTGAAGACTGAGAAACTCTATTTTAGAAGGCTTCAGGGGCTAGGGCAAAGTATAATAGATTAAAGGGGAAAAGGACACAGGCATCTCCTATTGTGCTGGGAAAAGTGTTCTTGGAAACATCTGCATTAATGAATTAAGTCATCTGAGGTGTAGCACCATTCCTGGGGAGAAACTGTATTCCCAACATTGTCTTACTTATCTGCTAAGCCAGGGAACAAGGCCTCAGCTGATGGCTCAATCTTCTTGACATTCTTTAGGACTGTCCTAATGGTGGCATGACTAGGACATGACCCGTATCCACATGACAGATGGCCTTCTCATACCACAGGAAAACTTGAATTTGAACCTCCAGGCTTTGGAAAATCTATTTAATCAAAAGCCTACAAGACAATAGGTTGTTAGAGGGAGAAAGAGGTCATAGGGAACACAGATTGGCCACTCACACAGAACATGCAGTGGACTAAGGGCACCTAAGCGGGGCAGTACTGGGCACTCAATGGCACCCACTCAGACCCTCCGGTCCAAGGGAGCCTCACAGCTGCTAGAAAAAGGAGGAAGAACAACAATGAAGTGCAGGAAGCCTGGGAGCAACCTGTGAGGCCCTGGGGAAGAGCTTAGGTTTATAAGCACATGTTGATCTGTGTGGTCACAGAAAAGTGAATACAGCAGAGTTAAAAAAAAAAAAAAAATCAGAGGTTGGCTGCTGGATGTGTCTAAGAGCATCCAGCCTGCGTGATCAAGTGTGCAGTACAAGGGAGTCCAGTGAGCCAAAGTGAGTCCAGTGAGCCCGAGTGAGCAAGTCTCAGATAGCGCAGGAGTGCAGCCGTCTAAGCAAGTCTTGAGAGTCCAGTGAGGGAGCGTGTTTCCCAAGCTGGCTTCTCAGGCCTCCCTGGTGGTCTACGGGTTATGTCTTAGCACTATTACCTTGACAGCCTGAGTTTGATCCCTGGCCAGGGAGCTAACCCACATGGCACCACAGACCTCTCCTTAGCAGTGTATTTCTGTAAATCCATCTGTCCTGCTCCCCACTGTTTCTGATGAATCCTCTCACCCCCATACCTCTGGCCTATACTCCAGTTCTAATTTTTTTTAAATATCTTTGTTAGGATTTTCAGTGGCATTATTATTTTATTTTATTTTTTAAATTCTTAAAAATTTGTATATTTATTTGTTTGTTTGTTTATTTATTTATTTTTGTGGGACCCTCGCTGGCGGCAGGGGAACAAACCAGCGCTGCAGAGGCTGTGGGTAGCCTCGCAGCCCAGCGCTCAACCGCTGTGCCACCAGAGGAGGCCCCAGTTCTAATTTTTTTAAAAAAAGTTAGAAACAACCAAAAGGTCCAACATTAAAGAAAGATTAGTCACCACTGGGGCCCAGGCTGCTGGCACAGGCCAGCAGTGATGGCAGACAGCAGTGGCTCCCCTATCCCACCATTCCAGGGCATGCAGCCCCTGGGGCCCCAAAGGGCCAGCTCCTAACGCTGTGGCTCCCTCCGGCTGCAGGTAGTAGAGAGGCCCAAAGATTTGGTGGATTGTGGACCCATCAGGACCCATCAAGACCAATGGACCCATCAGGTGTGAGCTATGAGCTGATTGGTGAATGGTCTAAAATTATTGTAGTTTTTTTGTTTTTAAAATTTTTTTTTATTTTTAAACAATATTTGCTTCCCCCCACCCCTCAGATTGAGTCCCCAGACTTTCTTTCCTCAAGGCACCCGTGTACCATCTTCTGGGCTCTTCCCTCCCCCCCTCTGTTCCCTCTCCCTCCTCCTCCCCTGCAGTATGTCTGATTTATATAAAATTATTGTAGTTTTGATAATTCCAAGTCAAGTTTCTGTAGAAGATAGACTGTTTCTTAGTCCAGACCAATAAAATTCTGCTTAACCAGAAAAATTGCTCTTCTATAAACAGGCATTTTGTTCATTGACTGGTAGAAACAAATGTTGGTAACTATTTACATGATTGAGCAATCAAAAAGTATTCTAGGCATAAAATCATTATATCCTTCTGTATATCAACAACCCAAATTAAATGATAAACCAAGGGAAATAGTTACAAAACAAATGAACAGGGAAAGTGATATATAGTGCGTAAGAAAAAAAAATACCCAAAATTAGGGGGAGAAGGAGGCAAAGGATATGAATATTCACAAAAGATGAAATACAAATAACCAATAAAGATATAAAAAGTCTAACCTCACTAATAATCATGGCAAATCAAGAGATCACAAAATGAAAATACTCAATTTTGCAAAGACTAACAATTTTCTTTCCCAAGTTATGCCAATGATGAGGCTATTTACTCATGTACCATTCTGGGAAGTGATTCAGCAATATTTATCAATACTCTTTACAATGTTTACATCCTCGGACTCAATAGTTTCACTTCCAGGAAAGTGGTACACAAAAGTATAGGTACAAGGATCTTCATGGGAGACTTGTTTATAACAACAAAAAAAATTAGAAACAAGGGCCTCCCTGGTGGCATAGAGGTTAAGTCTCAATCACCACATCAGCCTGTGTTGGATCCCTGGCCAGGGAGCTACCCACAAGGTGCAGCAGGTGAATCCTCTCACCAACCCCGCGTCCCCCCCCACACCTTTGGCCTATACTCCAGTTCTTCTATGCATAAATATTTTTTTAAAATTAGAAAACAGAAGGATGATGTAATAAATATACTTAGAAAATAAAAGTAATCCACTAAGAAAAAAAAAATTAGAAAACAGCCCAAAGGCCCAACATTAAAGAAAAATTAGCTAATATGATATGGGCACATTGCTATGTGATGCAGCCATCATAATGATTTTTTTAATTTAAAAATTAAATATAGGTTAATTACAGAAAAACATGAATATACAAACAAAACGAAATCTAAGAAGAATTTGCTGGCCAGTGATAATCATTTTCAAAATCTTTTGTTTTGAAAATAGTGTTTTTGAAAAATATTTGGTAACACTGGAAAATATTTGCCACATGAAGTCAAATGGAAATAATCAGTATATATTGTATTATCAAACAATTTATAAATATGCACAAAGACTGGAAGAGAACACATCAAAATACTAACAATGGCTCTCTGGGTGGTTTTTGTTTTTGTCCTCACACCTTTCTTTTAAAGTTTCTACAATAAATAGTTCTTATCCTTGTAACTGATGAGTAGAAAATTATTTTTTAATAAAGGACAAATAGAACAACAATGCCTTAAGAGAAAGAAAAGCAACTCCTGATTCTTAACGGAATGATTGATTGTGACTTTGCACTTTGGAACCACCTGGAGAATTTAAGGACTACCCATGCAAATTAGCTGAGGCCCACACCTCCATGCTTTAACGAACTGAGAAATATGGAGTTAAGCAGCTCACAATCAGGACAGAGAGGATGGGCCCAAAGTCATAACTCTGCGGTTGTTCCAGAAATCCTAGTTAGGTGACTCTGGATGGAGGCTCAGGTCCCATGTTCTTGGCAACATCCAGTCATACCGGGATGGGGTGTCATGTGCAGCCAGGCTGTAAAACACTGCTTATATGAGCCATTACTGGCTTCTAAAGTTTAGGCCACTGTCATCTGGTGGAGGATCTGCAAGACCTAGTAATTCAAGCCCCATAAGCAGCCCTCTCTAGTTCCCTATTTGTCTGTCTGCAAAATGGGAATATTTAATGCTGCGCAAGTTGGGGTGTGGCTTCAAGGATATGATAAATGAGGAAATGCTATGTGAAATAGAAAAACCATTTAGAATGTGTTCTTTACCAGAACTTTGAAACTCAGATGATAGGACTTATCTTTGATCAATGAAATATTCTTGGCAAATAAGCAAGTTGATTTCTAAGTTGTGTCAGTCTTGTAATTTGATTTGATTTAGAGATCCTGCAGGCAGGCGCTGTCAAATGAGGATGCCCCAGGGCAGTCCTAGCCACAGGGCTCATGGGCAGTGGACGGCTGCCAATAGATCTGGTTAGTTCAGACCATTTGGTCATCTTGCAAGAGGTGACTGGTCTCCAGAAGCCAAAACCTTGTTCTTACAAACTAACACCCCTAAATGTATACTTCCAAATAATTGTTCTGATCTAAATTGTCTCCTTGGGGGTGGGGGTGGGAAGGTGTTATGTGACCATTACTTACAATGCTTGGGAATTCCTCTTTTGAGTTTCCCTTTGTCTAAGCTACATTTTTTTTTTCTGAGTATTTTCAATCAGTGAATTAGTTCTCTATCCTTTGAAGAGGAGCTTAATTTTAGAAAACAGCCAAAAATATCTTTTGGAACCAGACCTAATGATTAAGGTGGCATTCAAACCTATGTAAGACATTTTATTTTTTAAGAGGTCACTTGTAAGATCTGTGTGTGTGTGTGTGTGTGTGTGTGTACATGCACCAACGCTGTTCCCCAGTGTATCCCTAGTGCCCCAAACAGTGCCTGGGACCCAGATGTTCAATGTATTTTTATTAAGCGGTGAACAGAACTCGACTCTCTTTTGGGACCCATAAACTGGTTCCAAAGGTATGTCTGAAAAGGTTTTTGAGCAAAGTAACCTATTTGGGACTAATACATTATAACTTGTATGCTGATTAGAAATCAGTCCCTTCCGGGCCTCCCCGGTGGCGCAGCGGTTGAGCGCTGGGTTGCGAAGCTGCCCGCGGCCTCTGCGGCGCCGGTTTGATCCCCGACTGCTCCCAGGCCACTGGAGGCGGGTCCCACATGGCGCTCAGACCTCTCCTGCCACCCGCTGCTCCCCTCAGCAGTGTACTTAGGTCCTTCTGCCTGCTCTGCTCCCTGCTCTGGCTCTGGTGAATTCTCTTACCCTCCCGTGCTTCTGACTGTACCCAGTGCATGTATGTATGTATCAATCAATCAATAAATAAATCTTTAAAAAAAAAAACAAAAAAGAAATCAGTCCCTTCCTTTGATAAGTATGCTATTAATATATATATTATTCTATGCATTTGACTATGGAGAAAAATGTTACAGTTCCTTCCCCTTCCTGGGGATAATACTGGATTTTGTTTCCTAAGGCAACACTAAGCAGCAACACTGGACAGATCCAAACATTTTTGGAATTATTTTTCATGCCAAACCAACCCACAAAACATTCAAGCATGGTATTGTTAACAGGGACAATGCCTGAAACATAACTCACTTTTTCACACAAGGACTGCCAGACACTGACATTAATCTGGACTTGCAAATTAGCTGAGGCCCACCCTTCCATGCTTTAATGAACTCAGGAGTCGGAGTTAAGCAGCTCACAATCAGGACAGAGAGGATGGGCCCAGAGTCACAACTCTGGGGTTTTCTAGCTTAGCTGTTAACTAGCTCTGCAGCCTTGGGGAAAACACTTCACACCCACTCCCCCACCTTGGTCTTTATGTCCTTATCTATGCAATGATCTCACATTCTTAAAGTCACTGAATCTAAACTGAGAACAAGGAAGGCTGACAAGAGGCAGAGTATAGGTTGCTAATAGTAGGTGCTGGTGTCATGCAATACAGAGGAAAGCAAGGTCCTGCTGAGGTAATGGGGAGACTTTAGGAAGCACCAGCAGCCAGTCTGACCTGAGACAACGTCCCTGCTTTGAAGGAAAAAGAAAACCAGAGAGGGAGCTCAACTGCTCTCCTGGCAATGGAACCTTTTCCAGGAGGGGAACACGGGTCATCTGAGGTCAAGTTCAAGGCACTAAGCCAGCTGCCAGGAGGGAAGGAAGCTGCAGTGAACGCCTGCCCGCCTGCTCTCTCTGCCAGGCACCTTCTAAACAGAAGTCCCACAATAGCCACTTGCCAGTTCGCCCAGGGGACCCTCAGGGCTCCTTTCAGACCCAGGTGTTCTGGCTCTGGCCTCAGAGGGACGCAGGGGGAGTTAGCCTCTTCTTTGCCTTGCAGAGCAGAGACCCCACACTCTATTTAAAACAGTTGAGCATTCCTCATCCACTGTGGCTCTCTCCTCCAGCCTTGCAGCTGCCCTTCCCCCAAACACACAAGACACCTTCTTACTTCCTGCCTTTGCCCGTGGTGTTTACTCCAAAGCCACTCTCACCCCAATTTTTGCTCTAAAACCCTATCATCGTTTAACACCCTGCTCGAATGCCATGTGATCCATGAAGCTCCCTTAGCTGGAAGCACTGGTTACAATGTCTTTTATAAAACTTAGGCACAGGGCTTCCCCAGTAGCGCAGAGGTTGAGTGCTGGGCTGCAAAGCTGCCCGCAGCCTCTGCAGCGCCAGTTTAATCCCCGGCCACCGGCGAGGGGTAAGGGTCCCACCTCTCCTGCTGTGCCCGCTGCTCCCTTCAGCAGTGTCCTCCGTCTGTCTGCCTGTTCTGCTACCTGCTCTGGCTCTGGTGAATACTGTCACCCTCCCACGCTTCTGACTGTACCCAGTGCTTGTATAAATAAATAAATCTTAAAAAAAAAAAAAAAAACAGGCAAATACTGTCTCTCCCCATTTGGGATCACAATGTACCCTCTCTTCACCATAACATCATAACATCATGCATACTCATTCCTTTGCCCGTGCTGCTCACCTGCCTGGCATATTTTAGCAAGCCACCTGCAAACATACTCCTTACCTCACCATTCAAGGCTCAGCTCAGCTGGACTCTAGTGAGGGACTTGGCAACTCTCTGCATCTCTCCACCCACACAGACCTACTGGCTCCATTTGTTGAGTGCCCAGAAGTTTGTCTATAGTATTTCTAAACTTAGGAACACCCCCTGCAAAGTAGGAGTAGAGTTAGTTTCACTTTCAGATTTAAGGAAAACAAGTTCAGAGAGGTTTAGGAACTTGTCTAGGCTGCACTGCTCTGCTCGTCAGCAGCCCATCCAGAATTGGAACCCAGGTTTTTCTGATGCAAGACTTCCATCTATTTTTTTTTTAATTTTTTTTATGCATACAAGGGCTGGCATACAGGCCAGTGGTATGGGGGTGTAAGGGCAGGAATGGCCACTGAGCAGGTTTTCTGATCCCATGCAGACCAGGTAAAGGAGGAGTCAGAGTCCTCAGTGGTTTTGCAGGTTTTTATTGGGGTTCAGTGGGTATGTGGCAGGCAGGAGTGCTGGGGGGCCGGGAGGCTGGCAGTCATCCCAGCTCCCAGCAAATCCTCACTCTATCTGGGCTCTCTGGCGTTCTCTGCTTCTGCTTCGGGCTTCTTCTCTTTTGGCTTCTACTGGCGTCCCCGTGACACTGCCCTTAAAAAGCACAGTCTTAGCTCAGGTGTACCCACTTCAGGTGCCCGCCATCAGGCATGCATTCAGGATCACAGGGTTCCCTCATCTATCCTGATGGCGGGAGGGCAGAAAAGCCTGATTTTTTTTTTTTTCCTTACCCTACAGGGGGGTGAGAGGATTCACCAGGGACAGAGTGGGAAGCAGAACAGGTGGATCCACTGAAATACACTGCTGAGGGGATGTAGGTTAAGGAAAAAATGTCAGGCTTTTCTGCCCTCCCGCCATCAGGATAGATGATGGATCCTTGTGGTCCTGAATGCATGCCTGATGGCGGGCACCTGGAGTAGGGTGTGGGCATAGGTAGATGGGATTCACCTGGCCTGAGACTGCGCTTTTAAGGGTGGCATCATGAGGATGCCAGTAGAAGCTGAAAGAGAAGCTAAGGAGAAGCCAAGAACGAACGGAAGCCGAGAGAAGAAGAGAAGCAGAGAGAAGGCCAGAGAGCCCAGATAGAGTGAAGATTTGCTGGGGGCTGGGAGGACTGCCAGCCTCCCGGCCCCCCAGCACCCCTGCCTGCCGTATGCCTGGTGAACCCCAATAAAAGAGCTGCAAAAACCACTGAGGACTCTGACTCCTCCTTTACCCAGTCTGCTGGATCAGAAAACCTGCACTGTGCCCTTCCTGACCCTACAGGGAAGCAGCGGGCAAGACAGGAGAGGTCTGCTGTGCCATGTGGGTTAGCTCCCTGGCTGGGGATTGAACTCATGCTGTAGTGGTTGCTCATAGCTTCATAGTGCTGAGACTTAACCCCTTGTCCACCAGGGAGGCCTCCTCCATCTATTTAATACCACTTCACTTATAAGGTAAATGATTTGAATGTGAAACTAAAGACCTTGAAGATCATTGTTCTTGCTTTCAAAATAAGGAAGACAATGTATGAAGACCTGCTGACTTGCTCAAGGTGACACAGCTTCTCCCTACCTCCTTTCCTTGTTCTTCCCATGTGCCAGCACTGCTGGTCCAGAACCCACCTACAAGTTCAGGGGGTCCCCAGGACCAGGCAGCATCCCTAGGGTTCCTAGTTGCAAGCCATCTGACACGCACCCGCCCTGCAAGCAGGGCCCCAAATTAGATAAGAGAATGTTGCCACAGCCCAGAACTGCAGGAGGTACTAGCACAGCTGTGATAAAATGAGAGAATCAAGCAATTGACTGCGTAGTTTCTCCCTTATAAAAGCAGTCTGAGTGGGGCAGTCCAGGCCTGACGCTGCAGGTTTACTGGGACTTCTGTCTTCTGCAACACCCGCTCATGAGGCACTTCATGGTCACAGTGGTCCTCCAGGATCACCTGGAGGGAGTTCTGAGAGCAGAATCAAAGGACTCATTGCCCATCTCTATTTCTAAAGATCTCATAAGCACATAATCTGGTTCAGGGGCGGAGAGGCTATTCTGAGCCCAGCTGGGGGCTGCCTAGCACATGCAGGCAGGACAGAAGTAAGGATGTGGGGGCATTTCAGGGCCCTTCTTAAATTCGTTCCACTTTTCTCTCTTCTTTCCATTTGTCTAATATTTATTGAGCCAAGTCCCAGAGAAACAAAGAAGGGTAAGACTTATGCCATGCTCTAATAAAGAGACAAGGAACGAGATCATTTGAATACAAAAGTGCAACCATAAGATACCCACATCCATTAGTGCATGCAGGACATCTGGGGAGGGGTCAGCCAAGTTTGCCTAAGGAGGATGCCTGCTAATGAGACATGCCTGAGAAGTATTGGGGGGGAGCTGCTAACCCCAGATGATTGCCAGGCTGACAGGGATGAGAGGGAGGAGTCAGATGCTCCTGGTTTTCTAGCCACAGTGGTTGGTAGAGCATGGGAACTGATTAGACAGAATACAGGGCTTTCTCCCAGTGACTGAGGGCTTTCTTGCCCTGAGGGACACACCCCAGTTTCAGAGGCGGCAAGCACTAGCACAGTGTCACTCTTTTCCATCACTACTCCCCAAGGTGGGCACATGAGCCTTTTCACTTCAAGGGTTTTAATTCCAGTGCCCCTGGGAGATTAAGTTCCCTTGACTATGGTCTAGTGAATCATACGTAGGAGTGTAGTCTGTACCACGCAATTTCCAGGCCCAACCAAGCTGGAGTTTCACAGTGTCACCTGAACCTCATGGTCCCCAGCAGAAGCATGGGCTCTGGGGAAACCATCTTAAGTATGTGCCACTTTGTCGAGAACTGGCAAAAGAATCCCCTTCAGGTGTTTGGAGACGTACCCACCTTGGCTGGAGGCAGAGCCTGCCTCCTGCGGTGAAGACAAAAATCAGACACTGTCTTTTCCAGACTCACGTGCAGCTGCTTGGCTATCAGGGGCATGTGGCTTAGACTTGCAAGTCTGATGTGGCTTCCAGAAACTCAGGCTGGTGAGGGACTTTCCGGGGCAGCAGCCTTTGCAGGGAGAGCACATCCTCCTAATAGCTGTGGCAGATGCTCCCAGGTCTTGCAAATGAAAGGCCTGTAAGCTTAAACTTCATTGGGTTCACAGTAACTTACTTGTTTGCAATTAAGGCCCGTGATGGAGTCCCTGGCAGTTTATCAGTCCAGCAAGATACACGACTAGGCCAAATGCAGGGGTCGGGAGAGCACCGCTCTGTTCAGAGCTGCAGTGGATAAAAGTGTTTATCTAGAACAGAGGTGTCTTCCATGGGGGCAGGGAAGATAAGGTTGGAGGACCCCAAAAGTTGAGTTAAGGAGCTTGATCATCTTGTGAACTTTTATTCTGGAATAATTTCCAACTTAGAGAAAAGTTGCAAAGATAGTGCAGAGTTTCCATATACCCCCTCGCCAAATTTCCACTAACATCTTTGTAGGGTAAAGAAAAATGTCAGGCTTTTCTGCCATGCCGCCATCAGGATAGATGACGGATCCTTGCGGTCCTGAATGCATGCCTGATGGCGGGCACCTGGAATAGGGTATGGGCATAGGTAGATGGGATTCACCTGGGCTGAGACTGGGCTTTTTAAGGGCGGCGTCACGGGGATGCCAGTAGAAGCAGGGAGAGAAGCCGAGAAGCAGCAGAATGAACGGAAGAGCAGAGAAGCAGAGAGAAGGCCGGAGAGCCCAGAGAGAGCGAAGACTTGTTGGGGGCTGGGAGGACTGCCAGCCTTCCGGCCCCCAGCACCCTTGCCTGCCATATGCCTGGTAATCTAAATAAAAAGTCTGCAAAACCGAATAGATGAAATGGAAGAACGAATAAGTACTCTTGAAGACACAGAAATAAAAAGAACTAAAACAGAAAAGGAAGGAGAAGTACGAAGGAAAAAGACCGAAGAAAGACTTCGGGAACTATCTGACTCCATGAGGAAAGGAAATATAAGAGTTATAGGAATCCCAGAAGCAGAGGAGAGAGATGTAGGAACAGAGAAAATATTCATGGATATAATTGAAGAGAACTTCCCAAATGCTAAGAAGGATCTGAAAATTGATATACAAGAAGCAAGAAGAACACCAAACTTCCATGACGAAAGGAAAAATACAGCAAGACACATAATAGTAAAGCTCCCAAGAATCCAAGACAAAGAAAAAATAATGAAACTAACAAGAGGGAAGAAACAGATAACATTCAAAGGGAAACCAATCAGACTGACATCAGACTTCTCTGAAGAAACACTACGGGCAAGGAGAGAGTGGAGGGACATAGTCAACAGACTCCAAGAAAACAGATGCCAACCAAGAATACTCTATCCCGCAAAGCTCTCCTTCCTCTTTGAAGAAAGAATATGGACCTTCCCAGACAAACAGAAACTCCGGAATTTCATTGCGACTAAACCCCCACTCCAAAAAATACTACAAGGAGTCCTAAAGCCAGAACCTCAGAGGGACGAATAACAACAAAAGAAGGCCAAAGAAAGTTATTAAAAGAATAAATAAATAAAATCAAAGGAAAGACAAACACAATGGCAAATACAGATGCTAACATATCAATACTAACTCTAAATGTAAATGGACTAAACTCTCCAATAAAAAGACACAGAGTTGCAGGCTGGATTAAGAAACAAAACCCAACCTTTTGCTGTCTCCAGGAAACACATTTAGCTGCAAAAGATAAAAATAGACTCAAAGTTAAAGGATGGAAAACAATTCTACAAGCAAATGGACCAAAAAAGAAGGCAGGAACAGCTATACTCATATCAGATAAAACAGATTTCAAACTTAAAAAGATAAAAAGAGACCCCAGTGGTCATTACATTATGATCAAGGGGATAATACTTCAAGAAGAAATAACACTCATTAACATATATTCACCAAACGAAGGAGCACCAAAATATATCAGACAACTATTGGCATCTCTGAAAACAGACATCAGAGAAAACACATACGTAGTGGGAGACTTCAACACACCACTATCAACAATGGATAGATCAACAAGACAAAAAATAAGTAAAGACACTAAAGCTCTAAATAAGGATCTAGAGTGCTTAGGCTTAACAGACATATATAGAACACTAAACCCAAAAAAATCTGAGTATACATTTTTCTCAAGCGCACACGGATCATTCTCTAGGATCGATCATATACTGGGGCACAAGACAAACATCAACAGATACACCAAGATTGAAATCATACCAACCATCTTTTCTGACCATGAAGGCATCAAACTAGAAATAAACCATAAAGAGAAGGCAAGGTATTCTCCTACCTCGTGGAGATTGAAACCCACACTACTGGAAGTCCACTGGACTAACGAGGAGATAAAAGAAGAAATTAAAAAATTCTTTGAATTGAATGACAAGGAGGACACCAATTTCCTAAATGTATGGGATGCAGCAAAAGCAGTAATAAGAGGAAAATATATAGCAATAGATGCTCACATCAAGAAACAAGAAAGAAAGAAAGAAAGAAAAAAAAAGAAACAAGAAAGAACTCAAAGAAACAACCTAATCTCGAAACTCAAAGATCTAGAAAAAGAACAACAAAAAAGCCCCAAAACCAGTAGAAGAAAAGAAATAATAAAAACCAAAGCAGAAATAAATGAAATCGAAACTAAAAAAACAATCCAAAAGATCAATGAAACCAAGAGCTGGTTCTTCGAAAAAATAAATAAAATAGATAAACCCCTTGCCAGGCTCACAAGGGCAAAAAGGGAGAAAGCACAAATAAATAGGATAATAAATGAAAGAGGAGAAATCACAATGAACACAGCAGAAATCAAAAGAATTATTAATAACTACTATGAACAGTTATATGGAAACAAGTTTAACAATCTAGAGGAGATGGACAAATTCCTACAACTCTACAATCACCCAAAGCTAGATAAAGAAGAAATAGAACACCTAAACAGACCAATTACAATTAGCGAAATTGAAATGGTAATCAAAAACCTCCCCAAAAACAAAAGCCCAGGACCTGATGGATTTACAAATGAATTCTACCAAAAATTCAGAGACGAATTGGTACCTATCCTTCACAAACTCTTCCAAAAAATTGAGAAGGAAGGTATAATACCCAACACGTTCTATGAAGCCAACATTATACTAATACCAAAACCGAACAAGGACAACACAAAAAAAGAAAACTATAGGCCAATCTCCCTAATGAACACTGATGCAAAAATCCTCAATAAAATTTTAGCTATCAGAATCCAACAGTGTATCCATAAGGTAATTCACCACGACCAAGTAGGATTCATTCCAGGGACACAAGGATGGTTTAGCATCCGGAAATCAATCAACGTTATCCAACACATCAACAAAAAGAAATATAAAAACCATATGATAATATCAATAGATGCTGAGAAAGCTTTTGACAAAGTGCAACACCCATTCATGATAAAAGCCCTTGAAATTCTTGGGATACAAGGAACGTACCTCAACATCATAAAGGCCATATATGACAAGCCAACAGCCAGTATCATTCTCAATGGTGAAAAGCTGAAAGCAATTCCATTAAGATCTGGAACAAGACAAGGATGTCCACTCTCACCACTGCTTTTCAATATAATACTGGAAGTCCTAGCCAGAGCAATAAGACAAGAGAAAGACATCCAAGGAATCCAAATAGGAAAAGAAGAAGTCAAACTATCACTCTTTGCAGATGATATGATAATATACATAGAGAACCCCAAAAACTCCACAGAAAAACTAATTCAACTCATCAATCAGTTCAGTAAAGTGGCAGGATACAAAATCAACACGCAAAAGTCAGTAGCCTTCCTATATACAAACAATAAATCTGAAGAAGAAGAAATAAAAAAAACCATCCCTTTTATTATTGAAACAAAAAAAATCAAATATTTGGGAATAAATCTAACAAAAGAGGTAAAGGACCTATACAAAGAAAACTATAAAACACTGTTAAAAGAAATAGAAGAAGACACAAAGAAATGGAAAGACATCCCCTGCTCATGGATTGGGAGAATAAACATTATTAAAATGGCCATCCTACCAAAAGCAATATACAGATTCAATGCTATTCCAATCAAAATTTCAATGTCATTCTTCAAAGAAATAGAACAATTATTGATGAAATTCATATGGAATCACAAAAAACCCCGAATAGCCAAAGCTCTCCTGAAAAAAAAAGAAGGGAATGGAGGCATCACACTCCTAGACTTCAAACTCTACTACAAAGTCATAATCATCAAAACTGCATGGTATTGGAACAAGAACAGACATACAGACCAATGGAATCGAATAGAAAATCCAGAAATAAACCCACAGATTTATGGTCAACTAATCTTTGACAAAGGAGCAAAGACTATGCATTGGAGCAAAGAAAGTTTGTTCAATAAATGGTGCTGGGAAAACTGGGTCGCTACATGCAAAAGAATGAAGCTTGACCACTACCTCACACCATATACAAAAATCAACTCAAAATGGATTAAAGAACTAGACATAAGACCTGAAACCATAAAATACATAGAAGGAAATATAGGCGAAACACTACGTGATTTGCATATCAAAGACATCTTTACAGACACATCACCCAAAGCAGTGATAGTGAAGGCAAAGATAAACAGCTGGGACTACATCAAATTAAAGAGCTTCTGCACAGCAAAAGAGACAATAACAAAAACAAAGAGAAACCCCACCAACTGGGAGAAAATTTTTGCACACAACACTAATGATAAAGGACTGATCACAAAAATCTGCAAAGAGCTGATGAGACTCAACAACAACAAAGAAAATAATCCAGTCAAAAAATGGACAGAGGAACTAAAAAGAAACTTCTCTGAAGAGGAAATGCGAATGGCCAACAGGCATATGAAAAAATGTTCAACATCACTTGTAATCAGGGAAATGCAAATCAAAACTACCATGAGATACCATCTTACACCAGTGAGAATGGCACATATTAAAAAAAATAGCAACAACAAATGTTGGCGAGGTTGTGGAGAAAAAGGAACTCTTCTGCACTGTTGGTGGGAGTGCAAACTGGTCCAACCACTATGGAGAGCTGTGTGGAGATTTCTGGACCTACTAAACATAGAGCTTCCACAGGATCCAGCAATTCCACTCCTAGGTATTTACCCAAAGAACACAGAAACATCAATTCCAAAGAACACCTGCACCCCTATGTTTATAGCAGCACTGTTTACAATAGCTAAGCTTTGGAAACAGCCCAAATGCCCAAAAATAGATGACTGGATCAAGAAGATGTGGTACATATATACCATGGAATATTACTCAGCATTCAAAAAAGATAAACACATGCAATTTGCAGCAACATGGATGACGCTGGAAGGGATCATGCTCAGTGAAATAAGCCAAAAAGAAAAAGAAAAATACCGGATGGTCTCACTCATAGCAGGGATCTAGAAAACTTAAATAAGGGACCAGGAAAATGAATAACTATAAGAAAGTGAAAATCAAAATCAACAAAAACTATGAACCAGAGACACTTTTTGGGGGGTGGGGGGTGGGAGGGGAGGGATTGGGGTCAGAATGGGGGGATTGCAATTGTATGGGGAATATAAAAATAAAATTTATTAAAAAAAAAAAAAAGTCTGCAAAACCCACCGAGGACTCTCTAGGACTCCTTTACCTGGTCTGCTGGATCAGAAAACCTGCACTGTGTCCATTCCTGCCCATACAATCTTATATGGTACATTTGTCATAACTAAGAGACCAGCACTGGTACATTACTATTAATTAAATGCTAGACATGATTTAGATTTCACTAGTTTCTCCACTAAGTCTTTTTTCTATTCCTGGGTTCAATCCACTATACCATTTTGCATTTAGATTTAAAGGAGACTATTAATACAATCAAGAGAAATATCTGACAGCAGCCTACTGGTTGGATGGAGAATTGGATAGAAATTCCAGAACTTTCACCAAACTTCCAACTGCTCCCCAATACCTAGTCCCTGAAGGGACTCACACCTTGAAGGGGCAGTTGCTACAAAGAAGAAATCTGCACCACTGGAAGCATCAATGGGGCCTCCACCTTGCAGCACCAGCAACTGCATAGGTTTTCCTGGCTAGATTAACCCGAGTGGGTTAATATTGTCTCTGTTACAAGACAGATGTTGTGGAAAAGAACATGCTCTGGAATCAGGATGGACCTGGGTTTGAGGCCTGGCTCTGAGGATCCCTGGGTAAGTTACTAAACTCTGAACGTCCACCTCCCCACTGATAAAAACTGGGGTCTTAGGCTTCCTTCATAGGATTGAGAGAAATGAACATTTTAGAAGTGCTCAATAGGGTAGCTGGCACACAGTAGGCATTAAATAATCTCTAGCTCTCTTGACAACTTGAGGGTGGGGTCTGGGCCTGTTATTTTCTCCTTCCTAGGGCTGAGCATACAAGGCACACCATAAATTGATGATTGTAATGTGGAGCTCACAAACCCAATGACCTCAGAATGGGCAGATCGTGTCTTCAGTTACATCATTCATTTATTTATCAAGTCTCTATTAGGCATCCACTAAACAGCAATAAATAGATAAGTGCCAGCACTGTACTAAGTGACCAAGACATAGTCTGTATCAAGAATGACAAAGCTAGGAGGGGAGAGATATCTCCATATAACTTTTATTTGGGTCTGATACATTTGACATAGCTTAATAAATAGAGCACAAAGACTGGCTACTTTTGTGTAAGGTGAGGGAAAAGCCTCAGAGGGAGTAAGCATACGTGAGACGGGCAGAATGAGTAGTTCTCCCAGCAAGTAAGGATGAGGTGAGAGAAAGAGAAAGAGAAGCAGTTCATATAGCAGAAATGATGTACTCTAGAACTGCAGGGAGCTGTGAGGTGATAGCATGAGTGGTGACGAAAAAGTAGGGTGGCTCTAGCACCTCTGCATATAAGGGCTGCCAGTAGCTACCTGGTGGCAGGAGTCCTGACTCAATGCTGTCCTCCTGCAGAGCAACCACTTTTTTTCCTGTGCAGGGTTTAGTTGAGATAGCTTTGGGTAGCAGTAATGGGCGGGCAGGGGGGAGGGGGGGTGGGGGGCAGCAAATATCTCAGCTATTGTTAGGGAGGGAGCTATGTGACCACTAAGAGAGAAGAGGTGGAGTGAAAACTGGGGAGCCAACCATTATATCCACTATAACTTCAACTAGAAAAACAGAGAAGCTCTGAGGGAATTCAGAGATGGGCAGGCACAACTTGGTGAGAAATGCATGTGCGAAGAGAGCTGGAGGGGCCAAGATGACTCCAGGGCTTCCGATGTGGTCAACTGGGTGACAGAGCAGGAGAAGCAGGCTTTGTTGTCTGGGTGGGAAAGGGCAGGAGAGAGGATGGGATGAGGAATCTGGTACCCATTAAGCAGAAAGGACATCTGGAGGTGAAAAAGGCTCCAGCTTTCTAAGTCACCTTTTTGTCTGGGACTTGTTCAAAATAACCTGACAATGATGGGTACACTATGAGTGAAACAAGATGGATTATGAGGAGATAACTGAAGTGGATGAGAAAATAAAAGGTAGCTCAGACTAAGAAAGAGAAAACTGGGGCCTCCCTGGTGGCACAAGGAGTTAAGACACAACCTATGAAGCTATCCGCTGCCTCTGCAGAACGAGTTCAATCCCCAGCCAGGGAGCTGACCCACATGGCACAGCAGACCTCTCCTGACTCGCCTGCTGCTCCCCTCAGCAGTGTATTTCAGTCAGTCTGCCTGTTCTGTTCCACACTCTGTCTCTGGTGAGCCTTCTCATTCCCGCACCTCTGGCCTGTACCCCAGTTCTTGCATATATAAATAATGAATAAATCTTTAAAAAAAAAAAAAGAAAGAAAACTGCCCAGGATTCAGAAGGAAGGTCAGCTACAAAGTTATCATGAAACTATTCAATATATTCCTCCCAAGGGCAGCTGCACCTTAAGTGTCCTAAGGACCCCTTTCTTTGCATGATTATTGCTGTCTGACTCACTGAGAAATCTTGTTCTCTATGATAGACCATCCAAAACTTCGCTGTTAGAAATTTTAGAATGAAAATGAAACTTGCTTCTCTTAGCAGAAGGACCTAAGCCACTTTGACACAGAGAAGCCATCTTGTCTTGCCACCCAGATTCAGAGCTTCAGAACTTAAGATCCACATTTAGGGCCTCCCCTGGTGGCGCAGCGGTTGAGCGCTGGGCTGCGAGGCTGCCCACAGCCTCTGCAGCGCCGGTTTGTTCCCCGGCCGCAGCCGCAGGTGAGGGTCCCACAAAAACAAACAAACAAACAAAAAAAGATCCACATTTATCTTAACTTTGTACTTATGAAGGAAATGAACTTGGGCGTACTGTGCAGTTCAGACCAGGTGTCGACTCCTGTATACAGTCTTGCTTTGTTTTGAGCCTACCAAAATACTGCTTCATTGAAATTTTACTCAACTCTAATTTCCCTCCAAATCCTACAAGTCTCTCCCTTTAGGTGAGACATCCCACAGTTCCTCTAGTGTGTGGTCTCCTCCATTGCAATGAGTTAATACATACGATTCTGTGAAACTGCAGATTTTTTCCTGGCGATCTTGGGCTGTCTGTGCCACAACATGGATAAAGGGGATATCAGAGTCCTTTATGCTATTCCCTTCACTGCTGCAAATGATTCCTTTTTCTATAACATTTCCACATCTTTAAAAAGTCCTCACCCCATAATATTACGAGCCATGACAGTGTTTGAGATCTGTGGAAGGCATAATAATAGCCCATCAAAAACCTCCACATCTAATCCCCAGAACCTGGGGAATGTCACCTTACACATAGCAAAATTTCCCATCGGGTGGCGGGGGGCATGTTGGATTACCCAGCTAACCACATAATGAGGACCCAATGTGAGCAGAGAACCTTCCCTGGCTCTCTGTGGTCAGAGTTGTGATGATGGAAGAAAGATCAGAAATGCAACTTCACAGCTGCTGCTGTGAAGGTGGGGGAAGGGGCCGCGGGCCAAGGAATACAGGCAGCTTCCAGAAGACAGAAAAAATAAGTAAAGGGAGTATCTTCTAGAACCTCCAGAGAGAAATGCACTCTGTTAGTAGTTAACTCAATGTTAGAGGACCCATGTTAAGTTCTGAGCAGGAAGATAACAAATTTGTGTTGCCTTAAACTACTGAGGTAATTTGGTATGAGAGCAATAGACAACCAATACAAGAT
The DNA here is from genome assembly GCF_964194135.1 of Talpa europaea. Taxonomy (NCBI): domain Eukaryota; kingdom Metazoa; phylum Chordata; class Mammalia; order Eulipotyphla; family Talpidae; genus Talpa; species Talpa europaea. The sequence goes on from NC_140072.1 coordinate 54,548,293, forward strand.
CAACCAGAGAAGTGAATGAAGACAGAGATGAGCCACAGAGGGCCTTGGGTACACCAAGCACTTCAGGGGAGAGAAGGAAAAGATGTGTCATTGGAGGAGACAGAAAGTCAGAGTCCAAGCAGGGAGAGAGCCAGAGGACACCAAACAAAAGTTCGAAAAGGAGAAAGTGGTCCAGAGATCTAAGCTGCCTACTCTTTAAAGTGAGAGTTGAAGAAGGTTCAACAGTCTTTCCATTTTAAAGTGCATGTTATTTCCTTGCTTCATTTTCCCTGTTCTAGCATTTGCATTTAACAGCCTCTTTCACCTGAAACATCACCTTTTCTCTTCATGCTAAAAGCCTCAGAGTTTGAGAACTTTCACAACCTGAATCCACATGTTATAACCCCATCAAGGTAATGTTCTGGTTCCAGAACAGCAAGTTTTACCACATCGGGAGCTGAAAAGAAATGAAGCTATTTTTATGTGTTAAGTTATTTGACTCTGGGGATGGCCTAAACCAGGAGTGAGAACAGATTGGTGACAGCATGGTCCTAATTTCCCTCTCTAGGCACTCCACCCAGACCTAGCCTTCCCAGGATACTTAAGGTCCCAAACTACTGCTCCTCATTAAAATATCTATTCTCTCTCTGTAGACATTCTCAGCTACCAATTTGGAAAATGGCAAATTATGTCACTGAGGTGAGAATGTTAATAGCTCTATCCTACATAACATTTACATTCTGAAAGGTACTACATAAAAGTGGAAAGAACTGCTGAATTTGTAGTTTTCATGCTTTACCTGATGAATGTGAAGAGGAGGATATTCTTAAATTATAACTTCACTAATTGCATCTGATTTTGAAAATCTGGGTTTACTGCCTATTTTCACATCAATGCATCTGTACAGTAGTTCCCCTCTGCCTGAATCCTCTACCCCATTCATTCAGGATGGTTGTTACTTTCTTAGGGGGCTGTCACAGCTTACACTGGCTCCTTCTGTTACAGACCTCCACAGTACCCCTGCACTTCTGAAACACTCACCACACTGTAATTATTGTTCAGTGTCTATCCCTTCTCCACTAGATGACAAGTTCTGTGAGGTAAAGACAAGGTCTGCCTTCCATGGAGTTCACTGTTACTTGTTGGCCCCTAGCATATGGCAGATATGCATAAATGTTTTTTGATGAATGAATAAATGAATGAAGAGTGGAGGCCTACTGCTCTTACTCTGGTTTACAGATGATTTCCACATTAGTGTTTCCTGGGAACGTAAATGTGAATTAAACATCAAAACATCAAACATCAAAGCTAAAGAACTGAACCATTGAGTTTCCAAAAACATGCCAAATGTCCTATGTTCATCCCTGTTCCTGTCTAAACCTGAACAGGCAAACAACACAAGATAGAACACATTTTCATTATGGTTCCCAAACAATTCAGTGGGAGAAAAGAAAAATCGTACTGGGACACAACTGGATACGGACATGCAAAAGAATGAACTTGAATTTCTCTTTCTCCCACACACAAAAACTAACTCAAAATTGATCACAGACCTCATGTAAGAACTAAAACTATACTATTCTTAAAAAGAAAACCCAGGAGCAGATATTTGTAACCTTGGGTTATTCAAAGATTTCTTAGACATGAGCAAAAGACAAGTGACAAACTTGATTTCAACAAAATTCAAAACTTTTGTGCTTCAAAGAACACTATCAAAGTACCACCAAATGGGAGAAAATACTTGTAAATCATGCATTTAATAAGGACTTACATGTAGAATATATAAAGTGTTTTTACAACTCAACAATAAAATGCCAAATAATCAACTTTTAAATGGACCAATTTTTTCTTTATGTATGACCAATAAGCACATGACCAATAAGTATATGCTCAACATCATCAGTTATCAGGGGAATGCAAATCAAAAACCACAAGAGATGCCGCTTCATACACACTAGGACAGCTATAATCAAAATGACAGAGAGCAAGTGCTGGCAAAGATGTGGAGCAGTTAGAGTCCTCATATATTGCTGGAGGGAATGTAAAATGGTGCAACTGCTTTAGAAAAGTTTAGCAGTTCCTCAAGGAGTTTAACATGGAGTTACTAATTGACCCAGTGATTTCATAACCTCAATATGTACACAAGAGAAATTAAAATACATCTACGCAAAAACTGGTATTTTTTTCACAGTAGCATTATTTACAATAGCCAAAAAGTAGAATCCTTAAGTCCATCAATAGTTGGAATAAAAAAAGGTGATTTTTTCAGTTGGTTCTATTCATAAAATGAAATGTTTAGCTATAAAAAGGAAGTACTAACATTACAACATAGATAACCCTTGAAAATCTTGAAAATGAAAGCTAGTCACAAAAGGCCACATATTATGTGACTCCACACATATGAATTCATGTCTAGTGGTGGTTGCCTAGGAAAGGGTAGGGTAGGTGGATGTTGTCCGGAGGTGGGAGATGGGGAGTGACTATTAATTGGTCTGACATTTCTTCCTGGGTGTAATGAAGACATTCTAGAATTGTTTGTGGTGATGGTTGCACAACCCTAAGACTACACTTTAAAAACCAGTGAACTGTATATTTAAATGGGTGAATTGTATGGCATGTGGATTACCTTTCAATAAAGCTATTAAATTTTTAAAAAGTCATACAAAGAAATGCTGTTTTATTTCAAAACATCATGCATTTGTTAGAAACCAATCTTACACTCATTTTCCCAATCATAAAGGAAAACACAGGCTCTGTCTCCTGGGACACTGAGTCTTGAGCCCATTCATTTTCCTGAATGCCTGCACAACTGTCAAGGGCTGAAAGCAAGGCCCCTGCTCCCACTGGACCATGGACCTGTGGATTTCCAGCAATGGAGCACATCAGTCTATAGGAATAACATATTTTCTCACTTATAACAGAGTCATGCATGACTAAAGATGGAGCTAGGTCCTGAGAAATGCATTTGTTAAGTGATATCATCATTGTGTGTCTTATTCTCTAAACAGTGCTTCCCTGTATCCCTGATTTAACAGTTCTGAGGGCATCCTGAAAGGGGAGCTGGGTCATCCATGACTTACTACTCCTGCAGCACTCTGGCAGTGTGCTCTGTGATGTCACTGGGCAGTAGGAACCGAAATGATGTTATACAGCATGACTGTACACTGTCCTTAAAACTTAAAAATGCAACACATAAAACTATTTTCTTTCTTTTGAGCAGAGACAGACTGGCTCCATGAAGGTCACATGGAGCTCACTTGGTGTTCAGAACAGGTCAGAGTGCAGCGATGACCAAACCCTAATCATCAGGTGCTGAACTTTTGGATTCCTGATATGTTCTCTCTCCTTCCATTTGTTCAGGCTTTTCAGCTCTAGGACAAAGATCTAAATTTCCCCCCACCAGCCCTCATACCAAGAGTGCTGGATGGGAAGATATTAAGGAGCTTTCTGGAGTTTGGTCTTCATTTTCTGGCTCTGGAAGCTTACCCTTTAATGTCCACCTGAGATACTTTACTTCTCCTCTGCCCATGGCAGGGCTTGAGGGATGGTGCTGGGAGCAATTCCTGCCTTGGCAGGTCAAAAGGAACAAGGGGTCACATAAAGAAGTCTTGTGGTAAAAGATTCAAGAAAAAAAGTTAAGGCTTTTCTCTGGCAAAATTTGCTAGTTTAAATGGGAGTTCAGAGACACCAATAGAGACATGCTGAACGAATGAACAACTGGATCAGTAAAAAAAAAACCCAAAACTTAAATACACTTTATTTTAGCAGTTCTTGAGATATAAAAAAATAGCAACATCTAGTAACATAAGCCATGCATCAAGTGTCAGAGCACTCCAGGGTTAGGTAAAAGGGAATGGGAATAGGGATGGAAACATGATCCACTCAATATATTTCTAGCTTCAGAAAGTCAGAGAGACAAACAGAACATTCCAGAACATGATTACAGGTTCTTTACAAAGGTGTTTACCTGAGGGGAAGAGAAAAACCAGAAGTTAAATTTTATACTTTCAGCAGACTATCTACTAGCCCATCCACAAGGCCAAGCCCATGAGGTTTTTGTGAGGAAGGGAACATAGGCACAGAGATGAAATGTGATGTCCCAGGGTCATACATCAAGTGGCAGAGGTTGGATCAGAATCCAGAAGTTGCATTTCCCTAGTTCTAGAATAACTCAGAGGGGGAAATTAGTTGGGAATCACACACTACACGTTCATTATTTAATAATTATTAGTCTAAAATACTTTAGAGAACAGGGATTTTATTTGTAACTTATACAAGATCCCACAGGCTTTGGAGTGTGACATGCAAATTGAAGCACAAGCATAAGAACCATTATACTGAGGTTTGAAGCAAAGATAAAAGTACAATCACTAGAAAGCAAAAGTTAAGGTCTTCCCCACCTTTTCCAGGAGTTCTTCCTGTTTGGTTCCTTCTTCAGAAAAATCATCATTGACATCCAACACCAGCACTGGAATGTTCAGCAGAGTCTCAAAGTGTAGCCTGTAAGAAGCATGAATATTCAGAGGACAGAAAACAGAAAAAAAGCAAGCCAGGTTTCACATGTTCAAAATAATTAATACAATAGTAATAATAATTATTATTATTCAGAGGCATAGAATAATAATAATTATTATTATTATTCAGAGGCCGGGACTAAAGGTAGGAGACTCAATGAAACTGCATGTAAACCAGCAGCTAAAGAAAAAGATAATTCAATAAAGTTGGCCAATAAAAAGAGGGTTGAAATTTCTTTTTAGTCTTGGGGCTGATAATGAAGGTCTGAGCCCCAGACACTTTAAGGCGACAGCAAACCAACCCTGGGGGAGGAAAAGCATATAATAAAACGGACATTGTTTCTAAAAACTTTCAGCCCATCACCCTGACAGTTAACTATATCACCATTGTTACAGGGCAGCCCCAATGTGAAATGGGTTGCCTGACTGTGGGTCCTCACCCACGCGCTTAAAAGGGACTTATAATGAGACTCAACCACAGGTACACACAAAAAGGGTAATAAAGGGTTTGTTTACAAAAAGCGGAAATGAAGAAATGAATAACCCAGGGAGAAAGAGAGAGAAATTGGTGAAAGCATCCAACCAGTTCTGCTGATCTGGAACCCCAACAGCATGCTGTAAGCCAATGAAAAATCAAGGGCCCCCAAGAACCACATGTCTGGTTATATACCAAACCTGGCTGCTTAACTCCACCCACAGTTCCCAGCAATCCTCCCTTTGGTGGTGATGACATTATGGGATTTGTAGTCCTTGGTGTCTTGGATCTCTTTGGTTTGGGGTGGGGGTGGGGTCCATAAAACCTATTTGTGGAGTTTTCTCAGGACATCCTTTCCCCCCAACAACATCAACAATCATAATGTTTAATCTAGAGAACAACAACAACAAAAAGATGGAGAAACAGAATCTAAACAAAAGCCTTTTGGAATATACAGATTATATCCAATATTAAATTACTGAGTTGGATGATGCTTGACCTTTCCAAGCATTTCCAAAACATTCGGAACCTTCTTATGGAAGTGTATGTCCCTTTATGCTTTAACAGTTTGAATGAGGGAGGCAAGTCTCTGTCCTCTCTCTTCTCTACTTACTTGGTAGTCTTGTGAACAAGCCAGGCTTCGTGTTGACCATGAATCTGTTCCAGATAGGCCAGCTCTATTCCTTTCTCCTCTTGCCTGGCCCTCCGGCACAGTCGCTTCAAACAAACCTAAAAGACAACCCCCAGGCTGATGAACACACTTGTTATATTCACTAAACTGTTATACTGCTGTTTTAGCCTCTAAGACCCGCTTATGGTGTCTATCCCAGGTGCTAGAAGCCACAACTTTATTTCTGCTGCTTGTTTTCTTGTTCAATCAGGTTAATGGAAACATTACCCATCCTGGGAACATGAAATTTCCCTTTTTTCCCCTCTTCCCAACCACATACAGGAAGTCACTGAATTCTCTTTCATCTTTCTCCAGTTGGTTCTTTCCTGGCCACTCTCTCACTTCTTCCCTAGTAAGGTCCTTATCACCTCACTGGACCATGACAAGCACTTTCCTGCTCTCTGCTTCCTGGAGATGGTAAAGTGGCAAGAGCTCGGGCCTTATGGTGAGAACATCGTGGATTAATTTCTGTCCTTACCATGTACTAATGGTACATTCTTTATGGGCTTCCATTTCCTCATCCTCCATTCACCCCTACAAGAGTCTCTGAGGTAAGGCTTGTCAAGTTCCTAGCAAAAGTGTTCTCTCCTTCCAGTTCACTCCCCTTGGTCCGCCCTTCCACAGCATGGCAGTATTAGGGCACAACTCTCTTCACTGAAATACCTCACAGGCTCCATACTGCCGGCAGTCATAATCCTCAGGTACAAGGAAGTATGAAAGGCATTACATTTACAAAATGATAGGTAGCTTGAAGCTGCTCTTTAATACCTTATCAAACACTCACTCTGGAGTAGAATGCAAAATCTGCATAGGTAAAACAAATTTTTAAAAATGAGGCTTGAGACTACCTTTCCTCTGCTCTCTTACCCTTTCCTGAGTGTGCATCATTTTATTCTGCTGTCAATTAATAGAAAAGTTTGGGGCACACTGGCTCAGAGAATTTCACTCCTGAACCCATCACACAGGCTCTTCGGAGTCTGACCACGCTCCTGTGTCTCTACTATCAACTTCCTGGGCACACTGCTTCAGCCAGATTTGCCTTCCTGTGGGCAAGAAAAGCTCTTTCACATTGCAAAACTTTTGCTTCAGATGTTTATTCTGTCTTAATTGCCTGCTTTTGTCTGGCAAACATTTTGTTATTCGGTGTCATCTGTCCTGGGAAGAACAAATGGATTAACCCATTATTTAGGATTTCCCTCTTTCAATCACTTAAAAAAACTTTATTCCCAGATGTAAACTTTATTCCCAAAAGTAGTATGCAATCTTCACAAAGACATGACATTTGCTTTTCCTTCACATCCTTTCTTCTAGGGAAACAAAATTACATAAGCAAATTTCACTGACAGTCTTATGTTCAACTATTCAAATTAAGAGTAAGATCCAAAAGGTTAATACTTCAAGTACTTATCTATTCTTGTCGCTCCCTTTCCCCACTCAATTATTAAGTGTCCCAAACTTAGATTAAGTCTTCATTCTCAGGATTTTATAATTTACTTAGATAATAAATAAAATCTGCAAAATAGCAAATTAAGTGCTCAACCATGAGAGTCTGAATCTTAAGTACAACACTTCAGGTGAGGGAGGTAGCAATGTGGACTCTGGCAGACAAAGAGAAGTTAGTAGCAGTGGCAAGAGCTCCCCTTTAACCTCTGGCTCCAGGTTGCCGAACCAAACTTTAAGAGCCTGGTGTTCTGTTGGGCTCTAGAGCAACAGAGGCATTTTAGCTGCCTTGGACAGAGGGCAGTCCCAGGGCCCAGTCCTTACGGGAGTTCCAAGGGGCAGGTCAGAGTTGATTTTGTACAGGCTGAGCACAGGGTAGGGGATCAACAAATATTTGTGGCATGAATTTATTTAATTTTTAACCTCATCTCTATTTCCATTTATCTTGTTGTCACACTTCAATCTTTTCCATTTTTTTTTTAAGAGAGAGATCGAGAGAAATGCATTATGTTTATTGCAGCATTATTATTATTTTTTTTAAAGGGGAACTCTTTTTTTGTTTGTTTGTTTGCTTGTTTATTTATTTATACAAGCAGTGGGTACAGTCAGAAGCGTGGGAGGGTGAGAGAATTCACCAGAGCCAGAGCGGGGAGCAGAGCAGGCAGAAGGACCGCAGTTCACTGCTGAGGGGAGCAGTGGGAGGCAGGAGAGGTCTGCGTGCCATGAGGGACCCTCCTCCGGTGGCCGGGGAACAGCCGGGGATCGAACTGGTGCTGCAGAGGCTGCAGGCAGCTTCGCAAGCCAGCGATCAACCGCTGCGCCACTGGGGAGGCCCCCTCCATTTTTTTTTAATGAAATAAGCAAGCTCTACTCTTTTTATATATATATATTTTTAAGATTTATTTATGCATACAAGACTTGGGGTGCAGGCCAGAGATGCGGGGTGTGAGAGGATTCACCAAGACAGAGTGGGAAGAGAACAGGCAGATGGACTGAAATACACTGCTGAGGGGAGCAGTGGCCAAGACAGGAGAGGTCTGTCTCGCCATGTGGGTTGTTACCTGGCTGGCCGGGGATCGAACTCATGCTGCCGTGGATGTGGATTGCTTCATAGCGCGGTGCTTTAACCCCTTGCACCACTAGGGAGGCCCAATCTTTTCCATTTCTATTTTCATTCTTGCCTCTTTTTTTTTTTTTTTGTTCTGGTCTCTACTGATGGCTACTTGGGTTTGTTGTTTTCAGTAATATGCTCAACACCACCTTGCACATGAGCCATTCTAGCCATGGAACACATTGAGTACTGATGGAGCAAATTCCAAGGAGCAAGTTAACAGGTCAAAGCACTTGCTAGTATATTCTGCTGGACTGCCTCCCCAGAGGTTAACTTATTTACATTCCTACCATCAAGGCAGCTTCAGGATTTCTAAGCACAGCAAAACTACCTAATTTAACTCTTTACTATTGAAATTAAAAATACTATTGGAATTAATGAAAAATGCACATTTAAAAAAATGTGGCTTTTTGTTTTCAATTATATATAAGGACAGAATAATTGTTTTTAGTAAAGGTATTATTCATTTATTGCTTGCAGGCAAACACTGATGCTAAACTCTCCCTTTTTACTATTCATTTGCTTTACAGAACAAACTTTTCCCCTCAGAAATCTAGTTTGTCTCTTAGTCTGTCAAACATTGGCCATAGTTCTTATTTTACTCATGTGGTAACAATAAATAAATTCTTTATTAAAATATCCCACAGGAAGGAGATACCTGAATGTGAACAGGAAAGAGAGTGTAGTTGCAAACAGCAGGGGGACCCTCCTTCCCATCTGCCCCCTTTCCCTACCTCCCCAGGATAAGCTGCTGCTTAGACTTCCCAGAGTCAAGAGGCAATGACTGAACTCTGACTGCTCAGGGATCTGTCCTTAGTAGTCTGTGCTTTCCTAGTGCCACCTGTTCCCAGTATTTCCTGCAAACCATCTCCAGGCTGCAAGCAGTCCCCAGCAGGTCTTTCTTGACCTTTTTGAGGCACACTGCACTCTATTTTCCTGACTCCATGCACCTGGGGAGATGAGGCCATCATTTCTCTTCTGATTTTCTTTTTAATTATTGACTTGCCTACTGTGCTTCAGAATTTAGGGTAGAGTAGGCAGAAAGGAGCAAAAGCCCCTACATAGGTCCATCTCACAAGCTCCACACCCAGCATTTCAAGGACTTTGCATGGGAGCACTGGGCACCTGCACAGCTTTTTTTTATTTTTAAAATTTTTTTAAAGATTTATTTACTTTTATACAAGAACCAGGGTACAGGCCAGATGCGCAGGAGGGTGAGAGGATTCACCAGAATCAGAGCCAGGAACAGAACAGGCAGACTGACAAAATACACTGCTGACGGGAGCAGTGGGCGAGACAGGAGAGGTCTGCTGGCCATGTGGGATTCTCGCCTGCTGGCCAGGATCGAACCCGCGCTGCAGAGGCTGCGGACAGCTTCACAGTGTGGTGCTCAACCTCCTGCACCACCAGGGAGGCCCCTGAACAGCTTTTTTTTTTTTTTTTTTTATAAATTTATTTATTTATACAAGCACTGGGTACAGTCAGAAGCACGGGAGGGTGAGAGAATTCACCAGAGCCAGAGCAGGGAGCAGAACAGGCAGAAGGGCCGAAGTACACTGCTGAGGGGAGCAGCGGGCGGCAGGAGAGGTCTGCGCGCCATGTGGGACCCTCCTCCAGTGGCCGGGGAGCAGCCGGGGATCGAACTGGCACTGCAGAGGCTGCGGGCAGCTTCGCAACCCAGTGTTCAACTGCTGCGCCACTAGGGAGGCCCAACCCCTGAACAGCTTTTAAACAGATGTTTCACTTGTTTTTCTTTTTCTTCTTTTTTTTTCTTTTCTTTTCTTTATTTATTTCTTAAAGAGGCATGTATTTTATTCATTTATTTATTTATTTGTTTGTGTGTTTGTTTATACATGCACTGGGTACAGTCAGAAGCGCGGGAGGGTGAGAGAATTCACCAGAGCCAGAGTGGGGAGCAGAGCAGGCAGAAGGACCGAAGTACACTGCTGAAGGGAGCAGCGGGCGGCAGGAGAGATCTGCGCGCCATGTGGGACCCTCCTCTGGTGGCCGGGGAGCAGCCGGGGATAGAACCGGCGCTGCAGAGGCCGTGGGTAGCTTCGCAACCCAGCGCTCTACCACTGCGCCACCGGGGAGGCCCTCTTTTTTTTTTTTTTAAAGATTTATTTATTTATACAAGAGCTGGGGTACAGGCCAGATGCACGGGAGGGTGAGAGGATTCACCAGAGACAGAGCAGGGAACAGAACAGGCAGACTGACTGAAATACACTGCTGAGGGAAGCAGCGGGTGAGACAGGAGAGGTCTGCTGCGCCATGTGGGTATCTCCCCGGCCGGCCGGGATCAAACCGGCACTGCAGAGGCTGCAGACAGCTTCACAGTGCTGCGTTCAACTGCCTGCGCCACCCGGAGGCCCTGTTTCACTTGTTTTTCTCTTGGATGTTGCTGCCTCCAATTCTCACAGAAGGGGATGAGGTTGGGGAAAAGATATGAGCATTCCTGGGCCCCTGACCCCAATGCCATCAAAATAGCACCAAAATCCCCATTCAATCTCAAAATAAGAAAGCTATTTTTTTCTACTAAGATACAATAATCCTTCAACTCTCTTCATTCTATCTCAGTTGAAATAATCTCAACTAAACCCTCTCAAAAGATGACTGAGCTACAATTCATCATCATGATCACCACCCCCATCGTTTTCATCATTGTCCCTTTTCACAAAATCATTCAGAGTGCTCAGAAGGGAGGAAGACTTCTGCCTTCCCTACTGGGTCTCAGTGCCCAGGTCCCAGAAACAAGCCTCTGCACCTAGCCCAGTACCCTGTTTGACCCAAGAATGAGTACAGCCACTTCCTCAAGCTAACACTTTCTTCATGGTGCTGAGCTGTTACACTAAAGTTCTACTTCTCTTAGAAAAGGTTAGGGCAGTTCTCTCAATTCTGATGCTCAGCTTCCCAACCTACTGTTTCTTTCAGTTATCCCATGACCCCTACAGGAAATCTGTCACCTCTTCAAATTTCAACCATAATCTTCACTCATACAAGTTCACAGCACCCTCACTGGTCCTTGGCTCAAGCCACGACCTCTCCCTGGGGCCAGGACTTCCCTCCCTACCTGGACCCTACCCTCAGCTACTTCTAGTTTTCCTCTTTGGCAAAAGTATCCTTTCCCCTAGCCACTGACTCTATCCTCACCCCTAAAGTACAGTCGCCTTCATAATTTGCCTCTTCTACTCCTATTCTCAGGCAAAGAAGACTCCTGAAAGAAATAATATAAATGTGACCCAGTTGGTCACTTTGTTATTAATGTCTCTATCAATAATTTCAGCTTGGTTCTTTTCACAGAAAATTTACTCAGCTTAAATGAATCTCTAATTCAGTTTCACTTTAAACCTTAGATTATTTAATAGTCTAAAACCTAAATAGTAAACCTTAGACTATTTATTTCTGTGGAATCTCTTTATTTCCTCTTAAGATTTCGCTTCTACCACACAACATCCAGAAACTCCTGAAATAGAGACCCTTCCCACCCCAAATGTGGTTCCATCAATTCTAGGGCCTTTTTCATGGCTGCTGCCTCCCTGGGGCGAAGCCCTTCTTTCCAGTCTTCTGGAGTATGCATGACAGGGCTCTCGTACATGGTCATTTTCTGACCCTGCTCAATCTGATCTCAGGTTTTCTTCTGTCTACAGGCTCAGCCCTGTCTCTAAAAACCATGGCCTCTAGTCTGAGGGGAGCTTTTCCTCCTAAATGGTATATTCAGCATTTGACTAAACATTACATTTATGTCTCAAAAACTAAGAGAAATACATCTCCCAAAAGCCATCTTGACCTGCCTTGAGTAGGTACCCTACTCCAGAAGAGCCTGTAGAGATCTAGTCTGAGCCACTGGATTTCACAGACCCCCTTTAAACCTTAGACTATTTATTTCTAGGGGAAAGGTTTCCAGGGGTTGCCCATGGTGACTGCCAATCGGCAGCAGCCGAGGCCACTGACCCACGGTCTGTGAAGACTTCAGTGCTCCTGCCAAGTCATCACCTTATTGTGGCTAGGCTGAGTCAAGTCATGCAATACAGCTACCATAGTCCCTCCTGCCTAACCAGGGGCCTCCTCATGGTTCAAAGAGGGCTATAAATTAGGGCAGTATCAGGATGAGGTGAGAAAACTTCCTTCTCTTCTACCCCACATCCTATGCAGGAAACCATCAAGACTGATTCTGACAACCCAGTTAGAGGGAAGGAAAAGCTGAAGCAACTGACTATGATTACCTGATAAGAGCGCCCACCTGATAAGAGTTACCCTGGGTGACAAAAGTAATTCCCAGTTTGCTCTATGTTGTTGCTACATCAACAGGGATCCTTTCAATGCAGCCAATCGCTTTAATCCTCAGCTGCAGAGAGATCATGGATGCTCAATGCTAGAACTAGAGGGTGCTTACCTAGGGTTCTCTGTACTCTGGATGACACCCACTAATTAATTTTTTCAACCAGAAGATCAGGGGCTGGGAAAAGTTTCCTATGGCCCTTCTGTCCAGGGTTTTAGGTTCTGCCTTACCTGAGGAGTAGCCTGAAGGTAGATTAAGCCATGTAATCTGAGCCGGGAGGCAAACTCCTGGAGGAGAAAGGAATGCCAGTCCTGATAGATATGCCATTCGATGTCACTGAGGGAACCATTTTCATAAAGATTCTTTGCAAAGATATACCTGGTTGGGAATAGAAGTGGGATGGGGAAAGGAGAATGAGAAATGGAATGAAAGGTGAGAAAGGGAGAAAAGAAGAAAATCAATAACCAACTTGTTCCATGTCTGTTCAAATCCAGGTACAAGAAAGCTAAATCCAAAAATCAAACTAGTTTTGCCCCTTGCTTACTTCCACATCAAAAGGCGCAGCTTGGTAAACAGGATAGTAGAGATAACTAGAAACCATTGCTTCAGAAGGGTCAATTCTGCTTTCAAACCTCAGGCATCTTGATACAATTTACATTCCAAACAATGAACTCCAGTTTCTAAGGCAATGCTCAGCAACTGGGAAATAAAACTTGGAATCTATGTATAAGGGACTCAGGGAAGCATATACCACAAGGCTGCAAAAGTTGCAACAAAGATGGGCCTCCCTGGTGGCGCAAGGGGTTAAAGCACCTTCACTATGAAGTAATCCGCAGCCTCGGCAGCCTCAGCAGCATGGCAGCACCGAGTTCGATCCCCAGTCGGCCAGGGAGCAACCTACATGGCGCAGCAGACCTCTCCTGTCTCGGCCGCTGTTCCCCTCAGCAGTATATTTCAGTCAGTCTGCCTGTTCTGTTCCCTGCTCTGCCTCTGGTGAATCCTCTCACCTCCCCGCATCTCTGGCTTGCACCCTAGCTCTTGCATGCATAAATAAATAAATCTTTTTAAAAAAAAAAAAAGTTGCAACAAAGAGAAGAGGTTTCAGAGTTATATTCCTGCATCTGACCAACGCTCCTAAAATCACTGGTTGTTTCTCAGCCTGTTTTTTCCTCTGTATAAAGAGATAACAATACAACCTAACTCACAGGGTAGTGAGGATTACATATAATACTCACAGGTGTTCAGAAATGTGACTGGCACATAGAATTCAAAACATATTAGTTGCTATTATAATGACACCTTTGATAGGCTATGAAGAAATTAATTTGAGAATTTCAGAAGTAAAGTCTCCCAGTCTGGAACAGTCTTGCCATAGTCCAGCTAAAGGCAATAAAGAGGTGACTTTAGTAATTCAATTTCTGAACAATGTTTTCAGTTTCTTCACAGGTAAATTAGAATTAAGATTTATAAAGAGAGAGCCTCCCCGGTGGCACAGTGGGTTAGGCACAGCACTGTGAAGCTGTCCACAGCCTCTGCAGCATGGGTTCAATTCCCAGCCGGCCAGGGAGATTCCCACATGGTGCAGCAGACCTCTCCTTGTTCACCTACTGCTCCCCTCAGAAGTGCTTTCAGTCCATCTGCCTGTTCTGCTCCCTGTTCTGTCTCTGGTGAATTCTCTCACCCTCCTGTGCCTCTGGCCTGTACCCCAGTTCTTGTATAAATAAAATTTTTTAAGAATTAAAAAAAAAATCTTATGAAGAGAAATTAAGAATCTATTAATAAATCCTAAGAAAGGGGACCTTGCCTTTCTGGAGGATGAATGCTGCTTTTCTTCTCCAAAGCTGCCGGTGATGGGCAGCAGAGGGAGTGGTGCTGAGTGCCAGGGGAAGGAACGACTGCAATTCCAGTGCAGGGGCTGAGAAACACATCAGCATAAAGACCCAGGCACCAGGGTCCCTGCTCTAAGACCACATGCTTTTAACTCAAACAAAAAAGATTCCGATTCCTTCTTCCCTTTCAGCAAGTCTCTCAATCAACCCATGTTAGTCCTTTGCAGCACATATGAATGTCCTGTTAGTGGAAGGCTGCTCTGCTAGTAGGGACTGAGCCCATTTTGCTCACCGCTGCAATGCTGCACCTAACCTGGTGCCTGAACATGGGTGACATTCAATAATTTGTGCTGAGTAAACAAATAAATGAATAAATTTTTTAAAAGAATGGAGGAAGGGTCTAAATTACCATCAGGATTAGAATGTGTAATTAGTTATCCTTTCTGTCTCAAAAATGAACCCTCTGAAGAAGACAATTCAATCAATCCACATCTATTCCTTTGTTAAGATCTTGTAGCTTCTAAACAATTTCTCTTTCTTTTTTTGGATACTTCTTTCTGGGGGCATCTCTCACATGCCTACCTCACTAAAGAGCTGGAAATCAAAAGATTCATGGAGAATCTGTTTGCAAGCAACCCAGGTGGTTATATGGAATCCATCTTCCTAATCCAAGAGGCATAGCTTAGGAAAGGGAGAGGAAAATAGGTAGTAATATATCCAACAGTTGAAAAAGTACCAAAATCTACAACCCCACCATTTGTAATTCAAATATTTAGCTTTGACAGAGTAGGCTCTCTCTTTGGGTACATTGAGAAGGAATGTGCAGCTGTAGGGGTTGTTTTACCATCTTGCGTGATTTTTAGATGTCAAAAAAAAAAACAACCAAAAACACAACATTTACAAGCATACTCTTTTTTTCCTCCCCTCCAGGAGGCTTTACGGGCATACCAAAAAGTAGAACAATTTGTCTAATTAGTGCCAATTTAGTGTCTTCAGAAGTGAACAGAACAGACAATGAAAATGTAGCATCTTCCACTTTGATAATGCAAAGGGGCTTAAGACAGATCATTGTGCTCTAAAGCACAATTTTAGAGTAACACAGGCCATTCATAGTTTTCAGTAATAAAATCCTGAGCAGATCAAGGTACCTTCACTTCATCTCTAAACAGCTTAAACACAAGCCACAGCCTGGTCTTGTGGCAGAGCCAGGAATTCTGGGGCCTGGATGAACTAGTTCTTCTAGAACAGATGGGCCGACTTCCCAAGCTAGCAGCTAGACTTCATTAAAAGTGATTTTTACATCCCATACCCACATGTGGCTGGGATGATGCCCAGCCTGACACAGGCAGTGGATGTCCATCAAAGACTGGCCAGCACTAAGTCCTGTCATATAACAAGGGGCCAAAAGGAGCAAATCTGAAACAGATGTCAATTTCATAGATGTGCTATTTCAACTTAGAAATCCTTTCTTCAACAAGAGAAAAGGATGACTATATCTCCTGTGTCATTTTTGGACCACAACTTTTAATTTCATTAGTTTTCTTCAAGGTGATAACCAACCACTTCAAGGTAATAACCAATCACTGATTCATTTGCTTTCCTAGAACATACACTGTTACTTAAATATCTGTTCCTTGCCTTTCAGCACGTGATGGTTGTACAAGGTAGCTTCCAGCTTGCCTCTGACAGAAAAGAATAAGGGAACATAATCAATGGCAATGTGATAAATTAAATGCATTCAGTTTATGGAAAACACAGTTTATGAAAAACTTTGTCAGGGAAATGTAAGTCTGAACAAATCTGTGTAGTGTATCTGCACAGTTTTCCAAAGTACAATTCTCAACATCCAGGGTAATGCAGGGTTTGAGCTGGAAGAGAAAACATGCAGCCCTGAGCACAGGGCTTAAGGGTCCCAGGTCTTACCTGTCACTGTACACAGACCTCTCAAAGATCTGTACCTGCTTGTTGGTCTGTACGAGTTTCTCAGGGAGGGACTCCAACTGTACTTTCAGGCGGCTCATAAAAGAAAATGTCTGGAATGTGTAGGACCATCTTGTTGGTTCCTGATACATCATATCCAGCAAGTTTCCGAGATTTTGGATAGTGCAGGCCTAGAGAAAATTGCAAAAGAGGAGAATTTCCTAGAAGGCATATTTATTTCATGGGTGTTTACCTTCTCCCCATTCCTGTGCAGGTTTAATAATAAGGGAAGCAATTACAAAAGTATCCCTTCACTAAAAAGATACAATCACATTCCTCAGCTTAGTCAAGCTACAATAGAGGAAGAGAATTTTCCTTCCTTATTAGACAGGAATCTGATAGAGATCCCACCTCTAAAATACCAGAGACGAGCAGTCTGTCTGAGAAGTTAATGATCATAAGCATCTAAAACTCTAGTTGGGGGGCCTCCCTGGTGGCAAAAGGGGTTAAGCACAGCACTGTGAAGCCAGCCACAGCCTCTGCAGCATGAGTTCGATCCCCGACCTGCCAGGGAGCTACCCACATGGCGCAGCAGACCTCTCCTGTCTCGCCCACTGCTCCCCTCAGCACTGTATTTCAGTCAGCCTGCCTGTTCTGTTCCCCACTCTGTCACTGGTAGATCCTCTCCCCTCCACACCTCTGGCCTGCACCCCAGGTCTCATATGCATAAACAAATAAATCTTAAAAAAAAAAAAAAACACTCTACTTGGCATCAAATCTTTCCACTATAACACTATTTGCCTCTCTATTGACTTCCATCAGTGGCTATTTCTTTTTCTTTTTTTAAAATTTATTTTTATTTATTTATGCATACAAGAACTGCAGTGTAGGCCAGAGATATGGGAGGTAAGAGGATTCACCAAGACAGAGTGCGGAGCAGAACAGGAGGATTTACTGTAATACACTGCTGAGAGACACAGTGGGCAAGACAGGAGAGGTTTGCTGTGCTATGTGGGTTAGCTCCCTGGCTGGGGATCGAACACTTGCTGCAGTGGCTGGTGATAGCTTGATGGCGCTGAGACTAACCCCTGTGCCACCAGGGAGGACTTCTGTGGCTATTTCTTCGTAAGCATTTAACCCAGACAAGAAAGCAACTGATATTTAAAAATCTGACCAATCAAAGAGAAGTCTCTTTCATAGAAGGGTTACAATTTACTAAATAAACAAAAGCAGACAAACAACTCTCCTCCATTCTCAGACTTATGGAAAGGCTTTTGAAGCCCTACTTCATCAGCATTCGCCAGCTGGGAACATGTGTGGGATACTCAGGAATCCTGGATTCTTTTTCCTGGGCTCTGCCACTGACTCAGTGCAAAAGTCAGTTTTGTGCAAAACACTTTGCAAATGCATTCACTCAGTCACCATTAACTTAAGGCCTGTGTGGATAAGGTGTTACATGGGATAGGTGCTATACTGAGTAGAGAAAACAAATTAAGACTTGTTTCATTGTTCACTGTACGATCTTATCTCATTTTATCTTCAAAACAGTGTGCTGAAGTAGGTACTATTGTTATGACCTTCTTCCTAAGGAAAACATTCCTTCAGAAAGGTTAAGTAACTTACTTGTCCCAAGATGATCTGGCAAGTGAACACTGAATAGAGATTCAAACCTGGCTTTCTCTACCTTCATTTTTAAAAAAAAAGATTTACTTATTTATGCATACAAGAACTGGGGTACAGGCCAGAAGTGCGGGGGTGGGAGGAGGGTGAGAGGATTCACCAAGACAGAGTGGGGAACAGAACCGACAGATTGACTGAAATATACTGCTGAGGGGAGCTGTGGCCAGTCAGCAGAGGTCTGCTGTGCCATGTGGGTCAGCTCCCTGGCAGGAGATGGAATTCCTGCTGCAATGACTTCGGATAGCTTCCTAGGTTGCGTGTTAACCCCTTGTTGCCACCAGGGAGGCCCTCTCTACCTTCATTTTAATACTTCTCCACATAAAGGTGAGCAAGACATGGTTCCCAACATCACAATGCAAAAGGGAAGGGGATGACAAGTATATAAAGAACTAGACTATAAGCAGAACATGTGATAAAAGGATGATTACATATGGTAGAGGGAATCTGAGAGTTTCTGGGTAAAGTGGCATCAACCTGGTAAGGAAATGATATGTGGAATTTCCACAGATGAAAATGGGGATAGAGAAAGGGCATTTCAGGGAAGACAAAGATATAGGCCCAGTTTGGCTAAATATACTCCCAGATAACAAAAAAAAGGCCTCAGTACATTGGAAGACTTCACCAGGAGCAATGCAGGTAGAGAGAGTGGATCACAACACAATTTTCCTCCTTTCAACTCCCAGTCCTCCCCCCTCATTCCTCTACAGCAGCCTCATAGAAGGTCCCTGGCTAAAAGGTGGAGGTAGAAGCAGGGGCCAAATCTGAAAGACTTGAGTCTCTGATGGTGTCACTAGAGACTGTAGAGGGCCTGACTCTGTGGAAGCCCACAAAACAAAGGGGGGGTGGGGCACTGTGCTGGCAGTTACACTAGGTTGACTTGGTGGAGCTATTCCTCCAGCAGGCTCGAGGCTACTGTTCTTTTGGGTTTTGGGAGGCTGTTCTGAAACAAAAACTGTATAGGGGCCTACACAATTTCTGCATCAATCCATCTCAGCTACGAAACAAATACAACCATCCCTTCAAACATATAAACAAATACAAGGACAATCCGGGATATAAATATAGTTAACAATTCAAAAGGAGAGGACCAATCCTGGGAGACAAGAACTATTGCCAGAAACAAGGGAAAACAGGAAAAGATCAATGAGATTCAAGAGATTGTCACATTGATAAAATAAGAACAAGCTGTCATAAAAAAAGGAGCAATATGAAGAAATGCAATTGCCAAAATAAAACACCCAAATGAAGATAGTAACTAGCAGACTGCGTTCTGCAATAAATCTAATTAATGAATATTTTGTAAAATTTCAGGCGTAAGAAGTTCTCCTTAAGAGAAAATTAAAAAAATGAAAGTGTTATAAAAGAAAGAGGGGATGAGAAAATGAAACTAGACTACAAACTAGACTAGAAATGATAAGGTTTTAGAAGGAGGAAATCTAACAGACACTGTAATATGTAAGAAGTTTTTGCTTTTTCTCCCTTCCCTCTAGAAAGAAACAAGATATAATGCCATGTGTTCCGCCTCACTGTAATTAATACAATTTTCTATCACACAACTTTCCAAAGAGAGGTTAGAATAATCTCTTGAAGCCTGATAAGTACTCAAAGATTCTAACCAAGGAAATGATTTTGATGAGTTCAATACACAGAGGTGAAATATTACTCCCAACAAAGAAGAGTTAAGCAGAGGAAGAACAGTACTCATTAGGTGTGTGTTTCTCTCTCATTAAATTTCACTGTTACTGAGAATCTCTATCTAATAGCAAACATGTAGTATCTCTAGGTATTTTAGAAGAGGAATAAAGTCTAAAACCATATTACATTTGGGAGCTATAGTCAGAGAGAAATACCCAAATTGAAAAAGAAGCTAAAATCCAAGATAAAAAATTAAAGAAAATTTCAAGAGACATGAGAATGTCCACCAGAGAAAAGCCACGAAGTAGCAGAAAAAATTACATATTTACATATACAGCTTTCACTTTCTCAGACCTGTACGTGCACACCCACACACACACAGTAGCCACAACCAGACTCATCCTGGCAAAATGTCAATAATTCATAAAAACAAAATACCAGTTACTTATTTTAAAAAAGGATCAACAGAAACTACTTTTTCTATTTCAGAGAAAAAGAAAGACATTTTAAGACAAGCAATCACTCAGAAATTATACTACCTATATACTCTTTCTGAACTTCTCTAAAATTGAAAAAAATGAATCAGAATAAAGAATTTAGAAATGGGAAGAATTGATAATGAGAGAACAGTGGTCAGTGATCAATAAGTAGAACAAAGTGTAAGCTATTATTAATGTTTAGATGATTTCAATATATCTGGGGGATGGAGTCTGCAGAAAGTGGCAGTAAAAAAGTACTAGGTTTTTTGTTTCCACAGATATGCCATTAACATTGATAGGTAGGGCCTCCCCGGTGGTGCAGCCGTAGAGTGCTGGGTTGCGAAGCTGCCCGCGGCCTCTGCGGCACTGGTTCAATCCCCAGCTGCTCCCGGCCACCGGAGGAGGGTCCCACATGGCGCGCAGACCTCTCCTGCTGCCCGCTGCTCCCCTCAGCAGTGTACTTCAGTCCTTCTGCCTGCTCTGCTCCCCGCTCTGGCTCTGGTGAATTCTCTCACCCTCCCCCGCTTCTGACTGTACCCAGTGCATGTATAAACAAAACAAACAAATAAATAAATAAAACATGCCTCTATTAAAAAACAAAACAAAACAAAAAAAACATTGATAGGTAAGCTGAAACATGCATATTTTTCATTTAAATGCTTCCACTGGTTGAATAAAAATAATACATTTTCCATATGAACAAAGGGGCATGAAATGAAAGAAATGTTTAAAAAAATTTAAAGTGCAAAAAAGAAAAACAAAGCATATAAAATTAAAAAATAAGGTGGCAGGGATAAATTAAACATAACTATGGTAAAGGAAAAAATTCCCAATAAAGGCAAACCCTAAGACTGGGTAAAAACTAAAATTCCTAAGAGAACCTAAAATAAAATGAAAACATTGTGGCTGAAAACACAGGGTTAGCAAAATCCAACTAGTGGAAGCAAATAAAAAGAAAGCAGAGGCCTCCCTGGTGGCGCAAAGGGTTAAGATGAAGCTACCCACAGCCACTGCAGCATGAGTTCGATCCCAGCCAGGGAGGTGACCCACATGGTGCAGCAGACCTCTCCTGACTTGCCTGCTGCTCCCCTCAGCAGTGTATTTCAGTCAATCTGCCTGTTCTGTTCCCCACTCTGTCTCTGGTGAATCCTCTCACCGCACCCCACCTCCATACCGCTGGCCTGTACCCCAGTTCTTGTATGCATAAAATAAATCTTTAAAAAAAAGGAAGGCAGATGTGGCAAAATATATCAAAAAGAAAAGCATTAAATTCTACAAAAAAGGGTTTTTTTAAAAAATACTAATAAACCAAGAAAGACTCCAGAGAGAATTCATGAACCTTTTTACACAGAATTAAAAAGCATCAGAATACGTAGAGAGGAAAGTCAATTATCAATACAATGAGAAATGGGTACAGTACACTAAAAGCATAAAACTTTTACACATTTCTCTCAGAATTTAATAGAAAAACTAGAACCCAAAATATGGAACCTAAAAAATGGAAACTATAATCATTTTTCTCACATGTCTGAAACTGGTATACATCTCACAATGGCTATTAAACCAAGACATTTTAATTATCCTTAGAAGTGTTATTAATATTATGATCATGAGAGGGCCTCCCCGGTGGCGCAGCGGTTGAGCGCTGGGTTGCGAAGCTTCCCGCAGCCTCTGTAGCGTCGGTTCGATCCCAGGCGGCCAGCGAGGGTCCCACATGGAGCGCAGACCTCTCCTGCCGCCCGCTACTCCTCTCAGCAGTGTATTTCGTCAGTCTGCTTGTTTTGCTCCCCGCTCTATCTCTGGTCAATCCTCTCACCTTCCCACATATCTGGCCTGTACCCCAGTTCTTGTGTAAATGAATAAATAAATCTTTAAAAAAAATATTATGATCATGGGGCTTAGTTAGGATCAAGGGTATGACAGAACTTATAAATGTCACAACAAATTCCATGTTCTTCTTAAAAGGCCCTGGCACATTTATAAAAAGTGATCATGCACAAAAATTAGTTTTTGTGTATTAACAAAAAGTGATCATACACAAGTCATGAAGAAAATCTCACTAACTTCCTCCATTAGAAACTGTATAAGGGCCTCCCCGGTGGCGCAGTGGATTGAGCTCAGTGTTGTGAAGCTGTTTGCAGCCTCTGCAGTGTGGGTTTGATTCCCGGCCGGCCAGGGAGAAACCCACATGGTGCTGCAGACCTCTCCTGTCTCGCCCACTGCTCCCCTCAGCAGTGTCTTAGGTCTGTCTGCCTATTCTGCTCCCTGCTCTGTCTCTGGTGAATTCTCTCACCTCCTGTGCCTCTGCTGTACCCCAGTTCTTGTATCAATAAATAAATCTTTAAAAAAAAAGTAATTGTATAAGCCACATTGTCTGACCATAGCAAAATAAAATTAGAAGTAACAAAATAACGCAGGCACAAAATCTACTCGGAAAATGTAAAATATTTAAAAAATAATCATTGGACAAAAATACATAAAAAATGACAATTCCCAACTCTTCAGAAATCTGTTAAAACCCTGTATGTCAATGCAATTTGCAGCAACATGGATGGCGCTGGAAGGGATCATGCTCAGCGAAATAAGCCAAAAAGAAAAAGAAAAATACCGGATGGTCTCACTCATAGCAGGAATCTAGAAAACTTAAATAAGGGATCAGGAAAATGAATAACTATAAGAAAGTGAAAATCAAAATCAACAAAAAACTATGAACCAGAGACACTTTTTGGGGGGTGGGGGCCGGGAGGGGAGGGATTGGGGTCAGAATGGGGCATGTGCAGTTGTATGGGGGAATATAAAAATAAAATTTATTATATAAAAAAAAATAAATAAAATATTGATTGAATAGTAAAAAAAAAAATGCAATTTAACTCCAATATTCCCTGCAACTATGGATATTTTGACTTAGAATGTAATAAAAAAGAGATATAATTCAATTGCAATTTCAATGCAATGAAGAAATTTTTTTTAAAAAGAGTAAAATGTTTGAATAGAGCAGATTTGTAGTGAAATAAATCATTCAAAAATGTTTAATAACAAAAAAAAAAACAAAAAAAAACAAAAAAACCAACCCTGTATGTCAAAACCTAGAAGACAGAGCCAAAGCTTATCCCATGAAAAAAATTCCCAACTAAATGATTTTTATTACGACAGATTAGAAAGGGTAAAATACACAAATTAATCATTCAAACCAGAGCTTAAAAAATGCAAAGAATGGGGGCCTCCCTGGTGGCACAAGGGGTTAAGCACCTCACTATGAAGCAATCTGAAGCCTCTGCAGCATGAGTTCAATCCCTGACTGGCCCGGGAGCTACCCACATGGCACAGCAGACCTCTCCTGTCTTGCCCACTGCTCCCCTCAGCAGTGTATTTCAGTTAGTCTGCCTTTTCTGTTCCCCACTCTGTCTCTGGTGAGCCCTCTCACCCCCTGCCCCACATCTCTGGCCTGTGCCCCAGTTCTTGTATGCATAAATAAATAAATAAATCTTTTTTTTAAAAAAAATGCAAAGAATGGGCCTCCCTGGTAATGTAAGGGGTTAAGGCACAGCCTATGAAGCTGTCCACAGCCACTGCAGTGCGAGTTCAATCCCCAGCAGGGAGCTACCCATGTGGCGCAGCAGACCTCTCCTGACTGGACCACTGCTCCCCTCAGCAGTACATTTCGGTCAATCTGCCTTTTCTGTTCTCCACTTTGTCTCTGGTGAATCCTCTCACCCCCCATACCCCTGGTCTGTATGTACCTCAGCTCTTGTATGCATAAATGAATGAATCTTTAAAAAAAAGGGCAAAGAAATTCTGAGAAATGAATATTTAAAAAATTAATGAATGAGAATGCAAATTCCCACAGAATTAAAAAATAAAATCCTGTATCTTTTTTTTTAAAGATATTAGTTTATGTTTGTTTTGTTTTTTTATAGACGCATGTTTTTGTTTTATTTATTTATTTGTTTGTTTGTTTTTTGTTTATACATGCACGGGGTACAGTGAGAAGCACGGGAGGGTGAGAGAATTCACCAGAGCCAGAGCGGGGAGCAGAGCAGGAGGAAGGACCGAAGGACACTGCTGAGGGGAGCAGCGGGTGGCAGGAGAGGTCTGCGCGCCATGTGGGACCCTCCTCCGGTGGCCGGGGAGCAGCCGGGGATCGAACCAGCGCCGCAGAGGCCGCGGGCAGCTTCGCAACCCAGCGCTCAACCGCTGCGCCACCGGGGAGGCCCAAATCCTGTATCTTTCTTAAAAGGACAAATAGACATTCATCTATTGAGTTTATTCCCTTCGAAAATATTTGCACAAATAAGCAACATCAGAAAAAAGATAAAGTAATTCTGGACACAGAGTTTAAAGTATAAAAGTTATACTACTAAATTAGAAAAATCTCAATTTTCTCAAAATTGACCTAAGAAGGCTAAAAAAAAAACCCAACCCTGAATAATAACTGAAGATGCTGTTGTTTATAATGATTCCCCCCAAAGAGCACTGAATTCATAAAATGTTTAGAATAATTTCTATCATACTCACAAGGAATGTTAATTCCTGTGCTAAAGACAAGAGAAAGCTTTTCAATCCATTTTCATAACCCAATGGAAAAACCTGTCAAGAACTGTATATACAAATAGTATACCAATTAAATTTACAAGTATATACATGAAATTCCAAGCAACATATCAACAAATTAATGTGTGCTCCACAACCAAAAAAAAGGTTTGGTCATGAAAATGGCATCATTATCATATCTACTTAAGAAAGTAGAACCTTATGGTTCATCTCACTAGCTGCTAAAAAGAATTTTATTGAAAATCTGACACTGATGCTGTTAAAAACAGTTAATATCCTACTATAAGTAATAGAGGGGTTCCTCCTCCACATGGTGGCACAAGGGGTTAAGCACTTAAATGAACAGCAATCACAAAAAAACTTAACACTGCTATATTAGAAGTAGTTTCATTAAAGACAGAACCAGATAAGAGTAATGATGTAGTAATATAGAAATGAAATATGGATTTTAAAAAACTCTTACAAGTGATTATTACCAAGGAAAATTATGAGTTTTCCCTAAAACTAAGAAAATAAGAAATAAGAAAAGTAAATATTCAAAACAGAAGACTAGATAACTACGTGATAGGATATCATATTATACAGTACACTGCAACCATTAATATGCCATCACTATGAAGACCTTGTGTATCATGTGACATGTCCCTAACAGTCACAATTTTTATTTAAGAGTAATTTAGATGTTTTATAGATGTATATAAATGTATATGTATTTATTTTCCTTACAGAAATATTAAAAAACAAAAATGTCAACTATTTTATCCCTGGATAATGGGATTATTAATTACCTATTATGTCAACATTTAGTGACTTAAGTCATTCATCTCAGTTTCTATGGGTGAAGAATTTGGGACACAGTTTAGCATGGTTCTGCTTCAAGGTATCTCATGAGATTTCAGTCCTGGTTTCAGTCAGGATACTGACTGAGGCCACAGTCACAGTAGGCTTGAATGGGGGCTACGGGATAGCTTACAAGAAGATTCTCACAGCTGTCATCAGGAGGATCCAGTTTCCTGCTATGTGGGCCTCTTTACAGACAGGGATGCTTCATGACATGCAGCTGGACTGCCCCAGAGCCGAAAGTGATCAAGAGAGGACAAGATGCACTATACAATGTCTTTCATGACCTACCCTAGGAAGTCACACTGTTGCTCCTGCTATATTCTATTCATTAGAATCAAGTCACTAAGTCCAGTCCTCACTCAAGGGGAGAATTATGGTCCACTATTTGAAGGAAAGCGTATCAATTTGTGGACATACTTTCAAGTCCCCACAATAAGTAACTTGTGGCATACTCAGAGAAAGAGACATTTATTTTCTAAATAGTTAAATCCACAAATCCACATCCACATACGCACATAAACAATTTAAAAAACAAATATTCTCAATAAGTATGATGTACCTACCAAAAAAGGTAACGCAATTTTAAGTTGTAGTAACAGAAAAATGGCACCCAGAACAAGTTCTAATGACATTCCGTATCATTGAGGCTGTATCTAGAACGCCTCGTTCATTTGTATACCAGTTTCAGTAAAGTCTAACAAATTGGAGTTTTTCACCTACATAATAACTATATCAAAATGAGGAAGAGTTTAGAGGAAAACAGTGTTTGCCTTGAGATAGAGGAAACTTGAAGGGAAAAGAGAACAGGCAAATCATCGCTTTCAACATGAAGGGCTGCCATTTGGAAAAGTTAAGAGGCAGAACTTGAATCAATGAGTAAGAGCCACAGGGATGTAAAGTGGCTATGCCAGAAATTTCTAACAACTACAGTTATTAAAAACCAGATGAGCCACTCAGTGAACGCTCCATGGAGGAGTCCGTGGAGACTGAGGCAGACTCAGCCACCTCTTGGGTTCATATTCAAATCGTTCCACCAGTGTGGTTGGTGTTCAAACTAACCATATGGCTTTTACCAAAGCAAACTCCAAGTCATGAGGTGTAAGTGAAATGCACAGTGCTTGGTTCAGTACAGTGCCTGGTGTACAGAGCTGTGTTATAAATGCTAGCTATTATTTCTGTATTGACTCAAAGTATGACAAGATGCGCTCTCTCTTAAGGCCCCTTCCAATTTCTAAGACTTAATAAATAAGTCAAAATCACTATAATTGAGTTAGAGCCCAGAGGGGTACACAGCCACCACGGGGGCAGACCGAGAGAGCAGGGAAGTCGATCCCAGATGCGCCATCTTGAAAACAGGAAATTTCGTGTCCAGACCTCACCAAAAACTGTGTGGAACTGAGAAAAGGCTGTCCCCACAGTCAGAGGTGAGCTGAAACCCCTCACAAGCCAGGCCCCCTTACTGGGAATTGGAGCAAGAAGGGAAGACAGCCACCACGGGGGCAGACTGAGGGCGCAGGGGAGGGCGGTCCCAAGAAGCATCACCTTTAAAACAGGGAACTTAGCCTCCAGCCCTCACCAAAACTGTGTGGAACTGAGAAAGGGCTGTCCTCACAGTCAGAGCTTCTGACATCCCAGAAGGAGCTTACCAAAGAGATGCCAGTCAGTACCAATGACACAGTGTCTCAACGCATAGGACAAATAAGAAAACAAGCAGCAGGGAAAAGAAAAACTACAAGCAACCAAGCAAGTCCTCAGGGAAAAGACACCCCACCAAAAGAAAATCACCCACCAGACTGCTACAACAGTGACTTGGAAGAACTTCTGAGCCTTCCCGAAAGAGAATTTAAAACCGCCATGATTGGGCCTCCCCGGTGGCGCAGCGGTTGAGCGCTGGGTTGCGAAGCTGCCCGCAGCCTCTGCAGCGCCGGTTCAAACCCCGGCTGCTCCCCGGCCACCAGCGGAGGGTCCCACATGGCGCACAGACCTCTCTTGCCACGCCCGTTGCTCCCCTCAGCAGTGTACTTCGGTCCTTCTGCCTGCTCTGCTCCCTGCTCTGGCTCTGGTGAATTCTCTCACCATCCTGCGCTTCGGACTGTACCCAGTGCTTGTATAAATAAAATAAATAAATAAATCTTAAAAATAAATAGACTCATAAAAAAAATTTTCAAAAATTAAAAAAAAAAATCGCCATGATTAAAAAACTGAAAGAAGTCAAAAACGATATGGGAAAAATAATCAGTGATGAGAAGAATGAAATTGAGTCCCTAAAGAGGGAAGTGAAAGAAATGCAGGAGATCAAAAGATTAATGGAGGAGCTGAAGAATTCTGGGAAAAGCAATGAAAGCAGAATAGATGAAATGGAAGAACGAATAAGTACTCTCGAAGACACAGAAATAAAAAGAATCAAAACAGAATAGGAAACAGAAGTTCAAAGGAAAAAGAATGAAGAAAGACTTCGGGAACTATTTGACTCCATGAGGAAAGGAAATATAAGTTACAGGATTCCCAGAAGGAGACGAGAGAGACATAGGAACAGAGAAAATATTCAAGGAGATTATCGAAGAGAACTTCCCAAGCATGAAGGAGCTGAAAATAGACATACAAGAAGCAAGAAGAACACCAAAGTTCCATGATGAAAGGAAAAATACAGCAAAATACATAATAGTAAAGCTCCCAAGAATCCAAGACAAGGAAAAAAATAACGAAACTGTCAAAAGGGAACAAACAGATAACATAGAAAGGAAAACCAATCAGGCTGACATCAGACTTCTCAGAGGAAACACTATGGGCAAGGAGAGTATGGAGGGACATAATTAACAAACTCCAAGACAATAAATGTCAACCAAGAATACTCTATCCCGCAAAGCTTTCCTCCCTCTATGAAGAAAGAATAAGGACCTTCCAGACAAACAGAAACTCCGTAATTTTATTACGAATAAACCCCCACTCCAAAAAATACTACAAGGAATCCTAAAGCCAGAACCAACAGAGGGATGAATAAGAACGAAACAAGACAAAAAATAAAACCACAGAAAAGACAAACAAAATGGCAAATACAGATGCCAATATCAATATTGACTCTAAATGTGTTAGGGGGAAGTGATGTCCTGAGTTAATCCCATACAGGCTTTGTGGACTCCACCCCCACTCCAGACTAAAACCATCAGGACATTGGGGAAGACAAATCCCATCACCACCAAGGGGAGGGTGGCTGGGACCTGAGGGTGGAGTTGGGCAGCCAGGTTGGATATAAAAAACCAAACACGTGGGCCTAGGGCTCTCTCTGGCTCGCGATCGCTCGCCTCCCGGCTTCACCGCTCCTGGCTGGCGGCCAGCTCTCAGAGCGCCATTTTGGGGTTCCAGATCGGCGGATCGGGTAGGACTCATTTAAAACTTTGTCTCCCGCTTTTCTCCCAGAGCTGTATATTTCCTCATTTCCCCTTCCCTTGTAAATAAACCTTTTATTAACCTTTCACGTGTGCCTGCAGTAGAGCATTGATAAGTCCTTTTAAGCGCGCGGGTGAGGACCCACAGTCAGGCACCCCGTTTTGTATCGGGGTTGCTCTACAACAAATGTAAACGGAGTAAACTACTCAATAAAAAGACACAGAGTCACAGGCTGGATCAAGAAACAAAACCCAACCTTTTGCTGTCTGCAGGAAACACATTTAACTACAAAAGATAAAAATAGACTTAAAGTAAAAAGATGGAAATCAATCTAACAAGCAAATGGACCTAAAAAGAAAGCAGGAACAGCTATACTTATATCAGATAAAACAGATTTCAAACTCAAAACAGTAAAAAGAGACCCATACAGTCACTACATTACTACATCAAGAAGACATAACACTCATTAACATATACTCACCAGATGAAGGAGCACCAAAATATATCAGACAATTATTATCATCTCTGAAAACAGACATCAGAGAAAATACATATGTAGTAGGAGACTTCAACATACCACTATCAACAATGGATAGATCAATGAGACAAAAAATAAGTAAGGATACTAAAGCTCTAAATAAGGATCTAGACCTCTTGGGCTTAACAGACATCTACAGAACACTACACCCCAAAAAATCTGCATACACATTTTTCAAGTGCACACGGATCATTCTCCAGGATCGATCACATACTGGGACACAAGACAAACATCAACAGATACACTAAGATTGAAATCATGTTAGGGGGAAGTGATGTCCTGAGTTAATCCCATACAGGCTTTGTGGACTCCACCCCCACTCCAGACTAAAGCCATCAAGACTCTGGGAAAGACAAATCCCATCACCACCAAGGGAGGGTGGCTGGGACCTGAGGGTGGAGTTGGGCAGCCAGGTTGGATATAAAAAAACCAAACACGTGGGCCTTGGGCTCTCTGGCTCGCGATCGCTCGCCTCCCGGCTTCACCGCTCCTGGCTGACGGCCAGCTCTCAGAGCGC
This sequence comes from Talpa europaea, assembly GCF_964194135.1. NCBI lineage: Eukaryota > Metazoa > Chordata > Mammalia > Eulipotyphla > Talpidae > Talpa > Talpa europaea. Next base: position 54,578,140 of record NC_140072.1, read on the forward strand.
CATTTTGGGATTCCTGATCGGCGGATCGGGTAGGACTCATTTAAAACTTTGTCTCCCGCTTTTCTCCCAGAGCTGTACATTTCCTCATTTCCCCTTCCCTTGTAAATAAACCTTTTATTAACCTTTCACGTGTGCCTGCAGTAGAGCATTGATAAGTCCTTTTAAGCGCGCGGGTGAGGACCCACAGTCAGGCACCCCGTTTTGTATCGGGGTTGCTCTACAACAGTTTGGCGCCCAGCGTGGTTTCCAAGTTACACCCGCGGTTGACCAGCCCAAAGTAACATTCCTTGCGTTGGTCACCATAAGCGCACTAGTTCTGCAGGACTAGCAGTATAATATTTGTCTCTAGTCCTGAAAAGTCTGTTTTTTACCTGTGCGTACAGCCCTTGTGGGTGCGTTTTGACTCAAATATGGCCTCAACCATGAGCCTATACAGTTTCATCCCTAGCCTGAGTTCTTTCAGTTTCCTTCCGGCCTTGAATTTGAGTAGTCTTCTTCCATTAAATATCACCACCAGTTTCATTAATATAAATAATTTGATGAAGCCTGGTGTATGGCACGTGATTTTACTATTGTATACATACATGGGTGGTTTACAAGCCATCCCTTTACAGACTGTGCTTCTGGGTGGTTTTTTGGTAATATGTGTAAGCGCAATTTGCTACATTCTTGTTTCTGTGAGAGGTAGAAGTTCTACTTCACATACTGAGAATGTGCAACAACACATTCAGGCTCTTAACATAGCCATGCAACAACAAATTCAGGCTTTTAACGTGGCCATACAACAACAAAATCAGGCTTTTGATTTAACGATTAAGAGTATAAGGGATGAAAATCGTAACGTTTTTGAGTCAGCTTATCAAAGCATGCTGTCTCAAGTGCAACAACAAAATCGGACTTTTGAGTCAGCTTTTAAAGGTATGCAGGACCAGATGCAGGCCGCCCTCCATAAATTAGATATGGCGGAGGCGAAGGCTAGGCTAATGGTGCAGAGAAAGGATAGACCTTCCCCTTTCCATGAGGACAGCCAGCGAGCAGAGTTAGAAGAGGAGGAGCATCATATTTTAAATACTTTAAATACATCAGGACAAAATCCTCTTCCACGTGACAAGGCCCCTCCCATGCAGACCCCTGAGGCTGCACAGCCTCCACTGCCCTCTGGGGAGGACACTAAAATGGCGTCTCCTCCCCACACTAGACTCGGCACCCATTTTGGCAGGAAGGATCAACCTGAGGCAGGGCAGTTTCCCCTTCGCCAGATGCCAATGGGTGGCTTAAATGAACATGGGAGACCTGCTGGGTACTTTTGGTCGCACCATCCGTTCAGTACTGCAGACCTCCTAAATTGGAGGAGCTCTGTTCCCTCGTACCGGCAGGCTCCCAAGAGGATGGCGAACTTGTTTGCCTCTATCTTTGTCTCCCACCGCCCTAACTGGGCAGATATACAGTCCATGCTGCATACTTTATTAACGCTGGATGAGCAGAGGATGGTATTCAGGAAAGCCAGGGAGGAGGCTGACCGTCTCCACCAACAGGATAGGCAGTCCCCAGAGCCGGAGGTTGTTGTCCCAGAGAGAGATCCTGGATGGGACCCTAACAATGGAGGAACAGCGATGTTGGATTTGTATAAAAAATGCTTATTGGTAGGACTGCAGCAGGGGATCCCCAAACAAAAAACTTTAACAAAATACTGCAACTCGAGCAAGGAGCTAATGAGGATCCGTCAGAGTTCCTTGAGAGGATTATTCAAACTTACACTAACCACACGGATATAAACCCAGATGCCCCAGAAAATGCTCGTCTGATCACTATGGCTTTCATTACCCATAGTGCCCCAGATATAAAGAAAAAGTTAGCTAAGGTGGACGGCGTCACTGAGATGAGTCCATCCCAGGTAGCGGACCTGGCATTCAGGGTTTATAATAATAGAGAGGACAGGAGACCGAAACCTGCGACTGTTTTTTTACAAAGAGAACACAGAACAGGGTTTCAGGGAAACAATAATGGACAGAGACATGAACCCCTAGGAAGAAATCAGTGTGCTTTCTGTAGGGAAGAGGGACATTGGAAGTACAGTTGTCCCAGGTTACAGGGAAGCGGCAGACGCAATAATTATAGAAGGCAGGATAGAAGACAGAGAACCCCAAGACATGATGATTCACGTAGGGGTTACAGGAGGGAATATAGAAGGAGCACACAGAACCAGGAACCAAGGAGAGAGGAAAGAAGACAAATGTTAGCACAGAGTGGAGGCTCAGATGATGACAGGGAATACAGACAGAGAAGGAATCGAGAGCCCAGTACAGAGGACAGGAGACAAATGACAGCACAGGGTAGAGCCTCAGGTGAAGATAGGAGGGAATACAGACAGAGTAGAAGGAATCTAGAACCAAGTGCAGAGGAGAGGAGACAGATGATAGTTCATGGAGAAAGTTCAGATGCAGAATAGGGGTGCCCGGGGGCTCCACTAGATCTAGAGAAGCCCCAGGAGGAACTGACCCAGAGACGAAGTCCCATTGGTCTTGTGAACCCATTGAGGACTTGAGGTATTTGTTTAAGAAACAGAAAAAAACTTGAATGTTACTGACTTCTTTTCCAGTTATTGTTACAGGATACCCAAGGACTCATTTTTTTTTCCTGAAGAAACCCTGAGAAAACTAACATGCTCTAACCAATCTTCTTCTTTTCAAAGTTTAGGAGACGTGAAATAACATCTAGGATCATGCATATGGTGCCACTATATTTTTTTTTACACAGAAAGGTTTTTAATCTTGATTTTGATTTTGTTTTTTTTTTTTAACTTTCTGCTTTTTTTTTACCTTTGAGATTTTTTTCTCTGCTTTCTTTTTGTTACTTTGGCCAATGAGTGAAACTGCAGTTGCATGAGATATCCCACGCGTGATAAATGGTAACTAATGAGCTCTTTGTGTCTATATGTTGTATGTCTGTATGTCCTTTCCTTGTGTCCTTGTCTTGACCTCAAGTGATTGACAAATTGGTATACATGGTGCCCATAGACGTTGAAAAAAAAAAGAGTCTCCAGTTATGAGAAAAACTAAAGGTTATGGTTTGATTGTCAACATTGTGCTACTGAACTAAGCCGGTGCCTTCATAGAGATTGAACATTGTTGTTTCTGTTATTTTTCTGATATTTATGGCAAAGCTTCCCAGAAATCTAAATTCAAGTACAAATTTGGTAGCCTGTCATTTGGCTGATGCAAGGAAATTTTGTGGAACCTCAGTAGAGCTCCTGAGACACTCCACAAAGTTTCTCCCTTTCCTCCTGGGAAAGGCATTAGATGAATTTGTTCTATTTGGCTCACCTAGTAGAGTAAAACTAGAAGGGAAGCATTGTCACTTGGGAAATCGGGTAATAACACCTTGACCTGATATGGATGTAAATTGTCAATGATGATTGTCACCTTGTAATATTGTATACTTCAATTGTTTAATATCTACGGGAATTGTTTCTGAAAATATAGGGAGAAAAGGTCTCAACAGATTCCTATTGATGGAACTGGTGAGAGTAAAACTTTTCTACTAAGGACTGAATAGACTTGGAAATACACCTCATATTTACTAAGTTTTCCTTGACATAATACTCATGCTTTTTTTTTTGCATTTTGTTCTAAATCCACAAAGTTCTCTTGTTTTGGTGACCAGGATCTGCAGCAAGGTTGTAATTTTTTTTCCCCAACAAAGCCAACTTGTGTTTGCATTTTCTCTCCCCGTGATACCAACACAGCATAAAAATAGTGGTAGTAATCTTTTACTACTTATCTCAGAGTCTGTTTTTGCATAACTTCCATAGGGATTTTGTTTAAACTGAAAAAATTGGACATAAGTTTCATTGTGTGGCTTTGTGTGGAGCTCCTCCAGAAAGTTGAAGCAGAGCTGAACCAAGAAGAAGAGAACCTGTTTGCTTTGTTCGTAGGGTTCCAGAGACCTCCAAAGAAGGTGAGGAAGCTTGCCTCCATTGGCAGGACTGGACAACCCGGCCAACGAAAATGCCCTGGTACCCTCGAGAAGAAGAAAGCCCAGGTGGAGTCTGATGAGACTAACTTTGTACCTGAAGCCTACATCGACCGGATGCCAATGGTTCGCTCTGATCCTATATGGAGTATTTCAACAAAGCCAGCTAAAATTGCTGCTTAGTTATTCTGCCCTGTGATTTTATGCAAAAATAGGCAAAATGGTTTAAAAGTAGACTTAATTTGCAGACTTTTGCTATGCTGTTAAAGTTTGGGATCAAGGTTGAGAGAATTCATTTTTGCATAAGTTGAACCATTTTAACTTTTTTTTCCTGTGATTTTGACATATCTGCTGTCTTGTTCTGGCTAATGCCTCCAGATGTTTTCTTTCGGCTGGGACTGATGAACTGTTTTTCCAGGAATGGAGGACTTTTGCTTTCCACAATGGACACTACCTGGAGGGATTCGTTTTCTTTCAGACTGGAACCCTGGAAAACTTTCATCTGAGACTGTATCCCAGCATCCATATGTTTGATCTTCATCACCATGGAAATGGTGGCAAAAAGTGAAAGGGGAGAATTGTTAGGGGGAAGTGATGTCCTGAGTTAATCCCATACAGGCTTTGTGGACTCCACCCCCACTCCAGACTAAAGCCATCAAGACTCTGGGAAAGACAAATCCCATCACCACCAAGGGAGGGTGGCTGGGACCTGAGGGTGGAGTTGGGCAGCCAGGTTGGATATAAAAAACCAAACACGTGGGCCTTGGGCTCTCTGGCTCGCGATCGCTTGCCTCCCGGCTTCACCGCTCCTGGCTGACGGCCAGGTCTCAGAGAGCCATTTTGGGATTCCTGATCGGTGGATCGGGTAGGACTCATTTAAAACTTTGTCTCCCGCTTTTCTCCCAGAGCTGTACATTTCCTCATTTCCCCTTCCCTTGTAAATAAACCTTTTATTAACCTTTCACGTGTGCCTGCAGTAGAGCATTGATAAGTCCTTTTAAGCGCGCGGGTGAGGACCCACAGTCAGGCACCCCGTTTTGTATCGGGGTTGCTCTACAACAATCATACTGATGGAGGACAAGAATAGAAAACTGGAAAGGAGTCCTCACAAGACTAAAACCTGACTCACACAAGGAGGTGGGGGTCGAGGGGAATAACATGACCATTAACCCAGCTATAGAGGTCGTGACCCTTAGGCACCAGTGCCTTATCACAAGGCATGAGACCCAAGCAGGATCAGACTGCTATAGGGAGTGGAACACAGGCCTGAGGGTAAAGATATGGAGATTGGGCCCACCCTGGAATCTCTTTTCTAGTTTTGCCTGTTACCCAACATTAGCAACAAGCAGGCCACTCCACGGAGGAGTGACCCCTCCCAAAGAGAAAAGGACTATATCAATGCAGTCTCTGCACAGGCTGGGGGCAGCACTCCTACTGCCCACTTGTGACTATACAGGTGCTTCCTTTCACCAACTCTCTCCCTCTGCAGGGCAGCACACGCACTGCCCACCTGTGACTATGAAGGTGCGTTTTTTCACCAACTCTCTTCCTTGGCAGGGTAGCAGCTTCCTGCCTGCCTGTGACCTGTGAAGGCCGCTCACACCTGCAACCATGCAGGCCTCTCTTAGCAAAACCTGTCCCTTTCCCTTTCCCTAATAAGCCTGTTCTTTAAATATAACTAATGTCTCTGTCTCATGGAGAAACTCACCTGGGGAACTTGCCATGTGCCGCTGAAATGGGAGCTCTGATGAAAACTTTCCCAGAGTGAACCCAAGGACCTGCAACTCCACAAAACGACATCATTTTGGCACCCAACATGGGGCTCTTCACGTCATCTGGTGCCAACATCAATACCAACCCTCTTCTCTGACCATGAAGGCATCAAACTAGAAATAAACCATAAAACAGCAAGGAACCCTCCTACCTCATGGAGATTGAAACCCACACTTCTGGAAGACCACTGGACTAACAAAGACATCAAAGAAGAAATTCAAAAATACTTTAAGAGGAAAATATATAGCAATACAGGCTCACATCAAGAAACAAGAAAGAGGGCCTGCCTGGTGGCACAGTGGTTGAGCACTGGGTTGCGAAGCTGCCGGCAGCCTCGGCAGCGCCGGTTCGATCCCCAGCTGCTCCCCGGCCACCAGAGGAGGGTCCCACATGGCATGCAGACCTCTCCTGCCGCCTGCTGCTCCCCTCAGCAGTGTACTTCGGTCCTTCTGCCTGCTCTGCTCCCCGCTCTGGCTCTGGTGAATTCGCTCACCCTCCTGTGCTTCTGACTATACCCAGTGCTTGTATAAATAAATAAATAAATCTTAAAAAAAAAAAAACTGTTAAAAAAACCTGTTTAAAAAAAAAGAGAAAGAAACAAGAAAGAACTCAAAGAAACAAACTAATCGCACATCTCAACAAACTAGAAAAAGAACAACAAAAAAACCCTAAAACCAGTAGAAGAAAGGAAACAATAAAAATCAAAGCAGAAATAAATGAAATAGAAACTAAAAAAAAATCCAAAAGATCAATGAAACCAAAAGTTGGTTCTTTGAAAAAATAAATAAAATAGACAACCCCCTAGCCAGACTCAAAAGGAAAAATGGGAGAAAACACAAATAAATAGGATCACAAATGAAAGCGGAGAAATCACAACAGACACTGCAGAAATCAAAAGAATAATCAGAAAATACTATGAACAGTTATATATGCAAACAAGTTCAACAATCTAGAAGAGATGGACAAATTCCTACAACTTCACAATAACCCAAAGCTAGATAAAGAAGAAATAGAACACCTACCTAAACAGACCAATTACAAGCAGTTAAATTGAAATGGTAATCAAAATCCTCCCCAAAAACAAAAGCCCAGGACCAGATGGATTTACAAATGAAGTCTACCAAACATTTAGAAACTAAGTATTGCCTATCCTTCACAAACTCTTTCAAAAAATTGAGAAGGACAGGATAATACCAAACACGCTCTATGAAGCCAACATTACACTAATACCAAAACCAAACAAGGACAACACAAAAAACGAAAATTACAGGCCAATCTCTCTAATGAACCCTGATGCAAAAATCCTCAATAAAATTTTAGCTAACAGGACCTCCCCAGTGGCGCAGCGGTTGTGCGCTGGGTTGCAAAGCTGCCTGCAGCCTCTGCAGCACTGGTTCAATCCCCAGCTGCTCCCCAGCCACTGGAAGAGGGTCACACATGGCACGCAGACCTCTCCTGCAGCCTGCTGCTCCCCTCAGCAGTGTACTTCGGTCCTTCTGCCTGCTCTGCTCCCTGCTCTGGCTCTGGTGAATTCTCTCACCCTCCCATGCTTCTGACTGTACCCAGTGCTTGTATAAATAAATAAATAAATCTTAAAAAAAAAAATTAGCTAACAGATTCCAACAATGTATCCATAAGATAATTCACCATGACCAAGTAGGATTTATTCCATGGTCACAGGATGTTTCAACATCCGAATATCAGTCAGTGTAATCCGACACATCAACAAAAAGAAACATAAAAACCATATGATGCTGAGAAAGCTTTCAACAAAGTACAACACTCATTTATGATAAAGGCCCTTGAAATTCTCGGGATACAAGGAACATACCTCAACATCATAAAGGCCATATATGACAAGCCCATAGCCAATATCATTCTCATATGGTAAAAAGTTGAAAGCATTTCCTTTAAGATCTGGAACAAGACAAGGATGTCCACTCTCACCACTGCTTTTCAATATAATACTGGAAGTCCTAGCCAGAGCAATTAGACAAGAGAAAGACATACAATGAATCCAAATAGGGAAAGAAGAAGTCAAACTATCACTATTCACAGATGATATGATAATATACATAAAGAACTCCAAAAACTCCACAGAAAAACTAATCAAACTCATCAATCAGTTTAGTAAAATAGCAGGATAAAAAATCAACACACAAAACCAGTAGCCTTCCTATACACAAACAGTAAATCTGAAGAAGAAGAAATCAAGAAAACCATTCCTTTTATTATTGAAATAAAAAAAAATCAAATACTTGGGAATAAACCTAACAAAAGAGTAAAGGAGCTATACAAAGAAAACTATAAAACACTGTATAAAAGAAATAGAAGAAGACACAAAGCAATGGAAAGACATCCCCTGCTCATGGACTGGAACAATTAACATTATCAAAATGGCCATCCTACCAAAAGCAATCTACAGATTCAATGCTATTCCAATAAAAAATTCAATGACATTCTTCAAAGAAAAAGAACGAATATTGATGAAATTTATATGGAGCCACCAAAAACCCCAAACAGCCAAAGCTCAACTGAAAAAAAAAAAGGAGAGGGCCTCCATGGTGATGCAGCGAGTTGAGCGCCACGCTGTGTAGCTGTCCACAGTCTCTGCAGAGTGGGTTCAATTCCTAGCTGGCCAGGGAGAAACCCACATGGCGTGGCAGACCTCTCCTGCCTCACCCGATGCTCCCCTCAGCAGTGTCTTCGGTCCATCTGCCTGTTCTGCTCCCCACCCTGTCTCTGGTGAATTCTCTCACCCTCCCATGCCTCTGACTGTACCCCAGTTCTTGTATATATATAAATAAATCTTAAAAAAAAAAATGAGAGAGTGAAGGTATCACACACCCAGACTTCAAAATATACTACAAAGCCATAATAATCAAAACTGCATGGCAATGGAACAAGAACAGATCACAGACCAATGGAACCGAACAGAAAATCCAGAAATAAACCCACAGAGTTATGGTCAACTAATCTTTGACAAAGAAGCAAAGAATATGCAATGGAGCAAAGAAAGTATGTTCAATAAATGGTGGTGGGAAAACTGGGTCGCTACATCACAAGAATGAAGCTTGACAACTACCTCACACCATGCACAAAAAACAACTCAAAATGGATTAAAGAACTAGACATAAGACCTGAAACCATAAAATACATAGAAGGAAATATAGGTGAAACACTACATGACATACACATTAGTAACATCTTTAAAGACACATCACCTAAAGCAGCCATAGTGAAGACAAAGATAAACAAATGGGACTACATCAAATTAAAGAGCTTCTGTACAGCAAAGAGACAGTAACCAAAACTAAAGGATACCCCACTGATTGGGAGAAAATTTTTGCACACAACACTAATGATAAAGGACTGATCACAAAAATCTACAAAGAGCTGATGAGACTCAACAAAAACAAAGTAAATAACCCAGTCAAAAAATGAGCAGAAGAGCTAAAAAGAAACTTCTCCAAAGAGGAAATGCAAATGGCCAACAGGAATATGAAAAAATGTTCAACATCACTTGTAATCAGGGAAATGCAAATCAAAACTACAATGAAATACCATCTTACACCAGTGAGAATGGCACACTTTAAAAAAACTAGCAACAACAAATGTTGGTGAGATTGTGGAGAAAAAGGAACTCTCCTGCACTGCTGGTGAGAGTGCAAACTGGTCCAACCACTATGGAGAGCTTTGTGGAGGCTCCTCAATCTGCTAAAGATGGAGCTTCCATAAGATCCAGCAATTCCACTCCTAGGCTTTTACCCAAAGGACACAGAAATATTAATTCAAAAGGGCACTTGCACCCCAATGTTTATAGCAGCACTATTGATAATAGCTAAGCTATGGAAACAACCCAAATGCCCAAAAATAGATGACTAGATCAAGAAGATGTGCTACATATACACAATGGAATATTACTCAGCAATCAAAAAAGATAAACACATGCAGTTTGCAGCAACATGGATGGAGCTAAAAGGTATCATGTTCAGCTAAATAAGTCAGAAAGAAAAAGAAAAATACTAGGGCCTCCCCGGTGGCGCAGCGGTTGAGCGCTGGGTTGCGAAGCTGCCCACGGTCTCTGCGGCGCCGGTTCGATCCCCGGCTGCTCCCCGGCCACCGGCGGAGGATCCCACATGGCGCGCAGACCTCTCCTGCCGCCCGCTGCTCCCCTCAGCAGTGTACTTCGGTCCTTCTGCCTGCTCTGCTCCCCGCTCTGGCTCTGGTGAATTCTCTCGCCCTCCCGCGCTTCTGACTGTGCCCAGTGCATGTATAAACAAAACAAAAACAAACAAAATAAATAAATAAAACATGCCTCTATTAAAAAAAAAAAAAAAAGAAAAGAAAAATACTGGATGGTCTCACTCATAGCAGGAATTTAGAAAAACCTAAATAAGGGACCAGGAAAAAGACTAATTAATACAAAGTAAAAATCAAAATCAACAAGCAACTATAAACCAGAGACACACTATGGGGGGGAGAGAAGGGAGTAGGAGGAAAACAAGGGTGGTTGGGGACTATAACCAAGATGAAAATGCAGATATTGTACAAAAATGAAAAATGATGTAAGAAATATATAAAATAAAATAAAATAAAAATCACTATAATCAACTATTATTCTTGATGGTCAACTTCAGTAATAATAATACAAATACCTAAGGGGAGAAATGACAAAATGAATCTTCAAAGCTGGGACGCTAGACATGCTTGGAAAAACCATAAAAAACAGGCACATAGACATACAAAGCCCACAAAAGTCAAAACAGAACATATTCAAACAAGTCATATCCTCCCTAGTGTATGTGGTCTGCCTTCTGGAATGAAGGCATTTTAAAAAGGAGAGTCAAACTGGGTACTTCACCTACTCAAAGCAAATTACATGATTACAATTAATTTACTCACCCATGCCAGCCAACTAACCACAACCACTGAAAACTTACTTTTTGGGTGCCAGCAGCCTGGACGTTCTGCCATGTTGCTACAGGTTCTGTAGCTATGTGCCACTCTGGATAACTTTTCGTGAGTAACTTCACAAAGGTGGACTTTCCCACAGCTGCAATGCAAACAGCATGTGTTGGGCTGCTACTGAACTATGCCATAAATGCCCAATGTAAGAAAACCAGTGCCAATTTTTCCAATTTTCAAAGCCAGTCACCATACCACTGTCACAATGATGACAGTGTGACCAGTCTAGGCCAACTGGTCCCCATAATGAACACAGGCAACAGGGAAGAAAAATACCCTTAGACTTTACTTACAATTTTAATGTCCCAACGTCCCAGAGGAAAGTAGTTTAATAATAGCTGAAAATGACAGGCTGCCAAACACTGATGAAATCAGCTACATAAATTTAAAGCTTGAATCACGGCCCTATTTATTCTGTGACAGTGTAAGAATTGCAAGTTTTTCCAGATAGAAGATGAAGATTATTATTCTCATTCATTCAACAAATGTAACCAATATTCATGGGCTCTCTGGTGTGGGACCACATGCCTGGACTCTCTGGTGCTGGAGGTCCAATGGTTAACAAAACCCAGGAGGGATTTTGCCCTCACAGAACTTATATGGGAGACAGTTATTAATGACACACAAGTAACTTATAGGAATTCTATGTGTTAAGTGCTAGGAAAGAAAAACGCAAGATGGCTCTAATAAAGCGCAGGAGGTTTGAAAAAATGACATTGACAGTAAGACTTAAAAGATGAGGAATTAGCCAGACTGTGGGTGGGGGAACAGTATTCCAGGCAGAGGGAGCAGCATGAACACAGGCCAGGGAAAGAGAAAGAACTTGTCATACAACAAGAAAAAGACATGTATGGCCTTGAAGAAGTGAGTGCACCTCCAGTGTGGTCATGAGAGGGAGAATATGAGTACAGAAAGGCAGCAGGCATGCGGGCAGGTGATTGGGGCCTTCTAGATCTGCTAAGAAGTTAGAATTCTAAGGGCAATGAGAAGTCAGTGATGATCGAGCTTAATTAAACAAGGAAATGTCAAGTTTCCATCTCATTTTTTTTTAAAGGTCTTTTTTTTTTTAAAGATTTATTTATTTATTTATTTATTTATACAAGCACTGGGTACAGTCAGAAGCGCGGGAGGGTGAGAGAATTCACCAGAGCCAGCGCAGGGAGCAGAACAGGCAGAAGGACTGAAGTACACTGCTGAGGGGAGCAGCGGGCGGCAGGAGAGGTCTGCACGCCATGCAGGACCCTCCTCCAGTGGCCGGGGAGCAGCCGGGGATCGAACCGGCGCTGCAGAGGCTGTGGGCAGCTTCGCAACCCAGCGCTCTACCACTGCACCACCGGGGAGGCCCTCATTTTTAAAAGATTACTTTGCCAGCTGTGTAAGAATGGATGCATAAAGAAGTGGGCAGCCCAGCAGAACGTTAAATGTAGCTTGAACTAAAACGGCAGAGAAGGTGGAAAGTAGGGTCGCTCTGAGAGAGATTTTGGAGCTGAAACCAACCTGGCACCACAACATTCAAGTTATCTTTTCCCATTTTCAATATCTGGCCTCCAGAATCTTCATCTGGACATCCCACAAACACCTCAGTCTATATACTCCCTAAAATGAACTCACCTTTCCCACTAAACTGAGCTTCTGCTTATATTCCAGACCTCAGGATATAGTAGCACTATCCACTCACAGTCAGAACTTGCTCCTTTACCAAAACTCAAATGGTTACCAGGTCCTTTGGACCGGCCTTCTAAATTTCCTGTCTTTTTCTCTCCATTCCCACCTCTATGCTCAAGACCAGGCTCTTATCTCTTACTTTCCCACTGTGGCCTTTGCCCTCTTCAGTCCAGTCATTCAAACAGAACATAAAATAACACTACTTAAGACCCTATGACAGCTTCCTATTGCCTTAACAACAAAATCTAACACTACGGTCTACAACACACCTCGAGGTCTGGCCCCTGCATTCATCTCTTTGGCTTCAGCTCCCCTTCAGGCATCCTAGGCTCCTGCCTGATAAAATTCCTTTCAACTCTAATCATGCCATGTTCTCTTGTGGGAATGTGACTGCATATTTTCCCATTTCCTGGAGCACCTTCCTCATGACCCAATTCCTTCTCAATCATTGAAGATTCTGCTTAGATGGACTCCTGCAGTGAACCCTGACTGTGTTTGGGAGCTCAATTTCTTCTATCAGAGAGAACGTTTCTCAAGGGAGTTCTACCCTCAGGAGAAACCCAAATGGAACCAAGAAAAGAACAGTGGCACCTGCCCATTTGATTCTGTTAGCCCTCTCGGTTACTGATCAGGAGTGAGATGTCTCAGCAGAAAAGCCCACACATTCAATACGTGACATTTAACACACACCACTCCAACTCCTCTCTGAACACACAGGGTAAGAACAAACAACATGAATCTGCATTTGGTACAGTCACGCTCATCCCTCAGTGCCACCTCCACCCAACTCCTGTGTGCCTTTGCACATTTGCATAGCCTCTATTCTTCCCACTCTCCAATGAATAAATGCCTTCCCCTGCTCTTCTAGGTCTGTGTCTAAACCTACCAAGCCTATGGCTCCATCACTACCATGAAGTTCAGGCCTTCTCTAGCTCATGCTAAATTGGAATTTAGCAACACCTATGGTATGTTTAGCATTTAATTGTTTTGTTTCATGGGTCTCAATTTTGGTTTCCTAACAGGATTTGAATCTCTAGGGTTGGACCCCAGTACTCCACATTTTCAAACTATGCCCCAAAGTGATCCTGGTGCATACTGAAATTGTTATGCAGAACAATCTAATAATCAAAACCAACAAAGGTGGTGTTTTTTTGAACAGAGGTTCCAAACTCATATTCCATACTACTAATAAAACTCTCTGGGCTTGTCAATGTACCTAACAGAGTGACAGGAATTACAAATAAGTTGAATTTATATATTATCAGACACCTGCTTGCCCTAAGTTTAAGATATTTGGCACAGAGGGTCAATATTTAGATTGCAGGTTGTCGATTAAGTCTAAAACATGGTCTCTATCAGCTGAAAAACTATTTTGACTGATATAAAAAGATGAAGGCAATTGATGAGATAGGTGGGACTGAGTGACTTAGATTTTTTCAGCAGTTAAAAACAATTACCTAAGAAACTACTGCAGATGGAAAGGAAGGGCTCTGAGGTCACAGCTTCACTGCTGAGAAAGGGCTCTGAGGTCACTGTTTCTCTGCTGAGATCAGACGCTACCAATTCATCTGAGGGCAGCCAGGACTCAACGAACACAACTCGTGCTATTTACACACAAAAAAACCCAGAATGCCAGCAAATTAAGATGTGATGGGAAATAACAGTTCCAGTAACTGGAACAATCACATCAGGGTAACTTCCCCACACTGCACCCCACACTGCATGGGAGTTCCCCATGCCAAAGCTTTTGGAAAGCCAGCTTAGTACACAGAAGCTTACTTTTTAAAGGCAAGAATGAGGATGGAGGGTCCCAGGTTGTGCCATCCATGTTGCTGGAGGGTTTGGGAGCCTGAGTAATTTACCAAAGGGCAGGATTTCTCAACTTACATTCCAATGGAACTGGCCTGTGCCAGACACTGCCCACACAGGTGGGGTATTTTAACAAAAATAATGCAGTTATATATTTGTGTACAAATGACACAGCATCACTTTTTTTTAGTGCTGTGATACCTGGTTTTAATAGTTGTTTTCTTCCTGGTTGAGCTTCATAGTTTTTTTTAAGACCTATGTTGTAAAGTGTTGCCAGGACTTTGTAAGCGTGGGTGTCCACTGCTACAATGGCGTCCTTCTAGCGACCAGAACTCCTGTGTCCACCAAAAGCCTCTCTTCTTCAGGTAGCACTGAGCCACACTCACAAATTCCCCCTTTTGTCAGGTCTCTGCAGAGACAAGCCTCTTAGACTTCATGATCATGACTTAGTTAGATCCCAGTTTAACTGTTATCTTTCAGTATCATAAAATTTGGAGTTGTCAGACGTCAAAAGCAGCATCAAAGCATCCCTTTAAGGCCTTGGCAATCACCGTACTTTGCTCTATGTGCCATGATTTAAAGAAAAAGGTGGGGGGTAGTATGTTACCTCAACATGCTGACTTCTATTAGCACCAGGATTATCACTCCACATGTTAGACCCAAGAGTTCTATTGTTAAAGTTCATCTTTCCTAAGTCATGGGTTTTTCCTCCCACAAATTTTTCTATAAACATGCTGTAGCTACATTATGCTAAAATCTGGTAGTAAGAGAGTACCTGAGTAACACTCAAAATAATGTTATATTATTTTAAATTTAATGTGGTTATATTTTGAGGGAACCTCTTAACTATATCATCACTTCCAGGCAAAAACATGGGGGAAAAAACCCAAATCTGAAACTTTTTACCAAAAAGCAAACAAAAGCAATAAATACAAAACTAACTTAAACAAGAAAACATTCTTCTAAAGAAAATTTAAAGCCTTTATTTCAGGAATTACATTTGGTGCTGCATTCACTCACTCACTCATTCGCTATAAACAGATGTTTATGGAATAGTTACTAAGGGGCAGGTAATGTAACTAAAATGATGAATTAGGTTGCAACCCAACCCTGAAACTAAGCACCCAGGATCAGATAGGCACTGCATTCTTAAAAGCATTCTGGGAAAACTTAATAAAAATCACTCAGCAGGCTTAAAAGAAATTTAATATGTTTGCCCTGATCCTTTTCTTCTCATGGCAAACTTTATCTCCCCCACCCCTCCTCCCGAAAGTCCTAACAGCTTCCAGAATACCACCCAAACTCATCTTTCTGTTGATCTGAAATGCCCTCCACCCCCACTTTCCTCAATTGATTCATCCTTTCACTGCCGCCTTCTCCCTGAAGCCTCCTTGAACTATCTCCAGCTCCACTTCATCCCTAACCAGAGTTAATTATTGCGTGCTCTGGTTTACCAAGGTATTACACTGTAATTATTTGTTGACTCATCATTCTCCCCAGCTAGACTAGAAGCTAGCTTTTTGAAGACCTTATTCTCTTTGTGTCCTGAGTATCTACCCAGGTACTGAGAATGGAGATGGATGGAAAGAACGAGGTGAATCACAGAAACAGAGAATCCAACATACAGTGTTTGGAACAAATAGGTATCTGCCTGCTCCTTCAGGCTTCTTTACCCAGTATATTCAGTAAAAGATGCATCTTAGTGACACTGTCACTAATTTTGTTTTTTTTTGTTTTTTTTTGTTTTTTTTTAATAGAGGCATGTTTTTCTTTATTTATTTGTTTGCTTGTTTGTTTTGTTTATACATGCACTGGGTACAGTCAGAAGTCGGGAGGGTGAGAGAATTCACCAGAGACAGAGCGAGGGGCAGAGCAGGCAGAAGGACCGAAGTACACTGCTGAGGGGAGCAGCGGGCGGCAGGAGAGGTCTGCGCGCCATGTGGGACCCTCCTCTGGTGGCCGGGGAGCAGCCGGGGATTGAACCGGCACCGCAGAGGCCGCGGGCAGCTTCGCAACCCAGCGCTCTACCGCTGCGCCACCGGGGAGGCCCTGTCACTAATTTTGAATGCTGAGGGACATGTTACTAGGGAAGCTCTCCACTGATTTATGTGTAAGTTTTTAAACTACAAAAACATGCAAGTTTTCTCTTTAGCAGGGTCTCTGAAAATCAAAATGAGAATGGTCTGACATGACTCACTGACAATATTTCCTATAGCAATCCTTTCTGCAATTTACGTTTGTAAATATAAAATAACTGGCTTTGGAAAGTGATGATACATGTCAATGATGAATATACTCAAAAGACAGGCTAAGCACTTTATTTTTTATACTTTAAGGTATTTGAGATACCACGTTTATAATTTTCAATCACACAGGGAATATGGCTTCATCACACATGCCAGTAGCAGCTACCAGCTGCTACTGCACTGACCAATTTTCTTTACATGCTGCTCTCTGAACCTTCAGGGTAAGATTAATAAGACTTAGGGCAGCACAACTACAAGAAAAATCCCTTTAAAAATTATCTAACTTCAATAGGACAGGAGTTAGCACCTTTCCCGGTTCAAGTTTCCTGAATAGGTACTTCACTCTGATTTGTTTAGGGGGTGGGGCGCCACCTGTGCCAGAGAACCAGCTAATTCTTGATTTGATTATAAAAGCAGTTTGATATATTTCCTTGGTACTGATGACTAACTTCTATATGAATATTACAGCACAGGATTCAAATTTCTGGTAAACACGGGATGAATACAATGGGTCAGGTAGGGGGTTTGGTGCTGATGATGCAAGATGAACAAGACATGAAATGGCCAATCCTGGGAAGGTATTGAATGTGCAAACAATTTCAATAGAACGCAAGTGCTGCAACAGTTAAGGGTACAAACTGTTATGAGAGCATACAGAGGAGGCAGTGACTAATTCTGTCTGAGGAGAGTCATCAGGGTATGTGGGGTGATGTAGTGTGAGAGGAAATAAAACAAGGAAGAGTCACACTAAGATCTTACCAGTCTATTTCTCATTAGTCAGACTTTCATTGGGCAACTTCATTCATTCCAAAACTTAAAAAACTGCCCCAAGTTACCAACTTTCATAGTTGAAACCTCAGCTCCTATTTCTCTCTTGACTTCAGGCACAGATTCTAATCCACACCAGAATTATCTCTGTATATCTCCGAGGCACTCCACACATATCACCCTTAAGCTCCGCAGACCTCCTCTTCCTTTATGCCCATCCTCAATTTTCAGAGTCAGTGTCCAAATTATATACCTCACTGTTATCCTCTACATCTCTTTACCCCTCACTCCTTCAAAAGGTCCCCAAGTCCTGTCAATTCCACTTCCAAAATTTCTCTCAAACCATCACTTCTCTGTCTCGCTATTCTTTCTGTTCAGGCCTGAAATTTCCCTCTCTCCAACTACTACAATAGCTATAAAACTAGTCTATGCCAAACTTACCAGATACAAGGCATGATGGGTATTGCAGCAACCAAGACATACATAGTAAAGTGCCTCCTTTATGGAATTTTCTATTTGCTCATTCTAGCAGCCAGTTTCCTTTGAAAAATTAATCTGGTTTGGAACATCTGGTTTCCAGTCTGCAATAACCTCCCACTGCCTGTAGAAGAAACTCCTAGCACAGTTCAGAAGACCGTTCAAATTCTGGCAAATCCTATCCTTCCATGCTCTTGTTCTGCCATCCTCTCACAGGCCTTTAAACTCCAAGCACACACAGCTACTGCCCTATTATTAAAATTGCACATATTTCTTCAGGTTTTGCCTTGGCAAATGTTAATTCCTGTCCCCCGAAACATTCCTTTTCCTCTTCTCCCACCTTGGAAGTTCCTACCCCACAGATTCTGAGTTTCCACAGAAATGAACGTTTAGAAGCCTGCTCCTTCCACTTGGTTGTAAACTCCTTAAAAGACAGGCACTCTATCACACGAGTCCACCCTCATAGTAGGTATGAGCCTTGTTTGCATGAGAGCAAGAAAGCAGCATACAGTCTGAAAGGTTAAAAGCAAAGGTCAGGAAAATAGGGAGAAGCAGTTCAAACCTCACCTGACTTACACCCCTACTGCTCCTACAAAATTCTTCAAAAGTTCACCTAACAGGTTCAACATTTAAAGCATTCCACAGCTATCATTCCCTCCCCTGAGCAACTCTTCACTTGGCTCCCAGGATATCATTCTTTTTTTTTTTTTTTTTTGTGGGACCCTCGCGGGTGGCCGGGGATAGAACCAGCGCTGCAGAGCCTGCGGGCAAACTAGCAACCCTGCCCTCAACCGCTGCACCACCAGGGGAGGCCTGGATATCATTCTCTTTTGACTTTTCTCATATCTCACTGGTCATTCCTTCTCAGTTTTTTTGCTGGTTCTTTCCCATCTCCTCAATCTCTTTAACATTTGTGTGCCCCAGGGTTTAGTCGTTTCCATCAACACGCAGAGTCTCTTGAATTTAAATATCATCTACATTTATAACTCTGGTACAGAGACCCTGAACTTCAGAGTCATTTTCTATTCAACATCCACTTAGATAACTAATAACAGTCTGAAAACCTAATATGCCGAAAACAAAAATCTTGAAATCAGAACTCTATCTTTCAAGTTGAGCAGGTCAAAAATGATTGGCATCATTCTGATTCCTATTTATCTCACACCCCACATCTACCTGTTACCAAATCCAGTGGTCCTACCTTAAAATGTACTCCATTCCCTCACCACCTCCATGTTACCATGATGGTCCAACTAACTCATTTTTTTACAATAACCTCTTGCCATCTTCTACTTTCAACACACAGGGAATCCCTCACTGCACATTGTTTTACTGTGCTTCACAAATGGTGTCTTTTTTTTTTTTAAACAAATTGAAGGTCCGTGGGAACTTTACAGCAAGTCTACATGTACCGTTTATCCAAAGGTAAGTGCTCACTTCCTGTCTGTGTCCCATTTAAGGTACGGACATTGATTTTTTTAGACATAATGCTACTACACACTTAATGGACTACAGCAAGTATAAACATAGCTTCTATATGCACTGGGAAACCAAAAATTTTCAGATTCCCTGTGTTGCCACAGTCACTTTATTATGGTGATCTGGAACCAAACTCCAAGATCTCCAAGGTATATACCTGTATCAGCTAGTTTTCTTTTTAGAATCTAAGTCAAATTATGCCTCTTGACTGTTCAAAACTTCTAATGGCTTCCCACCTCAATGAGAATTAAAAACCCATGTTGGATTACAAGGCCTATCCAATCTGACCACATACCTTATCTTCCGACCTCATCTCCCCCACTCCCCTTACTCACTCCACTCTAGCCACAACTGTTGGCTTTTCTGTTCCCTAGATACACTTACTACCTCAGGGCCTTTGCACATGGCCTTCTCTCTGCCTGAAACATTCTCAAGTTATCCACATGGTTGGTTCACTCCCTCACCTTCAGGTTTTTGCTCAAATGTCACTTACTCAGTGAGGCCTGTCTTGACTATGCTATTTAAAATTACAACTCCAATCAATCCCTCATCTCTGAGTTTTCTCCACTACACTCATTACTAGTCTAACATACTGCTTACTTTGTTTAATTTGTGTTTATTGTAGAGCTCTACTAGAGTTCCATGAAAGTGAGATTTGTTTGTTCGGTTCACTGTGGTTTCCTCAGGGTCAATTACAGTGCTGGCATGTGGAAATGGCTCAAAAGGTTGTTTGTTGAATGAATAAAATGAGAACTTCTCGATTTATTGCTAGTATATCTTCAATACTCAACCTTTGCTGATCCCCTGCAGGGTTCAGTACCCTAGTACTTAAAAGTATCAACTCAGGACTTAGTTACATTAAACTGAAACTTTTGTGTGTTTTTTTTTACTTTTGCGAATCTGTGTCTCTACTCTTGTAACAGTTAATTTTTAATTATAATTTATACACTTTTAAAGAAAAACGTTAAGAAATGGGGGACTAGCACAGGGATACAGCAAAAATAGTTAAACTGAATGACAAGTTTAGAAACCGCCTTAAGAGTAGGGCTGCCATATAAAATACCGGACACCTAGTTAAATCTGAATTTGAGATAACGAATGAATTTTGCGTACGTGTGCCCCAAATACTGCATGGGACACATACTTAAAAATTATTAGTAAAAAAATTATTAGTTATCTGAAATCCTATTTGACACGTGTATCTTTTTTCTTCTTCTAAATCTAGCAACCCTATTTTAGGAGAACAAGCATTTTACTCTTTGTCATTTCCACCTCGACATATCAAAACAAACTAGAACTTAGCCTACCTACAGTCTGCGTGGCTTTTAAGGCCCAACAAATGTACCCCCGTGGGCGAGTACTTAGGCTTGAAGCCCTAAAAATCAGAGGCAAAGGCCAACAGTACACTTTGGGAGGGGAAAGGCCCTAGCAACTCTGAATAAGCAGCCCCGCAGTATCAGGTGGGGTCCAGCTCCCTTTCCCGGCCTCTCAGGCACCTGGTCCGTGGGGGCCAAGGCAGGGCAGCCACTTTCGGGCCCTTACCAATGTTGCCTTCGATGGAGAGACTTCGGAGCCCGCGCTCCCCGTGCAGACCCCTGAAAGGGGGCACGCCCTCGAGTGGGCTCTGAGCCATGGAAGCGGAGGGTGCTCGCAGTAGTCTTAGAAAGAGCCGGCCCGCCGTCATCCCACCCACGATTCGCGCAAATGTCACTTCCGCTGAAAGCACTTCCGCCCCCAACACCGCCCTCACGCGCTCCGGCGCGCATCTGACGTCAGGAGATCGCCAGGCAGGAAGTGGGTGGGGTCGTGGGGTCGAGGGGGTCAAAAGCGAACACTTTGATATCGCGACGTTTGTGGAGAAGCGTGGCTGCAGGAAGTCCTCAGGGGTGGGGGAGGGTTTGTTGCTAACTGGACTCGCAAGGGCGAGATTAGCCCCTTCGGTTTTGTTAATTGGACAAATAAATTTTAGAAAGAGATATAATCGTAAAACTGAGGTTACCAGCGCGGGAGGGTCGGTGGGGAGCAAAGGTGGGAGGGCACAGTGGATTGCGGTCGAGGACTACTGGTGCCTGGGTGGTGGGTGGGGTGTACTAACACATCGCTAGAGGTGTGAGCCAGTATTTCTGAATCATCGGTGTCGTAAACCATTGTTACTCCAATTAAAAGAAAAAAGAGGACAATAGCATCACCATTGCATTTTTATGTGACTTTAAAGACAAGCCAAATTAATTGTAATTTTAAACGAGGGTTCTTGTTTTCCAGCAAAATATTCTAACATGGGAAGAAATTGGACGGCTTTGAGTATGAAAATGACGCCATCTGATGATTTGCGCAAATTAACTTTTCTTCATTCCTTGTTAGGGCGCAGCACAAGCTGGTACATTACTGAATAATCAACAAATTAGTTCAACTGCACCCCACCCCTTATTTTGTCTCTTGAATGAATAAATGTTCGCTCAGTCGATTTGCATAATAACCAAAAATCCCATTAAGATAAGTGGGTAGAGGTTCAGAAATGAGATGGAACTCGTTTAAACCGGATAGATTGGCTTGTGTGGGTCTGAACAATGACCGGGAGGGCGGGTTAGGCGGAGGTGGGACATGTGAATGGGATTTGTGAAAGGGTGAGAACTTGGGTACAGAGACTTGCTGGTAAGTACGAGTGGAAACCTACTATTAAAGAACTGTATTCTGCAAAGGAACAGGGACAGTTCTGAGCATCTGGCACTGAATGAGGCCCTGACAAGCTTTGTCCTGCCACACCCCATTGTCATAACGACCCCAGAATTAATGATTTATGAAATATTATCAAAGGGTGCTTCACCTTGCAAGATTAAACCGTAAGAGTCAAATCGGGTGTATACAGGCAAACAGACATTCAGGCAGCACTTTTGGAGATAGGAGATTTTCAAAATATCGCTCTGATTGCAAGGGGCATGGGAAGAAGTGTCAGCGCCCCACTTTTCCTCCGATCCTGCCAAGTCGGGGGTGCGGGGGCAGTTGGGTGGGAGGGGAGCGAGCGCGCCGCCTCCCTACATGCCCCCAACACCCACCCCTACATCCCCCAATCCTCCAATAGCCCGGGTCTGTGACTACTTTGCAGAACTGCCCTCAACCTACTGGAACCACTTCCCTGCACAGGTGGAAACTCTGTGAATTCACGTCATTCTCCTCCGCCCCCCTTCCGTGTAGGGTACACCTACATCCACCACTAATTGCAGAAGCGACAGTGAAAAGCCTGGCTCTGTTGCCTCAGTCAGGCTTATACTCTAGAGCTCCCTGAGGTTCAGGCTGAAGCCACCTTTTGGGGACTTTGCCTGAAGATCCCACCCCCACCACCGGACTCCTCCCCTTTCCTGTTTTGCCTCCCCTACTGTACTTAGCAGTTTCTCTTAAGAGCACTTCTTTAATAAATCACTTGGATGTGAAGTGCCATTCCAGTTCTGCTTGGGAAATCCGGCCTAAAACAACCGACTCCAGAGGGCAAGTGAAGGGATGGAGGAAAAATGGAGGAAAAATGTCTGAAGTTGAGGTTCCTGCTTCACTGTCTCCAAATAGGTGTGTTTGGGAAAGTTCATGGACCTGGTAGGATCTGCTTAGCAGAGTCAAAGATGGGACCTGACTAGGTGGAGAGAGCAAAGGGTACATAATCAGGCAGAAGTGAGGACCTAATTCTGGAATTAACTAGATAAGTGATCTAGTCAAAAGAAATTCGTTATAAAATGGTACTGATACTAATCCTGCCTTATAGGGGTGTGATGAGGATTAAATGTGGAAATCCACATAAAGCTCTTAACCTAATGCCTAGCATATTGTAAGCACTCAATAATGTTAGCTATTATTATCATTCCTTATTGTTTCATTGTACTTTGTGGGTGCTTCTGTTTCATCTCAAATCATTGTCTCTTTTTGCAATGAGACCCTGATTGGCAGGAATAATCTTTGACTAGTACAAAAATCCCACTTGGCCATACCCAGCAATTCTAGATGATCCAAATTCAGTAAATACTTATGAAATTAAACAAACTGACCAAGGGCAGGGAGTGGAGGGGGCAAATAATGAAAGACATAGACACAGGGAGACAAGATGGAAGAGGAGGAGGAAGAAGGAGAGGAACAAAAGGGGAGAGAAGATACTTTTTCATTAATAGAGCTGCTGACAGTGTGCTACTTTATTGATTGGCTTTTGGGGCAAAATGCAGTCTAATAATAACAAATGGACCTCAGCGATCTTAAGCCCACCGTGACTTTCCTTCACTAAGCTCAATAACATTGTGTTTGAACCACTTATATTTATCATCCTATAGGCTTTGTGCTTTTCTTTCCATTCATGTTCTCCGTGTGTCACCTTTGAGTATGAGGACACAACCGCTGAAAGGCCTTGTTTCTTACCTACTGCTCTAACTCCCCCCGTCCCCTCAATTTTCTAGCCCTTGTTACTCACGTTCAAGGAAAAGGAAACAGGGCAGTATAGGAGAAGAACTAACTTTGGATTTTAATCCTGGTTCTGTGTGATCTTCAGCAAGACCTTAACTTCTCTGAGCCTCAATTTCCTCATCTGTAATATGGGGATAATAATAGTACCTACCACAGAGGGTCAATGTGTAGATAGAAGAAAGATGTGAAAAGTCCTTAGTAAAATGTGTGAGACAGAACTGGAGAAAAAAAAGCCCCAACAGAGAAGTAAAGTTTGAAAGTTTTAATGTTTTGTGATTGGTAACAGAGCAGTCTCAAGGAGATTCCCAGAGAATCTCTTCTGACTTTAGAAGCACTTCCTGTGAACAATGGAGGGCCCTGCCTCGTCATACTCGGGCTTGCTGATCCACATTTGCTGGAAGGTAGACAGAGAGGCCAGGATGGAGCCTCCGATCCAGACCGAGTACTTCCGCTCTGGGGGAGCAATAATCTGCAAAGAGTAAATGGAATGAATCATGATCTGCCCCCAAGGAACAGGGAAGGTAATCCAGAAATTGCCTCTCCACCCTGAGGCTGCCTGGGAAAGGACAGCCACCATGGTCAGAAAGAAACTGGGTAGACCTTGCAGTAGGTTGGATTATTGCTCAAATCTTCACTCCTGATTTACCTGCCCCTCTGTGGAAAGAGTACATTGTTCTACCCTGTGACTTTGGGCTGGGCCCTATATTTGCTTTGGTCAAGAGGATGTTAGTAGACATGATACAAGCAGGGCTTTAAATGTGCTTCAGGCATGCAACTGGGTATGCTCTCCTACGCCTCTGTCATCTTGAGAAGAGCTGCCCTTGAGGAGCTGCTGGCCCTTCAGCCTGGGTCCCCTAATGTAAGAAGTGGACCTGATTTGAGTTGAGCTGTAGAGCTTTCTAGACAAACCTCATTTAGATCACCTGACTTCCAGCAGACCTGTAGATGCACAAGCAATAAAGGCTTATTGTCATGTGCTCTGAGATTTATGGTTGCTTGTTACTTGGTAAGAGCTGGTAAGATACAAACATCTATAGGGGCAGCGCTGTTCGGTTCTGGAGTTTAGATGCATAGGCTGCTTGGGCTGGGCTTCCTCCATTCCTCAGTCTGAGCTAGTGTACTCAAACCATGTCTTGAACTTCATCTGTGAACAGCCGCTTGTTCTTAAATTCATACATACAGTGCCACTGGAAGTCCTGAACTTAGCCTTTAGGAACTCGTTGTCATGTCAAACAACTTTGAACTTAAAAGTGGATCCAGAAGGACTGATTCTTAACCTCATTTCCCACTTTCTGAAGAATCTAAGAATCCAGTGCTAGAACAAATCAGATACTAAATTGAATTTTTTGTCTCCATAGAACATCTCCACATATCTCCTAAATTACAAATATCATGGAATTGTAGAATATGATTTTTAGAATTATCTTATCATTTAGGCAGACAAAAGTTACCTAGATACTCCTTGGACAGATACCTCAAGGATAGGCACAGCCAGTAAGAAGGCAATGGACTTCATTGCTAGGCAGTTCTAGTTGTGAGAAAACTCTGGGTTGTCTTAGGTTGGAGGTCCTAAATCTCGGTCCCCAGCCCTATGCTATAGCTCTTTGCCGTATCCTTAAGTCTTGCCTCATCTTCCCGATTTCTCCACACAAACCCTTCTGTCCAATGTGGTAGCAAAAGGTGCTTGTACATTCAAACACGCTCTGGTCACCTTTGCTCACTCCCCTTCCTGGAGCGCTTTTTCTCCTCCTCTTATGTTAGTTAAGTAGTTCTTTTATTCATCATGTCTATTATTTAGATACTGAATTCCTTGAAGCCTGGCACATGGTGTTAAACTCAGGGCAGTGGCTCATAAATTGGGATATGCATCAAATTATTGGTATTCATGCAGCACCCTAGCTAATGGGGACACCCCAGACCTGTTGTACTAGAGTCTGGGGGTAAAACTAGGGCTGGTATCCTAATATATAGTCCTGGTAAAAAGTTCTGCTGCAGGCATGGCAGCAGGACTGTGGTGGCACCAGAGGCGAAGAGCCCACTAGCTCCACCCGTTTTCTGGTGACCCGCTCTGCTTCCTTGTGCTGAGCAGTGGTAGGCAGGGGGCAGGCCTACCCTTTTGTGAAGAAGTTTCTTAGAATACTGGTATAGGGAATACTCTCACTCAGATCCTCTGAGACTAACTTTATTGTGAGGCTTTGTAACTTGCAATCTTTATCTTGATTCCATTTCCAATTCTGTTTCTAAACCTTTTAGCAGCAAATTTCCTAGAAGCCCTAAAGAGTCTCTGATTGCTTGGGGACGGGAGGCTGTTGGAGGAGTAGTGAGGCTGGCGGGCTCCCATTCTGCTGGGACCTGCAAGGTGAAAAGTACACAGGAAAAGCAGTGTGGGGAGGGCTGTGGCCAACACAGGGCAATAGGCTGTCTAGGAATCAAGGTTTGTCCCTGTGTATTTGAACTGGCAGCCTGGCCGGTGGCCAAATGCTCACGTTTAGAATGCTCACTTTTCTCTTTCTCTAGGGTAACACCCACATCCTTTTGAAAGTTTAAAAATGCTATAGTACAAAAACAAAGTAAATAACCCAGTCAAAAAATGGGCAGAAGAGCTAAAAAGAAACTTCTCCAAAGAGGAAATGCAAATGGCCAACAGGCATATGAAAAAATGTTCATCATCACTTGTAATCAGGGAAATGCAAAACAAAACTACAATGAGATACCATCTTACACCAGTGAGAATGGCACATATTAAAAAAACTAGCAACAACAAATGTTGGCAAGGTTGTCGAGAAAAAGGAACTCTCCTGCACTGCTGGTGGGAGTGCAAACTGGTCCAACCACTATGGAAAGCTGTGTGGAGGTTCCTCAGTCTGCTAAAGATGGAGCTTCCATATGATCCAGCAATTCCACTCTGAGGTATTTACCCAAAGGACACAGAAACATTAATTCAAAAGGGCACCTACACCCCTATGTTTATAGCAGCACTGTTTACAGTAGCTAAGCTATGGAAACAACCCAAATGCCCAAAAATAGATGACTGGATCAAGAAGATGTGTTACATATACACAATGGAATATTACTCAGCAATCAAAAAAGATAAACACATGCAGTTTGCAGCAACATGGATGGAGCAGAAAGGGATCATGCTCAGCAAAATAAGCCCAAAAGAAAAAGAAAAATACCAGATGGTCTCACTCATAGCAGAGTTTAGAAAACCTAAATAAGGGACCAGGAAAAAGACTAATTAATACAAAGTAAAAATCAAAATCAACAAGCAACTATAAACCAGAGACACACTTCCGGGGGTGAGGGGAGGAGGGAGTAGGATCAAAACAAGGGGGGGTGGGAATTGTGTGGGGACTATAACCAAGATGAAAATGCATACATTGTGCAAAAATGAAAAATGATGTAAAAAAATATATATAATTAAAATAATAAATAAATAAATAAATAAAATGCTATAGTGTTGTCTCCTTCTTTTCCTTCCCTCTATTTCTCTTGTCCTAATTTTTCCTCAAACCTCTCAATAGTCTCTTCATCCCATTTCTTTCAACCCCTTCTTTCATGGTGTCCTTGTGATTATGTTTGAGAGCCCTTGTTAAACATGTTTCGGGCTCATCAGTGTCCAAGGAACCATAACCCCCTGAGATGAAGTCTGTCTCAAACCAGGATGAAACTGAACCCAGGAGACCACCAATGGACCTGACAGCCTGATTCTGAGCATCTCCCAAGCAGAAAGTCTGTCTTTGTTCAAAGATTTCTGTACAAAGAACAGGATGGAGGGCCTCCCCTGGTGGCGCAGTGGTTGAGCTCTGGGCTGCGAGGCTGCCCACAGCCTCTGCAGCGCTGGCTCATTCCCCGGTCACCCGCGAGGGTCCCACAAAAAAAAAAAAAAAAAAAAAAGAACAGGATGGAGAGAACTGGGAAGAGACCCACCTTGATCTTCATGGTACTGGGGGCCAGGGCTGTGATCTCCTTCTGCATCCTGTCAGCAATGCCAGGATACATGGTGGTGCCCCCAGAGAGGACATTGTTGGCATATAAGTCCTTGCGGATATCGATGTCGCACTTCATGATGGAATTGTAGGTTGTTTCATGAATCCCAGCAGATTCCATGCCTCGTGGAGATCACAGTATCCAGTTAGCATCCATCACTTCATAAACACATACTTCCAGCTCCCCAAGTGACCCTCTATTGCTGCAGCTACCCTAGTTCAGACCCTTACTCACCTCCCAAATGTGACAAGATCAGAACCTCTAACTGGTCATCACTCACCCTTTAGTTTTCCCCAGTTCTGACTGATCTTTCACATTGTTGCCTGAGGTATATTTCTAAAGAAATGCTTTCATCTTATCATCTTTTTCACAGCTTTATAATCTACATGCCCTATTTATCCTTTTAAAGCAGACAGTTCAGTTGTGTTTCGTGTGTTCACGGAGCTGTGCAACTATCACCATGATTTATTTTTAGAACATTTTTAATATCCCAGAAAGAAACTTCATACTCATTAGTAGACACTCCCTGTTTTTCTCTTACCTCTTTCCCAGCCCTAGACAACTACTAATCTATTTTTCTTCTCTACACATTTGCCTATTCTGGACATTTCATGCAAATGGAATCAATACAAATATCACCTCTTGTGTCTGTCTTCTTTAAGTTAGCATAGTCTTTTCAGTGTTCACACATGTTATAAAATTTATTAATGGTTTATCCTCTTTTATTGCTAAATAATATTTCATTATATGAAATGTATCTAAAATATCACTTTGACGGTCCCCTTGTACCTGAAGGTTGACATCTAGCTGCCTTAACCTGGCATCGAGATCTCCCAGAGTGAAAGATCTTGCATGCCAGACCAGCTCATGCCCACTGCCTGGACTCCCCCACCTCTAGTCTTTTTCCTCATGTGATGTAATTCCACATTGTAGATAGATGAATCTTCCTGAAGTACAAATCTGACCCTTTGCTACACTGTTACCTAAAAACTTCCATGACCCATATGATTAACCCTCATGTTTTTTGTGTGATTCAATGTCTCTCAAGCGTGTGCACAAACACATAACAAACGACATACTCTTCCATTATGTTCAAATAGAACATGATCTTCCACACCTCCAAGCTCTTGCACATATCATTCCATTGACACTGAGTGCCATTACCCACTCTGTAATACTTCCAGCCCTAGATACCATAAAATACTTAATCTCGGGGCCTCCCTGGGGGCACAGGGGTTAAAGACAATGCTATCAAGCTATCACCAGCCTCTGCAGCACGAGTTCCATCAACAGCCAGCCAGGGAGCAATCCACATGGTGCAGCAGATCTCTCCTGACTCGCCCGCTGCTCCCCTCAGCAGTGTATTTCGTCAGTCTGCCTGTTCTGCTCCCCGCTCTGTCTCTGGTGAATCCCCTCACCCCCACCCCTCCGCACCTCTGGCTTACACCCCAGTCCTTGTATGCATAAATAAATAAACCTTTAAGAAATACTTAATCTTTAAAATTCTGCTCAAGGGCTCACCTTCTCTTAGAAGTCCTCCCTGATTTATTCCTCTTACAGCACTCCATCAAGTTTGCTATTTACCAATACATGAAGATCAACATTTACATATGGACACCTCAAGAAAGTAATTGTCTTTATATTAAACAGTATCTTATTTAACATTTACTGTGACCCTCTGTGGCGGACACTATTATTATTTCTATTCTATAAAACTGAGGTAAGGTCACGTCCAAAGTGACAGGCTTTGAAGGCACAGTTTTGAGACTTAAAAGCTAATGTGATCCTCTCCCACCCAACCCTTATTATTACTATAGGTTTCAAGCTCTATGACTTCAATGTTGAGTGATTCAGGAAGTGTTTTGTGTATTAACCTCATTCTTAGTTTCATGGTATAGTCCCTATCCTGCTTTTCCTTTATTTTGATTTCCTTATCCCATTATTTAAAATTATATTCTATTATATTCTATCAAGTTATGTTCTTTACAAATTTTTGGTCCTACTGGAGAAATATGGAGTATGTGTTAATAATAAATAAAGTGTCCATGACTCCCAGTTTTTCTCCCACTATTCCCCACCCATACCTCTACCCTGCCCTCCCCATGGCAGGGGCTGCGGGCAGCACCTCACCAATGAAAGAAGGCTGGAAGAGGGTCTCAGGGCAGCGGAAGCGCTCATTGCCAATGGTGATGACCTGTCCATCAGGCAGCTCATAGCTCTTCTCCAGGGAGGAAGAGGAGGCTGCTGTGGCCATCTCATTCTCAAAATCGAGGGCCACGTAGCACAGCTTTTCCTTGATATCTCGCACGATTTCTCGCTCAGCTGGAAGGAGTAGAAAAGACAGAAAGTAGATTCTCAGTTCAGTTAGTTTGGTCATTCCATTTTGATGTCCATAAAAACCTCCTTCTTGTATGCTGGATTCAGTCTCAGGATGAATGCTAATGGTTCCGTTCCTTTATCTAAAAGGATGTCAGGAAGGTCAGAATCTCGACTCCCAAGCATGACTTCACATGGGGGTTTCTCCTTGCTCTAATCACTGTGTCCTGAAGGAACTTCAGGTCTCTCTGAGAAGCTTGCAAGACATATTTCTGTCGACTTATAGGTTGTGAACTTACAAAATCTAGGAAGGCTGCTACCTCAAAACCATTACCCAGGGGTGGGGGAGACATGAGACATGATATCCACAACTTAGAAATTTAGATCCTATTTATTCCACTTTTCCTCAGACAAATCATACACCCTCCGGTAATGAAATGCATCACCAGAGCTTTACTATCACTCAGCTCTATAAAAACCAGCCTGATCCGGGTGTAGACAGGGACGGAGGGAACAGGTCCCTGGGGAAGGAGGGAATGCTGTGAAAGGACAAGAAGACCTAACCTTGTCCCTCCCCAGGGCATCTTGGCAGGGAACCTTCCTCCTCAAGGAAAGCAGCCTTGACTATTTGAATACACAGCCACCGCCTAGGTCCTCCATGTCTGACCCAACAGAGTTTGAGGACACAGGGCCACAGACTTCTCATTAGCCTTGAGAACTACTTGTCCCTGATCATATTTGGTTCTGAGCTCAAGTCAGAATCAGGAAAGGGAGTGAATACCTGTGGTCACAAAGGAATAGCCTCTCTCTGTGAGGATCTTCATGAGGTAGTCCGTGAGGTCGCGGCCAGCTAGGTCAAGGCGCATGATGGCGTGAGGCAGAGCATAGCCCTCATAAATGGGGACATTGTGGGTGACGCCATCGCCTGAGTCCAGGACGATGCCTATAGACAGAGGGAAAGGAACCCATGAAAACTTTACTTGTCTTTCATCTGACTCTTTCTGGGGTCAATTATCAAAGGATCTTCAACCACCACATTTTTCTTTACCAGCTAAGAAAATTTAACCAACACGAGAAGCATCAAACCTATTTTTTGTGAATGTCAAATTTATTCTCCCAAATGAGACTGTAGCCTCTGCAAGGCAAGTAAAATGTCTTCTTATATTCCTCAGAACACTTATGATAACACACTTGTCATTTTGCATCTAGACTGCACATTCTTTATATGAGACAAGATAATTTGCACAGCCTTTAGGCAAACTACACATGTGTGTGTGCAATAAGTATGTTAGATTTGAAAGGGGCTATAAAAATCAGCCAGTGTGAAAAAGCAACAGTCTCTGCTGATGAAAAAGTTAATAAACACTGAAGGGAAATAAGGTTTCTTAACATAAGAAATCTCTCTCCATCTGATAACTATAATTGATGGGGAAACACTACTATATTGTTGGTGTATTATTATTATTTAATATTGTCCTGGATGTTCAAGCTGATGCAATATGACCGAAAATAAAAATAAGAGGTGATATTATCAAAAGAAAACAGAATTGTTGTTATTTGTATATTATGTGGGTATAGACCTAGAAGACCTAAGAGGGTCAACTAAGAAGCAATTAGAGCTTTTAAGACAGTAAGGGCCAGATACGAACTAAAAATCCAGAGACTAGAAGCTTACTCTTGTATGAGGATGTTGATCTCGGCGTATTTTATGATAAAAAATAAAAAGTAGAGATGGCATAAATGTTCAGCAATAGAGAAAAGATCTTTGAAAAAGGAAATAATAGAAACATCATTCAATGACTACCATGTGGCCATTAAACATCATGTTTACAATATAAAATCAAGAGCATCCCCATAAATGCAAGTGCACAGTGCAGGACACAAAACTCTGTATGGCCTTGCCTTTCCGCATCGCTGTCCTATTGCCTATAATGACATTATCTTTTACTGCTGAATCTCCCCACTTTGGTGGTTAGCTCCACAGTGCCTAGTATCTTGTTTATCAGTGTTCCACGGCCTGGTGCTGTGGGAGCACATGGTAGGGAAGAAATGGAAAAGAGTTAATGAATGAGTGAATGGAGAAATCAATGAACATATGAATGAATGAATGTTCGAATGATATTCATGGAAGTGATCAGATCTCAACTCAAAGTTGCTTTATTTTGAAGATCCATCTGTTTCCCTGAGCACCTTTCCATACCAAGGCCACACACTTCTACATCCACCACTGCAGGTGCTGTGGTTGCTGCTGCATGAGCAGAAACACTCCAGTATTGCTCTTGGGCTGACCCCCATGAGGGAAATGGCTCTGGCTGGATGTACTCATTATGGCATGTTCATGTAACTTCTTTCCTGCTGTACTAGGTAGACTCTCATCTTCATTCCACATGGGTATGCCCTTCTGTTTTTCCTAAGCAAGGTTTTCCCTGGACTTGGGCTGTCCCTTTGACTTTTCTGAGCCGGAGACTCCGTAGGAGACTAGCTTCTCCCTACCTCCCATTGATGTCAGAAAGGGGACCCATGACAAGGCTGCTTACCAGTTGTGCGGCCAGAAGCATACAGGGAGAGCACAGCTTGGATGGCAACGTACATGGCAGGGACATTGAAGGTTTCAAACATGATCTGAAAAGACAATGCAAAATTAAGGACTATCTGGCAAAATTCACAGTATCTCTCGGCCTGCAGATGGTCTGTAATCTTATTAAACAGGGACTGTGCTTATTTAACCTACTCCTACCTCTCACAGGAGCTGGCATAGATTATGCACATGCAGTTCCTCAAAAAACTGTTGTGTTGATGCATAGGTGGGAGAAAGGGTCTGGGCCAAATATCTGTGCTGCATTCTTGTGCCAGAACTCAAGTTTTCCTGGCCTCTTACCTGGGTCATCTTCTCCCTGTTAGCCTTGGGATTTAGGGGGGCCTCCGTGAGCAGGGTGGGATGCTCCTCAGGTGCTACCCGCAGCTCATTGTAGAAGGAGTGGTGCCAGATCTGGTTGAGGCAAAAGTAAAACGAGACTCTCAGTGGTCTGGAAAATTCTGACTGACATGCCTCGTGCTGGGGAAGCATGGCATACCATTCTCAGGATGGGCTGGATCTGGAGAGAACTGAGCATTTCTGACTGACATTTAGAAGCGATAGTCCTTCTCAACATGACTGGGAGACAGGACTCAGTCAATACACTTAGTGTGTTGATTATCTCATCTGACTTTCCCCCTTTCTTACTCTCCTCCCTTATCTCCTCTGCTTCTCCCCATAGGGGACAAGGCCATTGTCTCTCTCAGTATTCCTTGCTTTCTGGCTTCTGTTTGTATTTGGCTGATGGAAGATACCAGCAAGAGTTTAGAAAGTGGAAGGAGAGAGAGAGATTATGGTTTTCCTCCCAGCAATGATGTGGCTCTCCATGCTACAGTTCCTCTTGGGTGACCCCTCTTCCAGCTCACTGAGCCCCAGTGACACTGCCCTCGCCCCTTCAGACTTGGGGGTATAAGAGCTTTCCTCTGTTTCTAGTACTTATGTGCCTCAACACCTTTTTCTGGTCCCCTAACCTTGCTCACATCTCTGTAGTAGGCCTTCCTTAAATTAATTACAAAAGCCCAGCTGAGTGTCTCCAGCTGTGTCCTGCTGGGGACCTGACAAACACACTTGAACTTTCACTGTTTATTAGTGAGCAGGCTAGCACTTTGGACAGGAATTCTCAGCACTTTGACATTTTAGGCTGGACAATTCTTTGTTGTGGGCAGCTGACCTGTGGACTACAGGAGGTTTAGCAGCATCCCTGGCCTCCACCCACCACTTGCCAGTAGCACCTCTCCAGCTGTGACTGTTCCCAGACATTGCCAAATGTCCTCTCAGAGGCAAAATTGCCCCCACTGAGAACCATGGCTTTACTGGAAGTTATTTCTTCCCCATGTCCACTTCCTTCTTTGGCCATCTGTGACAACCAAGTAAGAAACTTTATCTCAGAAGGATTTGGCAAAGAGTGGAAAGGCATCGGACTTTGATCCTCTCAGAGGAGGGGTACTTGATTCAACTGTAGCCCTATGTTCATGGACTCTGGCTTTGTACTAGGGATGTTGTTAAATATGATGAGGGTAGATGTGAACCAGGGATGGGGGATCCTGGCAAAGGAAAGTCTCCAGAGACACTGAAGGGCTTCTGAGGTAGAGGAAACGGTACAAGCAGAGCCCCTGGACCCTGAATGCTTCACAGAGGATGTGAAGGAGATGGCAATGAGTCTTCATGAGTGATGCCAGTATTTCTGCAAACGTGGGCTCTATTCGTCTTTAGTATGGAATAAGAGAGTCCCTGTTCTACCACACTCTAACCTGTGTTTGGTGTTCTCACTCTTAAGGTATGAAATAATTTGATAGGTAAAAATATTTAGTTGTTTTTTGGCCTCCCCAGTGACGCAGTGGTTGAGCTCTGGGCTGCGAAGCTGCCCGCAGCCTCTGCAGCGCAGATTCGATCCCCCACCATTGGCAAGGGTCCCAGATGGTGCGCAGACCTCTCCTGCCATGCCCACTGCTTCCCGCAGCAGCGTACTTTATCAGTTTGCCTGTTCTGCTCCCTGCTCTGGCTCTGGTGAATTCTGTCACCCTCCCGTGCTTCTGACTGTATCCAGTGCTAGTATAAATAAACAAACAAACAAACAAATAAATCTTTAAAAAAAAGTTTAAAAATACTTAGTTATTTTACTTTGAATTTTTTTATTTGCTTCAAGTGAGTTTAAGCTTTTTTCAGATTTACAACTTTTTATAATTTATTTTTTTTAAGATTTATTTATTTATACATACAAGGGCTGGGATACAGGCCAGAGGAGTGGGGGGAGGAAGAGTAAGAGGATTCACCAGAGACAGAGTGGGGAACAGAACAGGCAGGCTGATGAAACACACTGCTGAGAGGAGCAGCGGGTGAGACAGGAGAGGTCTGCTTTGCCCATGTGGGTTACTCCCTGATCTGCCGGGAATCGAACTCACACTGCAGAGAGAATTGCTTCATAGTGCTGTGCTTAACCCCTTGCACCACCAGGTAGGTCCAACTTCTTATAATTTCTACTTGACAAATTATCTTTTCATGTCTTTTGTTTATTTGTCTGGTGGTGATTTTGTATTTTTAACTATCAATTTGTATTAATTGTTTATATTAATCTTCAGTGCATTTGCTATCAATATTTTTCACAATTTGCCATTTGCCTTTTAAATTTGGTTTTATTTTTCACATATTAGAAATTACAATTTTTTAAGAAGTCAAATTTTTTAGTTTTTTCTCTATGGTTTCTTTCATCAAAAATTTGATAAATCCTGGGCCTCCCCTGGTGGTGCCGTGGTTGAGCGCTGGGCTGTGAAGCTGCCACAGCCTCTGCAGCGCCAGTTCAATCCCCGGCCACTGGTGAGGGTCCCATATGGCAGGTGCGTAGACCTCTCCTGCCGCCCGCTGCTCCCCTCAGCAGTGTGTTTCAGTCCTTCTGCCTGTTCTGCTCCCCGCTCTGGCTCTGGTGAATTCTCTTACTCTCCCGCACTTCTGACTGTACTCAGTGCTTGTATAAATAAATAAATAAATAAATAAAAATCTGATAAATCCACTACATTATAGTTTTATCATTTGAATTTTTATATTTAACTTTTATATTCAATTGCTATGTGTTTGGTGAAATGGTGCAAAGTAAGGGCAATAAACAAATACTCCCCATCCCCCAAATAACTAATCATTTGTTTCAGATAATTCATTGAATAATCCTCTTCCCACCTATGGTGTTGGAACATTCATTTATCGTTTATTTCCTCAACTTATGTGCTGGTACCAAACTGTTTTAATTTTTATAACCATATTATACATTAATATTTAGATATGGCAAATCTTTTCTCAAGAATTTCTTCTATTATTATTATTATCTTCTTATAAATTTCTTATTCACATTTTCTCATCATTTTTGCCTTATTTATTTCTCCATCTCTTTATGATTATTTAGCATAATTTGCATAGAAGCAGAGAGTAAACCAGGTGCTGGGGAGGGGGAGACGTTGGTAAAGGATATAAAGTAGCAGTTATGCAGGATCATTAAATTCTGGAGATCTAAGATCACCAGCATGGCGACTCTTAGGTAACAATAGGCTAATGAATATTTGAAATTTGCTAAGAGAATAAATCTTAAGTATTCTCACCGCAAAGAATAATTGTGAGAGGACAGATGTGTGAAATAGCTTGAACATGGTGATTATTATATAATGTATAAGCATTTCAACTGATCAAGCTGTATACTTTAGATATATATAATAAAAAATGTGAGATTTTTATTGGAATGGCAACATGCCTACAAATTAGTAATTTGGATAGACTGAATTGCTTTACCCTATTCATTTTTTTTAAAGATTTATTTATTTATGCACACAAGAGCTGGGGTACAGGCCAGAGGTCCGGAGGTGGGGGGTTGGGGAGGTGAGAGGATTCACCAGAGACAGAGTGGGGAACAGAGTGGGGAACAGACTGACTGAAATACACATGGGTGAGTCAGGAGAGGTCTGCTGTGCTATGTGGGTAGCTCCCTAGCTGGCTGGGGAATCGAACTCATGCTGCAGTAACTGGAGATAGCTTGATAGCACTGACGTTAACCCCTGTGCCACCAGGCAGGCCCCCCTAAACAGTTTTTCTTTGAAGGCACATAATACGTGTTTAGTGGTTTCTTTAAGGAGCTCACATAGTTTTACTACTGTGAGTAAAGTATTTTTTCCTAGTATGTTGAATTAGATATTGTTAGATATTGTTAGATATGTATGAACAGTATATGTCATTTGTTGAACATTAAATATGTTCTATATCTTGGCATTTCATTAAGCATTTATCCAATTCAATCTCCAAGCAACCTAATGAAGAAAGTATTTTTAGTTACACAAGTGAGGAAACTGAGGCTTTGAGGGAAGGTTTTGTGTCCAGATCTCCCTGCCACTGACTGCAGAGCCTGTGCTCTTAACTGCTACACTGTGTGATGCAAAAGCTATTGTATCTTACCTATTTATTTCACAACCAGTGAGTGAATCTAAGACTTAGAGAAAGTATATGTGAATTATGGATTTCAAAACAACATTCTTTACTCCCGGTTGCGATCTGCTTAACAAGCCCTTTATTATATTTCCAAAGCCCATCACTGCAGAATCAATAACTCTCAGACAGCTGTCAGCAGAATTCATCAAAAGAATATTTAAAAAGCCCTATTAGCATTTTGCATGCATGATTCTGTTTATCACAAACTACATTTCGAAATGGACTGTCCTCTCATATTTTCTTACATAAAACAGCTGCTAGAAACCCCTAGAGATTCCTCCTTAAAAATTTTCATTGAAGAGTCATCATTATAACATAGCACTAGTGCATCTGTCGGAAGTCATGACAGGGACAATAAAAGGAAGAGAGAGCTATTTACTTCTCTCAAGGCGGCAGCAGCATTTTAAAAGGGTAAGTGCGAGACTGCAGTGAAAGCTACATGAGAGGATGAAGCTGGGAATCAGGCAGGGCCAGGTCCTCAGATGCCAGACGGAGTTAGGAACCTACTGTTGGTTAATGAGGAGTACTGAAGATTCCTAAGGCAGTGAGTGACATGATCTGATCTGTTTTTAGAAAGAAAAGCTTTGCAGCAGTGTAGAGAATTAATTGGGTGAGTGAGGCAGGAGACAAAGAAATCAGTCAGGAAATAGTCCAGTGAGAGATGCAGGCAGCAGAGACGGGAGATGGTCATAGGGATGGACCAGAAGAGAAGAAGGATGTGAGAAACATTTTAAAGGACGAGCTGACAGGGGCCTGTGGGAGTCCAGCATCATGACATTGTGTTATTGACAAGCACATTAAAGGAGGGTCTACCAATACCTTCTCCATGTCATCCCAGTTGGTGATGATGCCGTGTTCAATGGGGTATTTGAGAGTTAGGATACCTCGCTTGCTCTGAGCCTCATCCCCCACATAGCTGTCTTTCTGGCCCATTCCCACCATAACACCCTGCAATGCAAAAGAGAAGGGAGGAGAAGTGAATTGGCTGAGGGCTCCACTCAGAAGGATTCAGGCACTGGAGAGTCTCTGAAGAAGGATGAAGATAGAAAAGGGGGGAAAGACAGCAGAAGGTAAGGGCGGACCAGATACCAGTGAATGTGGAGGAAAGGGGTGATGGGGAAAGAAGGTAGATTTCTTGTGGAATGTCTCTCTTCTCTTTCTTAAGACAATGTCATTGCCCAAGAGAGCAGGACCTATTCATACACCTCTTCCCCTTCTCTTTCTCTCTCTCTCTCTCTCTCTCTCTCTCTCTCTCTCTCTCTCACACACACACACACACACACACAAACACACACACACACAGCTCAGCCGTCTCCATAGGATAGTGTCCACTCCTACTGGCTCAAAGCCTTGGGTCCAGATGAACACATACCTGGTGGCGAGGGCGGCCCACGATGGATGGGAAGACAGCACGGGGGGCATCATCTCCTGCGAAGCCAGCCTTGCACAGGCCAGAGCCATTGTCACACACAAGAGCAGTGGTCTCCTCTTCACACATGGTGAGTGTTGCCAAGTGAACCAGGAGCTGGAGCACCTTGGGGGTTTGGGGAGTAGAGAAATAGCCTCTTGTCAAATCAGGTTGGAGATAGTATTCTTGGCTTTGAGGCCTGACTCTACCTGCAACCAGGGCCCAGTACCAAAAGGGACAGGCCTCCACTCTCTGGTAGCTGGTCTTGTTCTTTCTATTCTACTGCACTGAGCTGAATTGTGTCTCCCAAAGTTCATATGTTGAAGTCCCAGGCCCCAGACCTCAGAGTGTGATAGTCTTTAGAGAGGTAATTAAGGTAAGATACGGTAATTAATCTAATATGACTGGTGTCCAACATGATTAACTGAATAGGATGAATGTCTTCATAATGAAAGGAAGTTAGGACACAGCAGACCATGTGAGGACACAGTGAGAGGATAGCCATGTACAAGCCAAGCAGAGAGGCCTAAGAAGAAACCAACCCTGCTGACACCTTGAGCTCAAATGTTTAATGTCCAGAATTATGAGAAAATAAATTTCTGGTGTTTGACACAACCAGTTGGTGTACTTGGTTATGGCAGTTCTAGCAAACTAATAATACACCTGCCTCTGAAATGGCTACAAAGCTTTAATTCAATGGAGGTAATTTCTAAAAGACTTAAAGGTTAGGAAAGGAATTAAAGAATTTATAAAATACATAACAAAGGATTATTATTTACTATATAGAGAGGATTATTATTCAGAATATATACGATATGTGTTTCTTACCATGTAGAATTCTTACACATTTATAAGAAAGAAGTAAGCAGCCCAAAAGAAAAACAAATTGTCTATGAATAGACAATTGACAGACAGGAAATGCAAATACTAACAGCTGTATGAAAAGATGCTCACCCCACTAGTGACTTAGGAAGTGCAAGTGAAATAAGACTTTCACCCATCATATTGTTAAGATTCAAGGTTTTATAAAAGGTGTCACAAAGGTGTGGAAAGACTGGCACTCTTAAACTAGACAAACACACAATTTGGAACTACCCAAAAGTCCAAATTGTGGGATATTGAGCTGAAGTTCCGTGGAGTCGGCAGATCTGCATGGACTCACTCATTCAACTGAGTGAAGAAAGCAAGACTGTGGAATAGGATGCAGAGCATAAAGCCTTTCATGTGAGTTCTTTTTTAAGTGCAAAACAAGATTGTGTATTTTCCATAATGTTCTTTTTGTGGGTATGAACACATAGCAAAAAGTTCTGGAAAAAAGTCTACGACAGATCACAGTGATTATGTCTAGAGGGGCCAAGTTGGGGAGATGCTGGGTTAGATCTGTGACATTTTCATTTGCTTACAAAGAGACTGTATTCACATGTAGTTTACAATTAAAATCAGCAACATATCATATAGTGAAGGAAGAAAAAAAAAGATACAGTAGTTACAGGTAGAAGCACCTGGGGGAGGAAGGGGTGGCTGGAGAGGAAAGAGGAAGGCAAGATCATTGCTGATGGGGCTCACTAACCCTTCTCAGATGGAGAAAACAGAGAAATCCCACCTCTAACAGTGATATTTGAATCGAGACAGCTGCAAAGTAGTGGCGGAATTAATTTTTCCAACATCTGTTGCAAGTTTTCTTTCTTGTGTGGGGCGGGGGCTGTTAAAGGAGAACATCTGACAAAATCTTGGCACTGGATGATAAAGGAGAAGCAACAGAAGCGCAGGAGACAATGAGCGATTGCCTGGAAGCCCTGGGGTGGGACAAGGAGAAAGCAGGAAAGGTCCTAGCTGGGAGCCCGGGAAGGCTGACTTTCCAAAGTCCGGAGAAAGGAGACAAGAGACTGGGAAAAGGCAACTGTGGAGGCTTCTCCAATCCATTTCTGCTTCTGTCCCTGTTAATATTCATGCTCCCCATCCCTTGACCTTGGAGATCAAGTCCCAGCTCTTTACTTGACCCACTGGGCCCCAACAGGGTCTGGCCTCAGCCTGTACATTTCCAGACCTGTCTTCCCTGTTGCTCCCTTTGGGCTCTCCCTTCTGGACTTTTTTGCAGGGTCTGCAATCCTCTCTAACACACATACCTATTTGCCACTCTAACTCCTATCATTGCATTTTATGAGGTCTCTCTGGTCCACTAGTCTCAGTTTGTGAACCTTCTTCTTTGCTAGAGCATCTTGAACTTGCTGGAGCAATGATCAACTCTGCATACCCCAGCTAATCTGTAATTCCATAAAGGCAGGAGATGGGTCTGTGTTGTCACCAGGATTCTTCAGTGTGCCTAACACATTGACTGCAGAGTAAACTTTTGAATGAATGAATGAATGAATGAATAATGGAAGGACTTCCAGAATAACAAAGGTAGAACAAACATTGGTAAAGGAAATCAAGGTCTGAGATGAGGTGGCGAATAAAGGAAAGCACCTAGCTACTCAAAGCAATATTGTCTCTGCATCTGAACAGATTCTGGATTGCAGAACAGCTCCCTAACCTCCTACTACATTGGAAGAATGGAGAATTAGAGATGTCAGGAAACTGGAAATGGGCAAGTGATACTTCAATGTTCTAAAAGGGTCAAATGAAGCATTATTTCTAAATCAGATAATCATGATATGCAAGTTAGGCAAGATTCAAGAAGGCATTATTAAAGGAGTTGTGATTCCTTATAATTAGTAAGGGTTTACCAAGAGCATATATGGCAGAGTAACAGCCTCCCTTTCTCCCAGTACTCCAGGTTGAGAGTGCAGAATTTGGGAGACATTTAGCTTAACCTGATCTTGGTGTCTGACAAGGTCTCCTTATGACAAAGCCAGGTGGGCTGAACAATAAATCAATGAGGCATATTTACAGCTGCCTGAGTTATTGTCACTGTCAACCATGGTGTGTGTGTGTGTGTGTGTGTGTGTGTGTGTGTGTATGCCTCAGGGCTCCATTCTTGGCCTTTTCTTGTGTTACATTTTTACAAATGGGTTAGATGAAAACAATGGGCACATGCTGATCAAATTTCCAGATACAATAGATATGGGGGAGGGAGTGACATTAGGTACATTGAATGGAAGAATCGAAATCCAAGATCACAAAAAGCAGAGAAATGAGCTGAATCCAATAAAATTAAATTTAATAGTATAAATGTGATCTCTGCATGTGACTCTAAATAACCAAACTGTGAAAGCTTTTGTTTAGCATCTGTGAGCAGCATCCCAAGACCCCACCCTGGGCCAAAATACTGTGTCTGGTTCTTATCAAAAGCCTTAAAAATGAATATATCTTGACTCCACAAAGGCACTTTTACAATTTATTCTTGGGAAACATATAGGGATGAATGCAAAGATTTAGCCAAAAGCCAGGTTATCACAACTTTGTTTAAAATAACCAAAATTAACAACAACCTTGATGTCAGAAAAAGTTACTGAAAACAAGTTGCTTCATAAAATAATTGCCAGAAACTTCTACACAATGAAGGCAACAGAGTATCTAATGCAAAAGTTGCCAGCTGCTGCGTCAGGTGAAACAGCAGCAGGTCTTACATTTCCGTTTCTGGTAAAAATGCATTTTTAATTTCAAAACATTTGGTGACTCTTCACTCCCTCTATTTATTAGTTATGTAATCCTTACAAAAGCCCTAACAGAAGCTATTTTTAATCCCATGTTGTAGATTTGGAAACCAAGTCTCAGGGCAGAGAAAGAATTTAGTGCAAGCTTACCTAGCTGCTAGAGGCAGGGCTGAGCCACAACAGATTCCAAACTTTGAGCTTTCACCTTAGTGAAAATGTCCTAACTGCTCCAAGTTTGGTGTTTTTGCTTCTGCTTCTCTGTCTTTCTAAAGCTGTTGCCCGGAAAGGCCCTCAAACAAAAGGGTCAGTGTTCTCTACTCTATAAGAGCCTCTGAGCCCCGTCTATGACAGGGGTACATCCCATTTAGTGTTGATAGTTCCTGCATCCAATTTTATCTCCAGCACACAGTAGGTGCTCAACAAATGTTGGAGGACAATGCTGCTAGCTGAGTGGCTCCCTCCCTCCTACCCACCATCTGCTCTTATTCCTAATGCTCGAGTCTCCTTAGAAGAGTTTCTTGACAACTTAGTCATGGGGACTGATTAAGAGCCACCTGGGGATAGTTTTCTCTTCACTAATGGTTACTTGTCCCTGTTCTAAGCAGGTGCTCCACCTGCAGGGGAAAGTTACCTTGAAAGCTAGAAGGTGACCAAGAGGCAAAGTTGCACCTCAGTGACTATGCCCTAGCATCCCTATCTTGTGTGATTTATAGTTCAAGTCTGCCTGGCTTTTCAATGAACGCTTGTCTCCCCCTGGCACTCCCCATGCACATGAAAAGAGGGCTGGACTTTTTTTCCTAAGTAGAGCAGCAGCAATTGAGACAAGGTATAAGTCAACTGAAAGCTGTCAACAACAACATTCTGCAGCTATGTGGGTGGATTTAAATCTGCTTTTTTAAAGTGAGTGAGGCTAAGGCAGGCTTTGGGCTGTAGGCCGAGAGTTGAGCCTCTGTCGGGCCCCATGCTGGCCTGGGAAGAAGGGTTTTTACTATGGAGCCAGGCTCTCCTGGAAGCCTCTGCCAGGAGAAATCCTAAACCTTCCTCAGCTGCTTGCTGGTAATTTGTGGCTAGACTTGAGCATGTCAGCTGAACCTGAGCCAAAGTCACTGTGGTTTCCTGGGGTCACAGCCGCTTTGCGTTCGCGGAACACCAAATGAATTGTTCTGGCTCTTTTAGCAACTACTACATCTGGGCTTCATTGAAGATGTTACAGAGTTAGAAACACAGCTTCTCCACCCCCCCCAAAAGATGGCTAAAACTCAAAATCAGTACAAAGAATTTGCTCACACACTCACCTCCCTGGCCAACCTCAAGCCGAGGCGTTAACCCCCACTTCCCATCACCCTGAAGGAGACAAGGTTTGGCTTAGTTCTTTCCACTTCTCTTTTCTTTGCCTTTTTCCCTTGGGGGAACTCCCTTCCCATGGCCCAGGCCCATGTCTCC
Source organism: Talpa europaea (assembly GCF_964194135.1). Classification (NCBI taxonomy): domain Eukaryota; kingdom Metazoa; phylum Chordata; class Mammalia; order Eulipotyphla; family Talpidae; genus Talpa; species Talpa europaea. The sequence goes on from NC_140072.1 coordinate 54,621,526, forward strand.
CTCTCTGACCTTCAGTTTTCCTCAACTATAAAGAGGAAACAGTAACATCTGTCTCTTGGATCAAATGCAACAATGGAAATGAAAGTGCTTTATAAATTGTAAATCAGGGTCAGCAAACTAAGGCCTGTTTTTTGTGCAGCCCACAAAGTAAGAGTGATTTTGACATTTTTAAATGGTTGCAAAAACGCAAAAGAATAATATTCTATGACCCAAGGAAATCTTATGAAATTCACACTTCAGTGACTATAAATAAAGTTTTATTGGAACACAGCCATGCCCATTCATTAACATGCTGTCTATGGCTAATGTTGCTGTTTAGTTGCAACACTGACCTTTAGATTCACAAAACCTAAAATATTTACTATCTGGCACTCAACAGAAAAAATTTCCCAACCCCTGTTGTAAAAGCCTGCGAAAATAATCATTCTTATTCTCTCTCTTATTCTTCTTCTCCATCAAAATTTGGGGTGGAGTTTTACATTGGAAGGGGTTGAATGAGCCATTTCACAAGTCAATGGTTATTAAAGGTTGAATTTATACTAGTTCCCAAAGACATTATCATTTTAGTGGGCAATTTAAGCTCTAAAAAGAAGATCTCTCAGATAGTGAGTCTTTAAATGTGGAGAAATATTTGGGGGTGAGGGTTTCAAGTGATATCTGAACCACTGCTATTATATAGAATCTGCACACACACATATATAATCACAATCAGAGAGCCTATCAGAGAAATAAATTCATGAACAACACTCCTGCAATGGAAAATTCTAGCAGCACCTGTAACTTCAGGATATTTTGACTTGGTCGATATACATTAATTAAATAAAAAGTGACTTCTAACTAGTAATATAACTGATCCTTGGAAGCCTCCTATTTCATTCTGCTCTGCTGATTTTGCCTGGGCCTCTCCACTACCCCAGCTCAGCTCCAGTCTCCTGAGCTCCAGATTTGCAGAGCCAACTACTTCCTGGGTCTCTATACCTCCTGTCCCCTGGCACCTCAACTCCATCTCCAGTACTGTTCTCTTCCTTGCCCTTCAAAGAATCACACCATCCATGCTGAAGCCCACACCAGCACCCTGACACTTTCCTTATCCCTCCTAACCTATCCCTGGCCCACTTAATTCCACCTCCATGCCACCAATTTGGGATTATTTTATAACATGATCACCCTGTTCTAGTCCACCACTCTCACAGCTGCCAGAGCAGCTCCTTCTAAAGGAAAATCTCTTGGCCTCACCCATCTGTGACCCCTCCCCCACTGCCCAATTCTTTAGTGTATAAAGCTGGGGTAATCTGGTCCTGTTTGCACCCCTCCCCCCCATGATCTTAGTTCATGCTGTTTCCTCCTCCAATTCAGTGGAGTTGAGGCACTTAAAGAGCCCCAAAGGCCATGCATCCTCTGTGCTGGGGCTACTTCTACTTCAGGATGTGGCCATGTTACCCCTTCTCTATGTTACCCCTTCTGGATTGAGTGAAGGGTTCCTTTTGAGCTTTACCCCTTTCATCCATTTATCTATTCTGTGGTTCTCATCTGTTGGTTTTCCCCAGTGATTGCAGAAGCCCTTCTATTCCCCCAAGGAGTAGGGACAGTGCTTGGCACATAAGTTCTCAATAAATGTTGGTGGACTCAAAAAAGAGAAGGAAAGGGCCTCCCCGGTGGCGCAGCGGTTGAGCGCTGGGTTGCGAAGCTGCCGGCAGCCTCTGCAGCACCGGTTCGATCCCCAGCTGCTCCCCAGCCACCGGAGGAGGGTCCCACATGGCGCGCAGACCTCTCCTGCCGCCCGCTGCTCCCCTCAGCAGTGTACTTCGGTCCTTCTGCCTGCTCTGCTCCCCGCTCTGGCTCTGGTGAATTCTCTCACCCTCCCGCGCTTCTGACTGTATCCCGTGCTTGTATAAAGAAACAAACAAATAAATAAATAAATCTTAAAAAAAAAAAAAAAAAGAGAGAAGGAAAAAAGAAATCCAGGCTCAAGATCATGATGTCATACTGCCCATCCATTCCCAGGCCTGGCTTGTAGAACCTTTCTGCTCCTGGCAATTTCTCTGTCACAGGAAGCACTGTCTCTTAAGCCCAAAGTCCAAACCCATTCAAATAATAAAAGCAAGTTCCAAGAGCTTGGCGCTTCCCTATGCAAAATATGATCCCTACCAGCAGGTTCAGAATCACCAGGGAGCTGATTAGGAATGCAAATGATCAGGCCCCATCCCAGCTTACTGAATCAGAATCTGGGCTGGGGTGTGGGGTAACCTGTATTTCAAATAAACCCTCCAGATAATTCTTACAGTTTGAGTACTGAGGCCGACAGCTTTGAGTCAAGCACTTTCTACCAGTATGGCCTTATTTCATCCCCACAACAGCACTGCCAAATAGATGTGATTGTTATTCCCACTTGGTTTCACAGCTGGTGTGAGTCTTTTGCACTTGCCTCTACTCCATCCTTGACTTCCTCCACCTTCCAAAGAAGCCTTCAAAGACTGAGAAAATTCTCCATTTGCTTTAGTGAAGCACAGACACTGGCACAGACACTGCCTCACAGACACTGGCACCATCACTGGCTTTGATTCAAATACTCTGAGAAGAAACTTATTTTTTTTCTGAAAAGCATTGTCTCCCTTAACACAACCTCCCAGACATTCTGAGCAAGGACATCAGGGTGCCCTGGCCTTGGTGAGCACGGAAAGTAGAGAACATGGATGTGATATCCCACCCACCACCCAGTCGGAGGGCTGCCCCAGCCCCGGGAAGCCCCATGGTCAGAAATGCCTTTTCCTGGCAGACAGCAGTGTGACTGGAGGCACAGCTGACCACTGAGGGCCTTGATGCATGACCTGGGCCAGCGTCATGGAAGCCAGGCCAATCTGGAGGCGCCTCCCACACCCAGGGGGCCCAGCAGCCCCAGAAAGGAAGAGAGGGCTGTGTGGTACTCACCAACTGGACAAGAGGTCCTTCTCCCAGTCACTGAGGGCTGGTGTGTCTTTGGCATAAATACCAGAGCAATATAAAACCCCAGAGGCGGATCTTCTTTAAACAGAGTCCCTAAAAAGGCCAGCTGACGGTGTGTTAGCAATATTACCATATAAGGTGGTCTTTTCAATAAATTGGCCTTGGGGGTGGGGAAGGGAGTTGGGTAGAGTGAATTATCATTTGAAAAATGTATGCAAAAGGACTCAAGTGGCAACCGCCCTGGTGCTGTTGGATTTGTTCCTTTTATGCTGCTCTTGCATAAACAAAACTCACACCAGGCCTTATAAGCTGCCCAGAATGAGGCTAGATGCTGCTCTGCTCCTGGAGAGAGAACCATACCAAGAATGGCAGTGGACCTCTTCCCTCCGTCCTTCCCTCCTCAGCCTGGGCAGCCTGTTGCCCCTGGGTTGGCCTTGGACACCCACACAATATCCCCAAGTGGATACAATTGTCCCTTGTCTGGTGCTAGCCCAGGATAGTTAAAAGTCAAAGGGAAAGGCCATCCAGACCTGGGAGAGAAATCCTGTGTACTCTGCTCTCCCGCTGCCCTTTACACGTGCCCCTAAGTCCTGGGATGAGTCTCCTGGGGAGTCCTAGGACACTGCAAGCCTCCTCTGTCCTCTGGAACTCTATAGTCTCCTCTGCCTTTTTCACTTTCCTTATGGATTTCTCTCTACTCGAGCCTACACAATGGGAATTACAGAGCAGGGGAGCTGCCTTAGGGTTGAGGCATACTTAACAAGACTCATAAGCTTGTAGAATTTTCCACGGTTCTTGCTGTTCTTATTGTCATTCATGCTTTCTCCCTTGGTAGCTGTTTCATTTCCCACACTACCAGCCCGCTCTGTGGCAATTACCTTCAACTCCACCTTCCAATCTCAGTACCTCACTCCTCATCCAGACTAAAACTACCTCTCACCTATTGGACATCCCTGCCCAGCAGATGCCCCCAAACTGAACCTTCTTCTCTTTCTTTCTATATTGCTCAGTTTCCTGGGTTCCTGACCTCAGAGTGTTTCCCTCAGTCCTTCAAGCTAGGCCCCCTGAGTCAGCCTAGCTCTCTCTGCTCCACAACCACTGGGGCATATCCCTGGTGGCCCTGTCCTGCTCAGGCTCCAGTGCTGTTGGGCACAGTTTCCAGATTAGCCTTCCAGATTTTGCCCCATCTTCAAGCCTAGTGGTTCCAAAAGAGTGGTCTCTAGGTCCATGGATTGCAGCATCCCCATGGCCTGGGAGGGTGTTAGAAATGCTTATGTCCAGACCTACTGAATCTGAAACCCTGGGGGTGGCACTCTGGGTTTTACGAACCACCCCCCACCCCCCGCCCCTGCCACACAAACACACAGGTGCCCAGAACACCTACCCTTTACTAAAAGAAGCATGTGCTGAATTCTTACTTAAGATGTCCTGGGCCCCCCAGATGACTCAGTGCAGGAATCTTAAGAATTTGTATGAAGGGCAGGGGGTGAGTAGGGCACACAGGATTTCTCTCCCAGATCTGGATGGCATTTCCCTTTGACTTTTAACTGTCTGGGCTTGCACTGAACAAGGGACAATTGTATCTACTTCGGGGACTGCATGGGAGTTCTAGGTGGTTTGGGTGCCACAATGGTTTGGTGCAGGTCTGTCTTTCCTATTAACTGAGGAATGAGGGGGGTGGAGGTATGGATAAGGAGTGCCCATTGCCGGTAGAATCCAGAGGAAATATTAGGAAAAGCTTTAAATTAGGTCTTATGATTATCCCCTGTAGTGAAGGGACCCTGTAGCCATCACAGGGTACAGTTACTCACCTTTTGCCCACTGGCCTGTTGCTTAGCACTAAGTCTTAGTTCCAGGTGCCATGGGAGGCTTCCCTGACTTTCAGGTCCCTGGAAAAACATTCACTGGAGCTGTCCAGCAGAGACCGAGAACTGCCAGTCCTGAGTGGCCAGGGAAGCTGAGAGCTGGTGTCCAGGTCATGAGCTGTTCATGACCTGAGCAGGAAAGAGGTGTGTCTCTCTTACCCTGATCAGGGATCTCAGGGGGCATTATTTCCCTTCACAGTGAGGAGACTCGACTCAGTTCCCTGCTTATCATCAGCACCTTGACCAGGGTGGATGTTCACAATTAGTTGACACAATCAGTTGATAAACAATAAAACAATCTATAAGCAAAGGGAACTGGTTGTGACTCAGGGTCCAAAGAGGCCAGAGATCAGAAAGAAAGGCTATCTGAATAAACTGAAATGCTCAGCAGATACTTAAAGAGGTGGAGTCTGCCTTGACTTTTATAGAGAAGAGTGGGTTAGGGGAGGCCAGAGGTTAAATCAGCTGCCAGAAGTACTCAACTTTTTATATCCTAATATTGGGCTCTTGGGTCACTCCCAGTTTTTTACTTTTGCAAACATTGCTGCAATTGATAAAAACCTATGAATGAACCTTTGTGCATACGTGTGAGGGTATCTATACAGTTGATTTCTTAGAGTCTAATTGATTGATCAAGTAAGAACATTTGAATTATTGGTGAAAACTGCCATATTGTCCTCCAAAAAGGTTGTATGAGTTCACACTCCTGCCAATAGTGTAGGAGACCATCACCTTCACTCTTTCAGACACTGAGCAGAGCAGTATCAGTGTGATTTATTTTGTCCATCCCATTTAGAACATGCTAATCTTTGTATGACTCCCCAACTTAATATTGTTTAGCTGTTTCCTATGATTACACGCAATGGTAGAAAAAGGAAAATATGGAACCCAGAGGCCCTGTCTTGACTTGTTTTCTTTGATGGGCAGTTGTGCAAATGAGTCACATTCATCCTCGGGCTTCCCTTGTGACTGAAAGAAGCACATGGAGCATTAGCAGTTAGTCATCTTAATTTTTCTGAACCTAAAAAAAAGAAACTTGGCATCTTGTTTTAGAATTAAAATTTTAATTTGGTAAATAAATGTGCTTGGCCTTTCTTAATCTTTTCTGGGGGGGGGAGAAATTTGTCTTTCTCTGAAAACCATTGATGTTTGTCTTTCTCTGGGATAGGTCATCTTTGTCTTCTCGAGTTCTTTGCATATTATATTAGTGATACTATCAACTTTTTTTCCTATCACAAGTGTTGCAAATATTCCCCTACCCCCCAGCTTAACATTTGCCTTTTGATTTTGCCTGGTAGCATTTGCCTTATTGAAGTTTTATCAAATGTATTTCATGTTTCATAACATCCATAGGAAAGCCGAGCACTTCTTTCATTCTTTGATTTTTAGTCGTAAAATACACATAAAATTTACCATCTTAAGCATTTTTAGGTGTACAGTTTAACAATGTTAAGTATATTCACTTTATTGTACAGCCTCTAGAATATTTTTATCTTGCAAAGGTGAGACACTTGATCTGTTAGACAACAACTCCTCCCACACCCCCAGGGATCCTCCTGCTACGTTCTGTCTCTATGAGTTTGATACCTCATATAAGTGGAATCATACAATATTTGGTTTTTATGACTGACTTATTTCATTTAGCATAATGTCTTCAAGCATAGGCTTTGTTATAGCATGTGTCAGAATTTCCATCCTTTTTATGGTTGAATAATATTCCATTGTATGTATATACCACATTTTGTTTATCCATTCATTCCTTGGGAGACACTTGGGTTATTTCCAACTCTTGGCTACTGTGAATAATGTTGCTATGAACATGGATATAGAAATACTTCTTCAAGATCCTGCTTTCAATTCTTTGGGGTATACACTCAGAAGTTGAATTGCTGACTAGATGGTAATTCTATTTTTAATATTTTCAGGAACTGCCATTTTGTTTTCCACAGCAGGCACATACTTTCACACTCCCATCAACAGTGCACAGGGTTCAAATTTCTCCCCATCCTCACCAACACTTTATGATAGTGGCTACACTCGTGTGTGAGACAGTACTTCATTGTTTGTTTGTTTGTTTTTTAACATTTAAATAGGGTCTTTAAGAAACTGTTTTAGGTTTATGGAAAAAATGAGCACAAAGCACAAAAGATTTCCCATGTACTCCCTATCTCTACACATGCATAGTCTCCCTCACTGTCAGTATCCCCAACCAGAGTGGTACATTTGTTACAACTGATGAAATTACATTTGACATATGATTACTATCTCAAACCTACAGATTACATTAAAGTTTTGATGTTGCATATTCTTAGATGTTGACAACTGTATAATGAAGTGTATTTATCATTATAAGTAGCATACAGGGTAGTTTTACCATCTGTGCTACACCTATTCATTCCTCTCTCCCAACCAACCCTTGGCAATCACTGATCTTTTTATTTCCATAGTTTTGCCCTTTTCAGAATGGTATGTAGCGAGCATTGTACATTAAGAAGCCCTTTTAGAATGGCTTCTTAACTTCGTCATACTCATTTGGGGCCTCCCTGGTGGCGCAGGTGGTTGAGCGCCGCAGTGTGAAGCTGTCCGCAGCTGGGTTGGATCTGAGCCGGCCAGGGAGAAACCCACATGGCGTGGCAGACCTCTCCTGTCATGCCTGCTGCTCCCCTCAGCAGTGTATTTCGTCAGTCTGCCTGTTCTGCTCCCCGCTCTGTCTCTGGTGAATCCTCTCACCCTCCCGCACGTCTGGCCTGTACTCCAGTTCTTGTAAAAATAAATAACTCTTTAAAAAAAATAAAGTTCTGCCTTTTTAAATGTTTTGATAGTTCATTTCTTTTTAGTGCTAAATAATATTCCATCCTTTGACTGTACCATAATTTATTCATTCTTCTATTGAAGATTATCTTAGAGGCTTCAAAGCTTTGTCATTATGAATAAAACTTCTCTAAATATCCTTGAGCAGGTTTTTATATGCATTGGTTTTTTTAACTCATTTGAATAAATACCAAGGAATGTGCTTGCTGGGTCATCTGGTGAAAGCATGTCTAGTTTTGTAAGAAACGTCCAAACTGCCTTCCAAAGTGGCATTTTGCATTCCCACCTTCAAGGAATGAGAGTTCCTGTTATTTCACATCATTGCAGTTTTGATTTGCATCTGTGTACTTATCTTTAATGTAAAAAAATTCATTTCGTTCACTGTTTCCCAACACACCACTGAGAATCCTTATAGTGTTTTTCTATTACATATTATTTAGACTTGGGTTCCTGGACCCAATTCTAATGTGTGGGAGGCTTCCCCATATCAACAATTTTCAGACACTACCAGGGTATCTGAGATTCAACTTAATTCAGTTCAATGCTGACACTATCTTCCTAGAGATTGCACTGGAATGCACAGGTTAAAGACTCAGTCTCCCAAGACTTCAGATGCTAGTCATTTCAGACATCAGCTACAGGAAAGGCTATAAATTAGAGGTTCTACAACCTCCACCTCAGGTTTGATTAATTTGTTAGAAGTTTACACAGAATTTAAGAAAACTGTTTATGACTATAACCCCAATTTATTACAAAGGATGCAAATCAACAGCCAGATGAAGAAAAACATAGTGAGAGGTATGGGGAAAGGACATGGAACTTTCCTCTCCAGGTATTCTACTTTCCCAGGACCTCCACATGTTACCAACCCAGCTTTCTAAAGCCCCTCTCTTGGATATTTATGGATGTTTCATTACATAGACATGACTAATTAAATCATTGGGCACTGGCAATTAAACTCACCCTCTAGTCCCTCCCTCCTCTCCCAGGGGTCTGGAGGCTGGATTGGAAGTTCCAACCTCTATTCTCATTGGTTTCCCTGGAAACCACTACCCTCATCTTCAGGTGTTTTCCAAAAGTTAACTTCATTAACATAACAAGAGATGTCTTTATCGCTCTCAACACTAAGGAAATGTCAAAGGTTTTGGGAACTATGAGGCAGAATTGTGGATGAGTCAAATATATACGAGAAATATATTTCTTGGTTGTTTGACCAAAATATGTATTGCTTATAAATCACAGCATTTCAGTATGATACACATTATTTTTCATATTAAAGAAGTATTACTTGATTCTAGGTTTATTAAGAGTTATTGATTGGGAGTTGAATTTAATAAAAAGTCTTTATAGCATTTCAATAACCCTCCCTCTATGATAAAATATTTAAAAAGAAATAATTGTTTGAAGACATGAGAGAACTATCAAAACAGACAGAACATGAGAACCCTGGCTTCCAGAGAGAGAAAACTCCTTTGGAGAACTCTGACATCTTATGCCATTTTTCTCTGAACATCCTTCAATGTTTATGCAGCGCAGGGCAGAGGCCAAGAAATTGAGAAAGAATCAGTAAATGAGACTGAGAGGCTTATCAGAGTTTTTGGCTGATTTCTGGGACTACATAGAAAAATACTGGAGTTCAGAGAACACTGTGGAGGAGCACTGTTAAACATTCTAGGTTTTCCACTGGGATCTGTGATAGTTAACTTTATATTGAGGCCACAGTACCCAGATATTTGATCAAGTATTAGTCTACAAGGTATTTTTTAGATGGTATTAATATTTGAATCAGTTGAATTTGAGTAAAGCAAATTAATCCCAAAATGTTGGTGGGTCTTGACCAAGCAGTAGACTTTAATAGAAAAATAACTACTCTTCCTGGAAGAAGAAGGAATTGTGCCAGTCAACTTCTTTTGGACTCAAATTGCAACTCTTCCCTGGGTCTCCAGCCTACTGACTGTACATGCTGGTGCACAGATGCACACACACGCACGCTCAATTTTTCTGTTTCTTTGGACAACCTTGACTATCAGTTTCCTTAAAAAAACAAAACAAAACAAAAACAAAAAAAGCAAACTGTTTTAGGAATGAAGGCAAGCCAGAAATAGTCCATACTTTACAATACTAAATCTAACTTTGAACAAGTTCATTACAAATTGGTATAAGGTGATCTCTACCTACTCAGTGAGAACAGACTTATAACTATCTACCCTGTGGAAATATCCTTAAAAATGAAGATGGTAAAGAGATTTTCAGAGAAGCTAACACAGTGATATTTCATCACTTGTTGACTTGTATTAGGTGAATTCTTTAGCATAGGAAAATTATTCCAGTGAGAAGCACAGAAATTCAGAAAGTAATAAAGAACCATGGAAAGGGTTAATATGTGCACAAATCTGCATGACTATTAAATATACTAAACAAAGCTATTCTGGGTCCTCCCTGGTGGCACAAGGGGTTAAGACGCAACCTATGATGCTGTCGGCAGCCACTGCAGCATGAGTTTGGTCCCCAGCCAGGGAGCAACCCACATGGCGCAGCAGACCTCTCCTGACTTGCCCGCTGCTCCCCTCAGCTGTGTACTTCAATCAATCTGCCTGTTCTGTTCCCCACTCTGTCTCTGGTGAATCCTCTCACCCCCACCCCACACCTCTGGCCTGTACCCCAGCTCTTGTATGCATAAATAAATCTTTAAAAACAAAACAAAAAATTGGGCCTCCCCGGTGGTGCAGCGGTTGAGCGCTGGGTTGCGAACCTGCCCGCGGCCTCTACGGCGCCGGTTCGATCCCCGGCTGCTCCCCGGCCACCGGAGGAGGGTCCCACATGGCGCGCAGACCTCTCCTGCCGCCCGCTGCTCCCCTCAGCAGTGTACTTCGGTCCTTCTGCCTGCTCTGCTCCCTGTCTGGCTCTGGTGAATTCTCTCACCCTCCCGTGCTTCTGGCTGTACCCAGTGCATGTGTAAACAAAACAAACAAACAAACAAACAAATAAATAAATAAACATGCCTCTATACAATTAAAAAAAAAATCTAATCTAAAAACAAAACAAAAAAACCAAAAGCTATGCTGTCTTATGGTGTTTAAAATATATGTATAATTATAATACATAGTAAGAGTAACACTAAAGACAAGAGGGGAATAAATGGAGTTAAGGCATTCTAAGATTCCTGCATTGTCTTGGAATAAGAAAAGTTACTGTTTTACATGAAATGTTAAATACGTGAGGTGGGGAGGGGTTGCATCCCTTAGCCATGTTAGGTGGGAGGAATGTTATAATAGCTAGGATAATAGCTAAAACAAAAAAATGTGTAATAGGTTAACAGAGGAGAAAACAACTAGAATAATAACAATACTTGATTAATCCAAATGAAATTAACAAAGGAGAGAAAAAACCAGATACAGATGGGAAAAGCAGAACAAATTACAGACTTAGTCCTGGGCTTTACAGATTTTTTTCTTTCCTTTGCAGCCCAAGGCCTCTCCCACAACCATGCTCCACCAGATCCTCAGCCAGGTCAAGAAGCATCCTAGCCTGATGCCCCTTTTTGTATTTACTGGAACTGGAAGGACTAGAGCAGTGCTTCTGGCTTTATTCACTCCAGATGTCAGTTGGAATGGAAAGAATAACCTAGAACCTTAGAACAAACTGGATCCCAATGATCAATACAAGTTCTACTCAGTGAATGTAGATTACAGCAAATTGAAAAAAGAAGGTCCAGACTTCTAAATGAAATATTTGACTATAACACTATTTAAAATGAAGGTCTTCCAGAAGGCATCCAAAGAATTTTCTACTTAACTAGGAAATATCTCCCCTATAAATGCAAGTAATCATGTTGGTGTATTGCGTTGGGGTTTACACTGATTAAAAACATATCTGAAACTTGGGAAAAAAAGGGAAGAAAAACAAATTACAAGATGGTAAACATATACCCAAATACATCAGCAATTACACTGTTACTATTTCTATTTAAAGATAGTGATTGTTGCACTGGTTATTTGATGATATTAAATCAAGAGATATACCTTACACAAAAATTTGAACTTTACTAATCAAAGAAAATTATACCAATATCAGACAAAATAGATTTTAAGGCAAGGAGCAGCCCTAAAGATAAAGAGATGTTTTATAATACAGGGGCCAATCCACCAGAGAATGTAACAATTTCATCTAATGTGTACCTAATAGTACATATATATGAAACAAAAAGGAGAAGCAAATAAATTTGCAAACATACTAGGAAATTTTTAACACACCTTTCTCAGTAGCTGATAGAAGAAGGAGCCAAAAAGATCAGGAAGGACATAGAAGATTGGAACCACAGGATTCCATCTTGTCTATGTTCAGAATGTTGAGTGAACATTTTCCTGTTTCCCTGAAATTGTTGCTATGCCCCCCCATTGCAAAAACAGCTCTAGAAGATGGCCAAAAATGGAACCCAACGCCTCCCCTGAGACTTACTGAGAGGCAGCTAAACAGGCTTTACTTCTGGGGAGCAGTGGTTGCTCCCCTCCCCTAGGTTTCTATGTAAGAAAGCTGGAGAGAGAAGACTGGGTCTTCCCAGCCAGATTCCTCAGCTTTGTGGAAAGAGCAGGTTATGGTGAGGGAGTGCTCTTCTTTCTCTGTGAGGAGGGAAGGGCTATCCTCCACAGCCAAGTTAGGTAGGATTCTAGGAGGCCCACTTGAAGATTCAGGTGTCCACAATGGTTCTCACTCTCTGGTACTGATCTTCCCTGAATACCTGAGAGTGGTGGGGGAAGGTGTAGAAAGACAATCAGAAAATGGAGATGTTTGTGGAGCACACTGGCCACCCCCGATTTAGGGTGGTTCACAGGTGCAATGGGCACAGGGAAGGTAGTTGGTCTTGAGTATTCCTGCCAATGCCCTGCCAGGAGAAAGGCTGTGGATATAACCCTGGAGGAGGTGGGGACAAGCGTTGAATTAGACCAGATTTCTCATATCAAGGAAATGTGTGTAAGAAAATAAAAATAAAGTAAAATAAAACCTGAAAAAAAGAGGAAAAGGAAGTGTGTGGCTTGGGGACAAATGGGAGGCGTGTAGTTTGCACAGGACCCAAGAAAACCCTCTATGCGATCACTGCGTGAAGGCCAACACTTGGACAGGAGTGCTAAATGGAGAATTGACAATTGTAGTGACTGACTGGTAAGTAGTGAAACCTACCAGCCAAGTACAAAGACACACCACAGGTTCTCCCCCATTTCCTCTCCTCCCCAAACCTGTCCAGCCCTCAACTGTGGAGGAGCTAGAAAGAGACCACATCACTCTTCACTTTTCAAGTGCCCTGAGCGTTGGGCTGGCCTGGAGAAGCTTCAGGATCTTGCCTCTCTGAATAAGCTCCTTCCCTTATTTACTATCAGGCAGCTCCCTCCTCCCACCCCCACACATTCCTTCCCAGCAAACCCTACTCCCTAGTCTCATCCCAGGAGACAGGAAAGTCTGGGGTGGGAATGTTTGGGGGGAAAAACTGGGGGAGTTTAAAAATAGGGTGGTAGCCTACTTGCTGGATGGTTCTTTTAGAATTCAAGCTACACCTGACACTCAGGTCTGCTACCCAGAAGAGTGACTTTTAAATGAAAGACAGTTTCCCCTCCTTTTGTGATTAGGGGCTGCAGCTTCCCTGGAAAAGGGCTCAGCATGCAGGGACTCAGTTGTGCGCGGGCTGTTAGGATCCTCTGCTCATCTCTATAGACAAACAAGGATGTTCCCCTGTAGGACTAGAGTCCCCAAAGGCTATTTTTATGGTGAAAAAAATTATACTCAGAATTAATCAGCTGGACTCATTTTAGAGCATTCCAATTTTGTTGGCAACATCCAAAGCATCCTCTTTAGGAGTCAGCTGAACATGTGCCTTCTCTCCATTAGGTCTGAATCAGGGTGTTGACCTTGCCCATGTCAACGTCATAGAGCTTCTCTACAGCCTGTTTGATCTGGTGCTTGTTGGCCTTGACATCCACAATGAATGCAAGTGTGTTATTACTCTCAGGCTTCTTCATGGCTAACAAAGAGGTCAAAAGGAACTTGACGATGGCATAGCTTGTTTCTCTGGGAGGTGCTCCTCTGAGTATACTTGAGCTGCCTTTGGTGAGTGTGTTGGGCAGTTAGAAGGTGGGTGATGTGCAGATCTTTTGTGTGGTCATGGACACATTTCAGCACTGCTTTCTTGGACTTCTAAGGTTTTGCTTTGGTTTCAGTTTTGAGAGTAGGAGCTTCTTTCTTTGCCTTCAGCACCATCTTCGCAAAAAGGGTAATTTAGAACAAACTGCTGACAAGGCCTTAATAACAATAATCACCATTATTATTATTATTATTATTATTTATTGCTGCCATTTATGGAGTTGTGTCCACATGCCACAGATTGTATTAAGCTCTGTATATGAATTCTTTTATTTAATCTATTTTCCACATTTTATAGACTAGAGGACTTTGAAGGTAGGGAGAGTAAGACACTTACTGAAATGACATAGCTGGTAAAGGAGGAAGTAAATGAGGATGTCTGGAATCCACCCCAGGACTATCTAGCCCTAGAGTCCATTAGTAACCTCAGCATTACGCCCTTTCCTAGTGCTGAGGGAAAAAATATATTTGCAACTTGGTATTAGCTGGTATTAGTGTTCTGAAGGTGAAGTTCTCCCATAGTAATGCAAATAATTTAGAATCAGTCTTTTTTTTTTTAAAAAAGATCTACTTATTTATGCATATAAGAACTGGGGTATAGGCCAGACGTGTGGGGGGTGAGAGGATTCACCAGAGACAGAGTGGGGAACAGAACAGGTGGACCGACTGAAACACACTGCTGAGGGAGCAGCGGGCAAGCCAGGAGAGGTCTGCTGTGCCATGTGGGTTAGCTCCTTGGCAGGGGATTGAACTCATGCTGCAGTGGCCATGGATAGCTTCATAACCCCTTGCAACACCAGGGAGGCCCTAGATCAGTCTTAATTTCAAAATGTTACTGCAAATGCAGGTCCTACTTAACCTACATTTGGTTTAAGGATTCTTGGGTGGTCAAAATAACTTTTAACGCATCTAATGAAGCTGTTTGGAAAAACGAAGATAGGAAGAAGTCACTCAGGAATTCATAAAAATTAAAGTTTAGAGGGCCTCCCCTGGTGGCGCAGCGGTTGAGTGCTGGGTTGCGAAGCTGCCCGCAGCCTCTGCAGCGCCGGTTCGACCCTGGCCGCAGGCGAGGGTCCCACATGGCTCGACAGACCTCTCCTGCCGCGCCCACTACTCCCCTCAGCAGTGTGTTTCGTAGGTCTGCCTGTTCTGTTCCCCGCTCTGGCGCTGGTGAATTCTCTCACCCTCTTGTGCTTCTGACTGTACCCAATGCTTGTATAAACAAACAAACAAACAAATAAATAAATCTTAAAAAAAAATTAAAGTTGAGAGCTCGTTTTTCAGGGGCCTCCCTGATGGCGCAAGGGGTTAAATCGCAGCACTATGAAGCTAGTTTGAGTTCCATCCCTTGGCCAGGGAGCTAACCCACATGGCGCAGCAGACCTCTCCAGTCTCGTGTGCTGCTCCCCTCAGCAGTGTATTTCAGTCATCCACCTGTTCTGTTCTCCATTCTGTCTCTGGTGAATCCTCTCACCCCCCCCCCACATCTCTGACTTATACCCCAGTTCTTGCATGCATAAATAAATCTTTAAAAAAAATTTTAAAAGAACACATTTTTCACTGTCTTCAAAATATTTCACTAACACTTTGTAATGACAATGGAGTCTGACATCTATGGCAGACTCCAGAAGAGGTTTCTGAGCTATTGTCCTGGAAAGTGAGTTTGTGTGAGATCAATGCAGAAAAACAACTAGGAAGTTCACGTTCTCCAGCTCTCAGGAAAATAAGTCAGTTGCCCCAATTTTTATCAATATGAGACCAGTCTTCAACTAGAACCCAGTTACGGTCCATCAGTGCCCAGAGAGTTTAAAATTTTGAGTTAAGTGAAGCACCCATGAAAGACTTTTTTGTTTCTGGAGTTACTCATGGGTCTCTCTAATGATGGCTGCAGTCCTGCGTTTTATGTGTTGATTGTGCTTATCATCTATTTATTTACTCTTTGGAATTAGCTCTGTATGATTAGACCCAGAGTCCAGTTTATCTTCTTGTATAAGGACAATCTGTGCCTCCTCTAACTCAAATTAACTCTATTTTTTTTTATTGGTTATTCTACTCAAATTCTATGCCAGTTGTTCAACAAGTTGTGCAAACCCAAAATTCTTAGATCAGCATTTGACATAAGGACCAGATGGGCTTAAAACAACAATTTTACCACAGGTAGACTGTGATCAGTTTTGTCCTACAGTGGCAAGAATTCTATCAAATTATTTGCAACTGTTTTTAACCTTTCCTCAGTCTGGGCCATGGATGAATTAATTTGGCACTGCCATTCTACTTCCTGAGCCAGAAGGGGCGGTGTGGGGATGGGGGAGGGATGAACAGCTTTCCTGAGGGCTGATCTGGGCTGAGCTCTAACACCAGTACTTTTCCACTCATTAAAAAAAAAAATGTGATACTATCTTTGGATGAGGTGGTTGCATAGCCCTTTGCTATAAGAAAAAGAGAGATCTTTTTTTCTTTATTTTTCTGGACAAGGAATGGTCTATATACAACAAATCTGACTACCTAATTACAGACAGAAAGAAGGGCTACTAATGGGACACTGTAGTGCTAAACCTAGGTAGATGTGCCTGAATTTTCCCCAAATTTATATAGAAGAGCATAACCACGCTCTCTAAAACTTGGTTCCCTGAATTTTTTACAGATACCCTTTTGGCTCCTGCAAGTCCCTTTTCTGCTGTAAAGTGGGAATGGTTGTATATAAGTGGGCCATGAGTTCTCCGGCCCCACCTTAGTGAGCTGTGTTAAGTCAAAACAAAACCAGTTTGGAAGCTGAGTGTTTTTACTTAGCCACTGGAAACGAATGGCAGCTGTAACCCAGGAACTTGCCAAAAATTATAATTCCAAGTTCACTGTTATAAATATTTATTAAAATGACACCAAAGAAAAACTCAGAGTTGTTTTAAATCCATGCTGTCTGAGTGCACAGATAAGGTGAATATATTCCTAGGTTAAGCTGCACTATACCGCCCCACCCCCTACCCATCCAAGTTCCAGCAGAATTACTTGTACTACATGTTGTGCTTTACTTGTACTACATGAGATGCTATCTTTTATATGGAAAACTTGACCTTCTTTGTGCTGCTTGAGTTCATTGTACAGATGTTTAAAGTATTTATGACATCACATGTCACATAGCCCATTTATGATGGGCCTGTAAATGATCAGATTACATATTTTGCTCTATTACTGGATCCATTTTGTTGCATCCTGTATTCCTATATTCCTTTGCTCCCATGATCAATTTATTTTCTCTTTGTAATATTTTATATATCCTGGAAAACCTTTCTATTAGGCATTCAGACTCCAGTGTGTTGGGTTTGGCATTTAATAAGCAGAGTAAATACTTGTTGAAGGACTTAAATGTGGAGTACAAATAACTTACAGAGGATAATTAAATTATACAGGTGGAGTATAAATACATTAAAATGAAAACATTCACTTCTCCCTTACTTGTGTTCCCTCAACAGCCGTGCGTAGTTGGTGCTCATCCTGTGTGTACTCATCAATTATGAAGGAATTGCTCTTGGGCTATTTCATGGGAATCTGACTCCTTTATCTTACTCCACGATTTGTTCCTTGAAAACAAAGAACATAGTGTCTACTTCCTGTGTACTTTAATCATTGTTCTGTACAGTACAGGCGCTTTATAAATGCAAACTAAATGGAATAATGACCCATTCTGGGATGCTAATTAAATGAATTGCCCAAAACTGGGAATAAATGAGGTATTGACCCACCTTTCTGGAAATGAAAGGGTTACTACCTCATAGTGTGGACGCTATTATCTAAAACCAGTGGTTCCCCTTTATTTTATTAGCCTGTTCATTGTCCACAGCGATGAAGGTAGGCACTAGTTTTGTTACCTACTATAGACATCTATTGCTTTTGCCTGCCCAGCATCCACTCCCTTTCTATTGCTAACCCCATCATTTTTCTTGGGAGAATGGATGCTCCCCTACTCTCAGTGCCTATGGTTCAGTTGGGAGATATAGACATATGACCCAGGGCTGGCCAATCAGAGCATTACATTCCTGTGGCCACCGTGACTGATCCAAAGATGAACTTATGACAAAGACATGGCTCAATGACTTAATTCCTGGACTTCTGTTGGAACTGTTGGACACAGAAATTCTTTTTCCTGCTGGATATAAAGCTACAACCATTAAAGCTATCATATTTGAAAAAAACAAATGAACAAATACTGAGTATATGAGCCAATAGAGGACTACAAAATGAGTCTTTATGACAATAGGCACTGGATCCAACTGTACCTGAACAGCAGTTGGAATTGAGTTTTGTTAGTGCAATGAAAGACAGTCAAACTAAAACAAGATTCTATTCTCATTATATGGGCTCTTTGTAGGTCATGCTGAAGTTCCAAGGGCCATAATCAGACGCCTTGTGTTTACAGAGTAACATGAGGGCTGGGAATTAATATATTTGTGTGAATTTATTGAGTCTTCCATGATGCAATTAAAAATAATTTAAACACTCCTGAATCATGGAAAAGGTGGAGAAAAGTAGGTGAGAGAAGTTCTAGACATGGATGTCTAAGCATGGCAGGTAGAGGTGTTGAGAGCTGTTCAATGTTGCAGAGTGGTTAATACTGTAGCTGGCATTGGCAATATTTTGATGCAATTGTGCTTTAGTATGATGCCTTTTGACTTTTTTTTTTTTTTTTTTTTTTTAAGGCAAAGTGAGGTGAAGACTGCTGGGGTAAGGAAACTAACTATACATAAGGACTGAGGATTATCTAAGAATAGACTTATTTTATTGCACATTATGTTTCCACTTCTTTCATCCACGAATACCCATTACTGTTTGTCCAACACAAGTAATATCACACTTCTCACTCAGGCCCAGGAAAAAGACATAACCCTGGCTGTTGTGGGAATTCTTTCTGGAGAGGGTGAGATTGGGGAAAGAAATCCTGCCCTAGAAACTGATCTAAGAGACCTGTTAAGCCCAGGCGGATAGACAAAAGTTCTTCAGGCCTTAAGCCCAGCAGTTCTCTCTTCCTTAGGTCAGTTCTTTTTTGGCTCTCCACCCTCCAGGTTTTGTCCAAAGATCTCTAACTCTTGCAAGCAAGGTTTATGTTGAATTGGTTCCAATGCTGAGATCATCCTCGTGGAAGGTTTCCATATATGACATGTTCTGCTGCTGCACCCAAGAGTGTTCCCTAGTCTCTTTCACTAATGCTGTCCAAGAATACGATCTTGGCTGAATTCCCACATTGAAGGGGCAGTGGAGCTTTGGTTTCTGAATATAGTAGGCATTATCTTTTCTGTCAATTATAAAAGCAATACATGTTCTTTGTAGAATATTTGCAAAAGTTTAAGAATGTACAGAAGGGGAAAAAAGAACAATATTCTTTAATTACATCACCTAATAATAACTAACTCTAGTATTTTATTATATTTCCTTCTGTTTTTAAGCACACATGTATCTTTATATTTTATTTATTTTTTTAAAGATTTATTTATTTTTATGCAATTTTATTTTATTTTATGCAAGAACCAGGGTACAGGCTAGATGTGTGTGAGGGTGAGAGAATTCACTGGAGACAGAGCGTGGAACAGAACAGGCAGACTGAAGAAATACACTGCTGAGGGGAACTGCGGGTGAGACAGGAGAGGTTTGCTTCACCATGTGGGATTTTCCCCAGCCAGCTGGGATCAAACGCACTGCAGAGACTGCAGAGAGCTTCACAGTGCAGCGCTCATCCACCTGCACCACCAGGGAGGCCCGTATCTGTATATTTTAGAAAGGCTGTATTTCATTGTGGTTGACTGTGGGTTTGGAAGTCTGACACCACACACTATGGCCTTCCAGCAACTTCCTCTCTTACCTCCTTCAATAATAAAGCTTGCTAATTCTTAATCTAATCCTCCTTCAGTTTGATATTATTTTAACTTAAAGGTTTATACTAATAATTATCTGGTAATACAATTTTCCTCACTGTTCTTTCAATTAAAAAAATGCACAGCCGGGCGTGGTGGTGCGCGCCTGTAGTCCCAGCTACTCGGGAGGCAGAGGCAGGAGGATCGCTTGAGTCCAGGAGTTCTGGGCTGCAGTGCGCTATGCCGATCGGGTGTCCGCACTAAGTTTGGCCTCAATATGGTGACCTCCCGGGAGCGGGGGACCACCAGGTTGCCTAAGGAGGGGTGAGCCGGCCCAGGTCGGAAACGGAGCAGGTCAAAACTCCCGTGCTGATCAGTAGTGGGGTCGCGCCTGTGAATAGCCACTGCACTTTAGCCTGGGCAACATAGCGAGAGCCTGACTCGAAAAAAAAAAAATTTAAAAAATAAAATAAAATAAAAAATAAAAAAATGCACATTTCTCTTATTCCATATTAAATTTAGAAACTTTTCAGGTTAAAAAAATGAGATTTTGTGTACACTTGCATTTAAATTTATGAATTAATTAAAGGAGAATTAGCTATCTTTAAAGGATTATCTTCCACTCATGGGGAATACAGTATATCTGTCTTTTCATTTATTTTCTTCATGTCCCTCTGTAAAACGTAGAAGTTTTCATCATATAAAACTTATACAATTCCTGCTAACTTTGTTCCAAGGTATTTTATAGGTTTTGAAGGCCATTTTATGGGCTCAGATGAATGAGATTTTTATCCCAATCACAACTGGTTATTACCTGTACAAAAAGTTATTTTAGAAAAACAAAAATTTATAAAGATATGTCATATGTATAGCTTTTAGCAACTTAGCTGCACTTTCTTACAGTTCTAACCAATTTTAGGATCATTTTCAGATTTCTAAGTAGTTTGCAGCCAAAACTGTCCCTCCTTTCTAACAGGAAACACTTTATCCTGTTTCATTACATTGGCTAGATTATCTTTTCAGGATACTCTTCAATAATAGTAGCTAGAAATAGGATTTGTTTCCCAGGATTTCTTTCCCCAATCTCACCCTCCCCAGAAAGAATTCCCACAACAGCTGAGACTATGTCTGTCTTTTTCCTGGGCCTAAGGGAGAAGTTCGATACTACTTGCGTTAGACAAACAGTAATGGGTATTTCTTGTCCCTGAAAATGTTATATAAGGATGATGCTGGGTGTTGTTTCGGAAGACACATTTTACCATGTTAATGAAACTATCTTCTTTCTTAATTCATTGGGAAGTTTTCAAAATAAAGAATAAATGTTGATTTTCATCCTCCAATACTTTATCATTATTTATGACTCCTTGATTTTTTTACTTTGACCTACTTCTGTAATTTCACAGTAGGTATCAGTGGACTGATTTTATGGGGCCATCATCATCTTGAAATCTACCAAATGAATCGTGGGCTCTGGAGTCAGGCAAACCTAGGCTGCCATGCCAGTCCACCACTGTTTATGGACCAGTTCTAAATGGGAATGCAAAATAAATTCTGCAAGTTGTCACATATTATTCTTTTAATATACTGATGAATTTTTTAGTGCTTTTTAAAAAGGATCTTTGCCTTATCTAACAGAGATTGGTGTGCAGTGTGTATGTACGTGTTCACAATTTATTAGGTTGTGTTTGCAAAAATGAATTAAGTGGTGTTATTTTCCTATGCTCCACAACAGTTAAAACAGCAAGACATATCTGCATACCTATGTCCACAGCATTATTTATAATAGCCAAGTAAGTAGAGGCTACCCAAGTGTCAATCAACTGATGAATGGGAAAACAAAATGTGGCACATACATATGGCATATTATCCAATCTTACAAAGGAAACAAACCCTGTTACATATTACAGTATGGATGAACCTTGAGCATATTATGCTAAGTAAAATAAGCCAGTCACAAAAAGAAAAATATTGTAGATTCTGTTTATATGTGGTATCTAAGAAGTCAAATTCAGAAACACTACTAGAAGGGTGCTTGCCAGAGGCTGGGAGTTGGTGGAAAGGGGAGATGTGCAATGGGTAGAGTGTCACATAAGTTCTGAAGATCTGTTTTACAATGTGAGTACACTACTGCACTGTACACTTAAAAATGGCAGTAAATTTTGTTACATGATTTATTTTATCACAATAACAAAAGGCATGAGAATCTGTTTCATGAAAGTGAAAGAGCTCATTCATAAAAGTATATGGAGATAATGTACTTTTTCCACATCTTTTTTTAATTATTCGCCTTTCAAGTCTTCCATTTATCGGAAGATTATTTTGGTTTCATTCACGTTTAAATTTTTCATCAGAACATCATCTATTTCATTGAATAGCAATTAATTAGCCTAGTTATATACAGGACTTTCTTATAATGTACATTTTATATCCCCCTTTTCATTTCTAATTTGCATGATTTTCTTTTCCTCTTTGGCTATTTTATTGCTTTTTCAGAGCATAACATTATGAATGTAATGGCCAATTTTCCTGTTAAGTTCAGTGATTTCTGCATTAATATTTTTCTTTCCTCCGGGTTTTCCTAGCATATTTTGTTATTTTTTATTTTAATTAGAGTCAAGTGTTTAATTCACATCTTTTGATTCTTTTTTATTAAATAACTAAAGCATTCAAGGTTCTAATTTCCTTTTCTCTAGGCTAGCCAGAAGTTTTAATTTGTGATGCTGCATTATTATTCATCTCTAAATAGAAGACAAATGGGGCCTCCCTGGTGGCGCAGGGGGTTAAGCACGGCAATATGAAGCAACCCACAGCCTCTGCAGCATGAGTTCAATTTCCAGCCGGCCAGGGAGAAACCTACATGGCTCAGCAGACCTCTCCTGCCTTGCCTGCTACTCCCCTCAGCAGTGTACTTCAGTCAATCTGCCTGTTCTGTTCCTCACTCTGTCTCTGGTGAATCCTCTCACCCCGGGCACCTCTGGCCTGTACCCCAGCTCTTGTATGCATAAATAAATAAATATTAAAAAAATAAACAGAAGACAAATGTATACAGTTTTTTTAATATGCTTTTTTTCCCTGACCTAAGAAGCAACCTCCTATGATTAACTTGTTAAATTTAAAATTGTATAATCTTTAAAATCATTATTCAGAATTTATGTACATTTACTGCTCTGTTTTCTGTCCCTCCCTTCCCTCTCCCTAAGAAAAGCTTTTTCACTTCCTAGCTGAATGGTTTTGGACACATCTATACACTTACTTCTATCCTATCAAATGTCAGGCACTATTCTGGGAGCTGAGAGCACAAGCGTAAACAAAATGCTGTTCTCAAGAAGTATAGTTTACATAAACTAGGAAAAAACAAACAGGACAATTTTAACTAATGATAATACTATTCAGACAGTAAAGAAGAAAGATGTTGTGGAGTTTGGTGGAGTTGTTTTAGATGGAATTGTCAGGGAATCAGGGAAACTTCTGCTAACTGCCAGATCCCCTGGACTCACACTGGTCCTTAGCCTAGAAATTCTCTTCTGAGTCATTTGGTACAATCCACCTCCGCTTTACATTGCTGCCTCCTAGGGCTTCTGTGTAAGATAGTGGTTTCACTATCCTCTGATCTCCTCTCCACTCTCTGATCTCCCCCTTTCAGACTTCATTGGTGGCACATCTTCCCTGACCACCCAACACCTTGCTGACACTCGACCATCTGTCCAGGCAGCTGGAAGAGAAGCTCAAATTTGACTCCCATTGTTGAAAGCACTTGTCCATAACATGCTCATATGAAGACCTTTGGTACTGGGTGACACGAGGATGGCAGCACAGGTCAAAGATACAATGTCTAAGTCAAAGAGTTATTGTCCAGTTGGCTCCCTAACATATGATTCAACACCACGGACACTGTTTCAAGAAAGGGCTAAGCAAAAGGAAGAAGGAAGTGCTAAACTGACTGAAAAGCACTCAACACAGTGCTAGAAAACAAACACAATCCACACCCTTAGAGTTTACATGATAGTTCAGACTTACATAATAAGAAAACACAGAAAAATGGAAAACAACCTGCACACCTTCACACACAAAATTGAGGGAAACCGGCCATAAATGCCATAGAAGGAAGCTCTTGGAGTGAAGATATCAGTGAGAGAACACCACAAGGGGACGAAGAACTTGAAGCAAGCCCTAAATGACATAAGATCCCATGGTTATGCAGTGATAGAATGGATTCTGGATCTAACAAGCACAATGCATGATATTGGGCACATGTTATCAACATAAGGCCCTGTTTCTAACCCAAGTAGGCTAAGGTTAACCAAAATGCAACCCTGAATTAAGGAATAAGGACTTTTTTTTTTTAAAGTCTTTCTTCGTTCTTTTTCCTTTTTTTTTTTTAATAATAAATTTTATTTTTATATTCCCCATACAATTGCAACCCCCCCATTCTGACCCCAATCCCTCCCCTCCCGCCCCCCACCCCCCAAAGAGTGTCTCTGGTTCATAGTTTTTTGTTGATTTTGATTTTCACTTTCTTATAGCTATTCATTTTCCTGGTCCCTTATTTAAGTTTTCTAGATTCCTGCTATGAGTGAGACCATCCGGTATTTTTCTTTTTCTTTTTGGCTTATTTCGCTGAGCATGATCCCTTCCAGCGCCATCCATGTTGCTGCTAATTGCATGTGTTTATCTTTTTTGAATGCTGAGTAATATTCCATGGTATATATGTACCACATCTTCTTGATCCAGTCATCTATTTTTGGGCATTTGGGTTGTTTCCAAAGCTTAGCTATTGTAAATAGTGCTGCTATAAACATAGGGGTGCAGGTGCTCTTTGGAATTGATGTTTCTGTGTCCTTTGGGTAAATACCTAGGAGTGGAATTGCTGGATCATATGGAAGCTCTATGTTTAGTAGGTCCAGAAATCTCCACACAGCTCTCCATAGTGGTTGGACCAGTTTGCACTCCCACCAATAGTGCAGAAGAGTGAATGAGGACTTTCTTAAGAAACCTTCCTCAAGAGGACTGTGAAGAGGGTCAAAGTTCTTTTCTTCTTTTTTCATATCAAGAAAAAGAACAACAAAACTGGGGTAGAGACAAAGGCTCAGTGAGATGGTGCGATCTCTTTAGATGCAATCTCTTTAGGTTCAATCTCTAGTTTGTTGCTCTGCACTAGGATTTAGGAAAAAGAATAGAAATTTGAGATGGTTCTTCTGCTTCTTGAGGTTCTCAGTTTCTGGCTCAGAACATCAAGGCAGACTAGAATGTCCGAGCCCGCGGACTGGTCAAGGAGGTTCTCGAGGGGAGAGCAGCGACCTGAAGAACAGGGGTACACCGGAGGGAGACACGTGCACTCTTCGTTCAGCTATCGCAGGTCTCGTTTACTTTCGGTTTCGGCGGGGCTTTATAGCTGGGGACCGGAAGCGGAAGAAGCAGGCCAAAGCCGTCATGCGCACTGGGCCAAAAGAGGCTAATCCCGGAAGAGCACATGCCCTTATTTGGTGCGCAGGAGGTCGTCATGCGCACTGGGCCAAAAGAAGCACAGCCAATCAGAGAAAGGGGGAGTATCCTGATGCCACGAGGTAAGGCGCCAACAGATCCCCCTTTTCTCTATATTTGGAGTTGGGGCCCAGCTAATTATAAGAATATGAACCTGCCTGAAAGTTCTTTAGCTAGAAGCTGGATAGGGTAGAGGTCTGTATGCTGACAAAATGGCTCCTCAGCTCTAACAGTTCAAGAGATACAGCAAACAAATACCTCAAGGTTTAGGCATCTTATAATTCTCATAGTTGTATAAGGATTCACTCTGCCCTCATTCGAGGTAGGCATATTAGAATTACCCCATTTAAAGAAATTTGAGAATTTAAGTGACATGCTAGTGAGTGAACAGCTAGGTGAAGGAGCAAAGTCTTAAATGTTCAACCTGGCATTTTTTCTTGGGAGGATGATGTTCCAATTGTCCTAATCCAAACAGGTCTTCTCAGTGCCTCAAGAAAAGCTCCTCACAAAAACAAATGAACCTTTGCTTAAGAAGTTCCACTCTGAGTTAATGGGCTTGAAAGATCCCTGGACAAACTGTTCTCCAAACCCAACACGGAGATATGGGGGTTGGGGGTGTGTGTCAGGACGCACAATACCAACAATTGACAAACTGTTTTCTGGGGAACAATGTCTAGTGGTCTGGTCCTAAAACTGTCCTCAAAATCTATGTGAAATAGACCAGGAGTCACTGTACCTTCTTGATTAGATTTTTACCCTCAACTGTCTCCTTCCTCTTAATCTCCACATGAAAAATTTCTCCTTCCACCAGGGTAACTGAAACCCAGAAGTGATAAACAGTCAAAGGGGATATGCATTGTGATTTTAAATTTTGGGATGCCAAAATGAAAGATGAAACACTGGCCTCTCAAACAACACATATCCACCACAACACTGGCCCCATTAGAGAATGTTTCTCCATGCTGCCTTACAGGGTCTGGAGCCTGAGAGAGCACTATAAAGGCATAATGGTCTCTTCTTTCTCTTTGGTTGCACTTAAGTAGGATTAGATGAAAGTGATTATATGAAAAAATGCAGCCCTGCCCTGCCCCTCAGCTAAGGGGCATCACCATTCTCTGTACCTGGCAGTGGCACTTTGGAGGATCTGTGCCTCTGAAGCTAGATGGGATGCAGTCAATGGTTTCCTCTCTTTCCCCACTCAGCCCAGCAGGTAAGCATGGTACTTGAACAGCTCTGGATATCCACACCCACTTGGCCTCATAGTCCCACCTTATCAAAACTGCAGAATAAAAATTTTCTGACATCTTAGGAGTTAAGAACTCAAGAGAGGGCCTCCCCTGGTGGCGCAGCGGTTGAGTGCTGTGCTGCGAAGCTGCCCGCAGTCTCTGCAGCGCCGGTTCGATCCCCGGCCACCGGCAAGGGTCCCACAGGGTGCGCAGACCTTTCCTGCTGCCCGCTGCTCCCCTCAGCAGTGTATTTTCATCAGTCTGCCTGTTCTGTTCCCCACTCTGGCTCTGGTGAATTCTCTCACCCTCCTGCGCTTCTGACTGTACCCAGTGCTTGTATAAATAAATAAATAATAAATCTTAAAAAAAAAAAAAAAAGAACTTAAGAGAAAAATACAGACATGGTCCTTTCAGGAAAAGTTCAAAGGCCACTAACCTAAGCAATAAAGAGTGAATATATTCAACATAAATCTAAAACTGAAGCCAAACTTCATACATTCAGATTTCTCCCTCTCCCCCATAAAACTTTGCTATAAAATCATTGTTCTCTTTTATCCAAGGCATTACTCTCCTGATCTCAGTCCAGGTGTCATAAACAATACCATTATTTCTAGGCCACATTAGAACACTAAGCTCAGTTGATAGAAAGAAAAATACAGAAGCAGTTGCAGCTTCAAATACCTTCCTAGATGTGCTTAAGTCAGAAAAGAAAAGCCAATACAATAAAATTAATAGGGTGTAGTGACAGCTAGGGACTGTAATGATTTATTTGGAGTATAACCTGACACTTCAAATACTCTCTTATGTTCAGTTGAAAGTTTTTAGGGCCTACGGAGGAAGTGAATGGAATGACCCACTTGAGACAGCACCAAAGGAATAGAGATGACTTCACACCCCCAGAAGACAGCAACAGGCAGACAAAAAACATTAGACGATTAAAAGTGAACTGGGACATAGTTCAATGTCAGTACATCTCCAATTCCATTATATCCTCACCTTTCTCCAAACAACCAGACCTTTCAGTTAGCCTGTTTAGACAATTCTTGCTCTAAGAGATGATTCTAGAGCGCATGCACGCACGCGTGAGCACACTTACACACACACACACACACACACACGTTATTTTAAATTTTATTGTGGTGGAAAAAAATATCCTGAAATATTTGTTAAGTAACAATAATTCCTGACAAGATCATTCTTCAGGGTTTTCAACTGTCATCTTCTAGTCAGATATGTGTTCCTCACCCTTGTAATAAGCTTCATTAATATTGCCATCAACCATGGGAAAACCCAAAGATTTTCTAAATGGCTTCCAAAGTTCTGCATAGATGCCCTTAATTAGTCCAAAGGTAAACAAACAAGTTGGGAGAAAAATGAGAAGGACAGCCGAGAGGAAAAACACATTAACAACTGGTGATTCTAGCATGGAGGGCATATGCGTGTTCACTTTCAACTTATTTCTTAATCACAGGCACACTAAAAAGTTACTGTAGTGTGATGATGCTATTTTTGAGACTTGCCTAAAAATATATTCAATTATTTCTTTTCAAACCAGAAACAGAAAAATCAGTTCTCCCCGCAAGGTGATACTCACTTTCTAGTCTGTGTAAAAAAGTTTCCAGAGCTTTTTGGAATATTTAAATTAAGGGGCTACAGTACACTGATACGGTTTTATAGTTCTTGGAGTCAAACTCTCATCGGAGGTCTGTGATGGTCACTGCTCTTTCCACGACAGTCACGTGGCTGCAGCTCTGCAACAGAAAAAAAAAGAAAGTGAAAGTCCTGGAAAATTCCACAGTCTTTTAAAAAAACTCCTTATAGGGCCTCCCTGCTGGAGCAAGGGGTTAAGTCTCAGCACTATGAAGCTATCCACGGCCACAGCAGCTCAATCCCACATGGCACAGCAGACCTCTCCTGTCTCTCACCCGCTGCTCCCCTCGGCAGTGTATTTCAGTAGATCTGCCTGTTCTGCCCTGCACTGCGTCTCTGGTGAATCCTCTTACCCCCTGCACCTCTGGGTTACACCCTAAATCATAAATTAAAATAAAACACAACTCCTTGATTAAAATGTTCATTCTGGGGGGGAAAAAAAGCTCATTCTGGCTAGTAGTTCCCAGCTTGGAAGCCGGGCTGCTACTTAAATGGCATTATGGTTTGGGGCCTGGGACTCATTACTTCCAAAAATTACTACCTGTAGCCTGAAGCTACATCAGCCTATATAGCTTTATTTTTCAAATGTATTATATCCTAGCATGATTCATAAAATATACATTTATTTAAAAGAATTGCTGCATTCATTACAGCTTTTGGGGTTATTATGTCAACCAGATAATAAAGTACACCTTCTCTCACATGGAAATGCTCACTCTGGGCATGAAAAGGAATCTTTATCACTGAAAACCTGGGCATTTGGGGGGAATTGTGCATTCTCTGTTTCAACATACTGGCACTTAGACATTTATTACATTCCAATGAAGACTAACTTGAACAGATCTGTCAGAAAGTTCTTTCTCAAACTCAGCAGAAAATTGTTACTCCCTGAGCCTGAGTTTTAATTCTGGAGAGCCTCATGAAATATACCCCATTCCCTTGTATGCAGCAATCCTTAAAGTCAGTTCTCAGATTGTCTCTGATTCTCGGATTTCTCTTCTAATTCTTAAATTTCTCTTCTAAACATCCCTAGTTCCTTTTATGTGACAAGATTCTGAGTCCTTTTTCCATGAAGCCTCCTCCCCCTGCCGTACAAAAAAACCTCCATGGCCAGCATCAGATTACATTAGATTTAAGGGGCACACTGAGACATACTGATCTTATCAGTCACTGAAACTTTTTTATTCACAAAATACAACTTAGGGGAAAAAACAACTTCTTAAGGTCATAAAATCTTTATTATCTAAGCAAAATTCAAGAATCAAATATATTTTATCTAAAGTGAAATCTTTGAATTCAAACCTCTTGTTGAAGCACAGGCTTGGCAAACTGAAGTTGATGAAGAAAACCAACATTTAATAACCCAGCTACTGCACATTAACTCATTTAATTCTCTCAATAACCCTAAAAATAGATATTATTGCTTACATTTTTTTAATTATCAACCCCATTTACAGATGAGAATGCTGAGGCTTAGTATGGTTAAATAGTCTGAACAAAGCATAGACATTAAATGGCAAGGCTAAGACTTAAATCCATTCCTATCCCATACTGCTTCCCATATATATCCTTATTAGGAAGATTTGAAAAGGTAACTGACAAGTTTCATCTTCTATGTGGACATGGCACCTCCTCAGTTCTGACTGTCCTCCTGGCTTAAGACACAGCCCTGATTTCTTCTACACAGATACATACACAGAACAGAGGTGGATCCTTGCTGTGTGGATGAAATCCTTTCTGGCGACAGGAAGAAATCTCCTCTAGTCCATGGTCAGTTAGTTTAAAGAACCCAGTTCTGAAATAAGAAAAGGTAGGCCTAGAATCAAGCAAAGATATCCCCCTACCAACCCCCAACACACACACACACACACACACCAGGGCAGAGCTCATTCTGAGACAGCTTCAAAAGTATGCTGGTTCATAGGCTCCTCTTGGTGAATGAATCAGATTAGAGAGAATCATTAGAGAATGACTCACCATTGCCACACTAGTTTTGCTGGGAGGATTCATAGTAAATATCAGGATTTGGAATGAAAAAGAATACTCTGAGATAATCTACTTAATTTTGAAAGTCTCTAACCTGTCACCAACTTACAGAAATTCCTACTGCTTCAAGTCAAACATTTCAAATTTCTTATGTCCCATCCTTAGAGAAGCATCTAAGTCATGGCTTAGATATATTTCTGAATAAGCACAGGATATGGTGCCTAAATGGAAGACTTATGCAACAGCCAATTAAGACCAGCAATTTATATATTTTATAGAGAGCCGGAGGATTGAGACCTTTTCCTTTGACACGCCTCCCCCACTTTCTCCTTGTAACCCTTAGAACCACTTGCCATGTACTTACTCCTGGAACTTGGGGGAGCAAACAATAGCTATAGACTCTGGCAACATCATCTGGTAGGAGCAGTGAGTGTGCAGGTCAACACTGGAGAGAAAGGCAGTCTGAGTGGGATGAGTCTGAGAAGAGAAAGAAAGTCAGCGACCCCTTTATAAGGGATCACAGTCGTCCTGGCCCACGAAGGGAGACAGAGCCAAATAGCATTCAATAGCTAGTCACAACCTCCTTTTCAAATACAAAACCAGTTTTAGCCATGTGGAGTAAGCCAGAAGTTCACAATAACCAGTGAACTTCCCTTCCAGTATTTTAACAAGTATAGTTTAACATGAGTATATGAAGTCTTATAATTTCTAACTGACCAAGACATTTTGACTCCTCACAAGCTGTCTTTTTTTTTTTTTTTTATAGAGGCATGTTTTTATTTATTTATTTATTATATTTGTTTGTTTGTTTATACATGCACTGGGTACAGTCAGAAGCGTGGGAGGGTGAGAGAATTCACCAGAGCCAGAGTGGGGAGCAGAGCAGGCAGAAGGACTGAAGTACACTGCTGAGGGGAGCAGCGGGTGGCAGGAGAGGTCTGCGCACCATGTGGGATCCTCCTCCGGTGGCCGGGGAGCAGCCGGGGATCGAACCGGCGCCGCAGAGGCCGCGGGCAGCTTCGCAACCCAGCACTCAACCGCTGCGCCACCGGGGAGGCCCCTCACAAGCTGTCTTTATACAATGGGGAGTCACCCATTCTGGTATAGGTGGTACCTGCTGATGGTATAATACTTCAGCATGGTAGAAGTCAAGGACTTAACAAATGACAGTTATATGAATGACTTTTCTTGCTGACAGAGGTGTTAAAATGTCAACCATGAGGGGGGCCTCCCCTGGTGGCACAGCAGTTGAGCACTGGGTTGCGAGGCTGCCTGCAGCCTCTGCAGTGCCAGTTCGATCCCTGGCCACCGGCGAGGGTCCCACAAAAAAAAAAAAAAGTCAACCATGAGGGGCCTCCCTGGTGGTGAAGGGGTTAAGTCGCAGCACTATGAAGCTATCTGTAGCCACTGCAGATGGAACAGTAGACCTCTCCTGTTTGCCCGCTGCTCCCCTCAGCAGTGTATTTTAGTCAACTCACCTGTTCTGTTCCCCACTCTTGTCTCTGGTGAATCCTCTCACCCCTGCCCCCGCACCACTGGCCTGTACCCGGTTCTTGTATGCATAAATAAATAAATCTTTAAAAAAATAAATAAAATGTGAACCATGAGTCTGGAGCTCTATAGCAAAAAGTTTACCAGCAAAAGGTTAAAGCTGTCCTATAGTAAAGCATGTCACCCGAAGATATAAGAAGCAGAGGCTGACTGGGATTTCAGTGGGCAGTTAAATCTCACAAAGGACCCTGTTTTGCTTGGGAAATGCTGAAGATACTTAAATTTGAGGGTAAACAACTAAAGCATCATCTAAATGTGCATTCAGCTTACCTAGTTTGTTTCCAATTATTCTATGTTTTATTGAGCACATTATTTGTATACAAATGTGCAAAACTATGTAATGACTCATGTTCATTTTAAAGGGGGTATGATCTTAGGTAACATGAACATAAAACAAATAACCCAAACCTAAAACAAAAGACCTCCAACCTCACTGACAGAAATGCACAGAAAATATATAAATAAGTATACTTGACTAGTGTTTTTAAACCTGCTATACAAAAAAAAAAAAAAAAGAAAGAAAGAAAGAAATAAAGCTCCTGAGGAGTTTGTCAAAAGCACAGGGTCTTGGGCCTCCCAGGTGGCGCAGTGGTTGAGCGCTGGGTTGCGAAGCTGCCAGCAGCTTCTGCAGTGCCGGTTTGATTCCCGGCTGCTCCCCGGCCATCGGAGGAGAGTCCCACATGGCGCGCAAACATCTGCCGCCCGCTGCTCCCCTCAGCAGTGTACCTCAGTCCTTCTGCCTGCTCTGCTCCCCGCTCTGGCTCGTGAATTCTCTCACCCTCCTGCGCTTCTGACTGTACCCAGTGCTTGTATAAATAAATAAATAAATCTTTAAAAAAAAAAAAAAAAAAAAAAAAAGCACAGGGTCTTGTGGCCCAGTCCCAGAAATAGCAGTCTAGAGAAGGAGTTTTCTTTTTCTTCTTTTTTAAGCTGATTAACTGATTATGTGCAGTTTCATCTGCGAAGCACCCCTCTATAAATGCTGTGACCAGCTCACTTGGGGAGAGATCTGTTACACAGGGACACATCAGCCAAGTGTTGGAAGCACATACATGCACAGGTCCTCAGGGGCCATGTAGGAACCCGGATGACATTTTGAGAAAAAGAGTTTCTGCTTGTTCATAATATGATCCTATAGGCTACCAGGGAGTAAAGGTTTGTACAAACACTTTTCACCTCATGGTTCTGCTGAGAATTCCAACTAGGAAGAGAAGAGGCCTAACACAAATCCATCAAGGCCTCTGATCTCAGGTTGGGTTAGCTAGAAAAACTTAACAGAGAGACACACAGCAGGAGATCAATAAATAATTGTTAAAGTGAATAAAAAAATTCCCTTGAGCCTCTGCTCCCTTATAACTACTGTACAGAACATCTTCCCCTTTCCTTCTCAGTTGAGTTTTTTAAAAGAATGGTTATGTCCACTGTGTCCATCATGCTGGGGAGACAGGAAGGTTATTTTTATGAAGAGAAAGCGATATACTAAGGGAGTGAAAAGGAGCAAGGAGAGTGAATGCTGAAGGCAGCCTGGGCACCTGGACAGGAGCAGAGTGGTCACAGGAAACATGCTGTAGAAAGAATTAATCTGTTTGTATTCTCTTGCTAATTTTATGATCTGAGCAAACTTTATGATCTGCTTTTTTTTTTTTCTTTCAGCTAAGACACAATAGGGGTGATTTATTGTACATTATTACATTCAGTCATAACTAAGAACAGAACTAGTCCAGAATGTCACAGGTCCAGGTCGAGGGGATAGAGCATTTGACTGCAGGTCCAGTTTGTAGAATCAAAAAGGACTGTTTTGGTGTCAGCAAGGTAGATCTCTCAAAGGTGGTCACAGCGATCTGATGGTGATGAATGCCTAAATCTATCGAGACAACTTCTAGATAGAACACAGCCTAACAATCTGTACCAGCGCTCCAGGCCTCCAGCTTTCCTTATTTCTGCTCCTGTGGGTTCCATGGGTGCATAGTTCTCAGTTTACTTGGACCTCTGCCTCATCTTTCTTCTTTTGTGCTTGAGCATATGCATTTGCTTTTTCAAAACCAGGCAAAATGAACTACTGAGTTTAGGGATGCCTGATAGCAAAACTATAAAGAATGAAAAGGAATTCCAGAAAAGTTAGGAAAGGGACTGCCTGTACCTGGGAGGACGTGAGATTGGGCAAGAGTGTGGTGGTGTGGGGGAAGCATGCTTCTGGTAAGGTTCTGTTTCTTGACTATGTTCTGTGTACATGTAGAAATTTGCTTAATGATTCATTAAGAGTACTTTTAGTTTATGTACTTTCTTATGTATGTCATATTTCAAATATAAAGGTTTTGAGAAAACAAAATCAAAACAAAACATACGTTCAAGCCTCTCATACTAAATAGTCAAGCAAACATTCTCTCAATGCAGCTACTCCTTAAGCCACCACCCATTCCTTTCCTTTCCTGTAGAGCTAGGCTCTTCAAAGGGTTAGTATACATTTAACTATATCACAATCTCTAACCCCACTATTTCTTAAATCCTTATAATGTACTCTTACCACTACAACTCCTCAATCAAGGTCATCAATGACCTCATCAAATCCAACAGGCTAGTTCAAGTTATCACTTCAGAGCTCTCTCCAATGTGTGGCATGGTTAACATCCTGAAATTTCTTCTTAAAACCTTCCTCTTCCATTGGCTTCTATGCCTTACACTATCCTCTTCTTTCTCTGATATCTCTGCTTCATTACTGACTATGCTCTCCTAGGTAGCCTGCTCGCCAAGCTACTGGTAAATCTCTTCTTGCTTTCCTCTCTCGCTCAGTTCCAAAGCTTCCAGGGTAAGCTCAATGCAGAGGACTCCCCAATCTCTTTCTTACAATAACCTTGCTTCCAAGATCCAGCCATATTTCCAACTGCCTAATAACTACCTCACTGATTTAATGTCCCACCAGTACCTTAAATTCAACATGCTCAGACCCGAGCACACCTTTGCCTCTCTTCCAAAGGAAGTTCTCCCTGGAGTCTGTTTCTATTCATGAGATGATTACTGACATCCCCATGAGTCAGGCCCTAAATCTCTAAGTCATCACTGACTTTTACTCATCTTCTTCTCTTATTTACTTTCCCATATTTGTCTTATTCCCAGATGCATTGCCATCGCCCTAACTCTCTTAAGCATTAGATTTTATAACTACCCTAATGTCTTAAGTGGTCTCCCTGGCTCAACCCTATCTTAAATCTATCTCTAGGGTAAATTTTCTGAAGTATGACTTTGATCATGTCACTGTTCTATTACAATAACCCTTAGGAGATCTCCAATTACTAAAAAGCAGAACTATTCTGCCTGTCTACCCAAGATCCTCCAGAACACGGCTCAAAAGCTTATCGACCACTATTTCCTGATATGAACCATAAACCCCAGGAAATTGGACTACTCAAGCCTCCAGGAACATAGTCCACCTATCCCAAAGTTGTACCCTCCAGATGGGACTTTCCCTTGGCCCATTTTGTCCAAATGATAGCAAATCATACTAACTGTGAGCCTTCTCTCCTCTGAATCCCACAGTTTGTACCTCTAAAGCGTTTGCATGTTTCGCCTCATGTGAAGGGTTACTACTTGTCTACTTGCCCAATCCCCCTTATGACACTAAAATCATATTTTATCCAAATTTGTATCTCTTGGCAGATAAAGGACACATTTTATATCCCCATATATTACAATGGGAGCTATACAATAAAAGACAAGTATTTATCTATAATTGCTCTGAAAAAAGTCACATGGGACTGCCTCATAGGTCAATACTTCCCAAATTCTAACATACAAATATGTGTCACCTTCCCAAACCAGAAATGAGCTGACCTCTTTGTAGGTAACCCTGTCACACAACATGAAAAGCAGCTTGGTCTATCAGTGAGGGATTGAAGAATAGAAATAATCTTCAGGAATGGAATTATATTTTACCTAAATATTAGCAGAAAATTGCAATAAGATATGCAGATTCTTGAAAATCACCTATATTAGCCACCCTTTGGTTTGAATTAAGGAGTATCCTGCTTTAATAAAGGCCAAATGCAAGGATCTTAATGTCTGTGGTTCATTTAAAATACTTTGATTTATATTCCTTTTAGGCACAGTTTCTATAACAATGTCCACATATAATCTAGGCCAGCATCCCATCACTATTCATATTCATAGGGAAATTGGGACTTTAGGGAAACAGGTTTGTTTTTATTTAAAAAAAAAAAGCACTAAGTACTTCTCAGATATCAATACTGGAATACAAGGAGTCAAATAGGCTAGGCAAGTCAAGCATGCATTCAATGGTGGGAAAAACAATTATGGAAATAATCTGGATACAATTCACTTTGCCAAGAGACAGAAAGAGCATTGAGTTGAACACATCATGAGAGAAGAGGAGGCTAGTCCTCTGAGAGCTTGAATTGCTTACATGAATCCAACCCAATGTGATGAGGCCCTGCTGATCCTGTATGAGAAAAAGTTCTTCTTCATTTTCGGTGTTGCAATAGTCAGATCCAGCACTTTGCTTGGGGACGAGAACGTGGGTAATGGTAAATTCATTCCTCATCTGTCAAAGAAGAAAACAGCTTGTGATAATTCCCTGGCACTTATGCAACCGCACTCTATCTTGGTAGTGGAAATTTAAAACACCTATACAATTGGAGGCCCTTCCCACTCCAAGGGATTACTGAGTCATCTGCTGCTCCCAGAGTCCCTCACCTCAGTGGTTCCCAACCTTGGCTGCTCACGCAGACTGCCTAGGGCACAATACAAAGCAGTAGATGCCCACAGCCCTGTGGGAATTTCCTGCTACAGCCAATTTGGTTCTTGAGAACTTCCAGATATACCATTTGTTTTCCCCTGCTCTTGCGGAAAGTAATTTCCCTCTCGCTGTTTCTCTAAGTTATTTTCATCCTTTTAGTAACGGCTTCTATAAATGTCTCCAGTCAAAGATCTTTCCTTCTCAAAATTCCTAGTACTCATATTGTACCTATTATTTTGCATGCTATTTATTTCTTGGTGTATATCTCTCATTTTTCGCAAATGCTTTGATATATGTTTTGTGGGTACATGCAACATGCCTTACATATTTTATGGTCCCAGGTCCTACTCATAAAGCAGGTGTTCAAAAAAGGATATACAGGGAATGACTGGCTTTTCCCTCCAAATTAAGAATTAGGTATTTCTTACTACTAGCATCCAATCAATCAATTCAATCTAAGGCACTCTGAAAAAATCAAATAAAGGGTTTCCAAATTTAAAATGACACTAGTTCCTTCTGTAGAGGGATCTGGACAGAGTAACTGAATCTGGAATTCTTCTCTGAGCATCATCGGAGACCAAAAGGGGAAGAAATGGTGTCAGCTCAGGAAAGAGTTTGAGTTTTACCAGTTTTCCACAGAGAATTCCACAGGTCTCCACTCCCCGGGCAGTGTTGGCACTGGCTAACTGGAGAAACTGAGGGCAGAGCCTTTCAGGTACAACCACGTGACGCAGCCCATCAATTGTAGGAACTACAATGAAGAAGGGAAAAGTCTAAGGCCATTTGGGAAGGAGCCTCCCCAAATAGACCTCAGAGTTGGCTGTGCTGAGAGAGCAATGCCAAATCACAGGGGTCCCCCCAACTTCAGGCAGTGAATGGGGATCTCACTCTAATGGCAGAACAAAAAGGATGGAAGTCTCCTCTCCAACCTCTGGCCATAGCAATCGGTGTACATTCTTTTAAGAATAGAACAAGGATTAATCATTGAAGTTAAGACAAGACTAAACAACTACTTAAAAGAAAGTTTCTAAGTTACTCAATAGTTCTCTGTCCCAATCTAATACAAAGGGGGCCTCCCTGGTGGTGCAAGGGGTTAAGACACAACCTATCAAGCTATTCACAGCCACTACAGCCAGCCAGGGAGCTGCCCAAATGGCACAGTAGACCTCCTGACTCGCCCCCTGCTCCCCTCAGCAGTGTATTTCAGTCAATCCACCTGTTCTGTTCCCCCCACTGTCTCTGGTGAATCCTCTCACCCCCCACATCTCTGGCCTGTATCCCAGTTCTTGAATGCATAAATAAATCAATCTTTAAAAAAAATCTAATACAAAGTACTAAAATATAACCTCCTCTTTTAACTGAACTTTTACTTCTTCTATTTCTTTTATCTCAGATAAGAATTTCAGAAAGTATGACTTTCAAAAAAATACACTGGTATATATTCTAGGTAGCAGAGAATAATATGGGTAACTATTTCTGAACCTACTCATTTATAATAAAGTTAAGATGCCAAACAAAACAACAAAAAACATATTCTGGGTCTCAAAAACAGCATGCATGAACAAAGTAGCTCATGAGTCAGCTTCAGATTGCCAAGAACAGACTAGTCCTTGAACACTAGGGAGAAACCTGATGAGAGTGCCAACAGGCTGACATTAGTGTGGATCTTTCAGAGTTACATTTTCATGGGGAAAAAAAAAGTGAGAGGGGATTTTCTGCTTCTGCACACCTGGCAGCAAGATCTGAACTGCTGTGGAGGTAACAAAGTCACAGGAGGAATGATGTGGACTTGCAGCCTGATGACAGCATCTGAGGATTCTGAGTTAAGGTTTGGCACAGACCTTTCCTCCTAATTCAATAATCACTTACAGAACATATACTAACTAGACAGTGGGCTCAGCCCATTGGGAACACAAAAATGAGTAAGACTCAAGCCCTAACCTACAGGAAATTAAACTTTAGTTATTATCAAGTGACTACACTATCAAGTAAATTATCTCAACTGTATTTTAGATACTAAGAGCTCTGGGAGTCTTAAGGAGATGAGAATCAATCTGACAAAAGAAAGAGGGGTCTGGAAAATTTCCAAGAAAAGCAGGGAAGGCTGAGATAGAGAAAGAAGAATTTTGGTCCAGGACAAATTTTAACAAAGCTCTTTGGGTAAGCTAGTCCTGGGACTGTATTGGGAACATGAGAGGCCAATTTGACCAGAAGATAGACTATTTAAGAAGGAACAGTACTGAGAGACAAGTCAAGTACAGGTGGAAAAAATCCTAAGGGTCAGGCTTCAGAGTCCAGGACCTTTGCCACTCTTACATTGTTTTTTCATGTGGATCCTCTGCAAAGCTGACTACCTTTAATGACAACTTGAAAACCCATTCCTATACCCCAAACTCCCCACCAAAAAAAACCCCAACCTATTTTAATGATGAAGGTATACTCATCATTATCGCTGCTATTACTGTTTTCTCAGATAACCATTTATGGGCGAGAGGAGGAAACATTGTCAATAGTTTTTATGGCTATGGTGAATTATCACTAACTATATATAGCTTTATCTTTTTTAAATATGTATTTTTGACATGGTTGTTCATTTTTATTTATTTATTTTATTTTTATATAAAGATTTATTTATTTATACAAGAACCGGGGTACAGGCCAGATGCGTGGGAGGGTGAGAGGAGTCATCAGAGAGAGAGCGGGGAACAGAACAGGCAGACTAATGAAATACACTGCTGAGGAGAGCAGAGGGCGAGACTGGAGAGGTCTGCTGCGCCATGTGGGACCCTCTCCGGCCGGCCAGGATCAAACCCACACTGCAGAGGCTGTGGACAGCTTCACAGCGCTGCACTCAACCGCCTGCGCCACCAAGGGAGGCCCTCATTGTTCACTTTTAAATAATGTTTGCCCCCCCCTTCCCCCACTCCCCCCAGGTGTAGTCCCCATAGATTTTTTTTTTTAAGATTTATTTATTTATTTATACAAGGGCTGGGATATAGGCCAGAGGTGCTGTGGGTGAGAGAATTCACCAGAGACAGAGTGGGGAATAGAACATTCAGATCAACCAAAGTTCACTGCTGAGGGGAGCAGCAGGTGAGCCAGGAGAGGTTTGCTGTGCCATGTGGGTTGCTCCCTGGCCAGCTGGGAATTGAACCCATGCTGCAGACAGCTTTACAGGCTGTATCTTAACCCCGTGCACCACTAGAGAGGTCCCCCACAGATCTTAATTAAGCATCTTCCAGATTAGGAATGCTTTCAGGGCAAGCACAATTCACAGCTCCTTTTAAATATTTTTAAAAAGTGAATTGTTGAATTGCAATGTGGTATTATAAATTTCAAATTTCCTTTACAAAGGAAGACCTTTATAAAAGCAGTATCTAATTCACTGAACACTTTAAATGTCTGTATAACCCTTAAAAGCTGGGGGCAGGCCTCCCTGGTGGAGCAAGGGATTAAGTCTCAGCACTATGAAGCTATCCACAGCCACTGCAGCACGATTTCGATGCCCAGCCAGGGAGCTACCCACATGGTACAACAGACCTCTCCTGTCTTGCCCGCTGCTCCCTCAGCAGTATATTTTAGTCAATCTGCCTGTTCTGTTCCCCACTCTGTCTCTGGTGTATCCTCTCACTTCCCACACCTCCAGCCTGTACCCCAGTTCTTGTATGCATAAATAAAGAAATCTTTAAAAAAAAATAAAAGCTGGGGGGGGGGTCTCAGTTTCAGGTTATAATTAGCATTTCAGAACACTGGCCTGGTCTCAGGTAACTTATATGGTTAAGTATAGGTCACTTTCACAACATAGCCTGTGTGAGAGAACAGAGTGGCAATACTAATCAAATGGGTTTCCTTGACCATTGCCCAATGGGTAGGATCATGGTGGCAATCTTAAGTTGAATCCCCCAGAAAGACACTCTGTTGGGCTGCAGGTGAGATGGGAGGGAACAGAAGCAAATGGACTTACTACTTTCTGAGTTGCTCAATGCTCCAGGTTTCAAGGACCTGTCCACCACAGGTGGCTTGACAGGCCTTACAGTTGTATTATTATCTGAAGGCTGTATGGATGAGGCATGTACCATGGGGAATGCCTCTGGGGAGGGTTTCTCCAAGTCAGGCACCAGTGGGCCACCTAGGCCAGGATCCACCTTCCCAAACTCCTGTACAATTTTCAGTCGCTCTTTTTCTAGCTCCTGGTTCCTAATCATCTCCTCGAAGGCATGGAACTGTTCCTGCTCCAACTGCTGCTGCTTTTGTTGGGCTATCCTCTGTTTTTCCTTTTCCAGCTCCTGTTGGATGGCCATGTTCCGGGCAAATTCTTCTGCTTCCTTCTTCTACAAAGAAAGAATAGGAGTTAGGCCAACACATGACACTCATGTGACTTCATGCCTCAATGGAACATGGTTTTTCTTTTCTTTTTTTTTTTTTAAGATTTATTTATTTATACAAGGGTATAGGCCAGATATGAGGGAGGGTGAGAGGATTCACCAGAGACAGAGCGGGGAACAGAACAGGTAGATTGAAGAAATACACTGCTGAGGGGAGCAGCAGGCGAGACAGGAGAGGTCTGTCACACCATGTGGGTATCTCCGTGGCCGGTGGGGATCAAACTGGCACTGCAGAGGCTGCGGACAGCTTCACAGCGCTGCGCCCTGCCAGAGAGGCCCAGAACAAGGTTTTTCAGCAGGGATATCTTCCAAAATTTACTTGTGCTCTGAACTGATTGCCCAAAACTGAATCCATGATGTCCTGGGTAGCTCTATACCCATGGGATATTGAACAGGTATAAGGTGCTATGTTGCCACCTTATACTTGTTCTGCAAAGACTGGCAAAGTCCCAATCCTCTCACACCATCCCCATGACACTAACACATTTCTTTACTGAAATCCTGCTGCAATGTATTATTTGTACGTTATATAATACATGTTTTTATTCTCTGTGCCATGTATAATCTGTATCCCAAGTAAGGCCATAAAACAGAACCAAATCCAAACTATACCTTATATGTTGGGGATCTTTATTGCATTTTAACCAAAATGAAGACTTTAACATTTTTCTGGTGATCAGTTCAATAGAGTGACATTTCAAACTACTGACTATCAAGTAATAACCTTTATTAAGATTTTCCCTCACTCAGTGCTTTAGAAATATATACTTCATAGTTCACCCTCTCTTGTCTTTCAACATTAGGGTCCAGAACAGAACTTAGCAGACAGCCACAAACCAGTGGAAGAATCTGTAGTGTATTTCACATCTGATGCAGACTATCACTAGTACTTTGGGAGTTTTCCCATGTTTCAGATTCTTCCAACAAGACACCACTTAAAACCAGCTAGAGAAAAAATCCAATTGTCATAAACAGACATAATCTGTTTCATTGTTCTGATGTTATTGTTCTACATATAATAGCAATAGATTTTTCTGTCCCTTAAGTCATCCTCCAGGACAAGCGGGCTAAATCTGTGTTGGAATTTTCTATATAAACAACTATGTTCTACTTTGAATTTCTGGACTTTGTGTGGTAAAAATTCACATAAAATAGTGAAATGTCATATTGCAATTCCAAGGCACAGTCTAAGAAACTAAAAATAATCTCAGGCCTCCCTGGTGGTGCAGGGGTTAAAGACAGTGCTATTGCCAGCCACTGCAGCATGAGTTCAATCCCTGGTAGGCCAGGGAGCTACCCACATGGCGCAGCAGACCTCTCCTGACTCGCCCACTGCTCCCCTTTGCAGTGTATTTCAGTCAATTCGCCTGTTCTGTTCCCCCCACTCTGTCTCTGGTAAATCCTCTCACCCTCCGCACTTCTGGCTTACACACCAGTTCTTGCATGCATAAATAAATAAATCTTTCTTTAAAAAAAAATAAAAATAAATAATCTCTCCTTTTTTTTTTAAACTGTTGTCTACTCAC
Organism: Talpa europaea; assembly: GCF_964194135.1. Lineage (NCBI taxonomy): Eukaryota > Metazoa > Chordata > Mammalia > Eulipotyphla > Talpidae > Talpa > Talpa europaea. Next base: position 54,663,675 of record NC_140072.1, read on the forward strand.
CTTTTCTTCATTATATTCTGCATATTCTTTGGTATATCGTTTTAACAGTTCTGCCTTTAGCTCTTCTGCTTTGGGAAATGCAATCTCCTTTAATTTCTGAGACCCAAAACAAAAAACTGAGAATTAGAATAAGTGTCAGCTAATAAGTAGAGAAGTAAAAAGACTTCAATCAAGTTGGTCATGAAGACAATGTTTCCAAAATTGATTTAAAATACCCCTTATAGGGCCTCCCACTGAGTTCCATCCCTGGCCACTCCACACTGAGTTCCATCCCTGGCCAGTAACCCACATGGCACAGCAGACCTCTCCTGTGTCACCCACTGCTTCCCGTATTTCAGCAAATCTGCCTGTTCAGAGTGCTCTGCACTCTGTCTCTGGTGAATCCTCTCATCCCCCACCCCCACACCTCTGGCTTACACCCCAGTCCTTCTACACAGAAAAAACAAAACAAAACAAACAAACAGGGGCCTCCCCAGTGGCGCAGCGGTTGAGCGCTGGCTTGCGAAGCTGCCCGCAGCCTCTGCAGTGCCGGTTCAATCCCCGGCTGCTTCCCGGCCACCGGAGGAGGGTCCCACATGGCGCGCAGACCTCTCCTGCCGCCCGCTGCTCCCCTCAGCAGTGTACTTCGGTCCTTCTGCCTGCTCTGCTCCCCGCTCTGGCTCTGGTGAATTCTCTCACCCTCCCGCGCTTCTGACTGTACCCAGTGCATGTATAAACAAGAAAACAAACAAACAAACAAACAAATAAATAACATGCCTCTATTTAAAAAAATAAATAAATAAATAATAAACAAAAAACAAACAAAAAAACAAAACCCCCTACTATACCACACCTACTCTGTAATGGGTCCTGTAAAAAGGCCTGTCTCCTACTGCTTGGGTGTACACACCACTACTTTTACCTTTAAGTCAGTTTGTGCTTCTCTGAAGCTCTCAGATAGGCAACAGTGAAAATGAAGACCCACCTTTACTGTGTCTTTCTTTTCTGGAATGACAGCAGATTTGTAATCTCGATGCTTTGGTAGTTTCTCAATAAAGAGCCTAAGAGAACAGATCAAAATGATAATGCAAAGAAAATTTCCAAAAAAGACTCTGAAATAATGCAACTCTCTTAAACTGCCACACCTGTGTACTGGGTTTCTGTACTTGCAGGGAGAGGTAACAGACAAAGTGGGAAGATCATGTTTCCCACCCATCCTTTTCCCTGTAAAGAACAAAAGAGTATATCCTTCACCTCCCAAATCAGGTGTGCAGCAGTAAGCACCAGATTCCTAAAACAAAAAAGATGGGTGGGAAAATGCCTATTCTGTGCCCAGAAATGTACTTCCAAAGAGATTCTTTTTTAAATTATTTATTGAGGTATCATTGGTTTTCAATACTATATGGGACTTAGAAGACTAGGTTCACACCTCTTCAGATCTGTTACCACACAACACATACCACTAAAGTACCCACAGTCCTCCACCATAGACCATTGGGCCCCCACTCTCATTGTTCCCACCCTACCTCCCTTCTAGTAGCCTCAATTCTTCAGTCATAATTCTGGGTTTGTTTTGGTTTAGCTTTGTCTGTTTCTTTGTTTTGTTTCTCTATACTCCACACTCCATGTATGAACATATAATCCAGTGTTTGTCTTTCTTCTTCTAATGCATTTCACTAAGCATAATCCCCTCTAGTTCCATCCATGTTGTTGCAACTGGCAAGATATCATCTCTCTTTACAGCTGAGTAGTATTCTATTGTCTTTATATACCACACCTTGTTTATCTCCTCATCTGTTGTTGGGTGCTTAGGTTGTTTCCATAACCTGGTATTATAAATAACACTCCATGAACACAGGAATGCATAGTCTGTCAAATTAAGAGTTTTTGCATTCTTTGGATAAATACCAAGGAGTGGAACTGCTGCATGATATAACTATTTTAAATATTTTCTGGTTGTGATGTGATAGATTTTCAAAGGAAAGGTCCTAGTCACAAAACTCTCCAGAGAAGAGTTCGGGGACCAAGTGCAAGAGGCTAAGAGAAAAGTCATGTTTCCTTACTACCCCTAGAACCAGTGTAACTTTGGATTATTTTTCCCCTGTGGGAATCATGTTCCTTCAAAGGAAAATATTCTGTACATCATACCAAACATTGAGATGCTAAGATAGTGCATACATTGTATATGTAGAATACATGCTGGTTACATGTATAATGTGCATTATGATCTTTGATGAAAAGTTCTTAGAGAAATATATGATAGATTTTTCTCTTTCAGTTCTTGTTCTTGGTTGTAAAGCCCAGAGGGAAACATAAACTGAATCAATTCATAGACTTCTAACATTTATGATTATCTGAGGGAACAGTGAAAACAAACAGGAATTCAGTAACTTGTCACAGTCCAAAGTGACAGAATCAGATTTTCAATGCCAGGAGACTGGCTTAAGAGTCTACTTTTTAAGCCACTATACCATACTACCTCCACATGGCTCCTGGAATGTGTAGAATTGTTGGAGGATTCTGAACAAAGATGTTTTTTAACAGAATTAAGTGGCAATAAATAAATTGAGGGTAGCTTGCCAACAGTCCGAAAATACTATACTGTAGTTGGGATAAACTAACTCTTTGCTACTTTCTGTCCATGGGTATGAGTAAATGGAGCAGAAAGCCCAGCACGGGGAAAAGAGGGCACTGTCCACCAAAACAAACCCTTTGTAGATGAGCCCTTCTCCTTTACTTCCATACTAGGTACATGAAAATTTCATTTCAATCCAATTTGACAAGGCCCCTGGGGCACAGATAAATTCTAAAGTCAAAGTGATTGTAGGGCCTCCCTGGTGGCACAAGGGGTTAAGACGCAACCTATGAAGCTATCCACAGTCACTGCAGCAGGAGTTCGATCCCTGGCCAGGGCGGTGACCCACATGGCGCAGCAGACCTCTCCTGGCTCGCCCGCTACTTCCCTCAGCAGTGTATTTCAGTCAGTCTGCCTGTTCTGTCTCCACTCTGTCTCTGGTGAATCCTCTCATCCCCCACACCGCTGGCCTGTACCCCAGTTCTTATATGCATAAATAAATCTTTAAAAAAAAAACCACCCACAAAACAGGGCCTCCCTGGTGGCACAAGGGGTTAAGCACCGCATTATTAAGCAACTGCAGCCTCTGCAGCACGAGTTCGATCCCCGGCTGGCCAGGGAGCAACCCACATGGCAAAGCAGACCTCTCCTGTCACCTGCTGCTTCCCTCAGCAGTGTGTTTCAGTCAATCTGCCTGTTCTGTTACAACTCTGTCTCTGGTGAGTCCTCTCACACCCCACATTTCTGGGCTGTACCCCAGCTCTTGTATGCATAAATAAATAAATCTTTAACCAAAAAAACCAAAGTGATTCTAAAAATCTTCCCTTTGGGCTCATGAAAAAGATAAAAAAAAGCTTCCTTTAAGTCTGTATTTAAAACAAGTACAGTGGGCCTTCCCTGGTGGTGCAGGTGGTTGAACACGGCACTGTGAAGCTGTCCAGAGCCTCTGCAGTGCTGGTTCGATCCCCGGTAGCTGCGAAGCAACCCACATGGCGCAGCAGACCTCTCCTGCCTCGCCTGCTGCTCCCCTCAGCAGTGTCTTTGGTCTGTCTGCCTGTTCTGCTCCCTGCTCTGTCTCTGGTGAAGCTTCTCACCCTCCCGCGCATCTGGCCTGTACCCCAGTTCTTGTATAAATAAATAAATAAATAAATAAATCTTTTAAAATAAATAAAAGAAGTACAGATTCACTTCTTTAACCATAAAGTCCTGAAGAGAATATTAAGATAAATAAGACATAGTTCTTGTGAACAAGAGACTTATAAAGCAGAAGCTGTCTCATGCTGGCTCTAAAAACCACAGTACATGTTTCAGTAGGCTGATGTGTTTTGTACTGAAGCATTAATCACTCAAGAAAATATCATGTCATATAAACACCACACTTTGTTTGCTTCTGCTTTCAACCTATATAAAGTCCCTGAGGCCAGAGAGTTCTATGTCTCATGCTTCTTTGAATACTCCTTGAAAGCCTTACTATTCCTTGTATAAAGGGGCACTCAATAAAATGTCTTGAAACCTTTGGATGAGCTGAGTTAAAAAAATGACAAAGCAAAAAAAGTTTATCGAATTGGCTAATTTATACAAAAGTAAAAACGTAAATATTTTGCTTACTCGCATATAAAAAACCAAAACAAGCATATATGGAAATTAATAAAAGTAAAGGGTAGAGAAAATAGGGTAGATGAGACAAGAATGGGAGTGTAACTTTTTGCCAGATACCCTTTTAAATTATTTAGACTTTACTAGAATAGAATCTAGTTTATAAGAAAAGATACAACTTCCAGACCTGTACATGAATACCTTTCCCTTGCTTCAGCAACTTTGGTCAATTCTCTGCATGGGGACACATGGAAAAAAGGGTCTTCTAAAAGCAGAGAATGGGTAACATAACCCCTTGCCCATACGTGTGGTGGTTCAAAGTGAGGCACTGGAGTCACCTGGTTGGGCTCAAATCCCAGTTTGGTCATTGACTAACTGTGTGAGCTGGGGCAAGTAATTTCATCGTATCTTCCCCACCCCCTGTAACAGGGTGGTCCCCAGGAAAGGGGGAGGTTCCCTGCCCCACCCAAGGGAGGGTGGAGCTGAGCAGGAAGAGGAGAAGCTGCAGAAGAGACTGAGGAAGGAGCAGGATGGAGCCAGAAGGAGACCTGGAGGAGGCGCATGGAGCCTAGAGACATGTGAAGAAACTGCGCTTGTCTTTTGGTCATGGACTAGGTGACACAGATGTGGGTGAGACCCGTGGGGAGGTGACAATGGCAGCTTTTATCTTGATGTTGATTTTGCTCCTTTCCTTCCGGGCTTGTCTGGTTGTTTCTGGCCCTTTTCTGTGGGTCCCCACTGGAAGATGCTTTAGACTTGTGGCAGGCTTTGGGGCCTTGCTCTGGGCCAGTCCCATTTGGATGGACTTTTACCCACGAGGGGATGGGTAACTTTGGGTGCTTCATTTAGAAACTAGATTCTTTGCCTTACCTGTATTGTTTCCTAATTAAAGTTCCTTCCCATTAAAGTCTCCTATGTTTTGTGTTGATGCAGCGGATGGCAGAACCCATTTAGAATAGGCAGGTTTGCGGGGCTTGGGCTGCCCCTCTCCCTGTCCTATAACACCCCCAGTATCTTTATATATGTATAAATATAAATATCTTTATATATGTATAAATATATAAATTATATATATAAATTTATATATAAATACATACATATAAATTATATGTATGTATTTATATATAAATTTATATATATAATTTATACATATATAAAAATTTATATATGTATAAATTATATATAATAAGACCTAATAGGGCTACTGGGATGCTAAAAGAGATTTAAAAAGTAATAATAAAGAGCTAGCACAGAGCTTAGCGCATAGCCAGCATCTGTTACATGATTAAGATTTTTTGTTACTAACGAATAAACAAAAAAATGTGAGCAAGAAGAGATAAAGATACTAACATCAGAGCTAGAAACATTATAGGTATAGAATAGCTGTGGCCCAGATGTATACTGTTCTCTGAGGTTATATCTAGTTACACACAGTCTGGAGAGAAATGCACCAAAGCAAACAAAGGTTCACTGGCAAAAACAACCTAACAGAATAATGGAAGGAAAAAAAGGAAATACAAGAAAAGCAAATACAAAAAGTGAATAAATATATGAAATGGTGCTCAACTGTACTTAAAATGAAAGAAACTAAATTAAGATGAGATACCATTTTCTTTTATCAGATTAGCAAAGACTTGAAGGTTGATTATAACCCCTAGGCAAGGGTGCAGGAAGATGCGTATTCAATGCGCTCTTAAAAGGACTGTAAATTGAGAATTCTTTTTTCCTTAGGGGGAGGGAGGAAGGTAGGAGACAACTACTCAAAATTTAAAACATGGTTATTCTCTAAACTCACAATTTCCACCTCTAGGAATTTAACCTAGAGATCATCACACAACAGTACAGAGATAAATGTATGAGACTACTCAATATAGCATTTTTCATAAAAGTAGGAAAAACTGAAAACCTAAATGTCCATCAACAGGGGATTATTCAATAACTTATGGTATACCCAAATGTGGAAACAACATACTCATTCACTCAGCAAATATTTACTGAGCATGTACTATGGGGTCCAGCATTGTTCTAAAGGCTGGGGTCAAAAAATTCCGCTCCTCTCCAACCCTCCCCGGAGTGTATATTACAATGGAGGAACAGAAAAATCAACAAAACAAAAAACATGTAGGCCCTCGAGGTGCTAGGAAAAGGTAATTAAAAGGGAAGAGAGAGGTTGAAATTTTAGATAGGGCGGCTTTAGGAAGGCATCCCTGAGAAGGTAGTATCTGAGAAAGGACTGGAAGAAAGTGAGCCATAAAGAGATTTGGAAGACTGTTCCAGGCAGAAGAAATAGCAGAATGAGGCAGAATGAGATGGATCGGTATGTCCTGACATAGAAAGATAAGACTGTTAAGAAAGCAAGTTGTAAAATGGAATTTATTATATGATCTCATTCATGCTTTAAGGAAAAAAGATAAATAGGGAATAAATATTTCTTTGTACAATGAAAAAGCAGTGATTATCTCTGGGATGCAACATCTCAGTTTAATGTCTTCCTTTCCATATAGGTCAGAAAAAATGGTTTTAATCAAGAAGAAATATTAATTTTGTGTACTAGAAATAACTAATTCCAAAATTCAAGCAGAAATTCTACAACATGTGGGCCTCCCCGGTGGAGCAGCGGTTGAGCGCTGGGTTGCGAAGCTGCCCACAGCCTCCGCAGCAGTTCGATCCCTGGCTGCTCCCCGGCCACCGGAGGAGGGTCCCGCATGGCGCGCAGACCTCTCCTGCCGCCCGCTGCTCCGCTCAGCAGTGTACTTCGGTCCTTCTGCCTGCTCTGCTCCCTGCTCTGGCTCTGGTGAATTCTCTCACCCTCCCACGCTTCTGACTGTACCCAGTGCTTATATAATAAATAAATAAAATAAATCTTTAAAAAAAAAAAAAAAAGAAATTCTACAACATGGATGTATTAAGGAATGTCATTTCATTTCTCCCAATCTTAAAAGTTAATCAGCAGAGCAAGCATGATCACAGATAAAAACAACCTTTAAATCCCAACCTCAGAGGTAAACATTTTCAACACAGGTGACAGTGCAGCTTCAGAAAGGAAGCCTACATTGTAGGAGGCTCCCACAGCAGGCAGGAATTGCCTACTTACTCTTACTCCCTTCTATGTAGCTACTCAATGACCATAAAAAGCTGTAAAAGAATCCACTGCCTGGATTATTGTCCGTGCTCATCATGAAAATATGTACTGATTTAATATGCTAAAGATCCTTCCTGTACACTGGGGTCTGCAAAAGGCAAAGCATTCCTACTTTGGAGGGGGGAATATGCGTGAGATCACGGAGATGCCTGAACTGCTCCCAGAAAAAGGACTTGCCCTTTAAAACCCTCTATTCAAGTAGCCTCAAAAGGTCATTTGGGTACACCAATGACTTTCTTGATGAGGGGGCAGGGAAGGCAGAAGAATGGTGGGGGAGATGCCTGCCCTCCCCCTTCCTCACTCCTCAGTGGTACTAACTGCCAAAGTGAACCACCCATTCTGACAGGAATATATACCAAGAAAAATGTGGTATAAACAGACTGATTAACACTTATCTAGAACTTTTTTGAAAATTCTAGGTTTTGTCAGTTCACAGAATCAGAATCATCCCCCTATTTAATCCCTTTTCAATACCATTCTTCCCACTCAGTAAATGGACCAGTGCATCCTAAGTTATATTAGGCAGAAACCTAAGGTGAACCTTTATACCATATTCTTTCCCATTCTATATCTGTTGAGTCTTGTAGACTTTACCTCCAAAATACCACATCCATCTGCTTCTTTCTAGGCTGCCATAGTCTTTCAAGACACCAGCCGCCCTCCTGGACTGTTTAAGTTTCCTAATTAATCCCCTGCCTTTTCTTAAGACTCCCTCTACCATTTACCACACAGTAGCCAAAATTTGTATTTTTAAACTATAAGAGTAGGTCAAAACCTGACTTAAAACTAGCATTTTATCTACTGCTCTCAAGCTTTCATGATAAAATATAAGCTTCATGACTTGGTCCCTCTGCCTTTCTGATCTCATCTGCAGTCATTCTCCCTCCTCTCTTGTTACACTCTAAACCCAATGATCTTCCTCCATCAGAACACAGGAGGGTCTTTCCTAGTTAAAAGTTTCTGAGTGTAATTACATCTGTTTTTTTTTTTAAGGTTTATTTTTTTAATCATATAAGAACGGGGCTACAGGCCAGAGGTGTGTGTGTGAGAGGATTCTCCAGAAACAGAGTGGGGAGCAGAACAGGCAGACTGACGGAAATACACTGCTGAGGGGAGCAGCAGGCGAGGCAGGAGAGGTCTGCTGCACCATGTGGGTGTCTCCCTGGCCGGGGATCAAACTCGTGCTTCAGTGGCTGCGGATTGCTTCATAGGTTGTGTCTTAACCCCTTGCACCACCAGGGAGGCCCTAATTACATCTGTTTTAAATGCTCAGCCCTTTGCTCTTGAAATGACCAAATCTATTTGTATCATTCGAATCTCAGTTTAAATCTTATCTTCTCAAGCAGACCTTTCCTGACCACTCCATTTATTAGATACCCTTCGTTATTCTCTGTCACAGCACTCTCTTTGGTCCTTTCATAGTGCTTTTCTCATTTTGTGACTTTATCTTTATTTTCTAACCTATTTATTTATCTTCTCCCAAAACTAGAAAGATATATCAGTAAGGGCAGGAGCCATTTTACTCCCTATGGATCCAAGACCTACAGCAGGGTCAAGCAGATAGTAGGTATACACAAAGTACATTTGGTGAATGAATACTGTCCTTGCCCTCACAGCACTTTCTATGATGGACAGGACCTAGAAGACCCTTCAGAAGTTCCCTGGTAGAATGATTCCATGATTCTACTTACCTCTGTCAACCATGAGTCCCCAAAGAAACTGTGCCCCTGGGTCTCATTCTGGGAGAATGAACCACAAGATTACTACAAATAATACTACTATTTCTACCAGAAACAGATTATCTGAAGAGAATAGCCAAAGAAACATTTCAGGACAATAAATAGTCTGCCTCCTGTGCCTGGTAATAAACCTAACAGCAAAAGGGTGAAAAGGTATTTATAATTCTAAAAAACAATCAACACTAAGGCCATATGACTGTATGATGGCATGGAAGGACTTGCAAGATCCTTCCAGGAACAACTGCTATTTCTAAACTTAAACAAACAAAACAACCTAGCAGTCCCTTTTCTCCACCCTCTAGTCATAACGTAAATCCTAGACAGTCCACGCTTACAACTACTTTCCTTATAGCATTGGTGCTCAACCAGGTACAACTCTACCCTCAGAGAACATTAGATAACATCAGAGACATTTTTGGTTGTCCCAACCGGAGAAGATGTTCCTGGCATCTACTGGGTAGAGAAAAGGATGCTGCAAAACATCCTACAATGTGCTCCCGCTGCTCCCCTCAGCAGTGTGCTTCAGTCAGTCTGCCTGCTCTGTTCCCCACTGTCTCTGGTGAATCCTCTCACCCCCGCATCTCTGGCTTGTACTCCAGCTCTTGTATGCATAAATAAATAAATAAATCTTAAAAAAAGGGGGGGGCTCTTTGGTGGCACAACGGGTGAAGTACCACACTATGAAGCAATCCGCAGCCTCTGCAGCACGAGTTCGATCCCCGGCCAGCCAGGGAGCAACCCAGATGGTGCAGCGGACCTCTCCTGACTTGCCCGCTGCTCCTCTCCGCAGCATGCTTCAGTCAGTCTGCCTGTTCTGTTCTCCACTGTCTCTGGTGAATCCTCTCACCTCCCGCATCTTTGGCCTGTACCCCAGCTCTTTTATGCATAAATAAATAAATCATTTTTTTAAAAAAAAAAAGTTCTACAATGCAAGGACAGTGCCCACAACAAAGAATTATCCCAAAATGTCAATGACACCAAGGCTGATAAATCCTGCTTCAGAGTAGCTTATGATCAAAAATGTAATGTTATAAAACTGATATGCATAAATCATCTCTGAAAGGACATATAACAGGCACTGTCCTTGGGAAGGGAAACTGAGAGCTTGGGGGAAAAGAAGAATGGTAGGAGATTTAGTTTTTAAATATGTATATCCTTTGGTGCCTTCTGAGTTCTGTACCATGTGTTACCTCAAAAAACAATAAAAATAGTCAGTATAACTCAAGACTATTATCTCAAAAGACTATTTTTAACTTATAGAACATTACCAAATGGAAAGCAAAAACAATGGGACCTATCATATAGAATGAATCCTGAATTAAGAATTAGAAAATCTGGTGTTGTCACTCCACACTGTGGAACAAAGCATATGACCAAACCCTGAGCTTGTTCCCCATATGCAGGGTGGGATGATGGTATGCCCTATTCAACGCACACGAAACTGTGAAGAGCCAATGACACAATGCAGGGAAAATACCTTACAAACTATTAAGAGACACAAAATTCACTGAAATTATTTTTTCTACTAAAAGGCCCTGGTATTATGAAAGAAAAAGACTAGAAGTTATAGACTAGAACCCCCTTAAGATTATCCTCTTGCTAAATCATTTCCTTACTCATCATTTTACTGTCACTGGGGCATTAGAAGTTGTTTCTGGTTAACTGAGTTGAAATCTTCTACCCTAAAATGCTAAGCAACTCAAAGGAAAACTTTTATTATGATGAGCCACAGAAAATGTGGGAGGTTAATACTTATTTGATGATTTCCTGATGATGGTAAAGGTTAAGAAGAAAAAGCTTTTCTCTGAATCACTCAATTTGCTACAAGGTAAGTAGAGGTGAGGACTATTGGCTCTGCTAAACCTCAACAATAATCTTATGATTGGCTGCCATAACAGAGAGAAGACAGGAAAAACATTCACCAATACAAAACAGTTTAACCACCAATTCTTTTATATAACAGCTGGGCCATGTGGGCACAGGCCAAAGAGCTAGGTCTCTTACTCATGAAATTACTGAGTCATGAGAATAACACTTTTAGTACTCATGCTTTGAGTGGCAAGGACAGTCAACATGTAGGAACTGGGAACAAAAATGATTAATGCTAATGATGTAAAGTTCTCTAAGCAATTCTGAGCAAAGAAAATGAGCACAAGAGCAGAATGAGTGAGGCATCAGTCACAGGAAAAGAAAAAGGCAAGTGGAGGTGTCTTACGTGATATACTTGTTATAGAGGATGAAGGCATGTTCAATGTTGCCTTCCTCGGAGTAAATGGATGCCATGCGGATGATCTCCATCCCAGAGCGGAAGTACCGACGGGGTGGAATATCTTCGTTTACCTCCACTGCGCTACCCATGAGGGAGAGAGCCCTCACCCGGTCTTCGGGTGGGAGGCTCACATCTCCATGGTCAGTCATCAGGCCCAAAAGTTCTGAGACAGGAAAAAGAAAAAAGATGGCATCAACACCATGCCATAACCCCAGCACATACACGAAAGTTGAGACCCTTAAAGAAGTCCACATCACAACGATGAAAGAATTGGCACTCAAAAACCCATAATCCTTTTACCATAATTAGGTGGTACAAGGAATTTTTACCCTTCATGCCAACCATCCCCTATCATTAGGTGTCCCTGCCCTGAGCACTATAGAGGGAGGAACTGCATTTTATGTTTTTATATCATGATTACTCCTGGCAACCTCTTCCATCTACCCTATACCTGCAGAGAATACTGGATGAATTTCGTGACTCTTAGCAGATCAAACTCTTCAGGTTTGATAATTTTTATTTAATTTAACAATAACTGATGTTTTTCTGTGTTGTACTCTTTCATATTTGAGCACAAAGTTAGTTAGGGGAACTAACTTTGATCCAGGACTGACAGCTCATAATCCTAATTTTGCTCTAAAACACCAGTCAATCTACATCATCTCATGACAAGGAATTTAGATCTTGAAAACAAGTTACTCAAAATTTTATCTTCCAGACTAAGCACTCTTTGAACAAAAGGGGTCAAAGACAACTTGGAATGCAAAAAAAATTAATACTACAATCTTAACAGATAGTCACTGTTAGAATCAGATTCGAACTTTCAGTCAAGTATCACTCTACATCATCTCAAAAAAGAATTGGGTATTCGAAACACAACCTAACCGTATCTTAAGAATACACAATTTAGGAATTCATTCCAGGCCTGTATCAACTGATCCCAGTTTGTCTTTTTTTTAAAAAAAAATTTTTTTACATAATTCTTACATCATTTTTCATTTTTGCACAATGTATGCATTTTCATTTTGGTTATATTCCCCATACAATTGCACCCCCCCTTATTTTGACCCTAATCCTTCCTCTCCCCGACCACCCCCCCCCCACCATTTTGTCATTTCAATCTTAAACCTTACTCATTCCCAACAGAGATCTTTTACTTCAGTCAGTATTTTGTTCTGCCCAGAAATTCCCACATTTCCATTTCACTTGTGTTTTTCTGCTTTCCACTCCCTCCCTCCCTTGAATACAGTCTTCTCTTGGCCAATACTCTCTCCCGGTCAGTTTCTCCAGTTTCCTCTCTAAAATAATACAAAAGCTGTGAGGACTACCACGGACGCAGAGGTATCCATTCCATCTTCCAAAAGCCTTTTGGGCTCAGAAAGCAAGGAGCAAAATTAAACCTCCCTAAGTATTATCTAATTGGTAAACTCAGTCAGAGCCCATGAAAGCTAACTGAAGCAGAGGATGCTTATTGCACGTCAGCACCTCTCCCGGACTTTCCAGAAGGTCTTTGGGGTCAAGAATGGTACCCCACCCGTGGCCAGCAAGCGGTGCCCGGGACTACAGGGTTAACCAACACTCCAAGGAGGAGATGCAGAGCCCACAAACAACGGGGGAAAGTGGCGTAAAGACTGAGGGGAGACCAGGAGACGAAAGGAAGCAGCAGGAACAAGCTGAGGGATATATACAGTGAAAGGAACTTTGTGACAACTGCTCGATGCCCCTTTCTTTAAGGCACTCTAGCCAAATACGTAACAGCGAAATCATTCAGGGTTTTCGGGTCTTTCCAGTGAGGTAGGCGGGGAAGCGCCGGGCCCAGCTGAGGGCCGGAGCCGTCTGGGCCTCACGCGGCGGGCCCGGCAGGGGCGCGGGGGAGGAAGGGCTGCGGGCTCACTCACGGCGGCCGCATCCCTCAGAGTCCGGCCAAGCTCAGCGGCCCCGCCGCCCACCACTTTCCCGGGACCCTACCCCACCTTTTCCCGCGGACGACTCTCGAAGCTTCCGGAAACGTCACATCCGACGCCCGCCCCGCCCTCTCTCGGAGTCTGTCACTTACAGTCCCATGAATTCAAGGTACTGGCTAGGGAGCTGGTGGGCGGGGCTAACACCAGCACCTGCGGAAAAACCGACCAATGAGGAGAGAGCTTGACGGCGGACATCTTGGTAAGGGAAAATCAGCCGGAAAGGAGGAATCAAGTGGTTAAAGGAACCAGTGACCCAGCTAACTTGTTTTTAGGTGTGGTTTTTGTTTTTGTTTTGAGGCGGGGGCGTTTGCGAAGGGCCTTAGGGGGTCCTGTCAGGTAGCCTCTCCATCACACTCACACAAACCCGGCATTCAAGGAGGAATTGCTAGCTAGGTTCTACACCAGAAGAAGGGAAACTGCGTTTTTCAGCTTGTTACTTTTTACAAAACAAACAACTTCCTGTCGCACTTGGAATAAAAATCCAAAATTCAGTTTACAGAATAAACCCACCCCTGCTGCCTCTCTGACCTCACCTCCCATTTTCTCCTCCTTGTTAATGACTCTGCAGTCATACTGTCTGAATATCAGATGCTCCACTCAAGACCTTGCACAGCTATTTCCAATTTCTGGGATGCTTTTATCCAGATCTTCACTTGACTAATTCTATCCTTTCATTCTTTTCTTAGTTCGTGTGTCACCTTCCTAGAGAACCTCTCTGACCTCTTATTCTAAGTAGTCACCCATTCCCACTTGGTCCTATTTTAATTCTTTTTATATTTATCACTACTATCTGCCATGGTCTGGGCTGTTTATTATCTCTCATTCCTCAGTAGAATATATTCTTCAGGAAAACTGGAGCTATTTCTAACTTACTCAGGGCTTTATCCCCAGCACCTAGAACAACTTGGGACTCCAGACAACCCTCAATAAATGTCGTTAGATGATGCTGGTCTCACTCTCCCCCAAATGAGTTATATGAATTGGTATCTGATTACAGTTATAAGTAAGAAGATAAGAAAACACACACACACACACACACACACACACACCCCAGTGGCCATTATGCTCTTAGGTCAAATCTTCTTAGAAGGCATTTGGAAACAGCAGCAGAAAACCTCCAAGCCTAGATGCCTGCATTATTTGAGCAGTTATTGAGTTCCTATCATGCTCATGGCTCTATGTCAGGTGATGGATCTGCTATAATGAAGAAAACTCAATTCCTCTGTGTAAGCTATGATGGATGAGGATTTAGAGCCATCAGAAGGGAAAAAAAGTCTTTCAAAGATGAGTGCATTTCCTCAGGGAGATGTTAGTTGAGCTCCATATATTGGGACACTAAAACAGATTATCTTAAAAGTAGTTTGGGATGGGGAGTAATCTGAAAGCAGAAATGCACTGTGTACTAAAGATAAATTATTCATGTTACTAAAATCTTACCTGTGAGGGGCCTCCCTGATGGCACAGGCGGTTGAGTGCAGCACTGTGAAGCTGTCTGCAGCCACTGTAGTGCTGGTTTGAGCCCCGCCAGCCGCGGAGATACCCACATGGTGGGGCAGACCTCTCCTGTCTCTCCCACTGCTCCCTTCAGCAGTGCATTTTGGTCCGTCTGCCTATTCTGTTCCCTGCTCAGTCTCAGTCTCACCCTCCCGCATATCTGGCCTGTACCCCAGTTCTTGTATAAAAATAAATAAATCTTTAAAAATAAAATCTTACCTGTGAACCCATTGAAAAGTAAATACTTGAAAAAGAAGGAAAAGGCTGATAAATTGTAAAAAAAGAACATTGCAGCTAGTGCACTGTAAGCTTTTACATTTGCATATTATGAATACATACAAATTAAGTTCCTTTTCTGTCAGAGTTGGAATTACATGATGGAGAAGTTATTCCTTAAGAAGGTTATAGTAAAACTGGTGGCATTAAGATGAATCTGAGGTTTAGGGCTCCATCTATAGTTTGTTTGAAAACTGGTATCTCCTACCTCCAAGAAAAATCACTAGTTGGGAAAATAAGTCCTTTATGCGTTTTTGGAAAGATCTTTAATGTATGTGAATTGTTACAGTTGAGGGTTAAATGTGTACATAAGCAGTCCATTTTATTTTAGACATGTTTTCTTTCTTTTTTTTAATATTTATTTATTTATTTATACAAGCACTGGGTACAGTCAGAAGCGCGGGAGGGTGAGAGAACTCACCAGAGCTAGAGCGGGGAGCAGAACAGGCAGACACACACCGCTGAGGGGAGCAGAGGGCGCGGCAGGAGAGGTCTGCAAGCCATGTGGGACCCTCACCCCTCCCCGGTGGCTGGGGATCGAACTGGCGCTGCAGAGGCTGCAGGCAGCTTCGCAGCCCAGCGCTCAACCGCTGCGCCACCAGGGAGGCCCTAGACTTGTTTTCTTTCTTGGTTATCTGTCAGCTATAAGTGATATAATTTATTTCCTAATAATTCAAAGCCTCTTACAAAAGTAAGAGTATCATTTTCAATGTTGTCATTTTCAACAAGAATTAAATGCGATTAGACACTTTAGGACTATTTGAGGGATTTTATCATTTTACATTTGGCTTATATATTTCTTTGCAAAAATATTGGCATATGACTGTGAGTCATAGCTTCTAGGGTCAGAACAGAATAGGAAAGGCTTGGAGGAATAAGGAAGGCTCCAGAGATAAGGGCAACAAATTTCAAAGGGGATTAATTAAACACCCTCCCCAGGAGCAACAGAACATTTCCAGACAGGGATGAGAAAGAAAAAGGACTCTAAGAGCTGAGATGCAAGATGTAATTCTGGGTAAGACAGAGTGAGACCACTAAGAATTAACCAATCACAAAGAGACTGAGGGAGCTTGAGAATAATCAGGGAAAGAATGTGTATATTCCCTGGGGCATGACTCCACATCTGCTTCCTTGTCCCTCCCTTGCCTGGTTCCACAGGTCTGGGAATGCCACTTTATTTCTGTTCCTGTTCTCCTTAATAAACCTTTCCTTATATATATTTCTCTAAACAAATTTGCCTCTTTTCACTTGCTTGCCTGAGCGTCAGCGTAGCTTCTGCTGCGGCTTCATGAGACACCAACCCATGGTGGCCTAGTGGCTGGGGCTCAGTGCTGCCCCCGCATCCTGGGATCCATTTCTGGCTGGGAGACTGGACCTGAAAACTTGAAATTACGGTATCAACTGAGCACTATAATTTTGAATGAGAGAATGAATTGCATTCCATTATTTTTATACTCTGAAAAACATTCACTCATTAAACTAAGATTCTTGATACCTATTTATTATGTGCCAAGCACTGTTCAAGCCATTGAGCATACACCAGTGAACAAAGCAGACCAAAAAAAAAAAAAAAAATCCTTACCTGCAATGATCTTATATTCTAGTGATGGGTGAGGGAGTAATGAATTATTGTGATAAACAAGCCAATTACATAGTATGGTAGAAGACTCTAAGTACTATGGAGACATGGATCTCAGTAAAGGGAATCAGACTGAAGGAAAGGAGTACAGGGAAGTGGTTATAATTTTCAATAGTGTGGTCAAATAAACTCTAATTGAAAGATCTGAGTGAAGACTTGAAATGGGTAAGAAGAGCATCCCAGTGCAGGGAGACCCTGAGCCAGGAGCTTACCGATGTAGTTAAGGAACAACAAGGACTCCAACTGAGTGGAGTGGAGTGAGGAAGAGAGAATAGCAGCAGATCCTGTAGGGCAGGGTGCAGCAAACTAGAGTGCAGCCAGTCTTTATAAAGTTTTACTGGAACACAGCCACACCCATTTGTTTACATATTTTCAGTGGCTGCTTTCTTACTGCGCTGCAGAGTTGGTTAGACAGAAATAATCTAGCCCACAAAGACTAGCTTATTTACTACCTGGTTCTTTATAGAAAATGTTTGCTAACTCTTGATATAGGTAAGGACTTTTCGGCTATTATAAGGATGTTGGCTTTGACTGTGAGAAAAATGGGAAGACATGGAAGGTCTGAACAGAAGAGGGACAGAATCTGACTCATGTTCTCAAAGGATCATTATGGGTGGCTAAACTGCCAAATTTTAGAGGAGGAAGGGCGGGAGCCCAGTAAGGACTATGATTCTCCAGGTCTATTGGGGTGCTCCCTCCCAGTCCGTCATGGCAAATTCACCCAGGTGTGGCAGAGTATTTTTAAATTTTTGAAGGATTTTGACAATTATTGGATACTGTGTGAGTTTTTAGTTAGGTGGCTCACAGTCTCAACATTAAGTCATACTACATTCCTCTCAATGCTATCATATCTCTGTGAAGTGGAGGTTTTGGCAGAAGCTGTAATAAATAGTAAGTACTATTAGAAAATCATTGTGGAGCAGGAAGCCAATTGGTGGTGTCCAATTTTAATTCCAAGTTTTGAGCTACTGTACTGTGCCCAATAATCAGACACATTCCATCAGCAAGTAAGTGTGGCTATTTAAGAGCAAAATAAAAAACTATTTAAAAACACATATATTCTTTTTCCAACATCTGCTTAGTCGCTGGAGCATTGAATTATTGTACAATATATTATCTTATTAGAGTATCTTCCCTATGGCTGAGCTAACAAATCACCAAAGCCTGTTGACTTAAAAAAGGCAGAAATAAATGCTATACATCCAAAACATTACCAAGGATGCAAACCAATGGTACTTCAGCGAAATAAATAGGCTGATCAGAAAAACTTAAAAAAAAAAATAAAAAGCAGAAATTAATTTTTTCAGAGTTCTGGAGGCCATAGTGTTAGGGGGAAAGGATGTCCTGAGCTAATCCCATACAGGCTTTGTGGACTCCACCCCTACTCCAGACTAAAGCCATCAGGACATTGGGAAAGACAAATCCCATCACCACCAAAGGGAGGGTGGCTGGGACCTGAGGGTGGAGTTGGGCAGCCAGGTTGGATATAAAAACCAAACACGTGGGCCTTGGGCTGGCTCGCTATAGCTTGCCTCCCTGCTTCACGGCTCCTGGCTTGCAGCCAGCTCTCAGGGTACCATTTTGGGATTCCTGATCAGCGGATCGGGTAGGACGCATTTAAAACTTTGTCTCCCACTTTTCTCCCTGAGTTGTACATTTCCTCATTTCCCCTTCCCTTGTAAATAAACCTTTTATTAACCTTTCGCGTGTGCCTGCAGTAGAGCATTGATAAGTCCTTTTAAGCGCGCGGGTGAGGACCCACAGTCAGGCACCCCGTTTTGTATCGGGGTTGCTCTACAACAGTTTGGCGCCCAATGTGGTATCCAAGTTACACCAGCGGTTGACCAGCCCAAAGTAACATTCCTTGCGTTGGTCACCATAAGCGCACTAGTTCTGCAGGACTCGCAGTGTAATATTTGTCTGATTAGCTCAGGACATCCTTTCCCCCTAACAATAGATCTGAATCAGTATCACTGGGACAAAATTATGGTGTTAGCAGGGCTATGCTCTCTCCAAAGCCTCTTGGGGGATATTTGGTCTCTGCCTCTTCCAGCTTCTGATGGCTGCTAGGGTTGCTTGGTTGGTGGCTGCAATGGTCACATTGTCTTCTCCTCTTCTGTATCAATCTCCTGCCTCTATTTCATTGGGACACATGTGAACGCATTTAGGACTCACCATGGTAGTCCAGGATAATCCCCTCGCTGCTGGAACGTTAATTCAATCACACGTAAGAAAAGCCTTTTTCTAGATCCTTTTCTGGTCCGTAAGCATGATTGGGTGTTCATGCCATTGTGTGAGATGTGCCTCCTTTAAACCTTGTTAATAATGCTGGTACTTTACCCTTCTGATGTGAAAAGAAGAAAACTTTTTGAAAATAAGGTAACATTTATAAGGGTCAGGGATTAGGAACTCTTTGGGTAGCCATTATTTAGCCTACTCCTGGCATAAATACTTATTAAGTTATTGGTGCTTAACTATATAATTAATGGGACTGGTAAGTATTTCTAGGAGTGAGACACCAAGGGTTTTGTGAATCTAGAAAGTTTGGGAACCTCTGAGTTAGGAGGCTATTGCAATAATCCAGGCAAGATGGGGGCTTGAGGCAGAGTGGAAACCGGAGGTAAGTGGTTAGAAATGATAAAGTTCTAGATAGAATTTGAAGGCAGAACAGGTGAATCTGCTGATATTCTGGATATACAGTTGGAAAAGGGAGAAAGGAGCCAAAGGTTTCTGGACTGAGCAACTAGGAAAATGGCATTACCTTAATGGATATAAAGAAAACCAAGCTTCAACCAAGTTTTTACTAGGAGGCAGGGGAGAGGGAAGAATATAGTCATTTTGTACATATGAGGAGAAGAACGGGAAGGAAAAAAGGCCGCTTTCCTAGCCAGAACCGGCTTCTACTTTCCATTTGTCCATAGTCTGATTCTAGCTCTCATGGCAGCTATGTGTCCCTCCACCCACAAGTCCTTAAAGTTGTAGTATTTTGACTTCTTTTTAAAAACATGAGTCGGCAAATATACAGAGGAACCATGTTAGAGGAGACTCAGAAAGCCTCATCGACTAAGAGTCTTAACGAGGGTAGAGCAAACAGGACTCTCCTTCTAGAGACTGAAAAATTACAGGGTCACCAATTTTAAATAATTATGTCAAATAATAGAGCAGAATTTCAGAAAGATGATAGTAGCAGCAAAGTTTTTGGATCTCCCCAAATCCTTTCATAGAAATAGATCAATGCAAACCAATGCCATGGATAATGCTTACCACAAAAACAGAGGACACAGGGGCCTCCCTGGTATCATAAGAAACAAGGGCATAAGTAGCAGAATAACATCCCCTCAGACAATGAAAGCAAGTCAGACAAAAAAGACAGGTCAACAGAACAGATGGCTAGAGTGGTGATGGTTTGTGCATGTATAAATGCCACTGAATTTAGTTTCAAAAGATTAATTTTAACACTTATATGGACAACTGATCTTTGACAAAGGAGCATAGAATATGCAGTGGAACACGGACAGTTTGTTCAATAAATGGTGCTGGGAAAACTGGACCACCACATGCAAAAAAATGAAACTAGACCACTACCTCTCACTGTGCACAAAAATCGACTCAAAATGGATAAAAGAACTGGACATAAAACCTGAAACCATAAAATATATAGAAAAAAAATACAGGTAAAACACTATAAGACACACATCTCAAAAACGTATTTAAAGACTCAACCACCCAAAGGAAAGAAAGTCAAGGAAAAGATAAACACCTGGCATTACATCAAACTGAAAAGCTTCCATACAGCAATAGAGACATTAACCAAAACAAAGAGACACCCCACTGATTGGGAAAAAATCTTTGAACTCCATACAACTGATAAGGGACTGATCACAAAGACATACAAAGAACTCACATGACTCAACAAAAACAAAGTAAACAATCCAATCAAGAAATGGGCAGAAGAACTTAAAAGACATTTCTCCAAGGAGGAAATGCAAATGGCCAACAGGCATATGAAAAAATGTTCAACATCCCTTATCATCAGGGAAATGCAAATTAAAACCACATTGAGATGCCACCTTACACCAGTAAGAATGGCACATATCACAAAAAACAAGCAACAACAAATGTTGGCAAGGATGTGGTGAAAAAAGGAACTCTTCTACATTGCTGGTGGGAGTGCAATCTGGTCCAACCACTATGGAAAGCTGTCTGGAAGTTCCTCAGTCTACTAAAAATGGAGCTACCATATGACCCGGCAATTACACTCATAGGGATCTACCCAAAGGACACAAAAACATTGATTCAAAAGAGCATCTGTACACCTATGTTTATTGCAGCACTATTTACAATAGGCAAAACCTGGAAACAACCCAAATGCCCCAAAATAGATGACTGGATCAAGAAGATGTGGTATATATACACAATGGAATATTATTCAGCAATCAAAAAAAGATAAACTCATGCCATTTGCAGCAACGTGGATGGAACTAGAAGGAATTATGCTCAGTGAAATAAGCCAAAAGTAAAAAGAAAAATATCGATAGTTTCACTTATAGCAGGAATATAGGGGAACCAAGTAAGACAGCAGTGTAAGAAAATAATAACAGTACAAAACACAGTAAAAACAGACAGTTATAAATCAGAGACATCCTGCAGGGGAGGAGGCAGGAGAGGGATCAGAGGGAGGGAGGGAGGAGCACAGGGGACTGAGGTGCTGGTGCACGGGTGCATTGGGAAAGGAAACTCTGTGGGGACTGCACCTGAGGGGGTGGGGGGAAGCAAGTAATGTTTAAAATTGAACAATGATGTAAAAAAATTTTTTTAAAAAGGAAAAAAGGTTAATTTTATGGCATGTGAATTACACCTCAATTAAAAATAATTTTTAAAATGTACATTAATTTTTGTCATCTGCCACCCCATCGCTCCTCTCCCCACATTTGATTTACTTATCTCTTTCATGCCCCTCCCCCCACCAGACTCCCAACCGTCCCTTAAGCCCTCCCCCTCCCCCAGTTTATCCAGCTGCCTCCGGAGGACCTTCCAAGGAGGAAGGAGGGTCTCTCAACTGCCGCAGGAGGAGCACCGGTGTGCACGCTCTGCCTGCGCCCCCCACCCCGCCCCCCCAAGGACAACTTGAGCGGACTTTTCTCCTGCGCAGCAGTTAATGGCGACTTTTGGAGCAGGTGGCACGCGCCTGCGTCTATGGAAGGGGCCCTGGAGCGCCCCTTAAGTTAATATAGGCTCCTGCAGCAGTTTGATCTTCACCAGTAAACTCCGGATGCAGTGCTCTGAAAGCAAGGTTGGCCGCTTATGAGAACTTGCAAATTCTGAGGATTTTGGAGGCACATGGGCCTCCTCACATTGAGGCTTCGCCCCTGCCAAAGCAGTGTGACGACAGCCCACTGCTGAAGCTTACTAGTAAAGTGGCATCTTGACCCTAACCTTGTGTGTTAAGTTTCATTAAGTAGCATGCCTCGCGGGCCTGGTGTATAGATACTGAATAAATGGGGACTTATAACCCAGGCCCGGCCCGACCAGACATCATGCTGCAGCAAGCAGTCCATTTGGCTAGGCCCTGGTTAAATGTTGCCCCTGCATAACTCTGAGCCCTCACCAGCATCTGGTAGATGCTGTGGTCTCTATTCACCTTCCCCAGCTATGATCCTTCATGGTAGGGCAAGCCAAACCTTTGGGAGATGTGTTTTGTATCTCTTGTTTTTAAAACTACCTATCAGATAGTCTTGAGACTTAAGACCAACCTCCATGAAAGGTTTTTTACATTTCTCTTGTAAAACCTAGCTTCATCTGCCATCTAAGACCCTAAATTTTATTCTTTTGACCCTTATCTCAGACCCTGCTATTTCCCCCACTTCAGCCTCTTATTCTCTGATCCTATAAAACCTCTCCTTTGGGCCTCCCAGCCTTGGACCAAGTTCTTTCCCCCTTCCTCAGTTCTCACCACCTTTCCCTCTTTCTCCCATGTAACTTTCAGTTTTTTTCTTTCACATGCAGCCTTTGGTTCCCATACCCACTAAAGAAAAACCACGGTTAACAGTATCTCAAAACTCAAAAGATCACTTTATTATTAATTCTATTGCATATATTTATTCAATTTTGCTAAGTTTTAAAAAAATACCCAAATAAATAAAGAAATGTATATCTACTTATATATGGAAAACCAAGCTGGTACCCTAAGTTGCACCAGCAATCCTAGAAACTCTTATATTGCATAGCCATAGTATCGAGCAATTTCCATATCTTTTTCCCTCTGAATGAAAAACTGCAATTTCCCCAAAGAGGTGTATTTGGCAGCATTCTCACGTTCCTGCTGAGCCTGCCTCTTCATGGCCTCCCGCTCTGGTCTCTGCTCTTTTGTGATAGGCTTTGACATTACTGGCTCAGGAACATTGGGTTTTCTCCATGGAATTGGTTGGAAGCAGAAGTCTTGGAGTAGATATTGGGTTTGAGACTTAGGTGGAGACTGGTGCTTGGTGATAGCAGGGGGAACAGGCTCCTGCTGGAGAGAAGTGCAAGATGATGTTTTGTAGGGTGCAGGCCTAGAAGCAGCAGACTGAGGGACACTTGGCCGGGTAGGGTTGGTCAAACCCGGTCGGATCGGGTTGACCGAAATTGGCTGAGGTGGTCTGGCAGGACCTGTCATAGCTGCAGGCGTTGGCCGGGATGCATTGACTGCAGTAGATTGAACTGAATTAGCAGAACCAGGTCGTGCAGGCCGATGTGAGGCCAGAGACTGTGGCCTCCGAGATACAGGTCGAGCTGGAGGCTTGTCCAAGGTTGGAAAAGGCAAAGGTACCAACTTGACTTTGCCAGGAGGTGGTAGCTCATACTGGGATGGAGAGGGACACTCTCTTTCAGCACTGCTGTCTGGTTTTTGGGCTTTGACATGAGTTTTCTCAGGACCTTTTCCTTCTCGTGGGGTATCTAGCCATGGTTTGATCACTGGGGATGGCTCGGGGTCTTTGGGGTTTCTTGAGTTTCCCAGGGCCCGAGAGGAAGAGAATCCGGTTTTCTTATCACTCTTCTTCCCTAGTGCATGAAAGACCTGTACAGACTCCAGCATGTGCATGCCTAAGCAGCTTCGAGGCTTTTTAAAGGCCTCTTGGCTAAGGTCAGGTTGATTTTTCTTACGCTTCATCTTGGGAATGGTTGGCTTTTCTTCTGCCTTGACTTTGTTCCCTACCTGCTTATTTTCTTCAGCTTTCTTGGAGTTGTTTTCTCTGGTCCTTTTGGTCTTTTCCTGCCCATGGCTCTTAGCTTTGCTGATCCTGCTGGATGCAGCTTTCTGAGGTTTGCTATTAGAGTGTTTAGCTGTGTTTACGGGAGCCCTGTTACTGACTGCAGCACTGCAAATAACAACTTCTCCCCCTAACAGGCATTCTGGGTTCTTTGCGTGGATTTTGGCCTTGGGAGCACCACTGATAGGCTCTGAGGCCTTGTGTTTGTTCTTCTTGGCATTATCAGAGGGACCTTTTATGACACTTGACTTTTCTTGCTGCTGATTCAAATTGATGACTCCATTATCTTTGACTTGGATCACACTGGAATCTTTGGGTTGATCAAGATCTTTCAAGCAAGTGAAGAGCTGGGGAAGGTGAATATCTTCCACCAGTGT
This sequence comes from Talpa europaea, assembly GCF_964194135.1. Lineage (NCBI taxonomy): Eukaryota > Metazoa > Chordata > Mammalia > Eulipotyphla > Talpidae > Talpa > Talpa europaea. The sequence continues at coordinate 54,687,975 of NC_140072.1, forward strand.
AGCAATGTCTGCAAAACTATTGTTAGATTCCATCTCACTGTCAAGTATCTCTTGGTCCTCAAGACTCAGGCTATTGTTTCCCAGATCAGTGTTTTTAGAGGTAGTCTCTTTCTCGGGGCCGAGGGGATCAATGCAGGCCAAGAGTTGTTGAATATCAGGGATTTCTAATGGTAGTAGTGGAGGATCTTGGTTTTCTATTGTGATCTGATAGGCATCCAGAGGTTTTGAAAGCTTGGTTTCAATCTCATCCAAATTCTCACTCTCTGTTTGTTCTTGGTCTGGAGCTGGAGGCAGAGCCAAGAGATTACTAGAACTCTGAACTGGAGTGATCACTGAAATGTCCCCCAAATTAAATGGTGGGTCATTCTCAAGGATCTGGATCCTGCTACCACTGGACTTGGGGACTTCTGGAGTTTGTGACAGAAAAAATGTCTGATTTGAAGGTTGCAATCCCAGTGAAGTTTCCATCACTACAAAGGAGTCAAAGAAGAAGTCAGTCTCTGGTAAGTGAGATGCTCTCCCAGACACCAGTGCAACAAGTATATACCTTCCAGCAATGGGTAAGGTATTTCCACCAGCTTTTCTAAAGGATCATGGACAAGGCTCTGTGCTAGGAGCAAGAAGGGGACTATTCTATTTCTTTCTTACTGGTGACCTTGGTATTTTTTCTGCTGTTTTTTTTTGTATTTTATAGTTGTTATAAGTCAAATAAAAAGGAAAATTATTTTCAAAATGTGAATTGTTTTCTAAAGCATAGTATTCTCATAAAGTGTCCTCTCAATTCTCTCTACTTTCTTTTTTTTTTAAGATTTATTTATTTATTTATACAAGCACTGGGTACAGTCAGAAGCGCGGGAGGGTGAGAGAATTCACCAGAGCCAGAGCAGGGAGCAGAGCAGGCAGAAGGACCGAAGTACACTGCTGAGGGGAGCTGAGGGGAGCAGCGGGCGGCAGGAGAGGTCTGCGCGCCATGTGGGACCCTCCGCCGGTGGCCAGGGAGCAGCCGGGGATTGAACCAGTGCTGCGGAGGCTGCGGGCAGCTTCGCAACCCAGCGCTCAACCGCTGCGCCACAGGGGAGACCCAATTCTCTCTACTTTCTTGAGAGAATAAGAACATACAAGAAAGGAAGTGGAGCTCTTCCTCATGAAATATGTAAGCAAGGACAGATTCTGAGCCTGACTGCTTTGAACAGAATCTATGAATGCAAGTTCTTAAATTCTGGTGTAAATTTAAGGAAATGAGGGAAGGTTAAACGGGCACTATCACAATCAGAGTTCTGAAGCAATCGAGCAAGGAAGGGAGTTCATTTCAGTGAGGAGGTACAGGGGGACTGATCAACCAGCTGATGAAAAGTGTGGTCTCCCTTGGTATGTGTTTGCTGTTCTCAGATGCAGCCTAGATGGCCATCACAGTATCCCACCTTCCCACCTGTTTCTCCGTTTTTCAGATGGAGAGCATGAGTGAGAGTGAGGTAGTGGTTATTAAAGTATCAGGAATTAAATTCTACTTATTTGTGGACTCATCACTTCCCAGGTGCAGATTTGATCCTATTTTGCTATTTGTACTCACCTTGAAAACTCGTTTCTGAGATGGGTTGAGCAGACACAGAGTAGTACATTCCAGAGGTAGAGGCTGATGGTAGAATATTTGTGGGCTGAACCTCCTTTAGGACCATCACCATCTCTGGTTGAGGTGCGGAACCTCTACTTCCTGTGTATGACACTGAGCCATAGGATTGTAGGCAAGGGCCAAGTTCTCCAGAGAGGAGAGGCCCCAGTGTGCCTTGATTATAGTAATATACCTGGCTTCCCTCCTGATAGGGGAGTGACAGGCCATGTCCCTGATTTGGAATCTGAGATGGTGTTCCCTGAACAAGGTTGGCAGAAAATGATGGATACAGAGGGACTACATTACTGGCATCTGAAGTTTTATCATACTGGGCTGCCATTGACATGGAAGAAACAGAGGTGTCCTGGTCAATGACAGTCACGGTGAAGTCCCCAAGTGAAGATGAGCACTTTTCAGTGCTTCCTGTGATATCCCACTCAAAAACACTTGGATATGAAGCCGTTGAGGTGGAAATCTGGCTCTGACCAGAAACTCCAGACAACATACTTGTGCTAGAATGTTGGTAAAGGTAGGCACTACCCATGAGTGGCTGAAAAGAGGCACATGAGGCTGATGGTAGAAGCCATGCCGAGCTGACGGCTGGAGTAGAGACTCTGGAGAAGTTGCAGGCACTTCCTGTTAGGGAAGCTGCATTGCTCACCACAGGAAGAGAGAGCTGCAGAGAATTTGTTGTTCCAAGTAAAGGTAGATTTTGGAAATTTTCTGTAGGGAACAAGAGTGATGAAAAATCAGTGAGACTGATAAATTCCCATTTTGTCTGAGGAACAGTATTAATTTAAGGTCATTGCCCTTAAAAAGCCTCTAAATACTAACACTCGCTGAGATGCCAAAAATCAGTTTACGGTGATTGTAAAGGCAGGAACAATTTGGTACTCCTCTGTACTAAGGGATTGTGCTCCCAACTTGGGCACAGACATGCAGAAGCCACAAGTGTACTGGTTTATTCATTGTTCTCTAGATTAGAAGCAACCTTCTCCTGCCCTGTTATTCCCTAGAACCTGTACACTATGGGTGCATATGTTATTTCCTAAAATCAAAGCATTTTAGAGCTGGGAAGTCCTTTAAACACTCTTGTTCTAATATTCAATTTTACAAGTGAGGAAATGGTGGCTGAGAGAGGTCAGGTAAATGTGTTCAAGTTCTCCCATTATGTCACTCTCATTACTGGGTGACAGAACCTAGGTATCCCCACTTCCTTGCCAGGTCTCTGCTCTGAGCTTCACACTGCCAGAAACTGGGAGACATAGAGATTTTAATAAGGCATTTGGGGGTTAATTAGAAAGCAGTTCAGCTATTACCACTGTGATTTTACTTGTGGAGTTCATACGCATTAAACTCAATCCAGCCTGGTTTCTGATCCTATCTCAAAATGACTACCTGAGAGTCATTTTCTCAAGAAGTACTTTTTGGGGGGGAAAAAAAAAAGAGTACATTTTGAAAGAAAAAAGCTGAGCTTCAGGTTACTTATCTGTACAGTGAGTATAACAAGAACAGTAATGATGCATATGTGAATAAAGTTAATGCATCACATATGATTTATATGGAGGAAAAAAATACATTTTGGAAATAGAGAAAAATCATGAAAAATGCATATGTTGCAAAACTGAAAAGAAATATGTAAAAATGAAAACCAGAGCATGTAACAAGCATCAGAACATAAATTTACTAACAAAGTTCTGTTGTCATATGTGCAATATTATGAAAGTGAATATTACCTACTCTATTTTAGTGACTATTGTTAACCAAAATTCACAATAAAAAGTAATTTTGGGGCCTCCCCGGTGGCACAGCAGTTGAGCGCTGGGTTGCAAAGCTGCCCGCAGCCTCTGCAGTGCCGGTTCGATCCCAGGCTGCTCCCCGGCCTCCAGAGGAGGGTCCCACATGGCACGCAGACCTCTCCTGCCGCCCGCTGTTCCCCTCAGCAGTGTGCTTCGGTCCTTCTGCCTGCTCTGCTCCCTGCTCTGGCTCTGTGAATTCTCTCACCCTCCCGGGCTTCTGACTGTACCCAGTGCTTGTATAAATAAATAAATAAATCTTTTAAAGAAAAGTAATTTTGAATGAATTTCTCGCCAGTACATATAGGCAGAAGAGATATGTCAGTAAAAACTGCATAATAAGCAGCAAACTGCAATAAATGTGAATTTAGGGCCTCCCTGGTGGCGCAAGGGTTTAAGCACAGCACTGTGAAGACATCTGCAGTCTCTGCAGCACGAGTTCGATCCCCGGCCAGCCAGGGAGCTACTCACATCGCACAGCAGACCTATCCTGACTCACCTACTCCTCCCCTCAGCAGTGTATTTCAGTCAGTCTGCCCGTTCCGTTCCCTACTCTGACTCTGCTGAATCCTCTCACCCCCCCCACCTCTGGCCTGTTCCCCAGTTCTTATATGCATAAATACATAAATATTTTTTAAAAATGTGAATTTATAAGTAGCTAAAATATATGTAAATAAATACTTCAATAAAAACTGGCACAGAGAGCAGAGAGCAAAATAATAAGTATAAAGGAGTTCCATTAGTGTGCTCATTCATATTTTTTGGAATATTACTCAGAAAATAACAGATATTAAGCCTAGTAGAAAAATATATATCAATGAATATAACACATAGTAGGCAGAAAATAACTCTTGGGTATCATGAAGGTTTTTATGTTTATCTTAAAATATAGATTAAAATCATCTTCAACATCCAGGAAAATGTCATCCCCAAAGCCTGAAGAAATCATTGCTAGAATCCAATTGGAGAAAGATTTTTTTTTTATGAGGAAAACCCAATGGCTTCACAAAATTGTTTTACATACATGTGGAATTGAGAGATGTGGGTCTTGAGTTTTACTAAAACAGATCTGTTTACTCAAAACACATCTGACTGTTACCAATGTGCTCTTTGAATTAGGAAGAAAATAACTGTAAAGATGACATTTAACCTTGACTTGGAATCTACTTATCACACAAAGGGATTAGCCCTTCAGATTCAGTTAGGATATACCACTTTTTAAACTTAATTTTATTTTTAACAGGTAAGACATCTACATACTTTAAAAATCAGAATGAAATAAAACACTAAAAATTGTTTCATCCAGCCCCCCAGATGACCACTTTTACTAGCTTCTTATTTATAGTAAACACCATTTCTAAAACATGTTTCTAAAATGTCTATATTCAAAACTGTTAAGTGCCATCTATGCTCTGAGAGGTAACAGAAAAAAACAACCAACCAACCAAGGATGACTTTACTGGTTATGTGCTTTTCCTATTGATACCCTATTCTGGTCTCAGTTTCCTTTCTATTAATTTAAACATTTGCAAAAATCAACTTTGCTCTGCCCTGCTCTGAGCAGATTTCACCCTGAGCTCTTCTGTTTTAATTTAAAATCCTTCTCTTCAACATTCTGTCCCACACCACCTATTTTTTCTTGTTAAGTCCTCCATGTTCTTCCTCTTCATTCTTATGTTTTCTCCTCCCTCATTCTTATATGTTTTTCCTCCTTGGTTCTTGTGGGCCTGTGCTTAATGAAAAACAACCCTAAACTGCCTTACTTTTGAATACTTGCTTCCTCATGACCCAGCACTCTCCACCCTCTCCCCCTATGTCCTCTTACTTTTTAGATAGAAAACTCCAACACAGGCAAATGTTACTTCTTGGACAGCACATTAAATTGTAAAGAATGGAGTTGAAATATTGTTGGAGGGAGACCTTTACAGATGAAACATTTTCGTCTATTTGAAACATATTCGTCTAAACATTTGGTAGTTTTCTACATTACCTAGGTTTTCTCTGTGTTTCTGTTTAAACACTCTAAGCCTCCAGTTTCATCTTTATAGGTGCCATTAAGACTGACTATTAGAAAAGAAGGGAATCAGAATGATCAACCAATATCCTAATGTAACAGTAGAGGAAAATCAGATCTCGTGAGAGTTAATGACTTGTTCAAGATCACTCATCTCTGTCAAAGTCAAAGTCAAAACTGAAAGTAGGTCTCCAGATTTCCAATTCAATAGTTTCCCCCATTATTCCATGCTATTTTGACTCTAATGCTAAAGTTAAGGACAAGAAATATATATGCAAAACATTTAATAGTTTCTTTCCTTACCTGACATTGTTAAAGAAGAGGAAACATCGACTGCAGATACAAGGGATGAGGAGGCGACACTGGAGGATGTCTGAGTGGCTGAAACCAAAGAGTGCATGTGTCCAGTATGAAAGTCACTGGTCACACTGGTCACTGGTCACTGGTCACTTGCGATGATCCAAATTTATTTACTGACAACTCCATGGAAACCCCAAGATTCTACCAGGTGGTGGTAGGTTTGGTGGGAGAATGATGTCACAATGCAGGCAGTTTAAAGGTACAAAACAGCCAATAAGGAGGTCAGATTCCCAGAAAGATGGATGGAGAGTGTAAGAGAGTTAAAATACCACCTCAGTGGCTGAGCGCTGGGGAGGTAAAATCCTCCAAGACAGATGGGATAGTCTTACTTTCCCCAGGCTCTTAGGGTAATGATCCCAGTTTCTTAGAGATGTTCATTAATTGATAGCAATTTATGTTTCCTATATAATATTTTGTAACATTATATACAAATACAGTTAATATCCTTAGAGAGGAAGGAAAGAGACATCTTGGTTAAACAATTACAGTTGTTCTGACTGGTTAAATTAAGGACCACAGGAAGGGATTAAGCAGCTCCTTTGGTAACTTGGTTGAAGAGTACGGTGAAGTTCTTGAGTGTACCTTGCAGGGAATGATGTGGTCCTCGGCTCTTGTGGTTTCTTCTCCTTGAATCCTATCTTCCTTGGGCTGAATTGGACTGAACCAGGTTGAATTTGTATCCCTCTTCTGCTCTCCATTTTTCCTTTTCATTACAGGCATTGTTTCTGGAACAATCCTTGATGTTACTTCCAGCCTCAGGGGTCTTCTTTTCAGAGCCTGCTGCTTCACAGAATGGACTCTGTCCATTGGAATTAAACACCAGAGAGCAAGAAGACACAAATAACTGCATACTTTTTCTCCTCCTGCCTTGGATTGTAGTTCTTTTGTCCATAATCTGCTATCTCTGGCTCCTTGGGCCACACAAGCATCTGGCCACCCCACTCTGTTAGTTCTTTTATACATGAGAGGCATTGAGGATGCTCCCCCTTTTCCTTCTCTTATAAGTATATCCAGCATGGCAGTTGCTGTAGCCTCCTCCCCCCTTGCAAACAGCCACTGTAGAATCTTGGGCCTCTAGGATTCTCTGTCTGCCATTCTTGGGTGCAGGACCAGGCAAAAGAAGAGGAGCATAGTCAGAGAAAGTAGAGGATATTGGTGACAAATAGGAATAAACAAGGTGAAGTGTACAGGAAAAAAAAAGAGATTCAGGTGAATTTTTTGGTTTCTGTGAGAAAAATCTGATACATTTTAGCTTGTATTAACAGAATAAATATTCAAATATGTTGTGAACATAGCTAGGTAGTATAAAACTTGCCACCAATTTTGTATCTAAAGAAAATAATATTACATGTTTTTCTTTTTTTTTTTTTATAGAGGCATGCTTTATTTATTTATTTGTTTGTTTGGTTGGTTGGTTATACATGCACAGGGTACAGTCAGAAGCGCGGGAGGGTGAGAGAATTCACCAGAGCCAGAGCAGGGAGCAGAGCAGGCAGAAGAACCGAAGTACACTGCTGAGGGGAGCAGCGGGCCGCAGGAGAGGTCTGCGCGCCATGTGGGACCCTCCTCTGGTGGCCGGGGAGCAGCCGGGGATCGAACCGGCGCTGCAGGGGCCGCAGGCAGCTTCGCAACCCAGCGCTCAACCGCCGCGCCACCGGGGAAGCCCATGTTTTTCTCATTTTTTAAAAAGATTTATTTATTTATACAAGCACTGGGTACATCAGAAGCATGGGAGGGTGAGAGAATTCACCAGAGCCAGAGCAGGGAGCAGAACAGGCAGAAGGACTGAAGTACACTGCTGAGGGAAGCAGCGGGCGGCAGGAGAGGTCTGCGTGCCATGTGGGACTCTCGCCGGCGGCTGGGGATCGAACCAGTGCTGCAGAGGCTGCAGGCAGCTTCACAACCCAGCGCTCAACCGCTGCGCCACCAGGGAGGCCCTCTCATTTTGTTTTTATGTCATGTTAACTCATTTATATCACATATTGCCACATTTATAGAATATAGATCACTTTGAAATGCTGTGGGTTATCTACATGCTTTTTCCCTGTTGTATTTTTATTATTTTTTAAAGATTTATTTATGCATACTAGAGCTGGGGTGTAGACCAAAGGTGCATTGTGTGGGGGGAGCAGTGAGAGGATTCACCAGAAACAGAGTGGGGAGCAGAAGAGGCAGATCTACTGAAATATACTGCTGAGAGGAGCAGTGGGCAAGACAAAAGAGGTCTACTGCGCCATGTGTGTCACCTCCCTGGCCAACCAGGAAATTGAACTCATGCTACAGTGGCTGGTGACAGCTTGATAACATTGTCTTTAACTCCTGCGCCACGTGGGAGGCTCCCCTGTTGTATTTTTAAAGAATCCAGCATTGTTGGGCCTTCCCTGGTGGCTCAGCAGTTGAGTCCTGGGCTGCGAGGCTGCCGGCAGTCTCTGCAGCACCGGTTCGTTCCCCGGCCGCCAGCGAGGGTCCCACAAAGAAAAAAGAAAAAGAAACCAGCATTGTTAGACATATTACAATTTTTTCTCTTCATGCTTGTTTTGAAGCATCAAGAACTAATTTGATGGATTTTGTGAAGAAACTTAAAAGAAGTCTGTGAAAAAGAGATCTGTGGTAAGTTACACTGTGCATCCAAGCATAAGGAAAAAATGTCTGCATTCAGCATGATCTTCCTGGATTGGCTCTGGTTTTGATCTCCTGAATTTGCTTTTCTTGCTCTTCTGTGATAATGTGAGTTAGGGCTGAGTTGCTAATGATTTGTATGTGGAATAAGTTGGTTTGGGGGAGAAAATCTATGGATTTGGTTATTTAGTGTTAAGTTTTTTTTTTTTTAAAGATTTATTTATTTTTATACAAGCACTGGGTACAGTCAGAAGCACGGGAGGGTGAGAAGATTCACCAGAGCCAGAGCAGGAAGCAGAACAGGCAGACTGACGAAATACACTGCTGAGGGGAGCAGCGGGCGTGGCAGGAGTGGTCTGCGTGCCATGTAGGACCCTCGCTGGTGGCCAGGGATTGAACCGGTGCTGCAGAGGCTGCGGGCAGCTTCGCAGCCCAGCGCTCAACCACTGCACCACCAGGGGAGGCCCTTTTTTGTTAAGTTTTTAAAGGGTTGCCTGGATCAGTCCATCTGGACACTTTTCTAGCGCCAGTGAATAGGGGTGCCCAGAGCCCACAAGAAGACAGTTCATAGACGGCATCTCCAAAGATATCTTTTTCTTTTACAGAGCTATGTTTCCTATTTCTTCCAATAATGCTTTTAGTGCTTATTATGAGATTTTTAAGTGATGGGGGAGTGACATTTATCTGAGCATAAATTGTGAAGGGTGTTGTAGGTTTTTTTTACTTAAAGTTCATACCCCAGCTAGCTCCTGTGTGTAATGTGAGTCTGATAACATATTCTAAATATCTGCAAGCCAGACCAAGCTCACTTTTCTCTGTGTTTCATGGAAATCGAAGGAATCCCTAATCACTGGAGGCTAGGCTGGGTGGTATGAAAGTGCGGGGTTGTGTTAAAACAAATTTTGGTAGCAGTAAAATGTTTATATATGTAAAATATTTACATATTACATTTTGAATACTTCCAGCATTCAATTAGACTTTTCCTGGTTCCCAGCCTCTATAACTATTTTTCTTTCCATACATCCAGCTATTTAATTCTAGCTTGCTGGCTCAGCAACACCTTAACCTCTAAAAGAATCTTAAATGTAGGGAGAAGGACCTAAAGAAGTTTAATATTTTGGAACCTAGCATCAAGTCTTCCCCTGACCTGTATCTTTAGTTTTGCAGTAATTGTCTTATCCTGAAGACCCATTTCCTTTTTTTTTTTTTTTACTTTATTAAAATACTGAGTTTATTTCACATGTATATTCTTGTCTCCCCACCACTTCCATTTTTCTGGTCACCACCACTACGTTGTCCTATCATAACATTCCATACATACTTAAAACCAAATAAAAAGTGGTGTTCCATCTTTAAAAACTAAATACACATTTTGAAAAACCCATTTTTGGAACCTGGACAACATTTATCAGACATGGTAAGGAAGTTCTCACTGCCTTATGTAAAGGACAGCCAGATACAAACTGTTATAGAAACGAAATAAAATGGAAAATTTTAGCAAACTGTTCCACCTACTTTCCTAAACGGACTTCCTCCACTGCCAGAGATCTTGAAATGACTCCTTATCAGTCATCTGGAAACATTTCCTTTTTTACCTAATTGATGTACTTGGCTTCCACTTTGGAAAGAGAACCACCTTTTGTATACTTGCAGCTTTGCTTTAATGTCTTCTACAGAACTAGGTTCTTTTGGTGTTTTAGAGTTTTTTCCTGTTTTTTTTTTTTTTTTTTTTTTGAGGATTCTCGACCTTTTGTTCCAGGTGCTGATGTTTTTGATTCTTTTCCATTCTGGTTTGACTTCTGTGCATTTTTGGCTGTAGTGTTGCATAGGTTTCGTTACTGGTGCTTTTTCTTCACCATCATCATCAAAATCGTCATCATCTCCCTCAGCAAGTTTTACTTATTCCTGTGGAAACTAGCTACCACTTCCACAGGCAGAATGCTTCCAGATATACTTAGGAGTTTCACATCCACCTTCTCATCATCTTCTGACTGCATCTTCCTCCACTTAGTGCAATCCACTAACATGCATGGGCCCCAAACCACACTTCAACTGTAAGACCATAGATGGTGTAATTTCAAAGCCATGAAGGGAAACTATTGGCTGTACACGTTACAAAGTTGAAAATGTTACTGTAATAGGATGCCTTCCTAATTTTTTGCCCCTGCTCCAACAATAAGCAGTTCATCCTTTGCACCAGTCCCTAAACAGACTGTTCTTAAAAATAACTGGTACTGGGGCCTCCCCGGTGGCTCAGCGGTTGAGCGCTGGGTTGCGAAGCTGCCCGCAGCCTCTGCAGCACCGGTTCGATTCCCGGCCACCTGGTGAGGGTCCCACATGGCGCGCAGACCTCTCCTGCCGCTCGCTGCTCCCCTCAGCAGTGTACTTCAGTCCTTCTGCCTGCTCTGCTCCCCGCTCTGGCTCTGGTGAATTCTCACACCCTCCCTTGCTTCTGACTGTACCCAGTGCTTGCATAAATAAATAAATAAATCTTTAAAAAAAAATAACTGGTGCTTATTTTCATCATTAACCACCTTAAAGTCTCAATTTTTGTTGGCCTTCAGTTCACAACTAAAAGATAGTTTGGGGCCTCAGGGTGCTCGTGTCCATTCAACCTAAGTGACCACACTTAGATGGGAGAAAAGGCAGACAGAAATAAATGACTACTGTCCTGAAGAACAGTCCTGCTGAATGGAATCCACCAGGGATCATTTCCTTCATTTTGTACCCATGGGGATAGAATTTGTCTTGGCATCATGTGCCTACTCTATTTACTCCCTGAGTCTGTTCCTTCGTAACTTTTTGATTTTGCTAAAGACTAGAAACCCTTAAACCCCCACATGGTACCTGGAGTCCTATGAAATCTGGTAGATTTTGTTAGTGTCAGCTACTTAGCTATTTGGTGCTCCCTTGCTCCTGTACTTTCCATTCCAGGGCACTGCATACCTATAAGACATTCTTTTACCCAAGTTTGGAATGAAAGACCTATTCTTTGCTAGTTCACTTACTTTCTGGAAACCCTGTAATGCCTAGGTCTGGATTTTCTTGTGTCAACTACTTTGTTCTCCCCTGAAGCTTGTGTTCTATAGCAAATTGGATGTGCATGACCAACATATCCTTTCCATTATTTAATAGATTTATGGCACATTTTGTATATTGTGTCTATAGATATTTGTAACATTTGCATTTTTTGGCCTATTGGCCTACACACCTATTGGAATTCCAATAGAATATTTTATGAGTAAGCCCCAAATCTGAATGTACATAAGTTTACAAACTTTACTGTTCTTTCTTTTTTCCAAATAGCAATTCTCTAATATTGACCCATTTTTTAAATTAATGTGGACATTTTTAGTGTTCTAAATATTTATGTATTCAAACTTAGAATTTGACTGCCCCAGAAGTGTTAAAGCTAATGATCTTTTAACACATTCATTAATTAATTCATTCAATAACTCTGACTTTTCTGACTCTGTTTACCCCACTGTCAAATGGTTGTAAAGGTTACTAACAGTATATGTTAGATAATTTCAGAAATTAGAGGCTAAAAAATGAAAATAACAACGATCACTCACTATTATAATTATCTGTAGTTTAATCGGAATTTATTACTCTCTTCCACCTTCAGACCTATTGTTAGACAGTTGTCCTTTGCTGTTCCACTTGTAATAGAATTCAGTTTTTCCAGACTTTCAGTTTTCAGCAGGTATAGATCCTTATGCCTGATACTGTGTGGAAATCTCAGATGTGGGCTCTGTTCATCTCTGTTGTTTCTTGGTATTCTCTAACATGCAAATACATATGTAGACCTTTCGCATGATACTTGGCACATGATAGGAGCCTGATAAAAATTTCATTGTGAGTAGGATTATAGATCGATACAATTTTTTTGGAGGGTAATTAGATGATATCTTTCAAAATCTTGTTTCCATATTTTTCATTCCAGCAATTCTAGGAATTTAGATATAGTAGTATAAGTGTATAAGGATGTATAAATTGCAGTCTGTGACAGAGGACAAAAATAAGCAAAAAAACCAACAACCCTGAAAACAGCTGAACCCAGCAATATTGAACTTGTTATATAAATTACCATATTTATGCTCAGTGGAATACCATGCAGACATAAATAGAATGGAAGCCCCTATTAATTGACTGGAGAAATCAGTCTCCAGGATATATAATAGAATTGCATAGTATACTGTTTTCATGTTAAAAAAAAAAAAGAGAGAGAAAAAAGAAGATATCCATACATGTTCAAAGAAATATTTATATACAATGTACAATGTGTTACTGCAAGATCGCACAAGGAACAGAGGAAGAGGGATTTAACTTTACATTTCCTGTCCTATGCTGTTTGAATTCCGAAGGACACATTCATGAATTCATCAATATGTGCTACCGGTCTCGGGCTAAGGAAGAAGCAGAACTACCAAAACTCTTGTTTACGGATCAAGCTTCTCAGGTGGACGGCTCCGCGACGTCATCACTACGGGCGGCGGGGCATGCGCAATAGCAAGGAGCCGGGAGCTGCGTAGTCCTTCCGGGCCGGGATCTTGTTCTGGCCGCAGGGCTGGGGGCTTTGGTACTCTTGGCGTTGGGTGGGCGGCATTTGAGGACACACATGAGCCAGTGGCATTATGCCCGGGACGGCTGGGGTCAGGGACGCGTCTTTTCTGGACGTTCCTCAGCCAAGAAAAAGGGCGGAAACCGCATCCCCGAAAGGTAAATATGCCTTGGCCCTTGGCGTGGCCCTTCCTGCTCCTACCTAGGGGCCTGGGCTTCCACTGTGGTCTCAGCCTCTGTCGCTGTTGCCGCCGCCCGCTTGGCCGGTCTGCCTTTTGCTAGGAGGCTTTGAGCCTTCGCTGCTCCGCCCATGGAGCTGAAGGGAACAGTCGGAGTTCTGATTTCTCGTTTTAAAACTTAAGTGTTCCTCGGGTAAAACACAGGACTGCCTTTTAAGTGGAACCGGACACCCCATAGTTACCAAAATGGAGTCCCTCTCCACTCAAGATGTGTTGATTTGGCACAGAATATGTCAGTTACAAGACCTAGGTTTGAGTGAAAAATCCAGTACCGCCGAACTTTTCACCGAGAGCGTTATATTTTCAGGAATCGTACATACTGTTGCTTCCTAACCAGTCTTGTTTGAAAGAACTTCCTCTGTACGTTCAAATCATCAATTTTGAGACTTTGCTCATATGCAGGGAACCCCTTTTTTACTCCTTGAGGCTTTCCTTTCCTCTCTTACTTCATAAGTCCCCTTCATTTTATGTTCTGAATTTCTGTTGACTCTGTCAGCAGCTCTCCAGCTATATCCTAAAGAATTTGCCTGATCTTTGCAGTTGGGTCCTAACTAATGTGCATATATCTATTCTTGTTTCCTTCCAATACATTGTTCACACAAGAAATCTTTTAATAGGTGAGTTGGAACATTGCTCAAAAATAATGTTTTAAGAATAAAAACAAACTCTTTACCATGCCCTGTAAGATTCTGCATGGTTTGGATCCTCTCTGCTTCTCCAGCCCCACCACTTGTGCCACCTTTGCCCTCACTATCTGCATGTCAGATAAAATGAGTTAATTGTAATCAATTCTAACTCATACTACAGAAGTCAGCTCAAACAGTACTTTTCACTGTAGCTCATCATTATTACGTGAAGTTCACTTCCTTTTCTATCAGACTCTCTTAAAATATGAACTTAAAGTTCCCTCGATTGAATTTGAAGGCATCTGTAGTAAACTGACACTACTAAAAATGTACTGTGAAGTGAAAGGATTTAATTTGAACTACTTCAGTAAACATCTATATATTGATGGAACTTTTGTGTTCAGAGCTAAGTTTTATCAGCTACAGAAGTTCACGACATCTCTGGTTTTAATATGCCTAATTTGTGGAAACCTGTAAGTTAATTAGGTGGGGTTGAATACCTGAAGCAGTAAAATGCAAGGTGGACATGTTGTGTGGGCTGTACTTTGCATTTTAAAGGGCCTTCATTCCATGCTATATTTTATTCTAATGTGAAATTTGAATAACAAATATGTTAATAGGTGGAAAGACTATCTCCCAATTGGTCAGCGGATGTCTGGGACTCGTTTCATTGCTTTCAAAGTTCCTTTGAAAAAGGTAAGGAAAATTCTGAATTCATCATGTAGAACACCTCAGTCTTGTCACATTCCATTTTCCCTGTTTATACCAAATACTTTTAACATTCCCTTTATTATTTTAAAATGAAATTTTTAGTCAATACTTCCATACTCAATTTTAAAGGAAAAAAAATATGTAATACTCTGTTACATAAAGAATAAATAATTCTAATAAAGTAAAATATATTTCAATATGAAATATATGCTATACTAGAAATAGTTATGTAGAACGTGAATGCAAGAACTGCAAAAGCAGACTGAGCTAGTTTGGGTTATATTCACTTAGAGGCAGAAATTTCCATAATAGTAAACAATTCTTACTAGATTTCCAAATACAGTTTTCTCTTGACTGATAAAATGATTACTATCCTGGAAAATTCAGTGTATATTAAAACTGTGTCAAAAAACCCTTTGCGTTTATTTGTGAAATGGAGTTAGGTTCTAAGGCTTTGATAATCATGATTTTTTTTTTTCCACTTATGTGAATATTGACTAGGACATTCAAAAGTCATTCAAGTTGTAAGCTATGTGTAGGCCGATTCTGGGTTAGGCAAGAGGCCTAGAATCTCTGACCTCCACCCCCTGAATGCCAGCAAGACCCGTTCACTCCCATCCTCATAACCAAAAAAATGCCCTGGATCAGTAAAGTGAGGATTTCCACACAGAAACTCTGAATATTGTGTGTTTGTTTGAACTATGAAAGAAACAGGTGGGGGACTCATATGACAGATATAAAAATGGTGATAAGAGAGCCCATGACTCATTAAACTGCCCAGCATAGCATGAATTAGTACCCACTTTGAATGTATTTAAAATTCATTTAATTTGTGACTCATAGATGTCAGAGTTCTCTTTTTACCTGCTATGTCTTCTGCGTCTCTGGACTTAAACACTGCTCATGTCGTAAAGATAAACGTGGTTCTTATTCACATCTACCAGTACCAAGCATTGTGTTTGACATATAATAAACACTTAACAAAATTTTGCTGAATGAATGGACTGTCCACTCACATTTATAGTTACTGTTAATTTTCTCCTAAATTCCTTTCCTTTTCTGCCATTGTCCTAACTCAGGGCTCTACTTTGTGACACTGAAGTGGTTTCAGGAGGTTCTACAGGGTTCCTGCACAGCCTCTTGCCAGAAAGTACATCAGCAAGAGAGAAAACAGGAAGACTTTGGTTTCCTTTCCTCTGTATAACCACATCATTCCTGTATGATGTCATTTTGAAAGGCCTCTTGTGATATTGTGTACTCAAGTTATTAAGTTTTGGGATTGTTTAAGGCACCATAAAGGGGATTACAAAGCTGTGTCATTGTTACCACTGCAGTCCATGTTCATGCATTAAAGTTAGGGAAATGAATTACCTTGGTGTGACAGTGAAATGTGGCATTGGTTTCCTTTGTGTTTCATGGAAGTCACCCAAGAAAAAAAATGCCTCAATATTTGACAGTCGGGCCTCCCTGGTGGCGCAAGGGATTAAGACACAACCTGTGAAGTTGTCCGCAGCCACTGTAGCACGAGTTCAATCCCTGGCCAGGGAGTTACCCACTTGGTGCAGCAGACCTCTCCTGACTCACCTGTGGCTCCCCTCAGCAGTGTATTTCAGTAGATCTGCCTGTTCTGTTCCCCACTCTGTCTCTGGTGAATCCTCTCACCCCCACACCTCTGGCCTGTCCCCCAGTTCTTGTATACATACATAAATCTTTTTAAAAAAATAGTTGACAGTCACTTCTCAAGCACACACTGGAATATAAAATAGAGAAAAGCTGAGTGTCAAATAAATGCCATGGCAAGAAATACCTAGGAATTCAAAAGAAGGGGAAATGATGATAGTTACTTCCTACAGGGAAGTAGACTTCCTACAGGGCTTGTGACTTAGTTATTTAAGGTTAGTGATAGTTCAAATGGCTGGTCTTGATAATTGATCCATCAGGTACACATCTGCAAGAAACTGACTGGAGAGATTTTGTGCCTTGTTGAATTAATGTACTTTTCAAAACTTCTACAGTAGTACCTGTAATGCACAACATATATCTCTCAAAATTCCTAAGTTAATTTATAAATTCAACATCTCCAATGGGAATTTTCCAAGTTAGGCTCATTCTAAAACCCATATAGAAAAACAAACTTAAGGAGCTAGGAAAATTCGGAAAATTTAAACTTAAATATCTAGCCCTACAGATATTAACCCATATTAAAAGAGTTGCTGCGTAGAACAGAGCAAATAAAGAAGCCAAATATAGAAATGAGTATTTAGGAATAAAAGCCATACTTAATATATATATACATACTTGAATATTATTTATAAGTTCCTATTTGTAGGGCCTCCACTTGGAGCTGGAGATCAAGGATGGACAAAATTGATGTGGCCTCTGCCTTCTGTGCCATTAAGTCTGGTTAGGAAACCAGCATGAAACAAACAGATAAATACATGAAATATATTCTGCATTGGAGCTTTTAATGGGAATGGTGTTTACAATCTAAGAGGTAGAGGTGTTATTTAGGCTGCTATATGGAGCTTATTTTTTCTTCTCCAATCTCTCTGGAGGAAAGGATTGTAATATAGCTTGTAAATTCCACAAGAGTGGAAAACTTTCCTTTGAATCTCGTTGTATGTTAACATCACAGGGCTTGCATAATATAAACGTGTATGCTCTTACCTCATTCTCTGTGACAGAGTTTTGAAGAGAAGCTTGCCCCAGAAGAACGTTTTTCCCCCTTGGATCTTTTTAACAAAATCCAAGAACAGAATGAAGAACTTGGACTGATTATTGATTTAACATATACGCATCGCTATTATGAACCAGAGGTAAATAGAACTCTTAGTTGAAAAGTCTTCTTTTTTTCTGATATTGTTATAATTCACAGTAATTCAGTAGTTATATTCTGCTAGATTGAAGCCTGGCTTCTTACGGGTTATTTTTCAAAAACGGAACCAAATGGTTTCCTTAATTATATTTAATTTTTCATTGTTGTTTCAACATCACATTAAAGATATGAATTAAGCTATAATGTTTGATAATAGTCCTTTTGACAAGACCCTAATAATATCTGACACTTTTTTTTGTTGTTGTTGTCATTTGTCTGAGGAAAAAATATTTCACACTCATCTTGTACATTTCCTGTCCCAGAACTGGGAATCAGCCATTTCCTCAAAGAGCTTTTGACGGGAATGATATTTACAATCAGTGCTAGAGGCATTCACTCCTACTTCCTACCATGCTGACATTGTTACTAAGCTTAGAAACTAAGAGCTAGGTACTTATTTTAATATAAAATATGTTATATGTTCATACTGATTCTTTAAATTCGCAATCATAGGATTTTCACTTAATCTCTTCTTTTACTATTATCTTATTTTTCCCACCCACACAGTGCCTGAAATTTGCTATATCTCACAATTCAAATACAAGTTTTTCTGACTATTCACAGTTGCCTTATGGCCTTTGAATTATAGAATACTAATATAACTATATAATTTTTAGTTATATATGCATTCATTCATTCACATGAACTTTGCTTTGATTTTTATGTGTCTGTTGACAATCTGAAGTTTTAATGAAAATCAAGTGATACTTCCTACTTGAAGCAAATAATTCATCTGAATTGCACACCTACTAAGTATAATGATCTCTTGGTTTATATTCTGGCTCCTTTAATGGATTTTTAATTATTTTCCTACAAATGAAATAATATATATTTTCATGGTTTTGTTTTATAGGACTTACCAGAAACTATTACTTATTTAAAAATTTTTACAGTTGGACATCAGGTGCCTGATGATGACACTATTTCAAAATTCAAAAATGCCGTTAATAGGTTTTTGAAAGAAAATAAAGATAACGGTGAGGTGTTTTTTTTTTCCTTATCTGAACTTTGGTATACATTTTGAATGGAGTTAGCAATTTTTAATATTTTAAATATTTTTTAATATTTAATATTTTAATATTTTTAATCTGACATTAGGTCTATGGTATTTGAAAATGTTAATGTATGTATGTCAGATAATCCTAATAGGGTTAGGCATTGTTCCTTTATATGTTTGTAAATAATTTAGTTTGGAAAGTGATTTTAGTGAAAATGCCAATTGAACTAGCGCAGATTTTTTTTTTTTTGAAACTTGAATGAAAAATAAATAATAAAAAAGTTACTTTGTCCTATTATTATTAGTTACTAAGAGGCAAGAGATGGAAGTTAAAAATCTCAGGGTCTTAGAGTATATAAAAGAGAACAAAAGGCAAAGGTTAAGAGTGAGACAAGTTCCTAGAAACAAAACAAAATAGAGTGGACCGGTGGAGTTGCATCCTCAAAATATATATTTAAGGTATTTCTGCTTCTTTTCCACTTTGGGTATAAGTAAGGAAGGATGCTACCAGCTCTTACTCTTCAGATAGGAAAAAATTCAAAAGGCTGGTGTTTTCTTATTCCTGCTTTAAAATCTACCTTGGGCCTCCCTGGTGAACCAGCCTCTGCAGCGCGGGTTCAATCCCAGCCGGCCGGCGAGAATCCCACCTGGCGCAGCGGAACTCCCCTATCTTGCCCGCTGCTCCCCTCAGCAGTGTATTTTGTCAGTCTGCCTATTCTGTTCCCCGCTCTGTCTCTGGTGACTCCTCTCACCCTCCCGTGCATCTGTTCTATACCCCGGTTCTTGTATAAAAATAAATTAATCTTTAAAAAAAATAAAAATAAAAAAAATAAAATCTACCTATGTTGAGAATAAATCTTAATAGCTTCTGAATTTTAAGGATCCAGTTAACCTTCTGGTATGCAGATATCAGAAAGAATATGGTATATGCCATATTTTAAGACTAAGGACTGTTTTGTCTTTAGACAGCCACTGACCCACAGGACAAAGGGCTCATTTTGCCTGCTTTCTAAATTTAGCTTGAGGAATGTGTTCTTTACTAAATCTGACAGGTAGCAGATAGTCCATGTATTATATGTGTACATATATACACATATATAGTAATATGTCTGTTAATGTATATTTATATGCATATGTGTATATGTGTAATATATTTTACTACAAAAGGGTTGTGTGAAAAGATATAGAACTTACATGTTCATTTTAAACATTGAGCAATATGTTCATTTATATAACATAAAGTTAAAGGTACTGTTCTAAGAAGTAGGAACAAAATGAAGTTCTTGCCCTTCCATCTTTACATTTTAGTGGGAGAGGGGGAAAAATAAACAAGTATGTGGACTGTCTGGTAGTGATAATTGCTTCAGAGAATAACCAAACAGGATAAAGAAATGAGAGAATGTGGTAGGTCATCAGGGAAGTCCTCTCTATTGAGATGGACCTTATTTGAGCAGAACCTTAGAGGAAGTGAGAGACCAAGCCATTTGGATATGGTGCTACGGGAGAGTGTTCTAGAGCAGCAGGAACAGCAGGTGTAAATTCCCTGAGGTACGACTATGCCCAGCATGTTTGAGGAATAGTAAGGAGGCCATTTTTTTTGGTCTGGGTGAGCAAATTCAGTCACAGTAAGGTAGAAAAAGGAATCAGAGAGGTTGGCAATAGGTCATATCATGGAGATCCTTGTAAATTATAGTTTATTTTATTTTTTTTAAAGATTTGTTTATTTATTTATTTATTATTTATACAAGCATTGGGTACAGTCAGAAGCGGCGCGGGAGGGCGAGAGAATTCACCAGAGCCAGAGCGGGGAGCAGAGCAGGCAGAAGGACCGAAGTACACTGCTGAGGGGAGAAGCGGGCGGCAGGAGAGGTCTGCACGCCATGTGGGACCCTCCTCCGGTGGCCGGGGAGCAGCCGGGGATTGAACCAGCGCTGCAGAGGCTGCGGGCAGCTTTGCAACCCAGCGCTCAACCGCTGCGCCACCGGGGAGGCCCGTAAATTATAGTTTAGATCATTGTGGACTTATAAGTCAGTTGGAAAGACAGATTGATATCTATTTATAGAGTTCTAAATGCTGTGCTTCAAGAGTGGACTTAATTCTATGCTAACTGAAGATTTTTAAGCCAGAGAACAACCCAGCCTAGTTTAAGATAACGTCTTCCATATGGAGGATCAACTGAAATAGAAGAGATTAACAATAGGGAGGTAGTAATCAAGGCAAGAGATGGGGTATGTCTTCTTACCAGACACCCATTAGTTACAGGTAGATTTTGTGGAGATCAAATACATGTTTTTTAAAAGTTCCTCATACAGTTTTTTAAAAATGAACTGACAAATTCTATGGCATAGTTAGAAATATGTTAGACTTGATTTGTCTTTGTTCTATTTACCTGCTGTGTAGCTTGGGCTTACATCTCCAAATCTTGCTTTTTTATTGTAAGATACACTGTTATTTACCCAGGCACTTCACAGGACACATGAGAGACTGGAAGCACTCTGGGAACTTAGGAGTATTATAGAAATTAATTCTTTTTAATACTCAGTTTTAAAAGTGTAGGCTTTCCATTTGTTTCATTAGGAAACAAATTTCATAGTTTTTATAGCCGGTTTCCTTTAACTCCCTTTTTCTATATTTAAATCTATTAAATGTATTAATGGGCATTCTATGTTAAGACAAGTCAGTTTCTCTCAATGCAATTTTAGCTGTTAGTTCCTGGTCCCGCTTCTCTGCTTTACACTATTGGGTCTTATGGGGAGTTATACAAAATTTTCCAGAGATAATGAAATTTTATTTTATATTAAATAATTCTGTATATATGTTATTTTAAAAAACAGCTCTCTTAGAGTTATTTTCAGGGTAGTGGTAGTATAGTAACTAGTGTTACTCTTCAGAAAATTGTATAGCTTTTAGTGTTTCTACTTCATTTACTTAACTCTATGTTCCCTGTTTTATAGACAAACTTATTGGTGTCCATTGTACCCATGGTTTAAACAGGACTGGCTACCTCATCTGCAGGTGAGTTGCCAACCCTAAGCGACAGACCTTATTTAAATTGTTTTGCCTTTTTACAATAGTAATGTAAATTAGTTGCAAAATGCAATCAATATAGAAAAGTATGAAGTAGGAAGCAAATCTCTTCATACTACCCACTCAGAGATTACCACCATTAATAATTTAGTGTCTACTTTTTCAGACTTTAAAAATGTAGACACAAGCATGATATATAGAGATATATAGATATATATATAATTTAATGGTAGACATTCTATTTTATAACTTAATATATAGTGGACTTCTTTCAAACAAAGAATGTTTGTTTCATTCTTTTTTAAAAGTTGCATTGTTCCTTTGCTTATTAATAAGTATAAAAGTTAGAAGGTTTGATCTTGAAAGACAGTGAAGTAATGAACTTTATTGTATGACCATGTTTGAATACATACTTGGCAGTCTCAGAGAGAATTTCACTCAGAATGGAATTTCTGAATCAAAGGGTATATATTCTTACGATTTTTTTTTAAAAAAGAGTTATTTTTATACAGGAACTGGGGTACAGGCCAGAGCCACCGGAGGGTGAGAGGATTCACCAGAGACGGAGCAGAACAGGCAGATTGACGAAATACACTGCTGAGGGGAGCACTGGGCGAGACAGGAGAGGTCTGCCACGCATGTGGGACCCTTGCTGGCCGGCTGAGATTGAACCCGTGCTGCAGAGGCTGCGGACAGCTTCACAGTACGGCGCTCAACCACCTGTGCCACCAGGGAGGCCCCATATTTTTATGATTTTTATGGATTTTCTACACGGTACTGATTCATATTTATTCATTCAGAAAATATTTATTGAGCATCTGTTATGTGTTAGCACTATATTGGGTGCTAGCAGACAGACTTGTGAATACTATCAGTCAAGAAAGGAAATAGAGTGCCTCCCTGGTGGCGCGAGGGGTTAAGATACAACCTAAGAAGCAGTCCGCAGCCTCTGCAGCACCAGTTCGATCCCTGGCCGGCCAGGGAGCAACCCACATGGCGCAGCAGACCTCTCCTGACTCGCTCCCTGCTCCCCTTAGCAGTATACATCAGCCAATCTGCCTGTTCTGTCCCCACCCTGTCTCTGGCGAATCCTCTCACCTCCCACACTTCTGGCCTGTACCCCAGCTCTTGTATGCATAAATAAATCTTTTAAAAAAAAGAGAAAGAGAAATAGATAAAATTTAAGAATTACACAAATGCATTTAGAATTACAACTCTGAGAAATCCCAAGAAAGAAAGAGCCAGTAGTATGTGTGTAAATTAATAGACAGGCTTTGACCTCATTGTGGAAATTAGAGGTTTCTGTGGGGTTATTTGAGCTGATATTAACTAGTTATATACATTGAGGGGCTGGGGGTGGGGGGGCTTGGAATTCTGGACATTAGGGAGAGCCAAGACCTTATAGTAGGAAAGCATATGTTATACTGGAGGACCTTGCCAGGGAGCCTGGACCATGGTGAGAATATGGCATTAAAATGGAGCTAGAGGGCCTCCCCGGTGGCGCAGCTGTTGAGCCCTGGGCTGCGAAGCTGCCCGCAGCCTCTGCAGCGCCAGTTCGATCCCCGGCTGCCGGGCGAGGGTCCCACATGGCGCGCAGACCTCTCCTGCCTCCCGCTGCTCCCCTCAGCAGTGTACTTCATCACTCTGCCTGTTCTACTCTCCACTCTGGCTCTGGTGAATTCTCTCACCCTCCCACGCTTCTGACTGTACCCAGTGCTTGTATAAATAAATAAATAAATCTTTAAAAAAAAAATGGAGCTAGAAGTATGGGTAGGAGTAATATCATGCTGGCCTATGTTTAAGGTCTTAGACTTTATCTTAATGGTGCAACAGAGCACCATTAAGCTTTTTTGTTTAGTGTGAGTGTGTAGAAAATAATCAAATTTGCATTTTCAACCTATTGTTTTGGAGAGTACATTGTAGGGGGAAAGAGTAGAGAGGTAAGTTAAGAGACTTGTAAAAATTGAGGCATAATGGTGGCTTGGACCAGGCTGTGATGGTTATTTTGGTGGAATGATTGGAACATATTCTAGATTATTTAGGTAATATCATTGTTAGGATAATGGTGATGGGTTGAAGATGAGAGTAAGGAAGAAATGGCCAACAGTAGTAATATATTAGTATTTTTCCAATTTTCCTTTGCTATTTGTTGGTTCCTGATAAATATTCTGCTATATTAAATGTCCTGTTTTAGTGTACAAAGCACTTTGATCAGAAATGAATGTTGTATCTTATCTGATACCTTTTTAACATCTATCAATTTGGTTCTGTATTTTCTTTTTCACATGTTAATTGAATTATATTAATATAAATAATTACATTGGGCCTCCCCGGTGGCGCAGTGGTTGAGCGCTGGGTTGCGAAGCTGCCCGCAGCCTCTGCGGCGCCAGTTTGATCCCTGGCTGCTCCCCGGCCACCGGAGGAGGGTCCCACATGGCGCGCAGACCTCTCCTGCCGCCCGCTGCGCCCCTCAGCAGTGTACTTCGGTCCTTCTGCCTGCTCTGCTCCCCGCTCTGGCTCTGGCGGATTCTCTCACCCTCCCACACTTCTGACTGTACCCAGTGCATGTATAAACAAAACAAACAAACAAATAAATTAAAAAAAAAATTGTTGGAGTAGATGTTCTGATATTTTCTGAGGATTTTTAAATCTGTATTTGCAAGTAAGATTGGATCTTTTTGAAAAAACTTGATTTATAGGATATGTATAAATGACTCAAATTATGTTGTTTCATTAGATATTTGATTGATGTAGAAGGCATGAGGCCAGATGATGCAATTGAATGTAAGTATGAGAGTTTGTCAATATTTTTCCCTTTTATCAAAGTTGAAGGTGGAATTATAAATAAATTTCTCAAATTTTGAAAAAAAGCTTGTTTTTACTTTTTTGAATATAAAATAATCTTTTGCCAGAAGTTTGTAAAAGTACATATATGAAAATAGTGAGCTATCACAGCCTGAATAATTAGTCCAATGGTTTTTAGCTTTGATCTGCTTTCTCTAGGAAAGGTTTGCTTTTTGCAGTATTTCTAATAGTTCATCCACTCCTCAGTATTCAATAGGTGCCGGGGACATTGCTTAGAAAGACAAAACTACATTGAAGACCTTCAAAATGGTCCTATCAGAAAGTAAGTTGCATTGTAGATGTGAGATTTGTGGTTAGGGGGAATCTTTTTTATATATTTAAGTTGAATATATCTATTCTTGTAACTTGTTTAATTGCTGGGGATGCCTAAATGGAATATGGAGAGAATGAGATTGTTACTTTCATGGACTAAATGTAGTCACTAAATTGTTAAATTTGGAAACCAATAATATGTGGAAACATTCTCTTTGAGGAATCGCAATTCCAGAAGATCCAAATCAAGTGGCTTTGAAGACTCAACACATATGATAGAAACAGTCCACACCAGTCATAAGTCTGGTAAACGAGGATCTAGGAATCACCTGCATCGGAACCATGGTTACACAGTAACTCCTCAGCATTTCCACACCCATACCCAAAGTTTGCAGCAGTCAGTAAGGTATCTCTTCTTTTTTCTAGAATAGAAACAGAAATTAATACTATAAATTAATATTATAAAATAAATGTAACAAACTAATATACATATAATACACATAAATACAGCTTTATAAGTTAGTGCAAAATACATGATGATAATTATGAGGTCATCACATTTTCTTGGTGATCAACATCAACTAAGAAGTATCATCTGCTCTGTATTTTGCATTTAGGGCTGAAAAATCAAATATAGGATGGGAAATATGTGACTTTTCAAAGGCAATTGGGAACAGATTTAGAAAAATTTGATTCTAAACTCATTTTAAGCCAATAATTTGATAAGACTACCAAAAAGCATTTTGCATTCTTAAGCTACAGTTTTCAGAATAAGAAAGGTTGCCATATTCAGCTATGTAGTAAAGGGTTTGAGAAATATGTCAAATGATTGACTGAATATAGTGCTTTCTATATTTTGAAGTATTTCCTTAGTCTTCACATGAAATTAATAAGTATGTGCATTTATATGGACAATTAAAGTTGTGTTCCAAAAGGTCTATACCAATTTTAAGTGCCACTGTCTACACAAGCAATTTCTTTGAAATATGTGCATTTTTGAAAAATGGCAGCATGTTTTTGAAAGTGTTTAAAATAATGCTAATGTATTTTAGTAACTCATGTAATGGTCATAAACAGTCCTCAGAAGTACTACCATTAACATTTCCATCTGACTGTTGAAAAACAGAAATTTAGAAAGCTGAGTATCTTACCTAAGAGCACACAGCAAAGAATGGCAGAGCCAGGCTGCAAATCTGGGTCCAGTCTGACAACCACTGTACTAGACTGCCTTATCAAAAACTAGTTGCTAAATAGGCAAAGAATTGTTATTTTTACTGTACTGAGGTTGTTCCCATTTCTAAATGAAAATATTTTGTGATATATCTCTTAAAATTTTGCGCAAATTTCTTTAATGGGATATACTGTTCCCTATAATTTGTATTTATTTCTACAACAACCCATGAAACTGGAAGGTATTATTAGCTCCATTTTTTTTAAAGATTTATTTATTTATACAAGAACTGGGGTACAGGTCAGAGGCACAGGAGAGTGAGAGAATTCACCAAAGACAGAGCAGGGAACAGAACAGGCAGATGGACTGAAAACACAGCTGAGGGGAGCAGCGGGCGAGTCAGGAGAGGTCTGCCATGCCATGTGGGCATCTCCCAGCTGGGAATCGAACCTGCGCTGCAGAGGCTGTGGACAGCTTCACAGTGCTGCGTTCAACTCACTGCACCACCGGGGAGGGCCCCTTTTAGCTCCATTTTTAGAAAGAACTAAGAAATCCAAAGATTAAGCAGTTTATTTGCTAAGGTCACATAGATAGAAAACAGTAGCATGAGAATATCTAATATTTTATGAAGCTTATATTATCTATTTTCTTATGATTAATAATAGTTTATTTTTGTTTTGTTTAAGACAATTTCCATGGAATCAGAACGTTTACCAGAGTGGCTATGTTCCTCCTCCTCCTGGTCCCCCTGGAGAGGACTTCTCACATAACAGATACTCTTGGAATGTAAAGCCAAATACCAGTCAAGCAGTCCAGAATACAAGTTGCCCTTACAGTTACTATAGACTACCCTATCCAGCCTATTATGGATGGACTGAGTGACAGTCTTGGAAATCTGTCTGGAACTGAACAGGACTGAAGACAGTTGGAGTGACTTTTTGTAAGATCAGGTTTATAATCTGTAATTGTTCCCTTATGTGTTAAAGCTTAAATAAAAATTATATTGGTACTTAACTTCTTTGCTGACAAATTTACAGTAGTTGCAACAGTGAAGGAGATGTCTACTATTGTAGTCTTAAATTTTTTTAAAGGAAGATGATATTTTAGAACTGATAGTTATAAAGAACTTCCCTTGTAAATTATTTTTCAGAGTTCTATCTTCCTTTTCTATATATCGCCTTCTGAATAGACTTGTGACATGAATGAGTGTATATATAGAAATTTGTATTGTTTTTGTCATATTTTGTTGTTTACCCAATCATTAACAGTATCTTTTCCCTCAACTATTTAAAATTTTTATTAAAATCTTCCTAGGAGACAATATCTTTAAAGCCTAATCGCTTTTTGTTTTTTTGTGATATTTCTTTCCTTTATCAATCAGTCTATTGTGGGATTTGACCAACTTCTTTTAACTGAATTGCCAGATAGGCAATTTAACACATGGATAATGAATAAACTTTTAAGACTTGATTGTCAACTGGACAAGAGAGACAGACTAATAAACCAGAACACTGGATGATAATTACCTGAAAAGGTAATTAGCTGCTGGGTAGAATTATTTAGTAAAACTTGAAAACTTTTATATACAATAAAGGTTGCTTGTTAAACAGCACATTTAAAGCCTGGGATATTTGGAAAGACTTCTGGGCTCCTATGTTACTGCTTCTCTGTTGAATGTAACCTGCTGAAATATTTCCCTTCTTGCATCTCATAGTAGAGTGGTGCCTTGATTTTGACTTTTTCTCAATTTTCCCTTCTGCAGGTATACCTTGAACACGTATGTTTCAGTATGCTAGAACTTGGGAAATGTTTGTTACATTTCATTGCAGAAGTCAGAAACCTTTGTTTGCTCAAAGAGGTTTGCTACCATCTTGACACATTGATAGATATTTGTGGAATACTTGAGCAGCTTGGCTTCATTTTCTAAAGCCTATAATTTTGAGGATTTCTATCTCAGAATGTCTGTTAATACATGTGATATTTATTTTCTCTTTTGTATATGAACAACATGTGGAATCTGACCCAAGGAAGTACTCTTAACTCAGTCACTCCCTGGTTTGTATCTAGCTCACTCATGCTGCAACCCTTCATCCAAGTGATGACTCATGATATCTTTCCCTGCCTGCTAAAGGCAGTCTTGTGGAATTGTTCCCTGGGATATATCACAGGTTCACTTGGAAAGAAATTGGGCAAGACAACTGATGCAGCAACAAAGAACAAGCAGAGGTAGGACGGGGATCCTGCTGTCCAATGGTTTCTAAGGAATTCCTTGGCAAGCAGTTTCTA
This sequence comes from Talpa europaea, assembly GCF_964194135.1. Lineage (NCBI taxonomy): Eukaryota > Metazoa > Chordata > Mammalia > Eulipotyphla > Talpidae > Talpa > Talpa europaea. Next base: position 54,715,985 of record NC_140072.1, read on the forward strand.
AGGAAGATACCACCAGCAGAAGTGCCATCATAGAAGCACTGCCATCTTGAAAACGTCTTTGAAGCATTCTTTTCATTTATTGTTGAAATTCCTGATGTTTATGGAGACAAAATTTAGGTTTAGGTATCTTTTCATAACATTTTCCACATTATAGAACTTTTTCCAGGACTCACTGAGCTCATTTTAAATATAGGCTGAGCCTTCAGCTCAGAAAACTACTTATTTTATATGTCTGAATGATTCTAACTGTTGTAGTCTTTGGCTCAGAAACATCAAATATGCATATATTAAAACTCCAAATCTGTCCCATCTACTGCTTCCTGCTCATCAGTTTCATGTCTCTTCATTTTGTCATGTTTTGTTAGGCTCCTCAACTGTTTTCTGACCACTCATTTAAAATTCTGCAATATCTGTTCCGTTCTTTTATGACTTCGAATGTAGCTTTAAATTCCACTATTACACTTTAATTTTCTTAAATTACTATACTTTATTTGGTTTTCTTTACTGCAATAAATCTTTTCAAAACCAGCTCTTTTCCTGGATATTGGATACTATGTCCCTCTATTTTGACCTGTAAAATATTTTCACAGACTCCCCCATTGGGTGTTTTCTGTTTACATATCCTTGAGAGAGGAATGGTCTCTCCCAACCCGTTTTTACCTAAATAGAATGGGAGTATTCTCCTTGCATCTCATAGTCCAGCTGCTTACTCTTAGAAATCTCTTAAATGAAGCTGGAAAAATTTTATTTTTATTTAACTTTATTGTACCAGTTCACTGAAACAGCAAATACATGCCATGGGTTGCTCCTTCATTCCAAGCAGCAGAAATCATTGTGAGAGCAGTAGACTTACTGTCTGTCCTTACTATTATAATCTATTTGCGTCATCAACTATGTTCTCTCTCCTCTCATCCTGTTTGTTGATGCGTGTCTCTTAGGTTGGAGGTGCTGTTGAAATATCCAAAGATATTTGTCCATCTTTCCATACTTAAGATTGAAGCACTCAAAGCTAATGAAAGCTCTGGTCATGCCACGGTGTTCTTATAAAAAGGTTGCTTTTTGTTTACTTTCCCCCATTTAGGTTTCATTTCTCCTTTCTGACCATTACCATCTTCGAAATCTTTAATACTATCTGTTATATACCAATTGTTATCTCTCCCATTCTCATTAGTTTTTAACCTTTAAAAATTCCTTTACTGTCAATTTTGGTGGGTTTTGTGTGGAGTAGAGATGCAGGCCTGAGTTCTGTACAGCCAATGTAACAATACTCTACTTGCCAGTAAAATTGGATTTGGGGTTTATCTTCAGTTCAGTAAACTTTATTTTTAATGCATCATGTCCCAGGAATGTAGGCCATCAAATACCCTAAGTCATAATTTGATCCTCCATTGTCAACCACAACACCTACACTATGAAAAGAGATCCTACCCAGGATCCTCTCTGAACCACCTTTCTGATCTAACAACTGCCCTAGAATTACGTCCTGAAAACAAACTCATTGGAGTTATTCCCCTCTTGGAAATCTTAAATGGCTTATGACTTTCAAATCCATTTCTGGCTCTTTGTCAAAGCCTTCTGCCTTCTATGATCTGAGTCCCCTGAAGCACACTTCATTCCTCAGTGTGCCAGCCATTTGCTGAGTATATGGTGGTGTGCATTATTATGCCTGCCACTGTGACTTTCAGGTTGCTCCCTTGGCTGTAATGGTTCTCTTGCAGTCTCTGTGAGCAAATAATTTTCATTCTTATAGCGCCATCACAGTAAACCCCTCAATCCCCACTGAATTAGTCCTTTTCCTACAGGATACCTTGTTTCACTATTTAGCATTTATTTCATTTACATCTACAGTAATATAAAACAGATTCTAAACAAGTCTCAGCCCCCTTTTGTGAAAGCACCATCTTCCCCTGGACCACATTCCCCCTTTTTGCCTTGCCAGCAAACCTCACTGCATTCCCTAGGCTATTTGGAGCTCAGGTTAAACTCTGGGTCTGCCTGGCCCTTATGCCCAAGCCCTCTCTCTTCTCAGCCATCCCTCCACTTTAGAATTGATGGAAGAGTGACACTACAGGCATGGGTTCTGGCTTTCTGAGCTGGCCATTGACGGGTAAGATGATCAGACCTATGGAGGAATCTGTTTCCATGGGAGGAGTCTCAATGAATGGAATACAGAAGACAGGAGGTAGCCAGGCAGATGTATTTCCCTCCTTTCTCCCTGATGTGAATTATTCTCAGGAGTGATTTTTTTCCTTTCAAGCCTTCAGAAGTCCATCCTGCTGAGTGAACTCATGCCAGACATCCTGTGTGTCTTTCAGGCTCATTGTGAAGCCTGCCAGTGAGGTCACCCATTACTCAGGTGGCTCTGCATCTTTTATTGCTGTACTTTCCTGTTTCTTCACCTAGTGTTTCTACTCATTGCTAATAAAATGCCAGCACTTTAATCCTTACCCCAGGCTCTGCTTTCTAGAGGACTTAGGCTGAGACACTTAAGTATTTGTTAACCAAATCTAATAGTCACAGCTTTTAATTCATTCAGGTAGGCAGAGGAGAATGGACTTAGCAGAGGTCTTCCAACTCTTTTCACTTTTTTTTTTTTAAATAGAGGCATGTTTTTATTTATTTTATTTGTTTGTTTATACATGCACTGGGTACAGTCAGAAGCGTGGGAGGGTGAGAGAATTCACCAGCTCCAGAGCGGGGAGCAGAGCAGGCAGAAGGACCGAAGCACACTGCTGAGGGGAGCAGCGGACGGCAGGAGAGGTCTGTGCGCCATGCGGGACCCTCCTCCGGTGGCAGGGGAGCAGCCAGGGATCGAACCGGCGCCGCAGAGGCCGCGGGCAGCTTTGCAACCCAGTGCTCAACCGCTGCGCCACCGGGGAGGCCCAACAACTCTTTTCACTTTGAGAGCCTATAAAAATGTATAACTTTTAAGGAATACAGCAATCATTTACATCTAAGCTAACAATTTATTAAGTATGGGTCTCATTTTCATATACGTGGAATAGATTTTGAAGTTTGGGTGTCTCCCATGACCCATTTATTCAGATAACACTTCTGAAGCTAGAGTCACTTTAACAGGTGGTAGCAGTTATGTGTATTTATGTGAGTCTACATATTGCTGAGAACAAGCCTGATGTTATTATAAAACTTCTTATTTAGCTTTTATAATCTCAGATCTCTTGAATTGGTGCATAATGATCTCCCTCTGCAGCTGTAGGTACAAGGATCATCTTTACTTCTGAGATGACTTTTTTTTTTAAATTAATTTATTTATTTATACAAGCACTGGGTACAGTCAGAAGCGCGGGAGGGTGAGAGAATTCACCAGAGCCAGAACGGGGAGCAGAGCAGGCAGAAGGACTGAAGTACACTGCTGAGGGGAGCAGCGGGGGGCAGGAGAGGTCTGCCATGTGGGACCCTCCTCTGGTGGCCGGGGAGCAGCCAGGGAACGAACTGGCGCTGCAGAGGCCGCGGGCAGCTTTGCAACCCAGTGCTCAACCGCTGTGCCACTGGGGAGGCCCTCTGAGATGACTTTTTAAGAAACAGTAAAATTAATCCTTAGTGTACAATTCTATCCGTTTTGACAAGCATATTCAGCTTTAATGACCATCAAATTGAGAGCAGTTTCGTTCCCCTGCCTACCCAATTTTCTTGACATTCTGTGGTAATGTTTCAATAGTGTTTACATGTGTACAGTAAGTAAAGTTTAATTTTTAAGAAACTGCCAAACTCTTTTCCAAAGTGGCTGTACTATTTATATACAGACCAGCAATGACCATTCCAGTTAGTCCACATTTGACAATACTTGATAGTCTTTTAAATTTCAGTCATATGGGTGTGTAGTAGTAGCTCGTTTCATTTGCATTTCCCTGATGACTAATGTTGAGATTCTTTTCATAGGTTTTTTGGCCTTTCATAAATCTCTGAAATGTTTGTTGAAATGTGTCACCTATTAATAAATACATTGTTTCTCATTGAGTTGTAGTTCTTTAAAATCTGGATACGAGTCCTGTTAGAATATGTAAAAATTGTTTTCATATATATTCCGTGTTCAAGCCACACATTTTTCTGTTTATTTTTTGCTCTTCCTTAACTAGGCTAAGGTTTCTCTCGGGACCTTTGTACTCTTTGTTGCCTGGAATGCTCGCTCTCCAGTTACCCATAGCGCTTGCTTTCTACAACTCTTCCAGTCACTGTTTAAATGCACCTCCCTCCCCACCCTCCCGCCTCTTTTTTAAAGATTTATACAAGAACTGGGATACAGGGCAGAGGTGTGGGAGGGTGACAGGATTCACCAGAAACAGCAGGGAGCAGAACAGGCAGACGACCAAAAACACTGCTGAGGGGAGCAGTGGGTGAGACAGGAGAGGTCTGCCCTGCCATGTGGGTCTCACTGGTCAGCCAGGAATCGAACCCGCGCTGCAGAGGCTGTGGACAGCTTCACAGCGCTGCTCTCAACCCCCTGCGCCACCAGGGACTCCCTAAATGGCCCCTTTTGATGAGATCTTTCTTGACCATCCTATTTAAAACAGGATGTCCACCACTTGGCATTCCCCCCTTTTCTATTTATTTTTTCTCCATAGCACATATATACCCAAAGGCTGTATTTGTATTGTTTTTGTAAAGAAAAGTATTGACCATGGTGAGTCCTAACTGTAAAAAATGCAGAAAATAATTCTGTAGCCTATTTAGGGGATTACCTCCTCTTTTGGAGGCTGATACATTCAGGCATGACCCAAGTTAGGGTTAAGTTAGGGCAAGTTAGGGTTAAGATGCAGCTTCAGGGACAGTGCAGGTTGGGACTTTGTGAAAGTTAGAGGCTTCTGACATAAGGGCAGAGAAATCCAGGGGGCTGATGACAGTAAATTCTAAGAGACGCTAACCGAAACATACTCCAGAGATGACGTCACAAAGTTTAGGAGCACTAAATAAGTATAGCAAGACCTGAGAGAGTAAGACCTTGGAGAGGGGAGGTAAAAGGAGAAACTGATCTGGGAGGAGTAGAGCAACTAAAAGAAAGAGCCAATCAAAGTAGGATGATGAGCTTTTGGATTAGAGGAAAAAAGATTTAAACATCCCCTAGAAATGGGCCCATAACGGCTTCTTTGCCCCTCCCAGGTACAGCACACCTGGGAGTCCTTGCTTTCTTCCTTTAAACTGTTTTTTACTTTCTTGAATAAAGTTTGCTTCTCTCTGCTTATCTGAAATTCTGCGAATTTCTTTTTACGGCTTCCCGGGACAAGAACCTGTGGCGGCCTAAGGGCTAAATTAACGGCGCACACCAGCTTCATGAAGATGAAGAAAGGGTTGACAAAGCACGGTCACCTACCAAGTGCCCGCGGGAAAACGCCGCGTGCCAGGAGATCCCAAGGACCGCACTGAGAGCGAGAAGGGAAGTGTCTCATCTTTGCCGGAAAGGAACTGTTGAATCTCAAGCATTGGAGAGATATATAGGGCTCATCTCGGTCACACTTAGGGCTGCACAGAAGACGCAAAGCGGGACAAGGAGACAGTCAGCACGCGCGCCAGCCCTCAGCTCCCGCCCCCGGCCCACGGCTCCTTTTCACATCCACCGCCGGAAGTGACGGCGGGGAGGTCCTGCTCCCCTTCCCGCCCGCTGACCTGACTCCTGCTGAGAGAAATAAACAGCTGAGGGGCGGGCCGGACCGCAGCCCGGAGTTTACGTCCTGAGGAGATTGAAAAAGACTCCGCGACCCCAAGCCCGCCTAGCTGGAAACAGGCTCCGGGCGGTGAAGCCCCTACCGCCGAGCTTCCGGAAGTTGAGGGGTTTGTTTCCGAGGGGAAGCTCTTCAGAGACGGACCGGCGACGCGACGGTGCGGGCTCCCGGCTCGCGAGCTGGCTGGGCGGGGCGGGGCTGGGCCGCGTGGTGCTGAGCGGGGAGAGCTGCAGGTGAGGGGTCGGGAGGCCAGCCCCTGGCGATGTCTGTGGTTCCCTCCGTCCTTGTTCCCCAGCGCCTACGGAAGCCGGGTTCTGGAAGTAGACCAGGGAAATGAGTCTGTTCTACGTGTATTGTAAGGTTTAGTAGGGTACCTGACACCGAGGAGCGCCGGACTCGCCAGTGTTGTGGCGAGGCTTACGAGGGACCTAGTGCAGGGCCTCTGCGCTTGTCAGCAGAAGAGGCAAGCAAGCCCCACATCATGGAGTGGAGCGCCTTAACGTAAAGCTGTGACTTAGAAAAGCAGCGAAAGGACAAGATCAGATTTACATTTTGAAAGGTTCCTTTGCCGATGAATTATCGGAGGCAGGAATTGTAAGGAGACCACGTTTAAGAGCCTCTGTTGCAGATGAGAGGTTGTGGCACTGGGTAGGGAGAGAAGTGGTCAGTCAAAATGATATTTAGGAGGTGAAGTTCATAAGAATTTATGGGTTAGATATGGGATTTACGTAAGAGATTGATATCCAACTATGAGTTTCTGGCGAAATTATATAAAAACATTTTTTACTTTTGTTAAAGGTCTTTTCTCCCATTGTAAGAACCAAAACCGCAAAGTTTTTTTCTTCCCTGGTTGTGTACTCATATTTTGTGTACTCAGTACACACTCAAAAATATTTTGTGCAAAGGACAGTAAAAACTACCTATAATTCTACCCCAAATGGCCATATTTTGGTATATATCCTTAATGTTTTCTGTATCTTTTTATATAATTAAGAACCTATTCATTATCTTTCTGTGTCCTTTTTTCCCCTCATTGGACACTATCAGGACAATGAAGATTGACCTGCTGTGTGCCAGGACATTGCTCATTTATTTCCCCTGATTATAACAGAGCAATTTAGGTGTGATTCTCCCCAGTCAGAGATGACTAGCTTTTTGGTGTATATTCCTTTCAGTATCTGTGCGCTTTTTAAAAACCCGACGATTTGACCACATTTTATGTTTTCCTTTTCAATTAGATGTTTTTACCTAACGTTATTTATTGCTATTTTCATACATCCTTACCTACTTTTCAAGACTACAGTTTTTAATGGTTTTTTAGTCACAACCAATACTGGCTAGATAGGTGGTTTTCAACATTTTACTGTTAGAGTGGGACAGGGACATCTTATTGTATTATAAGTTCTTGGAATTCCAATAATCTTTAGAAAGTCCTACAAGTAGAACCAGCCACCTAAATGGATAAAATGAGCCTATCATATTGCCTCACCTAAATATCTTAGGTCTTTGTATTCTGTCCTTGTCAAACTTTCATATAAGAAAGGGCCAATATTAATTGGTTATTTATTGTGTCGTCTCTGTTTAAATGCCATGTGTGAATGAATATCTGAGTCAAAGGTCATACTTTCTTCTATAAAACTCTTTTCTTCTGTAATACTTGTGTCTAGGTCCTGCTAAAATATAAATAAAATGTGGAGCTTGGAAAGCTTAAAAGCCTAAATTGGAGTGAGGTTTCATTATTACTGTAAGTAAGCCATGGTCTAAAAAATTCCAGAAATCCCACTCCTAGTTCTCTGTTGGGGAAGCTCTCTGTCAACCATGCATCAGAGCCTGCACACAAGCAGGGGACCAGGCACCAGCCTTGATCCTTTCCTAGGAGTGGCAAAGAAAGCAGCCACTTGGGATGAGGTTTTCTGGTTTGACACTTCTGCCATTTTATTATTAGTTATTTTAATTTTTTGTTAGCGAGCATATTTGTTAATGAATTATAGCATTAACTTTGAATCAAAATAAGTCTGTCTTTCTGGTTTTGTGCAGTAGAATCCTGCTTATCTATGAAATGCAGTTAACTCATCAGCTGGACCTATTTCCCGGATGCAGGGTGACCCTTCTGTTATTTAAAGATGTGAAAAATGCTGGCGATTTGAGAAAAAGGGCCATGGAAGGTGCCATTGATGGTTCATTAATAAACCCTACAATGGTAAGTACAAAGGGAGGATGAATAAGCTATAGGGGGCATTTAAGAATGTTAATTTTTCATAATATTATTGGTTAGCCTAAAATTGCCATCAGATAATTCGTTCTTGTCTATAAACAGTGGAATGAAGTCAGATTTGTTCAACCTTGAATTTAACAGTGAATAGAAATGAAAGTACCTAGCCCTCCCTGAGGAAATATGAGAGGTTGTGGTCTGACTCTGACATAATGGCATATGCCTACATCTCCACCTTTTGATCTGAACTAGAAAATCCTTGCAGAGAAGGTGTAAGAGCACCCACTGGGATCACATTCCAGGACATAGTCCTAGCTCTGCTACTTATGTCTTTGTGCCAGTGGTAGCCAACTTTCATAGACAGTGCCTAGAACTGTTATAAATGCCTTACATATTCTAACTCAATCTTCACAACAACCCTGTAAAAAGTGCTATGATTATCTGCATCTAACAGATAAAATCCTAAATAATTTGCCCAAGTAAGTTCGGTGGTGAGTAGCAGGGCTGAGACTCAAACCAAGATATTATTTGCATTAGTTTCGTCATCCATTACATGTGAATAATTAAACCAAGTTCATATGGTAGATTTGAGAATTAAATAATAAAGGTAAAATGTTTAGATCATGGCCTTTTCCATAATATTAGACCTTGATAAACATTATTTAAATTTTTTTTTACCATTAAATTTCTTGCAACTTTAAAATTCTGTGATTTTTCTGAATACCCAGGCCTTTGAGATAGTATTTTGGGGGGTGGGGGGGAGAAAGAGGGAGAGAGAGTAATTTTGAAAATGTAGACCATAGAATTATGGTGGAGTAAAACAGTCTTACACTGGAATTACCATGAGGTAGGACATGCATCTTCAGAATGCTCCACATTTCCTATGTGTAATTCTTTTTGTTCTCTTTGGTAGATTGTCGATCCATTTCAGATACTTGTGGCAGCAAATAAAGCAGTTCACCTCTACAAACTGGGAAAAATGAAAACAAGAACTCTTTCTACTGAAATTATTTTCAACCTTTCCCCAAATAACAATGTAATTGATACAGAATTACTTACTTTATTTCTATTGATCTTGTCATGGTAGCATGTGTGTTCCTGTGTTGGGTTGGAGGCCAAATTCTTGTAAGTTTGTTATTGGTGACAAACCAAAATCGTGAAGAAAGCTCTAGGTAGAGTTGAGGTTTTTAGCACTGCCTTTTACTAGGCAAACAAATAAGCTTTGGAGTCAGTTTACAATATGAATAAACAAAAATACAGCCAGGTTAAGTGAGGATAATTAAATGATGTGTCTTTCTTGTCATATAGAATGAAGAAGGCATTCTTTGCTTCAATGATATTTTAGCCTAATGATATCTAAGTATCTTAAGTAATAAAGAATTAGGCATAGGTATTTGTGTGTTATCATGTGCATTTTTCACTTTCCTATAAACTCCTTGAGGATAGATTTCATGTCTTTTCCATATACCAGAATTCTGCCTGGTACCTAGAACAGCCCTTAACACATGGCTCACTCACATTCCCTGTGAATAGGAAGAGTTTGTTGTTTGTAGTTTGATAACTTTGATAGTAATATCAAAGTTGAGCTAATGATATTCTATATGTGGCACATAAGAAAAAAATAACTGGGGCCTCCCTGGTGGCGCAAGGGGTTGAGTCTCAGCACTATGAAGCTATCCACAGGCACTGCAGCACGATATCCAGCCAAGGAGCTGGCCCACATGGCGCTGCTACCACTCCTGTCTCGCCTGCTGCTCCCCTCAGCAGTGTATTTCAGTAGCTCCACCTGTTCTGCTCCCCACTCTGTCTCTGGTGAATCCTCTCACCCCCTATCCCCCGCACCTCTGGCCTACACCCCAGCTCTTGTATGCATAAATAAATAAATCTTTAAAAAAAAAAAGAAAAAAATTTTTTCTGATGGTTTTACTGTTACTATTACTATCAATTACTGTTACTGAAACTATTACTATCAATTACTGTTAATGACACTACCAAGTACTAGTGTCAAGAGAAAAATTAGGTGTTCATAAAGTTTATAAAATGCACAGTAATAGAATTTAGTACCTGAAAAAATTTTACCAGATAATTATTATTCCTCTGAGATCATTTGAAATAATTCAAGAAACAATCTTGAGCTTTTCCAACTTCCCATTATAGTTTGAAGAACAGAAAAAACAAGTATGTTCTTGAGGAAGACAGATGAACAAGACAGAAGTTCAAATGCCCTAAACTAAATGAGATAATAGGAATAATGAAACCTAATGAAACAGTGAAAAAATTCATTCTGTGGGAATTGAGGGTACAGTGGGGCATGACATTTGAACTGAACTTGAAGGATGAAGGCAGTAAAGGCAGAGGACAAAGTATGAGCACAGGCCAAAAAAGTGTCACATGTGACAGGATGGGCACACAGTCCCTACTGGCTGGGATGGCGGGAGCATGTGACTTGGTCACTTGGGGCCTGTGGGAATGGGTGTTAGTGTGCCATGTCAACAAATCTCATCCTTAGGATTTTGGTACAGCTTTGAGCAGGAAGTATTCTAGAGTCAGAACTGGTAGATGTTAAGAGGGAATGGTTGAAAAGAAAAGTCGTAGGCTGAGAGAACTGTTTGGATGTGAGAAATAAGATCCTGACCAGGGAAGAAAGCAAATGGAGAGATGTTTCAGAAACAAGAACTACCAATTCATTGTCTTTATTTTCCCCTTAGATTTCAGAGGCTTTGAAAAAATTTGGTATCTCAGCAAATGATACTTCAATTCTAATCGTTTATGTTGAAGAGGGAGAAAAGCAGATAAATCAAGAATACCTTATCTCTCAGGTAGAAGGTCATCAAGTTTCTCTGAACAGTCTTCCTGAAATAACAAATATTACAGACGTCAAAAAGGTTTGTAAATCACTATTTTTAGAAAGTGTGATAGATGAGGACAGTCAATGTTTTGTTTTGATCACCAGTGCTCCTTTTTAAACTTTATAAAAGGTTAACATAATTTAAAGAAAAGTATAGATCCAAGTTTATGTGAAAATAATTATAAACTTAGTTAATAAAAGCATTCGTCACTTTAATGAAGAATAGATACCTTTAAATGTGAAACTTTAAAAGTACATTTAAAATGTAAAATAAGGGCCTCCTCTGGTGGCACAGCAGTTGAGCGCTGGACTGTGAAGCTGCCCACAGTCTGCAGCACCGGTAGGATCCCTGGCCACCGCCGAGGATCCCACATGGCGTGACAGATCTCTTCCTGCCGCGCCCGCTGCTCCCCTCAGCAGTGTATTTCGTCGGTCTGCCTGTTCTGTTCCCCACTCTGGCTCTGGTGAATTCTCTCACCCTTCCATGCTTCTGACTGTACCCAGTGCTTGTATAAATAAATAAATAAATGTTTAAAAAATAATAATAAAGTAAAATATAAAATAAATATAGTATGAAGTTAATGTCTAGATATGTGTTAAAAACACATTTGGTTTCTATGGTTAGAGTTGTCACCATAACTGCAATTTAAAGGGAACTTTTGACATATGTGATGAATTCCCATCCACTCTGTATATTTTAATCACAGTTGTAATTTTATACCATTTTGCCAGTAATTGGATGATAAATGATTATACTTATACACGTTTGCATAAAGAAGTTAGTAATTTGTATATACTAACATGTCATAATTTGTCTTTTACAGATATATAAATTATCTTCACAAGAAGAAAGTATCGGGACATTACTGGATGGTATCATTTGTAGAATGTCAACAAAAGATGTTTTATGAAATAACAGAAATGTCAACAAAAATTTTCAGCATAAAAAATTTGATTTCCCTTTCCTGATTATAAAGTTAATACAGACATCTCTGTTATAAAGATATCATCATAAATGAGTAGAAAGTTGAAGCTTCCCTGTGATCGGTGTTCAGACTCAGATCTGTGCTCGTAATGGCTCTATCACACTGTCTTTCTGTGCCATTACTATAATATGTTCTTTTCATCAGTGTGTAACATTGCTTATGCTTTTAATTGCTTTAAAATGTTCAGTTTTGCAAATTTGTACATTTCCACTTCTTGAGGATAGCCTCCGTAGCGTAGAATTATTAGGGAAGAGGTTATGAACTTAAAGGATTTTAATATTGGGAGTCTTTGCACATGCCACGCTTGGCAGCATTGCTTTTATTTTTTATTTATTTGTTTTTAAAGATTTATTTATTTATTTATTTATACAAGCACTGGGTACAGTCAGAAGCGTGGGAGGGTGAGAGAATTCACCAGAGCCAGAGCGGGGATCAGAACAGCCAGACTGATGAAATACACTGCCAAGGGGAGCAGCAGGTGGCAGGAGAGGTCTGCGCACTTTGTGGGACCCTCGTCGGTGGCCGGGTTTCGAGCCGGCACTGCAGAGGCTGCAGGCAGCTTCGCAACCCAGCGCTCAACCACTGCGCCACTAGGGAGGCCCAACAGCAGTATTGCTTTTAACAGACATTGCCGTTTTGAGAAGTTGGACTGTATGTTAGAAAAAGTGGTTTTAAAGGTGTTATTTCTCTAACTGTATTTGTTTTCAACTCCTTTGACCCTTTGGGTCAAGAAGAAATAAAAGACAAAGTAATACCATTTCTTAGGAAAGAAAAATTAGCAGAAGTTCTACAAGACTTATGAAACTCTTTTTGAGCCAATTTGGAATAATGTTCTTTTTTTTTAATTTTTTTAATTAATTAGTTTTTGTTTACATCATTGTTCATTTTTAAACAATATTTGCTTCCCCCCACCCCCTCAGGTGTAGTCCTCATAGAGTTGCCTTCACCAATGCACCCGTGCATCATCACCTCAGTCCCCTGTGCTCCTCCTTCCCTCCCTTGCATCCCTCTCCCTCCTCCTCCCCTGCAGTATGTCTCTGATTTATAATTGTCTGTTTTTGCTTTGTTGTGTTTTGTACTGTTAATATTTTTTTACATTGAGTCTTATTTGGTTCCCCTATATTCCTGCTATAAGTGAAACCATTGATATTTTTCTTTTTCCTTCTGGCTTATTTCACTGAGCATAATTCCTTCCAGCTCCATCCACGTTGCTGTGAATGGCATGAGTTTATCTCTTTTGATTGCTGAATAATATTCCATTGTGTATATACACCACATCTTCTTGATCCAGTCATCTATTTTGGGGCATTTGGGTTTCCAGGTTTTGCCTATTGTAAATAGTGCTGCAATAAACATAGGTGTACAGATGCTCTTTTGAATCAATGTTTTGTGTCCTTTGGGTAGATCCCTAGGAGTGTAATTGCCAGGTCATATGGTAGTTCCATTTTTAGTAGACTGAGGAACCTCCAGACAGCTTTCCATAGTGGTTGGACCAGTTTGCACTCCCACCAGCAATGTAGGAGAGTTCCTTTTTCACCACATCCTCCCCAACATTTGTTGTTGCTTGTTTTTTTTTTTTTTGGTATGTCCCAGTCTTACTGGTGTAAGGTGATATCTCAATGTGGTTTTGATTTGCATTTCCCTGATGATAAGGGATGTTGAACATTTTTTCATGTGCCTGTTGGCCATTTGTATTTCCTCTTTGGAGAAATGTCTTTTAAGTTCTTCTGCCCATTTTTTGACTGGATTGTTTGTTTTTGTTGAGTCATGTGAGTTCTTTGTAAATCTTTGTTATCAGTCCCTTATCAGTTGAATGGAGTTCAAAGATTTTTTCCCAATCAGTGGGGTGTCTTTCTGTTTTGGTTAATGTACAGAAGCTTTTCAGTTTGATGTAATCCCAGGTGTTTATCTTTTCCTTGACTATCTTTGCTTTGGGTGATGAATTGTTAAAGATGTTATTGCGATGTATGTCTTGTAGTGTTTTACCTATATTTTCTTCTATATATTTTATGGTTTCAGGTCTTATGTCCAGTTCTCATCCATTTTGAGTTGATTTTTGTGCATGGTAAGAGGTAGTGGTCTAGTTTCATTTTTTTGCATGTGGTGGTCCAGTTTTCCCAGCACCATTTATTGAACAAACTGTCTGTGTTCCATTGCATATTCTTTGCTCCTTTGTCAAAGATTAGTTGTCCATGTAAGTGTGGCTTTATTTCTGAGCTCTCTATTCAGTTCCATTGGTCTGTGTGTCTGTTTTTGTTCCAATACCAAACTGTTTTAATTATTATGGCTTTATAGTATAGCTTGAAGTTTGGAAGTGTGATACTGTAACAGGGTGGTCCCAGGAAAGGGGGAGGTTCCCTGCCCCACCCAAGGGAGGGTGGAGCTGAGCAGGAAGAGGAGAAGCTGCAGAAGAGACTGAGGAAGGAGGCAGGATGGAGCCTAGAGACACGTGAAGAAACTGCGCTTGTCTTTTGGTCGTGGACGGGGTGACACAGATGTGGGTGAGACCCATGGGGAGGTGACAATGGCAGCTTTTATTTTGATGTTGATTTTGCTCTTTTCCTTCCGGGCTTGTCTGGTAGTTTCTGACCCTTTTCTGTGGGTCCCCACTGGAAGATGCTTTGGACTTGTGGCAGGCTTTGGGGCCTTGCTCTGGGCCAATCCCATATGGATGGACTTTTACCCACGAGGGGACGGGTAACTGGATGCTTCATTTAGAAACTAGATTCTTTGCCTTACCTGTATTGTTTCCTAGTTTTATTAAAGTTCCTTCCCATTAAAGTCTCCTATGTTTTGTGTTGATGCGGCGGATGGCAGAACCCATTTAGAATAGGCAGGTTTGCGGGGTTTGGACTGCCCCTCTCCCTGTCCTATAACAATACCTCCTTTCTCCTTTGTTTTCTTCAATTGGGCTTTGGCTATTTGTGGCTTGGAATAATGTTCTTTACCTAAACCAGATCGCTCCATGGCCTAAATAACCCCCCAGCAAAAGCAGCCCATATTAGAGGTTTTGTGGTGCTAGCAGAAAAGGGGATGTGGTCTTGGTAAGCCCCATGAATTTGACTCTTTAATCAAGGGTACAGATTAAAGCAAAATGCCAGCTCTCTCCTGATTTACCCTGTGGTAACATTGAGGAAGGCTCTATTGCCCAGGTGATCTTTATTGTTCCCTACCTCCCCAGCCTTGGGAGCGATCATGGTTTTAAGTAATTATAGCAGAAGAGTCTTTAACAACCCTTCATTCCATTATCCCCCACATACACTCAAAAGTACAGGACAACTCGTAAGTCCTGAGCTGTATTTTAGGTGCCCCGTGACCCATAGCCTTTGTTTTGGGGCTTTGCAGCTGTCTGCTGTCTGCTTTCTGCTTTTCCCTTCCTATGATCCTGGCTCAGTTTTACTAACTATAGTACCTCTCTGCACTCACATTACTATTTTTTTTTAAAAAGATTTATTTATTAATGCATAGAAGAGCTGGGACATAAGCCAGAGGTGAGGGAGGTGAGAGGATTCACCAGAGACAGAGTGGGAAACAGAACAGGCAGATTGACTAAAGTACACTGCTGAGGGGAGCATTGGGCGAGTCCGGAGAGGTCTCCTGCGCCATGTGGGTAGCTCCCTGGCTGGGGATCGAACTCATGCTGCAGTGGCTATGGACAGCTTCATAGGTTGCATATTAACCCCTGGTGCCACCAGGGAGGCCCTCACATCACTATTGAGTAAAGCATAACCTGCTTTGGTCTCAGAATGAGTACAGTTTGTATTCATATTTGCACTTTCTTGATGTTTTCATAATCTCTTCCAATTTTCCTCTCCAAATCACTGTCCCCCTACTCTTCTCTCCATTCTGGGGGTTAACCTATATGTGCACAGCAAGTGGTTTCCCTTCTCCTTGGCTTCTGCTGGTATTTAGCCAGTGTGTGAGGAAGGGGTAGCTAGCAAGAGGTTGATGGGAGAAGAGTGAGACCAGAGTATTTACTGTTCCAGTTCCCTGGACCCCTCAGAACAGCCCACTCTGCTCAACCCCTGGCTCTGGTTCCACTCACCTTCCTCCTGCCTTGTTTCAGGCCTCTGGGCAATAATGCCATTCCTTGCTCCCCTTTACCCAGCTACACTTTCATAATTATTGTCTCTATAATGTCTACTTGAGTTACTCTAATTGAGTGTTGGGACCAGATCCTTTCTTCCTCAGAATTTGTTAAAAGTTTGCTAAGGAATATTTCTCTAGGGCCTTCCTGGTGGCGCAAGGAGTTAAGCGCCGTGCTATGAAGCAGTCCACAGCCTCTGCAGCACGAGTTTGATCCCTGGCCAGCCGGAGAGCTACCCACATGGCAAGGCAGGACTCTCCTGTCTCACCCACTGCTCTCCTCAGCAGTGTGTTTCGGTCAATCTGTCTGTTCTGCTCCCCACTCTGTCTCTGGTGGGTCTTCTCACCCCCTGCATCTCTGGCCTGTGCCCCAGCTCTTGTATGCATGGATAAATAAATATTAAAAAAAAATATTTCTCTAGAGCAGGCCAATTACCCTAGACTTTCCGAACATCTTACCAAGGATGACCTATCTTTCTACATTATTTCTGTTGCCATTGTTTCTTAGTTCTCAGTGGAAGTCCAGGGCACTGACATGAAATTGGGTTACTGGGAACCCTGAGGAGAAGTCAGGGAATATGACCCCTTAAGTTATTCCAGAAACTTAAGTTAAACGTCCTGAATTATTTTTCTTACTGAGATTTCCAAAACATAATGCCTGTATACCTTCTATCTCATTGGTCCTTCCTGGACTGGGCTGGTCCTTAGGCGAGTGGTCTTCATAGATGGTAAGCATTTGTCTACATGTGCTCTCAAGTCCCACAACTCTTGGAACAATGATTCCAAACATATAACCTATTATAGTCAGTTTCCTATGGGTAATAGAAAGTTGAGTAAAATCACAGTACTTGACACTGTTAATATCTAGTTTAATTAACAATTACTTGTTAAGCAAATAACAGCAATAAGTACTTAGAAGTGCGATGCTTTATGGGGTGGGGGGACATACAAGGTCCATCTGGTTGGGAGAGGTCAGAAATCTTGGTGGTGAAGGTAGCACTAAATTGGATCTTGAAAAATGAACAGTCTTAGTCACATAGTGGAACTCGGCCAAGTATGGCCTGACCATTGGCAATAAGATGGATGATGGGGTTTAAGGAATGAATCTTAGCCCATCAGACAGAGCTGGTTCTCCGCAAATGGTGCTTTACACTAATTTATAATGCACCAAATACTTGTCAGACAACTGTCCACGGAGTCAGCAGGTGATACTGAAAAAAGCAAAAACATGCAGGCCTAGGAGTCAGAACTGCTTGCACTTGAGTTCTCACTCAACTACACCCTGAGAGGCCTTGGGTAAGCTATCTCAGCTTTTCTGGGCTTTAGTTTTCTGATCGTGAATGGGGATACTAATATCAACCTTGTAGTTTGGGCTATTGTGAATATAAAATAGTACAGCATAGGAAAATCTCGCTATCACAGTGCCAAACATTTCATTTCTCTGAATGATTCTGGTGGAGCTAGCCCCTATATATGCCAGGCAACAGTGCTAAGGCAGATAAAGGAAAATAGACTCACTGCTGGTGGGAAAGTGAAACGGTAAAGTCATTGGACAACAGTTTGGCAGCTCTCAAAAATGTAAAACAATTGCCATGTGACCCAGCAATTCCTCTTTCAGGAATATACCTCAAAGAAATGAAAACAGTGTTAAAACTGCTTGTACAGGAATGTTCAAACAGCAATATTCACAATAGCCACTAGGTGGCGCATCCCACATGCCTGTTGCGTGTTGGTAAGTGTGT
This sequence comes from Talpa europaea, assembly GCF_964194135.1. NCBI lineage: Eukaryota > Metazoa > Chordata > Mammalia > Eulipotyphla > Talpidae > Talpa > Talpa europaea. Next base: position 54,733,537 of record NC_140072.1, read on the forward strand.
AGGCACACAATGGAATATCAATCAGCCACAAAAAGCAACATGCTACAACATGGGTGAACTTTGACATGTTATGTGACAATATAAAGTGAAAGAAGCAGAACCTGAAAGCACACATACTGCATGACTCCATTTAAATGAGACATTCAGGGGCCTCCCTGGTGGTACAAGGGGTTAACATGCAACCTATGAAGCTATCCACAGCCACTGCAGCACAAGTTTGATCCCTGGCCAGGGAGCTACCCACATGGCACAGCAGACCTCTCCTGGCTTGCCCGCTGCTCCCCTCAGCAGTGTATTTCGGTCAATCTACCTTTTCTGTTCCCCACTCTGGTGAATCCTCTCATCACCACCTCTCCCCACACCTCTGGCCTGTACCCCAGTTCTTGTATGCATAAATAAATAAATCTTAAAAAAAATAAATGAGACATTAAGGATAGACAAAACCATGGAAAGCAATCAGTGGTTGCCAGGAGCTGGGGGTAGGAGGGGAAATGGAGTTATGGTTTAATGTGTAAGGAGTTTCCTTTTGGGATGATGAAAAGTGCCACTGGGTTGCACACATTAAAATTGTTAACTGAAAGACTAGAATAGAATAACACACCTGCTTGACCTTTAGGAGTTCATAGGCATTACTGGGTCCCTGTAGACCCACAGTCACCTGGAGCAGAGCCAGGAGCTTCCCAAGCCACAGTTTCATCATCTGAAAGCAGGGCCAAGAGCTTGGAGTGGGCTAAGTCCTCCAGACTTCATCTTTTACATAGAGAATCACTGATAATTCCACTATTTAGAACATGCTGCCAACATTTTGTGAAACCACTCAGAACTTTTACCTCTGCATTGCTTGTGTATGTGTACATTATGTTAAATTATGTTTTCTAAAAAAGAATGAAGCCGTATGTATCAAATTACCTTTTTGGTACTATATGTTGGCAATTTTTAAATATCAATAAATACTTATAATCATTATTCATGACAGTGTGGAAGGATGAATAAAGGTTGACTGTAAACTGAGGCCACAGAGTTTTGAGGAAGCCACAGAAGTCCATTGAGAATACAGAGGAAAGGGTAGGACAGAGCACAGAGCTCTTCTTATGCTTCACCTGGACTATTAGATTTCTGACTGGTTAATATTAGACTCTTTAGGACACTCCACTGAACTTTGGAGCCCTCTGTTCTTTTTTGATTCCTAGTTTAAATTCCAAAACAGGGCCTTCTTGGTGGCCTAGGGGCTAATTCCAAAACAGGGCCTCTCAGTGCTATCCCCACTACAGCCTAAATTTAACCCCCAACCAGGAGCTAACCCACATGGCGCAGCAGACCTCTCCTGACTCGTCCGCTGCTCCCCTTAGCAGTGTATTTCTGTAAATTCACCTGTTCTGCTTCCACTTTGTCTCAGGTGAATCCTCTCCCCATCCCCCTACTTCTGGCCACCCCAGTTCTACACACACACACACACACACACACACACACACAGAAAGTTAAGGTTTAAAAAACAAATTTTTCAAAACATTGTAGTGTTTAAAGGAAATATTAAAATGTCCTGAAAATAATGTAACAAATACCCATGGATTCACTACACAGTCTTCATGTTAGATAGAAACCGTCCTGGTGGTGTAGTTTGGTTGTATGCAAAAGATCCAGGATCTGCGCAGTCCCCATCCACCATCCACCATTCTGTCTGGTTTCAGATTAGGAAGACTGCAGGATGGCACCATGATTGGGGGTACTCATGATTGACACCTCGAGTCTGGTCTCCCTAGGTCTTAATAGATACTCATACCAAAAATCTGACCATCATCTGGGACCCCTTTCTTGTCCTCATTCTAAATGTGACTAGCTGCTGCCATATCTGCTCTCCATCACACCTGCACCTGGGCCAGGTCTCACCATTTCATCAGACATTCAATCCAAACTACCACTTTCTCCCGTGGGAACTCTCCTAGCCCAGGTGGCTCATTTCTCAATAGAACAAAGCAGAAGCTTTGATCACAGATGCCACCATAGGATGCACAGACTAGTGGGCAGCACTGCCTGGAACAAATAGGAAGTAGGTGACTTTTCTTTGGTCAGATTAAACTGTTTACCAGGACTCACATTTTACGATTGAATAAAGTTAGATTTTAGTACACACTAGCTCCTTGCACAGCTGAGCATTACAGTGAGCACTCTGTGTATGTGACTTAGAGGTCCCACTTTTGCTATACTAGCTTCTGAGGGTGTAGGGATATCCACTTCCATTCCTGTCCTCCTGTCCATTCTCTAAATGTACCCAGAGTAATATACACCCAAGCTGACAAACACACATTCGAAACACCATCAAAAACACCTCCAACCTTAACTATTCCTCCCATCGAACAGCATATTGAAGGCCAGCTGTGGTTCTAGGAATAGAGTCCAAACTCCTTGGTCTGGACCACAGGCCCTGTGTGCCAGGGTTCTGCTACCCTCACCACGCCTCCCTCCGCAGACAAGTTACCATCAATCCTGAAAGCCTTGTCCTTGTCCTGCCTCAGGGAATTCAGTCCTCTGGTCCCTCAGCCTGAAATCCTACCCCTTACTCTGCCTAGCTCAGGCTGCCTCCCCTCTAGTCTCTGCCTCACATCCCCCCAGAGGCTCACATCACACTCACTTGGATGCAGGCGTTTACATGGCACCTGGCCCCAAACAAGCACAAAAATGTCACACACATGAGCTGGATTCTGATGGTCATACTTGCCTCAAAGGACTATGAGAAAATAGAGCTAGGGCCTGAGATGGTCTGGGGGAGGACATGTGGGGAGGGGTTCAAGGAAATTTCTGGAAGGTGCCCCTTCTTAACATATCAATTCCAGGAGAAGGGACTTGTCTGTTTCTTCTGCACTTGTCTGTCTTACTGCTGCTACATCTCAGTAAAAAAATTTTCACACTTGCTCAGGCACAGGTGTGACAAAGGCCAGAACCCACAGTTCAGGCACAGTCCAGGCACCCATGGCTGAGCATCAGTGGAGCTTGTCCTGAAAGTGACCCCTGTACAAGAGCTGCATCCTACTGTGGTGGGAGGGTGGATGGATGGATGGATGTGTGGGGGGAATGGTTGGACAGCATGGTGAGGTAAGTGCAGGGAGTAAAAATGATCAGGGCCTTCCTCGGTGGCACAGGCGGTTGAGTGCAGTGCTGTTAAGCTGTCCCCAGCCTCTGCAGCACTGGTTTGATTCCGGCTAGCCAGTGAGGGTCCCACATGGCGCGGCAGACCTCCCCTGTCTCGCCGCTGCTCCCCTCAGCAGTGTATTTCGTCAGTCTGCCTGTTCTGTTCCTCGCTCTGTCTCTGGTGAATCCTCTCACACTCTGCGCATCTGGCCTGTACCCCAGTTCTTGTATGTATGTATGTATGTATGTATAAATAAATAGATAGATAGATAGATAGATAAATAAATAAATAAATAAATCTTAAAAAAAAAAGATCAAATGGCTTAGACCAGGTCCAGCCAAGGCAGAAGCCCAGCTGTGAAGTCCTCATGTGCCAGGCAGAGTCATGGACTCTGACCTCAAATGGCAGAGCACAGGGTGAGCGAGGCATTCCAGCAGCGTGTGGAGAAGCTGAGGTGGAAAGCAGGGGCACAGGGGTAGGTGGGACATGCTTCAAGGGGTGAACTCCCATGGGAGCAGGGGTGAGGGCTGTCCACAAGGGCCAGGCCCCTGAGCTGTTCCAGACCCTGTCTTTTCCCCTCCAGACAACTCCCTGGTGACCACAGAGGAGAATGGAGTGTGGGCTCTCTGCTCTGCCTAACCCAGCTCCTTGACCCTGGGGTTTATGATTATCAAATATCTGAGTCAGCCAATGAGGCTGTGCTCAGAGCCTGGTCCCCAGAGGTGGAGCTGGCCTTAAACAGTCTCTGCTGTATACCGGTTGGAGGTTTTAAAGGGAAGAGGTCAGAATCTAGGCTGAGGCCACCCTGGACAGACAAGTCTTCGCGGTAGCAGGTGAGAAGACATGGGTAGAGGGACAGTGCTAGGAGGTGGCAAGACCCAGCACCTTCTCATCAAGTCTGGGTCATTTCAGGTGTTGGGCTATTAAACCAGTTTGGCAGTCTCAAAATTTGCATTCAAGGACAAGAGACCTTTGCTGAAACTTGTGCTTGGAAACACAGGATTCTTGAAATGGATGAGGAAGAGGGATTAGAGGGAGGGCACAACTGGTCCGGCTGAGCCCAATGGACATTAAGCCAGAGCCAATGAAAGGGGAGAGAAGATGGGTGGGAGGGCACTTGACAGACTGCAGCTTAGGTATCTGATTAACTTCTTAGCACTAGCCACGATGGCAAGTATTTATTATACCCTGTTGTTTAGGTGAAGAAACAGAGCACAGAGAGGTTAATTCACTTGTCCAAGGTCACACAGCCAGAAAGGGACAGAGCCAGGATGAAATAACTGTCTTCTGGCCCAACACCTCCAGGCTCTGTGGCCTACTTCTTCCTGGGCAACAAAGAGAGAAAATCTTAAGTGGGGATCTCTCTTGTTCTGGTAGGTGGGAGTGAAGGGGGCACTCACCCAGCTTCCTCTCTTTCCCAGGGCCGTTGGGCTGGTGTGAAAGGACTCCAAGAAGCTCTCGTGGACTCAGATTCATATATAAGCCATCATGACACTTTTTCCTCCTTATAACATCCGCAAATACCAGGACAGGGATCGAAAGTGGGTCCTAAGATTGTACAATGTATCTGTAGCAGAGTATCCCCCCAGAACCTTCTGCCACATGCTGAAGCTTCCCCGAATAGTCCTGCTCCTGCTTGGGGTGCCTTTTGTTGTATTCCTGGTCACCGGCACCTGGCTCCTGGCCCTCCTGGCCAACGTTTCTCTCCTTGCTGCCCTGCGGTTCTTTGCCAAATACCCCTGGACTGAATTTGAAGTCATGTCTTTGCGCACAGACATGTCTGATATCACCAAATCCTATTTCAGTGAGCATGGTTCCTGCTTCTGGGTGGCTGAATGTGAGGGGCAGGTGGTGGGCATGGTGGGTGCTCTGCCCGTGAAGGACCCTGCCCTGAGGAAGGAGCAGCTGGAGTTGCTTCACCTTTGTGTGGCCTTGGGGCACCGAGGCCGCGGGATAGCCAAAGCCCTGGTCAGGACTGTCCTCCAGTTTGGGCAGGACCAGGGCTACAGTGCAGTCATCCTCAGCACCAGCTCGCTGCAGTACTCTGCTCTGGCCCTCTACCAGCGCATGGGCTTCCAGAAGACACACCACTACTTCTTCTCCTTGTGCTGGAGGATAGTTGCTGTACATTTCATTCAATTCATCTACCACCTTCCCTGTGCTCAGGTCTCCAAGGAGATGAAGCAAGGTGGGGCCTGTGACCCGCTCATAGTGGATTAGTCAGGAGAGGATCAGCTCTGCTGCAGTAACAAGCAAGCTTGAAATTGCGTGGCTCACAATAAAAGCTGATTGCTGGTTCATGTCAGAGCCCTAAGTCATGCTGGTGTCTGCTTCACTGGGTCCTTGTGGGTTAACAGTGTTTTGTGTATCTAGTGCTACAACATATTACATACAACAGCAGCCACATAATAAGAGGAACTTTTCATTTTCTTGTGAGGCTGTGGTCAACAATCTAGTGTGCACAAACAAACATGGCTGCACAGCTCTTTTGGTCTGACTGGCCTTGTTCACATGTTGTGGAATGGTTTGGGGGGCAGGGAGATGGGGCTTATGTTCCAGCAGGCTAGGTCAGGCTTGCTTTGAAGGTAGTTGCAGAAGAACAAAAGTGAAGAAGAAACAAGATGAAGCTTTTCCATTCTCTGTAGGTGACATACCTGCTAACATCCATGAGATGGATGGGAGTGGAGAGAGGGGACCCTGCCTTTAGAGAGGGTCACATGACAAAAGGAGCATGAGGAGTGTGAGAAAGACCGGGGACAATGAGGCCATCAATCTGCTCTGGGACCAAGGTGTCTGCTGCAGGGGAAGAAGGAACCCAGGGACAGAGTGGAGATACACTGGGCTAGACCTACAGAGGCACAGGCACATCCCACTGGCCAGATGTCAGTGCCTGGACCCCAACATGCCTAAAGTGAGACTGGGAGTGTGGGCATCCAGGAAGAGGAAATGGGATTGGCCAGTTTCCCTGACCTGCCAGAGCTGGGACCAGTCTCTGTCCCCAAATGCTTCTGGACTCCAGATGTTCAGGAGACTCTGGCCTGACCACGTCATCCCTCAAGGCTCTGATACAAACGCAGATGGGGTTGGTAGCTGTGTCGTGTATGCCTCATTGTGAGCCCTTCCCTACCTGCTAGCACTGGAACTGGGTGTGCCCCCATAAGGCCTGGAGCCTTTACTGGGTCCCCCAGCCACAGGCTTGGTCCGAGGATGAACTGAGCCCTCTCTGCGCCAGCATGCTCCATCCCTTTGAGGGACCAAGGAAGTCCTGGGTCCCTCTCAGCCTGGCTCACGTGACCCTGCAGTTTTGCCACCCTTTCTACTCTGGCAGTGTCCTCTGCTCACAGATGAACTCGTCTGAAGGGTCAGCAGGTCACAGGCCCAACCCTGTCCTGCCAAATGGATTTGTACAGGCGTGTTGCACCTCGGTGGAGACCTGTCAGTCTTATCGACGGGACTCAGCTCTCTCTTTCCTCCATTTCAGCCTCTTTTCTCCCTGCTGCTGTCACTCACAGTGCCTTTTGCCTAGCCACCAACATATCCGGGCCCGCTGCCTTTTCCCCTTCAGCTGTGCCCTCAGAAAACTCAGCCATGCACAAGACCTCTTCAACTGACCTAATCTGCCATTTCATCAAGCCCAGCCTCCTGAGTTGTGACTGCAGTTTCCTTTTCTTTTTTTTTTAAAGAGGCATGTATTTTATTCATTCATTTATTTATTTGTTTGTTTCTTTGTTTATACATGCACTGGGTACAGTCAGAAGCGCGGGAGGGTGAGAGAACTCACCAGAGCCGGAGCGGGGAGCAGAGCAGGCAGAAGGACCGAAGTACACTGCTGAGGGAAGCAGCGGGCGGCAGGAGAGGTCTGCGCGCCATGTGGGACCCTCCTCCGGTGGCCGGGGAGCAGCCGGGGATTGAACTGGTGTCGCAGAGGCCGAGGGCAGCTTCGCAATCCAGCGCTCAACCGCTGCGCCACCGGGGAGGCCCTGCTGTTTCCTTTTGAATGGTGGAGTTCGGCTGCCTCCCCAGTGTGCTCCTGCCTCTCTTGCTGCCCCTCTGGTTTTCCTGGGCCCTGTCAGCTGGCCCCCAGGAGGAGATCCCAACAGGCACTGGCCTGCGCCTGCACCATGGGACACCTACAGAGGTTAATTGAGAGGACGCTTTGAGAGGTTAATTGAACAACAGTTACAACGTGGTGTTTTTAATTCTAGAGAAACCTGGCCCATGCCCACCAGGGCTGTACATGCCAGAGAACTGCTTTCTTCCTCCTGATCTCAGTGATCTTTGCAACCCCGTGTCCCACCTCAGCTGGAAAGTAGAGGAGCTGACAAACACCGGAGGGGTGGCAGAGGTAGGAGGAGAAAACTGAAGGCAGAGGGAGAGCAGGGACTAAGGCTGAGGCAGAAAGAGCCTTGTTTGATAGAAAGAAGCAAAAAAGGGCCCAGGGTTGGGGCTTGAGTGCAGGGCATTGGAGCAGGTGATGGACAAGGCCGAGGCTGGTTCTGAATGTTCAGGAGCAGTAGCCTTGCTCTCTGGGATGCCTCCAGCTTGAGTGGGTGCTGCTCCAATGCCCAGCATGACCCTACTGGGCACAGGTGTTAGCCTGTCCACACAGCCCCTCCTGAGGTTAAGGAGCACTGATGTTTGACACTTCCTGGTGACTCTTAAGTCAAACTGATGCCAATGAGCCTGGACTTTGGCTGAGAGAGGATGTTGATGGCTGTGTGTGTGTGTGTGTGTGTGTGTGCATGCGTACCTGTGTGAGAACGTGGGGAAAGCGTTGGGAAATGAGTGGACTGAAAAAATACTTTTTCTGTACTGGTGTGTGTGCTGTGGCCCCTCCAGGCCCGTGGTAATGAAGACAGAAGTGAGAAGGGCCTCCAGGAGCTATGCACACATCCACATTTCTGGTTTGTATAGGACCCTTTGGGCAGAGTAGGGTACTGACAGTTTCAGTAAGTAGGAAGGAGGGAGGACGTGGTCCAGCTATTTCAGAGGTCAGTGCTTGGACCCAGAAAAAACACCTAGAATGCTGACTCTTAGCTGGCCTGCTCCTCTCTTCAGTTAATAAGTGATTTGTTACATTTGAAGCATGAGGTCTCATTTTGAATTGGTAAAAATTTAAAGTCATTAAGTTGCACTGGTTCAAGCAGTGAATTTGTTATTCTGTTGTTTATCTGTGAGCACACCTGTGCTGCACACACGGCAGGGCACTTGTGGGCCTGTGGGTGCACACCAGGGCCTGTGACTCCTCCCTCTGCTGCTTCCTCTTCCTCCTGTTCTTATTTTCACAAATTAAAATGTATACAACTTGAGATTAGCCATATAAGTATTTTTAAGAGTACAGTTCAGCAGCACTAACTACATTCACAGTGTGTAACCATCGCCTCTAACTACTTCCATAACAGGCCAAATTGAAACTCTCTACCCATTAAGCAGTACCTCCCAATCCCCCCTCTCCTCTGCCTGCAGACTTCACTCCACTGCCTTCTCCGTGACTTGCCTATTCCAGGTCCCTCAAATGAGTGGAGCCATGTGACACCTGTCCTGCTGTTTTTAATCCTTTTTCACCTTTAACTTTCCATTACTGTCCTTAAATTCTTACCACATCTGATTTTTATCTATTCTATTTACATTTGTCTAATTAAAGATGGCTTTTATGATTGATTTGTTCTACTAATCTTAGCGCCTCTGAACCCCATAATTTCCTTAGCTGGTGTCCTAGCTTTGGCATGTATCCTGCCAGGCCCCTCCTGGGATGCTTCCTCTATTCCTGTTACTTGCTATGACTTTGCCTGTCCCAGAAGCTTGATCAGGATTAGAAACCTTTGACTTCGAGTATCATCACTTTATGGAAACCCTTGCCGTCCCTTCCACAACTTTGGACACCACTCAGACACCAGCGCTGACCTGGATCAAATCTGAATATACTAACTTCCTGGGGGTAAACATTACACATTAGACTGTTTATTATGGAACTCAGCTCTCTGGATAATTTGTTTAGCTGTTTTCCTTACTATCAGAGCCTTCCTGGTACAGCAACTGAGCCCATCTGAGGAGCAACAACAAACATGTGGCTTTTCTCCTGGAGCCCCTCCGCTGTATTCATGAGATCCCCTGTGGTAGTAGGGAGTGATGGTTCACTCCTTGTGAGAGGCCCTTTACCTGCCCTCTAGTCTCTTTGAGGTTCTTGGGACCCTCCAATAGATCTGACTTCTTCAAGGTTTTTTTTCTTTCTTTTTTTTTTTAATGAAAAAATATCTTGCATGACGGGAGACAGAGATTCAAAACCCCTTAGGCATTTAGAGCACCCTTGCTTTGGCTGGACATAGCCTCCTGACACAGGCGGATTCTGGGTCTCGTCTCTCCTCTTTCACTGGCAGCATTTCTCTAATCCACAGTCAACTGGAAGTTTTCCTCCTGCAGTTTCTCCCACAAATGTCCTTGTGGCTACCAGCTTCTTCTCAGGCTTCCCTTAGGGAACTGTGGAATAGTGCTGTCACCTGACAGACCACCCCTTCCCCCCAATAAATTGGAATTAAACAATGGATTTTTTTAAGATTTATTTATTTATGCATACAAGAATTGGAGAATGGGCCAGAGGTGTGTGGGGTGAGAAGATTCACCAGAGACAGAGGGGGGAGCAGAACAGGCAGATTTACTGAAATACACTGCTGAGGGGAGCAGAGGGTGAGACAGGAGAGGTCTGCTGTGCTATGTGGGTAGTTCCTTGGCTGGCAGGGGACTGAATTTGTGCTGCAGTGGCTGACTATAGCTTGGTAGTGCTGTTTTTAACTCCTGCATCAACAGGGAGGCCCAATTATGGATTTTTTAAAATGTATGTCTCAAATGTAGCATGGGACAGACTTACACTAAAAAATTGTTCAGTAGATCTGCCTTTTCTACTCCCCACTCTGTCTCTGGTCAATCCTCTCACCACCCCCCACCCCCATGCCATACCTCTGGCCTGTACTTCAGTTCTTGCATGCATGAATAAACAAAATCTTTTAAAAAATTGTTCATTTGAAATTCAAACGCACCTGTTAGTCCTGTATGTTTATTTGCTACATCTGGTAGCCCTACTGTGCATACTACTCAGAATACCAAAGTTGGGTCTGGTTCATAGGCTGCCACCTTCTCCTCAGAGTCTGGAAGGGAGGAGTATGGACCAGGTTCTTTCTCTCCCTTTTCCTCTGGGCTCTGCTGATAAACACCAGGCTGGGTTGTCTTGTTCATTTACTTACCATTGGCAAGGTCACTCAAAAAGGAATTACGAGGGAGGCGATGTAACTGTGATCTAGGCAGACCTCAGCACTTGCACGCTGACTGAACTCCCTGCAGTTGGAGAGGTTCAGTGGGCTGGGGTTGGCGCATGTCAGAGATTTCTACAAGGTGAGTATGAGTTCTAGCTTGTCAAAGCCTTGGGGTTGGCCTAGTTTGCCGGGACAAAGCATGTGCAGGTGTTTGTGAGACACATGCACACATGAGGCCTGCATGGAGCTGTTTTCAACCATTCCCAAGAAGATAAGCCTTGGTGGAGTGACTACTAGTGCTGGAGACCCCTAAAGCATAAAGTGCTGAGACAAGGAAAACATCAGGGTCATGGCTGGAAGACTGGGCATGGCTGGAAGACTGGTCAGCACAGGTCAGAAGACTAGAGCATGGACTGATCAGGATCTTCTTTCTTGTGTCAGCAAAACTATGACTGGGGGACAAACTAGATTAGAAAAGAAACAGAATAACCTGATAATGCAGAACCTTGGAGGTGAATGTGTACCCGGACAAGGCTAAATGCTAAGAGAATGATTCATTGTCTACTAAATAGGAGGGGATGGGGGCTGTTGGTATCAATAAAAATGAGTTGCTTGAACATGGAATGAGAGGCCTTGTGTCCCCTGGGTCCCACTTCTCTTAAACTCTACTTTGTGCCTATCATTTCTTTATTCCTCGCTTCATTCAGATTCCTCTCTCAACCCTGTTCACTGGAGCTGGACTCCTGTAAGGAGCACCCAAATAGGGACCTGAGGTAGGATAAGATCTGCCCACCTGAGTGGGGGAAACATGTGGGGAAAAGAAAAAAGAAATGCAGCCAATTGAACAGCCAAAGGGGAGCCTTCCCTGGAGTAAGGGAAGTCTTCAGAACTGTCAGGGTAACAATGGGACAAAATGAGAATGTCTAACAGCCTGGTAAAAGGCCTGCAGACCTGGTCTGTAATGTTTTCACTTCAGTCTTTCCTATCTTCTTTTTTCCTTCTTTATCAGCTTGGTAAAAGGCCCAGAGTCTGTGAAATTTTCAGTTGAACCTGTCTATTTTCTCTTAAAAACCTGATTAATAATCTCACTCCCCCTCCTGAGCTGCCACCACAGTATGGGTATGGCTGAGACCCAAAAGCGAGACTACTGTCTCCAGTAGATCTTGAGCCACTCATAGAAAAATGTTTCATGAAAAACAATTGGAGGGAGAAATGTTTCTAGCTTCTCCTGTTAATCATTTGAGGAGGAAGCATTTGTTCTTTTTAAGAAAATTAAATAAGATATTTCTAAAAATGTTATTCAAAGTTCATTTACAACTGTTAAAGTTGTAGGAAATGGATATAATATGACCATATGAGATGAAAAGGTTTTTATTAAAACAGTATCAATCCACTGTGGCAGGCTGGTGGGGGCTGCCCCTGGTCTCAGTGAGCAGCTGCCTGGACTTTTTCTCCAGTGGGAGATCATTGGGATCATTGGGATGCCTCTATTGCCTTCCTGCTGTGGGGGACTGGACTCTCCTTTTGTCCACCTTGAGATACTATTCTGGCCTGTTCTATAGGTTAAAAAATTCTATTTCCCTCTGTCTCCTACAAAATGCTTATTGGTTGAATAAAAACTTAAATTTGCTTATTGGGCCTGTGAAAGTTCGAGTTTCTTGTTAAAACTAATTAGCCTAATAAAAATATAAAGTGAAAATACAACTTTCTTGAGCTAAATTCTAAACCTCAGATTTTGATGAAAGTCTAAAAATGGTAAACTGTAAAAATCTACCTCTTCTCCTGTCCTCCAAAAATAGCGTTCCTTTTTGTCTTAAAAATATGCTTGTTCAGTGAGATAAAACAGTAACAATTTAAAGCCAAAGGATCATTTCTTAAAAATATGAACTCAAAAATATGTTCTTATCCTCAAAAGTTAATAAAAATTGCTTGACTTTATAGTTGATGTGGTCGTGAGCCCTAGGTTTTTAGTAATAATTAAAATTAGACACTTGAGCCTCCCCCATGGTGCACTGGGTTGAGTGCCACGCTGTGAAGCTGTCTGCAGTCTCTGCAGTGTGGGTTCGATCCTGGCTGGCCAGCAAGAATCCCACATGGCGAGGCAGACCTCTCCTGTCACGCCTACTGCTCCCCTCAGCAGTGTATTTTGGTCCTCTGCCTGTTCTGCTCCCCACTCTGTCTCTGGTGAATCCACTCATCCTCCCGCGCCTGTGGCCTGTACCCCAGCTTGTATAAAAATAAATTAATAAATCTTTAAAAAAAAGATTAGACACTTATTCTATGTAAAGATTTTAGCTTCTATCTCAGTAAGAGCCTTCTTAATATGAAAGTGTATTAGAAAACTTGGTAAATGAGAGTATCAAATTTAAAGTAAAATCTAAGGTATTTCAAAAACTAGGTTGTTTGAGGTGTTTTATGGAGCCTCTTTTACAATTTAAAAGGAAATTTTTTCTGGTCTTAAAAAACTAATGGGGCCTCCCCGGTGGCGCAGCGGTTGAACGCTGGGTTGCAAAGCTGCCCGCAGCCTCTGCTGCGCCGGTTCGATCCCGGCTGCTCCCCGGCCACCAGAGGGGGGTCCCACATGGCGCGCAGACCTCTCCTGCCGCCCGCTGCTCCCCTCAGCAGTGTACTTCGGTCCTTCTGCCTGCTCTATTCCCCGCTCTGGCTCTGGTGAATTCTCTCACCCTCCCGCGCTTCTGATTGTACCCAGTGCTTGTATGTATGTATGTATAAATCAATCAATAAATCTTAAAAAAAAAAACTAATGTAAATTTTCTGTGTGCAACTTCTTTATTTATTTTTTTTAAAAAAGATGTATTTATTTATTTTATTTATACAAGCACTGGGTACAGTCAGAAGCGTGGGAGGGTGAGAGAATTCACCAGAGCCAGAGCGGGGAGCAGAGCAGGCAGAAGGACCGAAGCACACTGCTGAGGGGAGCAAGGGGCGGCAGGAGAGGTCTGTGTGCCATGTAGGACCCTCCTCCGGTGGCCGGGGAGCAGCCGGGGATTGAACCGGCGCTGCAGAGGTTGCGGGCAGCTTCGCAACCCAGCGCTCAACCGCTGCGCCACCGGGGAGGCCCTGTGCAACTTCTTTAAAGCCAAAGAGTCACTCTTAAAAATACAAATTTAGGATATGGTTGATCTAAAGGAGTTGTTAAAGAACTGAAATTAAATCAATAACAGATTTCTCAGTGTCTTCACAAATATTAATAAAATAACTATCCCTTAAAATTAGTACACATGGCCAAAATTTTAAATGACTCTCGAGATCTCTGTGTCCTTTTTTTTTTCTTTTAACCTCTGGAGGACTAATTATAAATGGTGCCTACATATATTCTAACAAAAATAAAATTTTGAGATTGTGATACAGGATTTTTGGTAAAAAAGAACTAGTTCAAATGTAATGATACAATTCAAAGCATGCATGGCTTAAAGTTATAATGTTGAGTATTAATACTTCACTGTTTAAATGTGTTTATTTCAAAAGAAATTTCTCGTATAAAAGGTACTTTTGTCTTTCCTACTGAGTCATGTGTATATGGAAAATTTTCATAGAATTAATATGTCTCTCTGATTTTTCTTTTTCTTTTTAAGATTTATTTATGTATACAAGAACTGGGGTACAGGCCAAAGGTGTGGGGGGTGAGAAGATTCACCAGAGACAGAGTGGGGCACAGGACAGGCAGATTGACTGAAGTACACTGCCAAGGGGAGCAGCGGGAGAGTCAGGAGAGGTCTGCTGTGCCATGTGGTTATCTCCCTGGCCGGGGATGGAACTGGTGCTGCAGTGGCTGTGGATAGCTTCATATGTTGTGTCTTAACCCCTTCTGCCACCAGGAAGGCCCTCTCTGATTTTTCTTGTTTTTATTAATCTGCCTAATGCTTCTTTGATTATTAGCCATCCTAGAAAAACCTTGGTATTTGCCACTGCTTCATTAACAACCCTGCATATTAAAATTCCAGTCCTAACAGAAACTAAAGCTACAACTAAACTTTCAGGTTTACTTTTTACTCCTTTTAATAAAAAAGTCAAAATTTTAATGTCATATTACCTAGTGTGTTTATGTTTGTCATCTAGTCCAAAGAAATGATAGTATAACAGTATTATAATGTCTTACTGCAAACAAAAATTGTAATAATCCTAAATAAAAGTAAAATGAGCTGTGTCTAAAAAGAAACAATGTATTACTAAAAACAAAAGATGTGATAATCCTAAATAGATTTGTAAAGTGAGATGTTTTGTTAAAAAAAAAGGTATTAAAAATAAATATTTTAAAGGTCCTAAAAGTAAAGTAAAAAGTGTTAAAGCAAATGTTAAAAGTTTAAAAGAGAAATTTTAAGAAAGCACAGGAAAGTGTTGAAGGTCTGAAAAAAAATTAAAAAAAAATTTTGTATACTGAAATGATTTGTTACAAAAATTTTTTAGTTACCTTAGTGTTTTGGGAACACATGATGTAAAATAATTTTTGGTTTATAGTAACTAATTTGTAATCTAATGAGTTGTTTTAAAACATGTACTTATAAGGTCGTATTGGGTATAATCTTATCTTTTGTCTGGTTAATGATGTCGGGTAAATAATGTCTTTAAAGTGTCAAAAAATTGGGCCTTCCCGATGGCGCAGCAGTTAAACGCTGGGTTGCAAAGCTGCCCGCAGCCTCTGCAGCGCCATTTTGATCCCCGGCTGCTCACAGACTATGGGAGGAGGGTCCCACATGGCGCGCAGACCTCTCCTGCCGCCCGCTGCTCCCCTCAGCAGTGTACTTCGGTCCTTCTGCCTGTTCTGGTGAACTCTCTCCCCCTCCCGCACTTGTGACTATACCCAGTGCTTGTATAAATAAACAAATAAACAAATAAATAAAAATAGATCTTTAAAAAAATTATTAAGGTTTTTGGAAAAAAAATTAAAGGTTATGGTTTGAGTGTCAACGTTACACTTAGGGCCGGCACTTTTATAGAGATTAAACATGATTGCTGTTGCTGTCTTCTGATTTATGGCAAAGCTTCCCAAAAATCTAAATAAAAGTAAAAATTTGGTAGTCTGTCATTTGGTTAATCAAAGGAAATTTTGTAGAACCTCAGTAGAGACATTTCACACTGAGACACTTCACAATCTTTATCCCTTTCCTTCTGGGAAAGGCATTACATAAATTTGTCCTACTTAGTTTACCTGGTAAAGTAAAACTAAAAGGGAAGCATTTGGTTTTCTAAAACTTATATAAAACCTTTCAGTACCTGATAGATATACAAATTGTCAATTTTGATTGTTTTCTTGCAATATTATAGACTTCAGTGGTTTAATATCTGAAAAAAAATTGTTTCTGAGAAAAAGTTGCTAGGAAAAAACCCTCAACCGATTCCAATTAATGAAACTTTTGACATTGGAAATTTCCTACAAAGGACTGAATAGACTGTTCGTGATAAACCTGATTTTTAATAAGTGTTGTTTAAAATAATACTGGTGATTTTTTTTTTTTGCATCTGTTTTGACTCAAACAAAGTTTTCTTGTTTTGACTAATGAGGATCTTCAGCAGTGTTACATTTTTCAGCAAAGCTGACCTGTGTTTACATTTTTTCCCCCTTGATACCAACATAGTATAAAATAGCGGCAGTAATTTTTACTACTTATGGCAGAGTCTATTTTTACATAAATTTAATAGGAAATTTTGTCTGCTTAAACTAGAGACTTGGAAATGTGTTTCATTTTGTGGCTTTGATTGGAATTCTTTCAGAAAGTTGAATTTGACCTGAACCAAGAAGAGAAAACCTGCTGCTTTGTAGGGTTCCAGAGCCCTCCAAAGACGGTGGGGAAGCTTGCCTCCACACAGAAAAAGAACAACCAGGAATGGACAACCCAGAAAAACAAAAAGTCCTGGTAACCTCGAGAAGAGGAAATCCCAGGTGGAAACCAACTTTGTTCCTGAAAACTACACAGACTAGATGTCAAGAGTTCATTCTGATCCTATATGGAGTATTCCAACAAAGTCAGCTAAAATTGCTGCTTGGTTATCCTGCCTTGCAATTTTATGCAAAAATAGGTAAATTGGTCTGCAAGTAGATTTAGTCTGCAAATATTTTGCTGTACTGTTGTATAAAATTGGGATCAAGGTGGAAAAAACTTATTTTTAGATAAGTGAAACCAGTCATAAGATTTTTTTCTTTTTTCTTCTTTCTTCCTGTAATTTGATATATTTGCTGCTTTGTTTTGGCTAATGCCTCCTGATGCTTTTTTTTTTTTTTCTTTTGGCATGGACTAGCTAATTTCCAGTAATGCAGGACCATCATACTAGACATTCATGGACAATACTGGCAACCGACTGTTATTCTCTAACATATACTAAAACCCTGAGATCAGTGCTTAAAATACAAAAAGGGGGAGTCTAGAGGATAACTGGCTCCCATAGGTATTTATATGCAAAATTTTATTTACTTTTAAATTCTTAAATTGCAATTGTTTTAACCTAAAAACTGTAACGACATCTCATTCCTAATTTTTCTGGCATCATGGCAACAGAACAACATTTTATCCCAGCAGAACCAAGTGTTAGGCCCTTTGTTGTATATCACCATCCATTGTGAGGACCAACTTGGCTGGGATCTTAAAACATTTAACAAGGGGGAGAGGGTATTTTTCTGTTTTATTACTTACAGGACCACTTTGGATTCCAGAAAAAAGAACCAGCCTTATTCCAGGGCTCCAGCCATTAGCGATCCAACCACCACCTGGGATGCCACCTATGCAGGTCAAAAGGAGAAAAGAGCATCCCTTCCCATCGACTGTGCAGTACTCCAGAATGTCAGATTGAGACTTGATGCCCTTGAGGCAGTTGTATGCTGACTTGATGAACATCAACAAGCCCTATGGACACCACCAATTCTATTGTGTTTTGTTGTGATACTGTTCTATGCAACTCCTATTCCAGTGTCATGGACCTTAGGGACAAACTATAACAACGACAGTAAAATGGTTAGATCAGCTAAAAATTGTACAGACCCAATTGTCTTTGCCCTGTGAATGGAATTATACATCAATTTGTGTAACTCTATTTGTATATAATCATACTAATGCTGCATGAAGACATATTAAGCTACATTTACAAGGAAATGTAAATATATCTGAACTAATGTAATGCTTGCAACCTAATATACAGGCTGCATTTGCTAAACACTTATCAGTAATAAGAGGAAAAGATGTTGTAAAATTCAATGATGGGGGATTAGCCAATTTAAATCCATTGAATTATGTAAAACCTTTGGGAATTATCTTAATGTTAATTGTACTAATTCTTATTTTTGCATATATGTTACTTTGTATAGTTTTCAACAAATGGGAGTGAAAACAACTGAATGCTGCCACCATATTCACTGTCAAGGCTGCATTAAAAAACAAAAATGGGGGAAATGTTGGAGACCCCTAGGCATAAAATGCTGAGAAAAGGAAAATACCAGGGTCGTGGCTGGGAGACTGGGCATGGCTAAAGACTGGACATGGCTGGAAGACTGGTCAGCATGGGTCGGAAGACTGGTGTGTGGACTGATCAGGATGTTCTTTCTTGCATCAGCAAAACTATGTCTGGGGGACAAATTAGATTAGAAAAGAAACAGAATAACCTGAAACATGAATCATTTTTGACAAGAAACTATTTCATCCCCAACCCTATGCCCTCAAAAGGTATCCACTCCTCCGAGCCTCCTTCCTTCCTTCCATCAAGTCATGTATCTACCATCCCACCCAACTGCCATCTAGCTAGCTAGCTAGCTGATCTTATAATCATGTCCCTTATAATCATTATAACAATGTTAACTTTGACTTTTAAAAACCTATAAAGATGGTATCATACAATGTATTTTTTCATCTGCTTTTTCTACTCACCATCATTTCTAAGATTCATTCAGCTTTATCTGCATGTCATGAATATCCTTCTGAATATACTCTCATTTCTCTTGTCAAGGGACTTCTGGTTGTTTCCCTTCCTTTACTATCATTTCTTGTGAACCTTCCTGGGTTGATTGCTGGTGTACACTTTTACTCCATGTGTACTTAGATGTGGTGGGTACAGAGAGAATGCCAATCCTCAAACAAATGTGTGAATTCCATTTGATCCACATTCTTGTCAACACTTGGAAGGTCAGACGTAAAAATGTCTGCTAGTCCAGTGAGAGGTAAAAAGGTAATTTTTGTTCTGCTAATAATGTACATTTCCTATTTCACAATAAATCTAGGAAATTCTAATATTTTTACGTCAGTTGTATTTTTTCCATGAAATTGTCTGCGCAAGGATGTCTTCAGCCCATTTTTCTATAGATTATCTTCTCAAAAAATATGACTCCCAGGAGTACTTTATTTTGCCTAAGAATTCCTATGGTACATGTGCTGTAATGATCTCCAGTTTTGTGCCTTGTATTCTGAAATTATGAAAGCAAATTATCACACTTATCAGTTGATAAATGTATTGATCCATTTCTTTTATGATCCAGCTCATTAAGTTCTTAGAGATACTCTTGTGTATTCTAAAAGATTTAATGCTTTGTTTTCATAATTTAAGTCTACCTTTTAAGTTTTTATACCTATCAGAATTATGTATATATGGACCTGTATTAAAGAGGCAGAGTTGGTGGGCCTCCCCGGTGGTGCAGCGGTTGAGCGCTGGGTTGCGAAGCCGCCCGCAGCCTCTGCGTCACCGGTTCGATCCCCGGCTGCTCCCCGGCCACCGGAGGAGGGTCCCGCATGGCGCGCAGACCTCTCCTGTCTTGCCAGCTGCTCTCCTCAGCTGCCGGGGACCAGCCTCCGGCAAAACGTCGTGTCAGGGGTTCCTGAAAGGATGAGACGGCCTAGGCGAAAACGAAAGAACTGAAACTTAAGGGCTGAGGGGAAGGGAATGAGGAGACACCGACACTTGGTGAGGTGTTAGTATCTTCTGCCGAGAGACTCAGCAGGTCTTTATTTATTCATTATTAGTAGTAATAATAAGAAAATACATTCTCATGTGTAAAGCATAAACAATTAGTGTATTATGTTTCCCATAGACTACTGGCTCCTACAGGTCTCAGCTAGACAGCAGCTTTCAAGGTTAATAGATAATAAACCAGACCTAACATTAAAACTACTTATTTTTTTCTTTTTTTCATCTAGACAATTATTTAAAACAGTGAATAACCGCCAGTGCATCCCTATCAGCTAAAGCCTAAGCATCAAAGGACTATTCTATTCACATGGCCTTCAGCCGGAGACCAGCTGCTGTTCAGCTATCAGAACTTTTTTCTACCTAGAAATTCCTTAACTCAAATAGCTTCATATTAAAAACTTTCCCAAGAAACTTCAAGAGAAAACAAAATAGAAGGACCTACTATAATTATTGTATTGTAATGCTTGTCAGGCATGCTCAATAAGTTGTCTTCCATTGTCAAGTAGGCCAAATCGTTTAATAATTAGTTTCTAATTTTCCGTGCCGTTTATTTGCAATATACTGATGCATATAATATAGTGCCTAATGTACTTTTTTGGGAAATTTTTTTTTCTTATTTATGACCAAGAACAAAAAGTGAAGGAAGGTTAGATCTTCAACCTCACGGTGTGAGGCACAAGGAATCTTCAGCCCCACGGTGTGAGGCCCTTTGGGCTTCGCTGCTTGCCAGTGTCTTATTTGGCTGGGGCATCAAAGCTTCCTGCAGCACCCAGCAGTGTATTTTAGTCAGCTTGCCTGTTCTGTTCCCCACTCTGTCTTTGGTGAATCCTCCCATCCTACCACACATCTGGCCTGTACCCTGGTTCTTGTATAAATTTAAAAAAATTAAAAAAAAAAAGAGGCAGAGTTGTTTGGATTTGTGATGTGAAGGAGTAGCCATTATACATTGCCCTGTAAACTAACTTCACCTTTTTACTTGGCCATGGTCTCTCTCTGAACTGTTCAATTTAGACTTGTTGTAAACTAGCCACCAGGAGGAACAGACCTATGCAAGCTTCCCATTCCCCAGCTCCCAAAGTGGCTGGTCAGCACTGGAGGTCCATTAGTAGTGCTGTTTATTTATTTTGCTGTTACACAGCACACACACAGACATATCCCACTGCTGACAAAAATGCTATAAACCATGGTAATGTTCCTCCCCATTTAACAGCATATTGAAGGCCAGCTGCGACTCTTGGAATAGAGTCCAAACTCCTCGATCTGGACCACAGGCCCTGTGTGCCAGGGTTCTGCTACCCTCACCACGCCTCCCTCCGCAGACAAGTTACCATCAGTCCTGAAAGCCTTGTCCTTGTCCTGCCTCAGGGAATTCAGTCCTCTGGTCCCTCAGCCTGAAATCCTACCCCTTACTCTGCCTAGCTCAGGCTGCCTCCCCTCTAGTCTCTGCCTCACATCCCCCCAGAGGCTCACATCACACTCACTTGGATGCAGGCGTTTACATGGTGCCTGGCCCCAAACAAGCACATAAATATCACACACACGAGCTGGATTCTGATAGTGATACTTGCCTCAAAGAACTATAAGAAAACAGAGCTAGGGACTGAGATGGTCTGGGGGAGGACATATAGGGAGGGGTTCAAGGAAATTTCTGGAAGATGCCCCTTCCTAACATATCAATTCCAGGAGAAGGGACTTGTCTGTTTCTTCTGCACTTGTCTGTCTTACTGCTGCTACATCTCAGTAAAAAAATTTTTCACAATTGCTCAGGCACAGGTGTGACAAAGGTCAGAATCCACAGTAGCAGCACACAGTCCAGGCACCTGTGGCTGAACATCAGGGAGATTGTCTTGAAAGGGACCCCTGTACAAGAGCTACATCCTACTGGGTGGAGGGAGGGCTGATGGATGGATGAGGGGTGTAAGAAAGTGCAGGGAATAAAAATGATCAAATGACTTAGACCAAGTCTCATGTGCCCAGGTAGGGTTGTGGACTCTGACCTGGGATGGCGGAGCACAGGGTGAGGGAGACATTTCAGCAGCTGTGTGGAGGTGCTGAGATGGAAAGCAGGGAACACGAGCTAGGTGGGACATGCTCCAGGGCTGAACTCCCATGGGAGCAGGGATGAGGGCTGTCCATACAGGCCACTCCTGAGCTGTTTCAGACCTTGTCTTTTCTCCTCCAGATAACTCTCTGGTGAACACAGGGGGAAATGGCATGGGCTCTCTGCTCTGCCTACCCCAGCTCCTCATTCCTGGGGTTTATCATTAACAAATGTCTGAGTCAGCCAATGAGGTTGCGCTAAGAGCCTGGTACCCAGAGGTGAAGCTGGCCTTGGACAGTCTCTACTGGATGCCGGCTGGAGGCTGAGGGCAGAGTCTAGGCTGAGGCCACCCTGGACAGTCAAGGCTCATGGTAGCAGGTGAGAGAACATGGGTGGAAGGACAGTGCTAGGAGATGGTGGGACCCCACAAATCCCCTGACCCTCAAGTCTGGGCTATTTCAGGTATTTGGCTCTTAAGTCAACTCGGCAGCCTAAAAATTCATCCCAGGGGAATGGACTTTTGCTGAAATGTATGCTTGGGAACACAGGACTCCTGCAATGGATGTTCCCTGGGAGAGGGAGTAGAGGGAGGACACAGCTGGTCTGGCTGTCCCCAATGGAAAATAAGCTGAGAGCTGTAAAAGGGGAGAGAGGATGGGTGGGAGGGCACTTGACAGACTGCAGCTTAGGCAGCTTATTAACTTCTCAGCACTAGCCAAGATGGCAAGTGTTTATATAAGTTTTCATATAAGTTTTCTATAAGTTTTCTGTAAGTTTTTATATAAGTTCTTCACGTGTTGTTCAGGTGAAGAAACAGGAGCTCAGAGAGGTTAATGGACTTGCCTAGAGCACACACCAGAAATGGACAGAGCCAGGATGAAATAACTGTCTTCTGGCCCAACACCTCCAGGCTCTGTGGCCTACTTCCTCTTGGGCAAAAGAGCCAGAGAGTGAAAACCTGAAGTAGGGTCTCACTTGTTCTGGTAAGTGGGAGCGATGTGGGCACTCACCTGGCTTCCTCTTTTTCCCAGGGCTGTTGGGCTGCTACGCCGGGACTCCAAGCATCTCTTGTGGACTCAGATTAATGTACAAAGCCATCCATGGCTCCTTTTCCCCCTTGTAACGTCCGCAAATACCAGGACAGGGATCAAAAGAGGGTCTTGGAGCTGTTCTCCCAGGGGATGCAAGAACATGCCCCAAACAACTTCTGCCACATGCTGAAGCTTCCCCGAATAGTCCTGCTCCTGCTTGGGGTGCCTTTTGTTGTATTCCTGGTCAGCGGCACCTGGCTCCTGGCCCTCCTGGCCAACGTTTCTCTCCTTGCTGCCCTGCGGTTCTTTGCCAAATACCCCTGGACTGAATTTGAAGTCATGTCTTTGCGCACAGACATGTCTGATATCACCAAATCCTACTTCAGTGAGCATGGCTTGCTTCTGGGTGGCTGAATGTGAGGGGCAGGTGGTGGGCATGGTGGGTGCTCTGCCCGTGAAGGACCCTGCCCTGAGGAAGGAGCGGCTGGAGTTGCTTCACCTTTGTGTGGCTTTGGGGCACCGAGGCCGCAGGATAGCCAAAGCCCTGGTCAGGACTGTCCTCCAGTTTGGGCAGGACCAGGGCTACAGTGCAGTCGTCCTCAGCACCAGCTCGCTGTAGTACTCTGCTCTGGCCCCCTACCAGCGCATGGGCTTCCAGAAGACACACCACTACTTCTTCTCCTTGTGCTGGAGGATAATTGCTGTACATTCAATTCAATTCATCTACCACCTTCCCTGTGCTCAGGTCTCCAAGGAGATGAAGCAAGGTGGAGCCTGTGACCCGCTCATAGTGGATTAGTCAGGAGAGGATCAGCTCTGCTGCAGTAACAAGCAAGCTTGAAATTGTGTGACTCACAATAAAAGCTGATTGCTGGTTCATGTCAGAGCCCTAAGTCATGCTGGTGTCTGCTTCACTGGGTCCTTGTGGGTTAACAGTGTTTTGTGTATCTAGTGCTACAACATATTACATACAACAGCAGCCACATAATAAGAGGAACTTTTCATTTTCTTGTGAGGCTGTGGTCAACAATCTAGTGTGCACAAACAAACATGGCTGCACAGCTCTTTTGGTCTGACTGGCCTTGTTCACATGTTGTGGAATGGTTTGGGGGGCAGGGAGATGGGGCTTACTTATGTTCCAGCAGGCTAGGTCAGGCTTGCTTTGAAGGTAGTTGCAGAAGAACAGAAGTGAAGAAGAAACAAGATGAAGCTTTTCCATTCTCTGTAGGTGACATACCTGCTAACATCCATGAGATGGATGGGAGTGGAGAGAGGGGACCCTGCCTTTAGAGAGGGTCACATGACAAAAGGAGCATGAGGAGTGTGAGAAAGACCGGGGACAATGAGGCCATCAATCTGCTCTGGGACCAAGGTGTCTGCTGCAGGGGAAGAAGGAACCCAGGGACAGAGTGGAGATACACTGGGCTAGACCTACAGAGGCACAGGCACATCCCACTGGCCAGATGTCAGTGCCTGGACCCCAACATGCCTAAAGTGAGACTGGGAGTGTGGGCATCCAGGAAGAGGAAATGGGATTGGCCAGTTTCCCTGACCTGCCAGAGCTGGGACCAGCCTCTGTCCCCAAATGCTTCTGGACTCCAGATGTTCAGGAGACTCTGGCCTGACCACATCATCCCTCAAGGCTCTGATACAAATGCAGATGGGGTTTGTTAGCTATGTTGTGTATGCCCCATTGTGAGCCCTTCCCTACCTGCTAGCACTGGAACTGGGTGTGCCCCCATAAGGCCTGGAGCCTTTACTGGGTCCCCCAGCCACAGGCTTGGTCCGAGGATGAACTGAGCCTTCTCTGCGCCAGCATGCTCCATCCCTTTGAGGGACCAAGGAAGTCCTGGGTCCCTCTCAGCCTGGCTCACGTGACCCTGCAGTTTTGCCACCCTTTCTACTCTGGCAGTGTCCTCTGCTCACAGATGAACTCGTCTGAAGGGTCAGCAGGTCACAGGCCCAACCCTGTCCTGCCAAATGGATTTGTACAGGCGTGTTGCACTCGGTGGAGACCTATCAGTCTTGTCCACGGGACTCAGCTCTCTCTTTCCTCCGTTTCAGCCTCTTTTCTCCCTGCCGCTGTCACTCACAGTGCCTTCTGCCTAGCCACCAACATATCCGGGCCCGCTGCCTTTTCCCCTTCAGCTGTGCCCTCAGAAAACTCAGCCATGCACAAGACCTCTTCAACTGACCTAATCTGCCATTTCATCAAGCCCACTGCCTCCTGAGTTGTGACTGCATTTCCTTTTGAATGGTGGAGTTCGGCTGCCTCTCCAGTGTGCTCCTGCCTCTCTTGCTGCCCCTCTGGTTTTCCTGGGCCCTGTCAGCTGGCCCCCAGGAGGAGATCCCAACAGGCACTGGCCTGCGCCTGCACCATGGGACACCTACAGAGGTTAATTGAGAGGACGCTTTGAGAGGTTAATTGAACAACAGTTACAATGTGGTGTTTTTAATTCTAGAGAAACCTGGCCCATGCCCACCAGGGCTGTACATGCCAGAGAACTGCTTTCTTCCTCCTGATCTCAGTGATCTTTGCAACCCCGTGTCCCACCTCAGCTGGAAAGTAGAGGAGCTGACAAACACCGGAGGGGTGGCAGAGGTAGGAGGAGAAAACTGCAGGCAGAGGGAGAGCAGGGACTAAGACTGATGCAGAAAGAGCCTTGCTTGATAGAAAGGAGCAAAAAAGGGCCCAGGGTTGGGGCTTGAGTGCAGGGCATTGGAGCAGGTGATGGACAAGGCTGAGGCTGGTTCTGAATGTTCAGGAGCAGTAGCCTTGCTCTCTGGGATGCCTCCAGCTTGAGTGGGTGCTGCTCCAATGCCCAGCATGACCCTACTGGGCACAGGAGGTAGCCTGTCCACACAGCCCCTCCTGAGGTTAAGGAGCACTGATGTTTGACACTTCCTGGTGACTCTTAAGTCAAACTGATGCCAATGAGCCTGGACTTTGGCTGAGAGAGGATGTTGATGGCTGTGTGTGTGTGTGTGTGTGTGCATGCGTACCTGTGTGAGAATGTGGGGAAAGCCTTGGGAAATGGTGGACTGAAAAAATACTTTTTCTGTACTGGGGTGTGTGCTGTGGCCCCTCCAGGCCCATGGTAATGAAGACAGATGTGAGAAGGGCCTCTCGGAGCTACATAGAGGTCCACATTTCTGGTTTGTATAGGACCCTTTGGGCAGAGTAGGGTACTGACAGTTTCAGTAAGTAGGAAGGAGGGAGGATATGGTCCAGCTATTTCAGAGGTCAGTGCTTGGACCCAGAAAAAGACACCTAGAATGCTGACTCTTAGCTGGCCTGCTCCTCTCTTCAGTTAATAAGTGATTTGTTACATTTGAAGCATGAGGTCTCATTTTAAATTTGGTAAAAATTTAAAGTCATTAAGTTGCTCTGGTTCAAGCAGTGAATTTGTAATTCTGTTGTGGGTGCACGCAGGGGCCTGTGACTCCTCCCTCTGCTCCTTCCTCTTCCTATTTTACAAATTAAAATGTATACAACTTGAGATTAGCCATGTCAGTAATTTTTAAGAGTACAGTTCAGCAGCACTAACTACATCACAGTGTGTAACCATCGCCTCTAACTACTCATACTTTTCCAACAGGCCAAACAGAAACTCTATACCCATTATGACATGTCTGGGTGTCTACCAACTGAGTGTCAACACAAGGAGCTGCATCATACTGGGTTGACGGAAGGGTGGCCAGACGGTTGGGCAGCCTAGATGTAAGTGCAGGGAATGAAAATTGTCTAATGACTAAGACCATTTCGGGCCAGGCAGGGCAGAAGCCCAGTTGTGAAGGCCTCATGTGCCCAGGCTGTGGTCGTGGACTCTGACTGGGATGGCAGAGCACTCCTCCATACCAGCAGCTGTGTGGACGTGCTGAGGTGGAAGGCAGGGAACAAGGGCTAGGTGGGACATGCTCTAGACTCAACACCCATGGGTGCAGGGGTGAGGGCTGTCCTTAAGGGCCAGGCCCCTGTGCTGTTCCAGACCCTGCCTCTCCTCCTCCAGACAACTCCCTAGTGACCACAGAGGGGAATGGAGTCTGGGCTCTCTGCTCTGCCTAACCCAGCTCCTCATTCCTAGGGTTTAGAATGAACAAATAAAACAGCAGCCTGCAAATGAGATTGTGATCAGAGCCTGGTCCCCAGAGGTGGAGCTGGCATTGGACAGTCTCTGCTGGATGTAAGTTGGGGCATAGGGCAGAGGCCAGGCTGAGGCCACCCTAGACACAAGATTCGCTGGTAACAGGTGAGAAGACATGGGTGGAAGGACAGTGCTAGGAGGTGGCTGGACCCCACACAATCTTTGGGCCCTCAAGTCTGGGCTATTTCAGGTATTTAGCTCTTAAGTCAACTCGGCAGCCTAAAAATTCATCCCAGGGGAATGGACTTTTGCTGAAATGTATGCTTGGGAACACAGGACTCCTGCAATGGATGTTCCCTGGGAGAGGGAGTAGAGGGAGGACACAGCTGGTCTGGCTGTTCCCAATGGAAAATAAGCTGAGAGCTGTAAAAGGGGAGAGAGGATGGGTGGGAGGGCACTTGACAGACTGCAGCTTAGGCAGCTTAGTTACTTCTCAGCACTAGCCAAGATGGCAAGTTTTTATATAAGTTCTTCACGTGTTCAGGTGAAGAAACAGGAGCTCAGAGAAGTTAATGGACTTGCCTAAGGGCACACACCAGAAATGGACAGAGCCAGGATGAAATAACTGTCTTCTGGCCCAACACCTCCAGGCTCTGTGGCCTACTTCCTCTTGGGCAAAAGAGCCAGAGAGTGAAAACCTGAAGTAGGGTCTCACTTGTTCTGGTAAGTGGGAGCGATGTGGGCACTCACCTGGCTTCCTCTTTTTCCCAGGGCTGTTGGGCTGCTACGCCGGGACTCCAAGCATCTCTTGTGGACTCAGATTAATGTACAAAGCCATCCATGGCTCCTTTTCCTCCTTATAACATACACAAACACAGGATAAGGATTGAAAAAGGGTCTTGGGCTGTTCTTTCAGGGGATGTGAGAATATGCCCCCACCACCTTCTATCACTTGTGAAGCTTCCCTGAATAGTCCTGCTCCTGCTTGGGGTGCCTTTTGTTGTATTCCTGGTCACCGGCACCTGGCTCCTGGCCCTCCTGGCCAACCTTTCTCTTCCCGGCCCTGTGATTCTTTGCCAAACACCCCTGGACTGAATTTGAAGTCATGTCTTTGCTCCTACTTCAGTGAGCATGGCTTGCTTCTGGGTGGCTGAATGTGAGGGGCAGGTGGTGGGCATGGTGGGTGCTCTGCCCGTGAAGGACCCTGCCCTGAGGAAGGAGCGGCTGGAGTTGCTTCACCTTTGTGTGGCTTTGGGGCACCGAGGCCGCAGGATAGCCAAAGCCCTGGTCAGGACTGTCCTCCAGTTTGGGCAGGACCAGGGCTACAGTGCAGTCGTCCTCAGCACCAGCTCGCTGCAGTACTCTGCTCTGGCCCTCTACCAGCGCATGGGCTTCCAGAAGACACACCACTACTTCTTCTCCTTGTGCTGGAGGATAATTGCTGTACATTCAATTCAATTCATCTACCACCTTCCCTGTGCTCAGGTCTCCAAGGAGATGAAGCAGGGTGGGGCATGTGACCTGCTCATAGTGGATTAGTCAGGAGAGGATCAGCTCTGCTGCAGTAACAAGCAAGCTTGAAATTGTGTGACTCACAATAAAAGCTGATTGCTGGTTCATGTCAGAGCCCTAAGTCGTGCTGGTGTCTGCTTCACTGGGTCCTTGAGTGTTAGCACTATTTTGTGTATCTAGTGTTAACTTACATACAAAAGCAACCAGAAAATAAGAGGAAACATTTCATTTTCTTGTGAGGCTATGGTCAGCAATTTAGTGTGCACAAACATGGCTGTGCAGCTCTTTTGGTCTGACTGGCCTTGTTCACATGTTGTGGCATGGTTTGTGGGGCAGGGAGATGGGGCTTATGTTCCAGCAGGCTAGGTCAGGCTTGCTTTGAAGGTCATTGCAGAGGAACAAAAGTGAAGAAACAAGATAAAGCTTTTCCATTCTCTGTAGGTGTCATATCTGCTGCTAACATTCTAGAGATGGATGGGTGTGGAGAGAGTGGACCCTGCCTTTAGAGAGGGTCACATGGCAAAGAACATGAGGAGTGTGAGAAAGACTGGGACAATGAGGGCCATCAGTCTGCTCTAGCACCAAGGTATCTCCTGCAGGGGAAGAATGAACCCAGGACAGAGTGGAGATACACTGGGAGAGGCAGCAACATCCCACTGGCCAGATGTCAGTGCCTGGACCCCAACATGCCTAAAGTGAGACTGGGAGTTTGGGCATCCAGGAAGAGGAAATGGGATTGGCCAGTTTCCCTGACCTGCCAGAGCTGGGACCAGCCTCTGTCCCCAAATGCTTCTGGACTCCAGATGTTCAGGAGACTCTGGCCTGACCACATCATCCCTCAAGGCTCTGATACAAATGCAGATGGGGTTGGTAGCTGTGTCGTGTATGCCCCATTGTGAGCCCTTCCCTACCTGCTAGCACTGGAACTGGGTGTGCCCCCATAAGGCCTGGAGCCTTTCACTGGGTCCCCTAGCCAGAGGCTCGGTCCTAGGACGAGTGAACCTTCCCAGCACCAGTATGCTGCATCCCTCCGAGGAACCAAGGAAGTCCCGAGTCCCTCTAGCCTGGCTCACGTGATACGGCAGTTTTGGGATAGTCTGTACTCTGGCAGTGTCCTCTGCTCAGATTAACTTGTCAGCAAGTCATAGGCCCTACCATGTCCTGCCAAATGGATTTGTACAGCCGTGTTGTACTTCAGTGGAGACCTGCCAGCCACGTCCACGGGGAGGACACATCCATGTTTTGCTGGGCCTTAACCCTCTCCTTAGTCCATTTGGCCTCCTTCACCTCTGTCCACTGTCACCCACAGTGCCATCTCCTTGGACCACTAATTTCTCCAGGCCTGCTGCCCTTTCACTTGGCCCTCAGAAAACTGAGCCATGCACATCACCTCTTAACTGCCCTATTCTGTGATATCAAGTCTCTTCCTCCTGAGTTGTGACTTTTGTTTTCTTATTAATGGTGCAGTCTCAGCTGCCTTCCCAGCATGGCATGCAGAGGTAGTCTCCAGCCTCTCCTGCAGCCCCACGGCTCCCCTGAGCCCTGTCAGCTGGCCCCTGAGGAGTTCCATAGGGCACTGAGCTGTGGCTGTGCCAAGTGTGGCCCACAGTGGTCGTTATCCTTTGAGAGGTTTATTGAACAATAATTACATGGTGTTATTTTAGACAATTCTGGCTAAATCCTTGAGGGGCGTACATTCGGTGCGGCTGAGAGGCCAAGGAATGCATGTACAGACTCAATGTGACATGTGTCCTGAAGGGTCATACTGGGGCTAGGACCTGAGAAGGGTACCCAAGCTACTCATGGTGGAGGCTTTCTAGAGCAGCAGGACTGCTGTGTCTGAATATTCAGAAGCAGCCTTGGTGCTTGTCCATCATCTGCTCTACTCCAATCCCCAATCACACTGTGCTTTTTCTACTTTCAGTTAACTAAAACTCTCTGCTCTGAGGCCTTAGTTCTTCTCTCCCTCAGTCCACCCATCCTATTTGTTAGCTCCTTTAGTTTTCAGCTGAGGTGGGATCACTGGGTTGCAAAACTTTCTTGTGAGCTGGGAGGAAGCAGTTTATCTCACTTTATATGGCAGTTATTGCTATTTAGTCCCTGCTACTTATTAGTCCCTGCTACTTAACTTAGGATCCATCTTGCAGTCAGGTATTTCCTGGAATTGACCTAAGTAAAGGAAAATACAAGGCTTTTGTGCTCTAAAGGTTATATAAGTATATTAGGATTAATCCTTGAGCATTACCTCTAAATGCAGCACGACAGCAGCCTCTCTCGAGTCTCTGCTCTGCCCCTGGCTGAGAAGTCTACTCTCCAACGTTTGGCATCCACAGTGAGGGTACTGATGAGCTCAGATGCCAAACCCATCTGGCTAGTTACTCCTTTCCTCATCTACCCCATCAAGTTCAAATCACGGCCAACAGAGTTTGAGCAGCTCTTTCCTGAAGGATTCAGAGGCCCAAAGCCACACTAGTGAATGTGTCTGCTTGTGCACTGGAGGGAGGGAGTCTGGATCAAGAAAGGAGCCAGGGGTAACTGGAAGCAAATCTGGGGCTTCAGCTCATCACCAGATAGGATAGGTGACAAATTTTATATGAGATCTAAGACCAAAATGCGAAAAGTCCAAAATAGTTATGAAGACAGTGTAGGATGGCTACAAGAGGTTTTGGGGGAGAAGGAGAAATGGGTGTGATGAGCTAATTAGGTTTTCTTTTGAGGTGATGAAAGTGTTCTGAATTGATATAGGACGTGGTAGCACAACTTTGTAAATGTACTAAATGCCACTGAATAGTAAACTTACAATGGTTTATATTGTATTATCCAAAATTCAACTATATACAAATTAAAAGGGAAAAAAGAGTTTAGATGAGTCAGTAAGGCAAAAGGAGCATAAAAGGTTTAGAGAGCAAAGATGTGAAAAGATTTTTTACTGAGAGCTTCTGTCTTACAATGGGTGTGTTCTTGCCTAGTTAAGGAGGCAAAGAGGTGTCACTTTAACCCCAATTCTAGGAGAGGGCCTCAGGAACCTCTATGCCCCTTCCTGCTGTAAGCAGGAGCACTGATGTTTTTTTTTTTTTTTTTTTATAGAGGCATGCTTTATTTATTTGTTTTGCTGGTTTTGTTTGTTTTGTTTTTGTTTATACATGCACTGGGCACAGTCAGAAGTGCGGGAGGGTGAGAGAATTCACCAGAGCCAGAGCGGGGAGCAGAGCAGGCAGAAGGACCGAAGTACACTGCTGAGGGGAGCAGCGGGCGGCAGGAGAGGTCTGCGCGCCATGTGGGACCCTCCTCTGGTGGCCGGGGAGCAGCCGGGGATCGAACCGGCGCCGCAGAGGCCGCGCGCAGTTTCGCAACCCAGCGCTCAACCGCTGCGCCACCGGGGAGGCCCCAAGCACTGATGTTTTTTGACACCTAAGTCACATTGATGCCCGTGGGCTTGGAACTTTGGCCAATAGGATGTTGATGGCTGTGTGTGGTTGTGTGGTGGCATGTGTGTTAGAGAGATAACCAAGGGGAGGCCAGGGAGGAAAAAGTGCTTTTTCCTGAGTTGGGCATGTGGGTCTGGGTCCTGTGGGTCTGTGGGAATGAAGTACAGTCAGGAAACAAAAGGCAAAGTCCAGATTTTTGATACTTGTGGAATCCCCCCTAGACAAGTTAGGAGAGATTGTTTTTCATAATTCAGAAGACCCTACCTGTGTTAAAGAGTGAGCGTTCTATGGATTCGTGATGTGAAGGAGCAGCCCTTACATATACCCTTCTGCACTCATTTCTACCTTTATACTTTGTGGTTCTCAGTTGTCCAGGCTTAGGCCTATCTGCAGACTAGCCACCAGGAGAGCCATGTCCCTCACGCACCCTTTCCAACCTAGCTTCCAAAGTGGTTAATCATTATTTCAAGTCTATCAGTATTCTGTGATGTTACATAGTAAAATTATGACTCCTTATTCTTCCCTGGTTTTTGTTTGTATTTGCCTTAGAAATGATATTGCTTTTTTCAGGTTGTTTAGTTTTCTTTTCTTTTCTTAAAAATTTATTTATTTATACGAGCACTGGGTACAGTCAGAAGCGCGGGAGGGTGAGAAAATTCACCAGAGCCAGAGCGGGGAGCAGAGCAGGCAGAAGGACCGAAGTACACTGCTGAGGGGAGCAGCGGGCGGCAGGAGACGTCTGCGCGCCATGTGGCACCCTCCTCCGGTGGCTGGGGAGCAGCCGGGGATCAAACCGGCGCTGCAGAGGCTGCGGGCAGCTTCGCAACCCAGCGCTCAACCGCTGCGCCACCGGGGAGGCCCAGGGTTGTTTAGTTTTCTATGTAATTTCTACTTCAACCTAAAATCTATCAGATATTTAAGTGACACCGGGTATGTTGGGTAACATGTAATATCTCCCTGAAGTATTTCCCAGAGTCTGTGGTGTGCAATCTAAACTGATCACTTTGTATGGGCCATTAACAAATTCTTATTGAGTCAAACATTTGACACACATGTCCTAAGCCCTGGCAAAATAAGTGAATAAAATTAGTTATGATCTGCCCTTGTAGAGCTTACTACCTACTGGGAGTTTCAGCAACCATGAGCTTTCTCTTCCTACTTATTTTTTTGGGTCTCAAGTTGACACCTGCCTGTTTGTCATAAGAGTGCCAGGTATGTGTGTGTGTGTTTCCTAAATATGAGAGACCGGCTCCCCAATTTCCTCCCTGTCCAAAGCTGTCAGCCTGTAAGTAAGGGGCAGTGGAACCTTTATAAGCACTTTCCCACCTTTTATTAATTTGTCCCTGTCGTAGGAAATGAAGCTAGAATAGGCATCTTTTTAGTCTAGGCCCACTTGTTTCTTGTGGACTAAGTCCCATCTGGACTTAGATTCTAACATGACATTGCCTTGTGGGGGGAACAATGGTGAGGATGATGTATATCATGATAATAATGGGTCAGGTAATGTAGCGATATGTGAATCTGGCTATGCCTCCTTCAATATAGCTGAACCTCAAGCCCCATGCAGAAGCCTAGAATGCTGGGCTGACCTGTGAAGAGGTCTCTATTTTTTATGAGTCCAGAATGGAGTCTGCAAAAATACTCAAAGTAAAGGCACATGGGGGTAGGAGTGGGAGTTTACTCCATTGCCTAAGGCTGGGCTACTGGGTACTTTTTCCAGGCAAGTAAAGCTCTCTGAAAAACAGGCAGGTGAGAAGCTACAGACAAGAGAGAGAGAGAGAGAGATAGAAGCCCACATCTATGAACTTGTGACTGTTACCTCCTTAAAATGTAGCATAGTCAGACCTGGAAAATGAATCAGCCTTGGGGGTAGTGGTAGAGTTTCCTTAGATCAGGATCTTCATCTTGGGGAGTTGCAAGAGGAAAAGAAAAATACAGATGAGCCAAGAGTGCCTCCTAAAGGCCAATAAAGTCAGTTTTAGATTTTGATTGTATTCTGCCTCAACCTCACACATGAGTAGTGAGAAACTGGGAAAGGGTTATAGGTGAGGGTTCACAGTCAGTAAAAACAAAACTAAATTGTAGGTTAAAATTACTCAACTTCCAAACAGGTAAATATGACGACTATGTCAACAGTTCAACTTGGCCTAACTTTTTTTTTTTTTAAATGTTACTTGTTTTATTTTATTTTAATTTTTAAAAAATATTTTATTTATTTATTTATACCAGCACTAGGTACAGTTAGAGGCAAGGGAAGGTGAGAGAATTCACCAGAGCCAGAGCAGAGAGTAGAACAGCCAGAGTGACGAAGTACACTGCTGAGGGGAGCAGCGGGAGGCAGGAAGGGTCTGTGCGCCATGTGGGACCCTCGCCTGGCAGGTGGGGATCGAACTGGCGCTGCAGAGGCTGCGGACAGCTTCTCAGCCCAGTGCTCAACTGCTGCACCATGGGGAAGGCCCCAGGCCTAACCTCTTAATGACTGGCTATAATAATACATTGTAATTTATAGTTAAAACAGTCTGTCTTCATACACTTCCTCCCCACAAACACCATGTGCTGATGGTCACAGGAGGCCTTTTCTGGGAGTGGCAGAAACAGAAGCTGCCCTCAGGGAAGAAGAGTGGCTAAGGAGGCTAGAGCCAAACCTTCAGGAGAAAAGAGGGTGACAGTTTCTCAGGTTAGCTGTAAACCAAGTATAGGAAAGAAACAATTCAAGTGTGAATATCCAGGACAGATCAAAACCAAGGGGAATGGTTCAGTTTGAGCCTGGGCTTCTTGCACCTGTGCAAGAACCAAAAAACAAAACAAAGTAAGACAAGAGGCTCAAGGTTCAGCCAGGCATAGGGCGAAATCCCTTCTGGAGCAAGGTCTTGCATGGGGGTTGGGGTTTATGTGACTGGAGGGTGGCAGCTGAGCATCTGGATGGACTCAGGAGTGGAGGATGGACTCAGGTAGCAAGGAAGGCTGACTCTTTGGCTTCTGGGAGGTGTTCATCCTGGCTCATCCTGGACTGATGTGGGCAGAATGGAGAACCATCTTGAGTTCTGGGACAAAGTAAGTTCTAGGAGAGGCTAGGTAGGCCCAAGATGGGCTTGATTTTGTACCCTGACCACACCTGGGTTGATTACCTGGGGAAATACTATTATAATGTAAAAATAAGTCTTTTAGGTTTTCTGTTTAAATAAACCTAACAGAGGTGCTAGCACGGTCTTTCCAGGGCATCTGTAGTAGCAGTCCCAAGGAGTGTGTTCAGATTGGGGCTACAAGGCATTTACTCTGCCAATGTGCCTTCTTGGAGATCACATCCATGCTTGATGTTTAGAACACGGTTCCCTCCAAACACTGACAGGCTTTGCAGGGGAAAAATGGGGGCCACTGCCAAATTGTTGGAGCCTGCCTGGTAGGACAATACAAATGCTTAAAAGCTCAGTGTTCATGGAGGTCTCTCAAGAGAGGGTAAAGTAGGTAGCTCCCACATCTGATACTGCCTGGGTCACACTGAGAACGCACTGACCTGGGGGATTTTGAAATCTCCTCACAGTGCTTCTATGATGTGCCAGCTGCCCATTGCAGTTTTCCAGGCCATGAAACTAAATGTCTCGGGAAGGTGTCTGGGTGACACAACCCTCGGCTTAAAGAGAATCACACATTATTTCTAATCAGATTCCATCCTATCCTGATTTCCTTGCAGACCCAGGTTTCTAGACAATTTTATTTAAAAAAAAATTTTTTTTTTAAAAAGTCAAACTACATTTTTTTTTTTTTTTTATAGAGGCATGTTTTATTTATTTATTTATTTGGTTGGTTGGTTGGTTTATACAAGCACTGGGTACAGTCAGAAGTGCGGGAGGGCGAGAGAACTCACCAGAGCCAGAGTGGGGAGCAGAACAGGCAGAAGGACCGAAGTACACTGCTGAGGGGAGCAGCGGGCGGCAGGAGAGGTCTGCGTGCTATGTGGGACCCTCCTCCGGTGGCCGGGGAGCAGCCGGGGATCGAACGGCGCCGCAGAGGCCGCAGGGAGATTCGCAACCCAGAGCTCAACTGCTGCGCCACCGGGGAGGCCCTATTTAAAAAAATTTTTTTTAATTTTTTTTTTTATTTATACAAGAGCCAGGGTATAGGCCAGATGCGTGGGAGGGTGAGAGGATTCACCAGAGACAGAGCAGGGATCAGAATAGGCAGACTGACAAAATACACTGCTGAGGGGAGCAGCGGGCGAGACAGGAGAGGTCAGCTTGCCATGTGGGTTGCTCAGAGGCCGGCGGGGATCGAACTGGCACTGCAGAGGCTGTGGACAGCTTCACAGTGCTGTGCTCAACCACCTGTGCCACCAGGGAGGCCCAGACAATTTTGTTTATATGAGTAATAACTTCCAACAAAACATGTAGACAGCAATATTATTTGAGGCCCTCCCTGGTGGCATAAGGGGTTAAGATGCCGCAGCCTCTGCAGCATGAGTTCAATCCCTGGCCAGGAAGATACCCACACGGTGCAGCAGACCTCACCTGACTCACCCACTGCTTTCCTCAGCAGTGTATTTCAGTCAGTCTGCCTGTTCTGTTCCCCACTCTGTCTCTGGTGAATTTTCTCAACCACCCCCAACCTCTGGCCTGTACCCCAGTTCTTCTATGCATAAATAAATAAATCTTTAAAAAAAAAATTATTTGAGAGCTTAAAGTGGACTTTGAGGTATTAATCCTCTCATTTTACTGGTAAACTGACCTGAAATGGTTAATTACCTTTGCCTAGCAAGAAGGGAAGAACTAAAAGTAGACATCATGGATCATGGTTCTTTTCTCTGAGCCTTCTTAATAGTTGCCTCCTGGATCAGAAAGTTTGCCTCACTGGCACCATTTGAAAGCACTAAGCTGCGCTTGGTGACAAGGCCTGCTCTTTGATATGGCCTTCTGGGGAGGGAACTGGTCCCTCTTACCTTTCTAGGGCTTCCCTGAACTTAAAGTGAGGCTGCTTAGTACTTTCCCCTCCTCAGCTTTGGCCCTCTAGCAGTATTCCAAGTCACGAAAATAAATCCCGTTACAGTCTAATCTGGGCTCTGGATTAAGTACTTTAAGTGCATTATCACATTTACTAATTCATGCTTTTCAGAAAGTCCAGATTATAAACACTACTTCTATGTTTGATATTAAATGACCTGAGGTGTCAAATCCTAAAAACAAGAGAGTGGGTACAAAATCCACCGAAGAAGGCTGGTAGACTTTTCCCTCCACTACAAAGCAAGTCCCTGGAGTAGCTGGAATGAGGTTAAGAGGCAACTCTGGATCCAAGGTATGTGTGGGTCTGCCAGGAGTCTCTGAGCATGCCTGATGTGTACTCTAACTAGACACCCTCTCCACAAAACCCACAATGGGGCTCTCACCATGTCATGCTGTGTTTCTAAAGAAAGGCCACAGTTTATTCTCATAGCCCACTTTCTTTGATAAATGCTTTCAGATAAGGCTCCTGACCAACCATACGGAGAACTGCATAGCTGTCTGCACATCTCCAGGTGGGAAAAGAAATGACCCTCTGCTACTTGCTTTACTACAAACCAATCAGAAGTTATTTATTTTTGGGCCTCCCCTGGTGGTGTAGTGGTTGAGCACTGAGCTGCGAAGCTGCTGCAGCCTCTGCAGCGCCGGTTTGATACCTGGCCCCCAGTGAGGGTCCCACATGGCACGCAGACTTCTCCTGCCACCCGCTGCTCCCCTCAGCAGTGTAAGTTGGTCCTTCTGCCTGTTCTGCTCTCCGCTCTGGTTCTGGTGAATCCTCTCACCCTCCTGCACTTCTGACTGTACCCAGTGCTTATATAAATAAATAAATCTTAAAAAAAAAATAGCTATTTATTTTCTAAAAGTATAAAAACAAATGCAAAAAGGGATGTATTCTTAGTTAGAATTAAGAGATGATATCACTATCATCATAACAAACATACCTGAGGGCGCAGTCACTGTGGAGAAAGTACTGCTCCCAAACCATTGATAATCTTAATTACCACTCTGCCCCACACTGTGCAGAAGATGACTTCTAAATTACACATGGACAAAGATTAAGTTTTATTAAGCCAGATTCATAAAAGTAAGGATTGTGCTTCTCTATGTTGATAAAATATAATTCCAAGGCTCTGAGGAAAATAATCTTAGGTCAGTCCCAGGGAACTTTTCTCCCCAAGAGCTGATTGGTCACTTTCTGTGGAAGAAAACAAAGACAGGAAAGAAGTTAGATACCCTCACCATCACAGTCAGACAGCCTCTCCTGACCCCAGACATGACACTGAAGAGACCAGTGTAGTTCTACCCAATCCTGTTGATTTTCCTCAGCTATAGAAACTATGGTAACTATAGAAAAAATACTTTCTGAATATTTAGGAAGGATGATTTACAATCAATATCTATTATTTCTATAAAGACACAGATACTCTATAATCTCGCTAGACTAAGGCAGCCATCAATACACAAATACACAAGCACAATGAAAGGCCTGGCCTTGTGATGGGAACAAACCACAATGGCCTGAGGTTTGGTTTGGAACAGTTCTCTAATCCCACATCAGTCTGGTATGAACTTGTGTTTTTGGTTTCTAACTTTTTGAGTCCTCTGGGGGCAGAGTGAGAGGGTTGGGAATGAAACAGGAACAATGAAGGATATGGCTCTTCAGTACAGTAGCCAGTCTGGTTTCTTAGAGAATTAATGGGTAGCAAGTCCTATGGCCCATGAAGTTCTAAAGCTTATAGCACCCAGATTCCACTGGGGCAGGAAATAGTGGCAGCTTTGAGACTCTGATTCCCCAAGATCCAAACTCTTATGCCATTCTTGGATATTTTCCAGTTTGCTTTAAAAGTTCTAGAGATACATGATTTACCCATAAAGGGGACATCCCACCATAATACCTAAACTGCCCCCTAAGTATGAAATTTTCTTTCAACCCAACTGTATGCGTTGATGGTGTTTTTTTTAGATTTGCCTTTTTCAAATTTCAGATTTTAAATCTTACATCTGCCGTTATTTTCCAAATTTCAGCAGTGGCGCAATGCATTACAAGCTTAAATTCCCCCCCAAATGTGGTTAATTTAAACAGTTTAGATGTGTTTCTCGCAAATTTCTCCTTCCCCTGATAAAATGATCAGTCTCCTTCTATACTGACGATGGACTGACCTTTTTATATAGCTGGGCTCGTAGTCGGTATGACTTATATTCCGATCTCCTCTTTTCCTCTTCTCTCTTTTTCTGGACTTCTGGAAGCTGCTCATAAATTCTTAGATGCAATCCCAGTGGAAAGACAAAGAAGTGAGGTTAGCAGACTACAGAGGCACCTGGTCTCTTACTACCACTTCCTAGCTCTATTGCTCTCAAGGCTTTCAGACCCTCTCAGACAGGCCCTGGGTTCCAGAGTGGATCACAGCTTCATGGAGAAGAGGGGAGCAGGTAGAAAACAGATGGGGTGAATGTGAGGAGGCTGTGGGAAGGCCTTGCAGCCATGTGAAGACCCTGGGCTCTGTCCTCTCAGGGACTGAGCACCACTGATTTTAAGTAGAGA
This sequence comes from Talpa europaea, assembly GCF_964194135.1. Taxonomy (NCBI): domain Eukaryota; kingdom Metazoa; phylum Chordata; class Mammalia; order Eulipotyphla; family Talpidae; genus Talpa; species Talpa europaea. The sequence goes on from NC_140072.1 coordinate 54,772,448, forward strand.
GGAATATGATCAATTATGCATTTGCTAAATACATTCCAATTTGAAATAATCTAAATTTGCAGCAAAAGAAGAGTGAAACAGATTATGAAATATACTGGAATTATTACAAAGTATAAAAAAGATGATTCCAAGAATTTTTAATAATATGGGAAAATTCTCACAATATAATAAACAAAATAAAATAGGCTATAAACCTATATATATATATATAGTACAAACAACAATTTGGAGAAAATATGTGTTAGTAAAAGTCTCCATAAAAAAAACTCCCACTGTTACCAGAAATAGGACTAGTGGTAGGTATACTTAGATGGAATGATTACGAGTGATATTTTTCTATTTTCCAAAGTTTTCTATACTCTGAAAAAAAAAAATCACTGAAAACAATGGAGAGGTTCTGTGGAAAACAGATTAGAGAAGATAAAGAAAAGAAGTGGGAGGCCAGTTCACATCAAAGCCCTGAGAGGGGCCCCGGGCAATCAAGAAACCAAGTCTCTATTTTATATACAGTGGAGATAATCACTAGTGGAGAAAATACAAAAGTGAAGTCAGACAGGAGACCAAAGATAGATAAACGCGTTTTTTAAGAGTCACTATTGATCAAAACCATAATCAGATAGCACCTCACGCCTGTTAGAATGGCTATTATCAAAATGTTAGGTAATAGGTAGAGAAAGGGAACCACTGAGGACTATTGGTGTGAATATAAATTGTTATAGTCACTATAGAAAACAAGGTTCCTCAAAAAATTAAAAATAGAACTATCATATGATCTAGTAATACCAGTTCTTGGAGATAACTGCACCCCCATACACATTGTTCATACCAACCTGACCTGAAACTGTTAATCAACAGATGAATGGATAAAGAAAATGTCACACACACACTGTTCAGGCATTAAAAAAAAAAAAAAACCAACCAAGAAATTCTGCATTTGCAACAACATAGATGAACCTTGGGGACATAATACTAAGTGAAATAAATCAGATAGAAAGATAAGAGAGTACGATCTCACTTACACATGGAATCTAAAAACATCAAGCTCAGACACACACAGAGCAAATGGGTGTGTGTGTGTGTGTGTGTGTGTGTGTGTAGGTGAAGTGTGGGGTAATGTGGAGACGTTGGTTAAAGGGTACCAACTTTCAGTGGTGAGATGAACAAGTTCCAGGGATTGAATTAATGCTCAACATGGTGACTATAGTTAACAGTATTATATTGTTGGACACTTGAGAGCATGCAAACTAGTGGGGATTCTCTGTGTCATTAGCAGTTTTTTCTTTCCTTTTTTTTTAGTACTATCAGTGAGAAACTTCTTTCACAACTGGTTTTCTCATGTCTTCACTTGAGCATAACGCTTATATTCTAGTGGTAAGTCAGTGTTCCTGACCATTTGGTATGCCTCACACTTTGATAACTACACTTAGGCTTTTGGCCTTACCGTTTAGACCTCTGAATCATTTCCTTCTTTCCAACAGGCCTGTTCTTCTGGGCAGCCAGGAAGCCTAAACATGAAAAAAAAAGGCTTTCAGTGGACAGTGACTTGATAAAGAATGTGTTTCTCAAAAGCTGTAAGAAGGAGCCCTCACCCTAAGCTGACAGTGCTGGGCAGTGAGCAGTGGATAAGGCCAAGGCCGCGGTTAGGCTATGGCAACTGTGACTGCAGCATAAGGTGGAGACACAACACTGTAGCACAGACTGGACAGTCTGAATCAAAACACTGACTAGTTTTTAGTAAGGTTGCTATGAAAGCACTATGTGGAACTTTATACAATTTTCACAGCTTCCATATATTATTGCATTGAGATTTTTTTTTTTTGCATTGAGACATTATACTTAGTATAATTAGTTTAGAACACAGGTTTGGAGTCAGTCTACCTGGCTTCAAATCCCAGATTAGGTGTATAATCTTGGCAAGGTATTTTAGTCTCTTTTTGCTTCACTTTTCATCAATAAAATTGGGATATTAGAAGTATCTACCTTGGTGAGGTGTCATAAGCATTAAATGAGAAAAGGTTATCTGGGATAACACAAGGGCTATGTAAGTGCTGTTATTGCTGTTATTATTATTTATTATGATTATTTACGGCCACCCTGTGAGGTAGGCAAGCTTGGAATCAGCTAATCTTTAAAGAAAAGCACACTATATTTTAGAACTAACTTGTTCACGGGCATAGAGCTGGTTTATAAAAACACCATTCTCACTGTACACTTCCTTTTTTAATAAAAGATGAACTGATAGGACAAGAGTAATGGTCTTGTCTGGATCACAAAATGCTGAAAGCTAAATCTGGCAGGTTCTGCCATCTAAGGTGACCAAAAATCACTTTCTGTTCATGTAACTGGCCTCACTTTGAGCAGTGCTCCATAACATGCAGCAGATCTTGCTCCTTCTTCCCAGTAAGAAGAAAGTGAACAGAGTTACCTCTTTTATTTTTTTTTATTTTTTTTTTAGAGTTACCTCTTTTAGAGAGTGGGTTCATGGGATCCCGGTAGCCTTGCCATTCTCTCACAGTGTTGAACAGTGCCTCCCTCTCACTCTGTAACATGTTTTGCAACTTCCTTTCTTGAACTATTAACTTCAGGCGCTTTATGCGCTCCCCAGAGCGAGAGATGAAATCAGGTCTGTGTAGCCAAAGTGATTCCTGATGAAGAAAAAAGGGCCCCCGGCCTCACATTAAAGATGCAGTCTGTTCTCTCAAGATTTAGAAAAGTATCATCTCAACAGATTTGGAGAACCTGTTTCTAAAGCACAGAAAATATGCAGAGTTGAAGAAGAATCTAAAACTTTTTGTGGGTGAGAGTTCCAGTACGGAAATCAGAGGTACCAAATAAAGGCCTTTAGAATAAGCCAAGAACTAAGATCATGGCAAATAAAACTCTTCCAAATGTTGTTGGGATAGAGCTTGGCCCATAAATTTTCCTTCAAACAAAATATCATTACATAACATTTCTTTTAGCTCCCAAAAGACATACAAAGAAGAAACAGGGTTTACTTTTAAACCCTGCGTTAAGCAAAATGGAGGAAATTTTAAAAAGGTTGACATCATGCTTCCAGAGCATTCCACATCCTAGTAAGCAACAACACACCATCCTTCCTATTCTTGCCTTGTCTCCAGATACTGAGGGTGAGGTGCAATTTAGAATGACTAATAGTAAAGCAGTCTTTGACTAATGATGAGAGTGAGTACAGGCAAGCTGTGGATGTGCTAGAAACAAGGGTTACATTACTACACTTTAGAAGGTCAAGTCACAGACTTAACTTCTTTGTGTATCTCTTTTCTTCCTCCTTAAACACAAGGCTAAATTTAATTCAGTCTCATTGTACCTGTAAGGTTGCTCTCACAAAGGGCGTTGGTAGATCCCTGCCTGGCCCTCCTAGTGGCCTGTGGCTGTCCATGCACTGTTCCTGCCAGTTCTGTTCTCGTAGTGGCTCCCTCCAAGGTTTAGTGCTGGTTATTGGTGCAAACCAGGAGATACCAGGGCCATAAAACTTGGGCAGGTTTTCCTTCTTAGAACCAGATTTCACATTTTCCACAGGAACAAACCAGGAAACCCCTATAGGAAATATTTTTAAAGAAAGAGTAACGATCTTTCAGTTTTCATAATCCAATTAGTTCTCGCCAGAGACATATGCATAATATAGGTTCTCAAGGGACACAGCTATCAGAGGCCACCAGGATGCCCTGGAGTCTGTCTAACCTCAGGTATGACTGTGTAAATGTAGTGCTAGATATTTTAAAATTTGTCAGGGTGGTGCCAAGGGGTAAAATAGAGTCATTTAGAAACCAAGACTCTTAGCATTGTAAGATTCATTTGTTTCACTGTTATAAACGGAATCAGAAACTGACCTTCACAGCACCTCTGCTTGTTCTTCCTTGACTTTCTGTCCCCGAGGTAATTGGTAAGAAACATTTTCTCTTCTATTTTATCTTCTAACCAAGAAGTCACATCACTGTCCTCTTCTACTCTAGCCTCGCTAGAACCTGGAGTTGGGAAGGTCATCCCTACATCTCGAGTGTGTTTTTTGACACCATTTACAATCTCCAAGTTACCTGAGGGAAAGATTGCAGATATCTCTAGGCACAGTCTTAATATTTAGTTGACAAGTACATTCAAATCAATAAATGGATACTTTTAAAAAAAGATTTCTTTTCTTTATTTATGCATACAAGAGCTGGGGTGTAGGCCAGAGATGTTCATGTGTGTGAGTGTGGGGGTGGTGGTGGTGAGAGGATTCACCAGAGACAGAGTGGGGAACAGAAAGGCAGATCTACTGAAATATACTGCTGAGGGGTGCAGTGGGCCACACAGGAGAGGTCTGCTGTGCCATGTGGGTAGCTCCCTAGCCAGGGATCAAATTCACGCCATCGCAGTTGGTGAGCCTTTTAACCCCTGCACCACCGTGGCCCAGTAAATAGTTACTTTTTAAAGACTGCGAAACGTACTCCTGTGAGGGGTGGAGGAAGGGAGAAGGAAAGGAAGGACAGAGAGGAAGAGAGGGATAGAGGGGGGTAAAAGAGGGAGTCTTTATTTCTAAATTGGTTTAAATGTTAGAGGGAAAGAACTACTAATATGGATTCAGTGGATTAAGGATTTCAGTTGTGATCCAAGTAAGAAATGCAATAAATGCTTACGGTCCTAAAGGTGACTACCCAGGTAAGAAAAGGCTGACATACTTGAAGGGAAAAAAATCAAGGGGGCACAGGGTAGAAATTATTTTTGTTTTATAAAATCAGAGTAAGGCATAAAGCAGACAGCCTCTATCTATTCCTGATCTCTATTCACTTAGTTTATAATCCCATGATTCCAGGGAACATTTTTTGCACAGTTAAGCTATTCTCTTTATTTTTCAAATACATGTAATAGCATGTTAGACACCGTTTTGTACCTTGTTTTTTGCATATCTTGGTGATCTTTCTATATTAGTAGAGCAAGATCTCCCTCGTCCTATACAGAAATCCATTATATGAATGTATAAGAATTTAACCATTTTGTTTAGTGAACATCTAAGTTGACTGTAATTTTCTGCTATTATAAACAGTACTTCAGTGGTTAATTCCGTACACTTACCAGTTTGCTCACATGCACAGTAATAGCTAAAGGATAAATTCCTTAAATGAAAATGCTGAATCAACCCCCAAATTGCCTGTCATAGGGACTGTACTTCTAATTTACACCTGCACTAACATGTATTAGAGTATCTATTTCCTTACACACTTACCAACAAACTATCAAAACATAGATTTTTGCCATTTTGAAAGGTGATAAATAGCATTTAAGTATAATTTTCATTTTCATTTCTTTTATCTTGTGAGTGGTTTAGTACCATAAGTGTTCAGAGTCATTTATATTTCAGTGGAAATGTTTAAATCAAGTCATTCAGATTAAAAAAAGTTAATATGGAGGAAAAGCGGCAGGTCCCAGTGAGAACTGGGACACGGAAGATAAACGGAGGACTCCAGCAAACTGCCCGAAGAAGAAAGTGGCCATAAAAGAGGACCAGAAGGGAGGAAAGCGCAGAACCCTGCTCCCCTCCCCCGCCCACAAAGTCGGCACTCTCCGACCGGCAGAGAGGAGGGAAACAACAAACCAAAACGGCCAACAAGAACAAAGGACGCAGCAAGCGGGACTGTGAGTGGAAAGGAACTATTTCAGCCACCACACCCTGTCAACGGGAGCTGTGGAGAATCCTGCAGGATCCGCCGCGGAGGTGAGCTCCAGGCACCATTAAAGAGAGCCCCCCCCCCCCCCGCCAGGAGGAGGCCAGCACCAGCACACAGCCCCTGGCCGCTTGGTAAGCTTGCCCGAAAAGCAGCGCGCTGGAAAAGCAGACGCGGATTGGGATCGGGATTGCACAGAAAAGCAGCGCGGATCGGAATCGGGAGCGCGCTGAAAAGCAGTGCAGTTGAAAAGCAAATGCGGATCCAGATCGGATCGCAGCTGCCCAGGTCCCTGGGCCTGCGACCTAGGCTTGCGGGGAGATGCACGGAGGCCCTCCTTGAGTGAGCAGGAACCAGGCGCCCAGGCACGGGAGCGGGATTCAAAAGGCGCCATTCCCGCGCCACTGATCTGGGCTACAGCCCGCGTCCTGGAACTGAGGGCTTTGGAACTGAGACCCGGGGCACGAAATTAGGGGCGTGGGTTCCCCACGATGGTGGGGCACAAGGCAGACACAGCACCCCAAAGCCGTTGAGGTGTACCCTACCATCCCCGCTCTGCTCCCTGTCCCACGGGGTGGAAAATCAGCTCCCCAAGGGCTCTAGGAGAGATCTCTGGCGCCACCTAGCGACTTGAAGCCAGCAGAGGCTCCTGAAGGAGCCAGTGGCCAGCTGGGGAGTTAGCCCACGCCGGGCCCCTTCCGACCAGTAGTCTGAGCCCACAGGGGGAGCGAGCACCCACAGCCGGGGCAGACCAGGCGCGCAGAAGAGTGTGCCTGAGACCGGACGCGCAGGGAGTGTGTCCCACAACACCATTTTAGAACAGGGACATTTCTTCAGTAAAGACTACCTGCAGAAGGCTTCCTCAGGAGCCAGAGGTGAGCGGGGGAAGTTCGCCCACGCCAGACCCCCTCTGGCCTGCAGTCCAAGCCCAGAGGGGGAGCAGGAACCCACCGCCGGGGCAGACCAGGTGCACAGGGGAGTGTGTCCCCACATCGGCATTTTAGAACAGGGACCTTTCTCCAGTAAAGACTGCTTGAAACTGACAGATGACTCCTGGAGGAACCAGAGGGGAGCAGAGAAGCCCACCCAAGATGCCGGCCAGTCCCAACAACACAGTGTCCCAACGCATACGGCAAATTAGAAAACAGACAGTAGGGAGAAGAACCACACGCAACCTAGCAACTCTCCAGAGAAAAAGCACACCACAAAAAGAAAACCAGCCCCCAGATTGCAACGACAGTAACTTGGAAGAACTTCTGAGCCTTCCAGAAAGAGAATTTAAAATTGCTGTGATTAAAAAACTGACAAGTCATAAAGGAAAACAATGATAAGGGAAAAATAATCAACGATCAGAAGAATGAAATTGAGTCCCTAAAGAGGGAAGTAAAAGAAATGCAGGAGATCAAAGAATTAATGGAAGAACTAAAGAATTCTGGGAAAAGCAATGAAAGCAGAATTGATGAAATGGAAGAACGAATAAGTACTCTTGAAGACACAGAAATAAAAAGAACCAAAACAGAAAAGGAAAGAGAAGTACGAAGGAAAAAGAATGAAGAAAGACTTTGGGAACTATCTGACTCCATGAGGAAAGGAAATATAAGAGTTATAGGAATACCAGAAGGAGAGGAGAGAGAAGTAGGAACAGAGAAAATATTCAAAGAGATAATTGAAGAGAACTTCCCAAATGTGAAGAAGGAGCTGAAAATTGATATACAAGAAGCAAGAAGAACACCAAACTTCCACGACGAAAGGAAAAATACAGCAAGACACATAATAGTAAAGCTCCCAAGAATCCAGGACAAGGAAAAAATAATGAAGCTGGCAAGAGGGAAGAAACAGATAACATTCAAAGGAAAGCCAATCAGGCTGACATCAGACTTCTCCGAAGAAACGCTACGGGCAAGGAGAGAGTGGAGGGACATAGTCAACAGACTCCAAGAAAACAGATGCCAACCAAGAATACTCTATCCCGCAAAGCTCTCCTTTCTCTTTGAAGAAAGAATATGGACCTTCCCAGACAAACAGAAACTCCAGAATTTCATTACAACTAAACCCCCACTCCAAAAAATACTACAAGGAGTCCTAAAGCCAGAACCTCAGAGGGACGAATAACAATGAAAGAAGGCCAAAAAAAAAAAAGTTATTAAAAGAATAAATAAATAAAATCAAAGGAAAGACAAACACAATGGCAAATACAGATGTTAACATATCAATATTAACTCTAAATGTAAATGGACTAAACTCTTCAATAAAAAGACACAGAGTTGCAGCCTGGATTAAGAAACAAAACCCAACCTTTTGCTGTCTCCAGGAAACACATTTAGCTACAAAAGATAAAAATAGGCTCAAAGTTTAAGGATGGAAAACAATCCTACAAGCAAATGGACCAAAAAAGAAAGCAGGAACAGCTATACTTATATCAGATAAAACAGATTTCAAACTCAAAAAGATAAAAAGAGACCGCAATGGTCACTACATTATGATCAAGGGGACAATACTTCAAGAAGAAATAACACTCATTAACATATACTCACCAAACGAAGGAGCACCAAAATATATCAGACAACTGTTGTCCTTTCTGAAAACAGACATCAGAGAAAACACATACGTAGTGGGAGACTTCAACACACCACTATCAACAATGGATAGATCAACGAGACAAAAAATAAGTAAAGAAACCAAAGCTCTAAATAAGGACCTAGAGCAATTGGGCTTAACAGACATCTATAGAACACTAAACCCCCAAAAAACGGAGTACACATTTTTCTCAAGCGCACACGGATCATTCTCCAGGATCGATCACACACTGGGGCACAAGACAAACATCAACAGATACACCAAGATTGAAATCATATCAACCATCTTTTCTGACCATGAAGGCATCAAACTAGAAATAAACCATAAAAAGAAGGCAAGGAACTTTCCTACCTCATGGAGATTAAAAACCACACTACTGGAAGACCACTGGACTAATGAGGAGATCAAAGAAGAAATTAAAAAATTTTTTGAATTGAACGACAAGGAGGATACCAATATCCTAAATGTATGGGATGCAGCAAAAGCAGTAATAAGAGGAAAATATATAGCAATAGAAGCTCACATCAAGAAACAAGAAAGAACTCAAAGAAACAACCTAATCTCGAAGCTCAAAGATCTAGAAAAAGAACAACAAAAAAACCCCAAAACCAGTAGAAGAAAAGAAATAATAAAAACCAAAGCAGAAATAAATGAAATTGAAACTAAAAAAACAATCCAAAAGATCAATGAAACCAAGAGCTGGTTCTTTGAAAAAATCAATAAAATAGACAAACCCCTAGCCAGGCTCACAAAGGAAAAAAGGGAGAAAGCACAAATAAACAGGATCATCAATGAAAGAGGAGAAATCACAACGGACACAGCAGAAATCAAAAGAATAATCAGTAACTACTATGAACAGTTATATGGAAACAAGTTTAACAATCTAGAGGAGATGGACAAATTCCTACAACTCTACAATCACCCAAAGCTAGATAAAGAAGAAATAGAACACCTAAACAGACCAATTACAATTAGCGAAATTGAAATGGTAATCAAAAACCTCCCCAAAAACAAAAGCCCAGGACCTGATGGATTTACAAATGAATTCTACCAAACATTCAGAGACGAATTAGTGCCTATCCTTCACAAACTCTTCCAAAAAATTGAGAAGGAAGGGACAATACCAAACACGTTCTATGAAGCCAACATTACACTAATACCAAAACCGAACAAGGACAACACAAAAAAGGAAAACTACAGGCCAATCTCCCTAATGAACACTGATGCAAAAATCCTCAATAAAATTTTAGCTATCAGAATCCAACAATGTATCCATAAGATAATTCACCACGACCAAGTAGGATTCATTCCAGGGACACAAGGATGGTTTAACATCTGAAAATCAATCAACGTTATCCAACATATCAACAAAAAGAAATATAAAAACCATATGATAATATCAATACATGCTGAGAAAGCTTTCGACAAAGTGCAACACCCATTCACGATAAAAGCCCTTGAAATTCTTGGGATACAAGGAACATACCTCAACATCATAAAGGCCATCTATGACAAGCCAACAGCCAGTATCATTCTCAATGGTGAAAAGCTGAAAGCAATTCCATTAAGATCTGGAACAAGACAAGGATGTCCACTCTCACCACTGCTTTTCAATATAATACTGGAAGTCCTAGCCAGGGCAATAAGACAAGAGAAAGACATCCAAGGAATCCAAATAGGAAAAGAAGAAGTCAAACTATCACTATTTGCAGACGATATGATATTATACATAGAGAACCCCAAAAACTCCACAGAAAAACTAATTCAACTCATCAGTTCAGTAAAGTGGCAGGATACAAAATCAACACGCAAAAGTCAGTAGCCTTCCTATACACAAACAATAAATCTGAAGAAGAAGAAATCAAAAAAACCATCCCTTTTGTTATTGAAACAAAAAAAATCAAATATTTGGGAATAAATCTAACAAAAGAGGTAAAGGACCTATACAAAGAAAACTATAAAACACTGTTAAAAGAAATAGAAGACACAAAGAAATGGAAAGACATCCCCTGCTCATGGATTGGAAGAATAAACATTATTAAAATGGCCATCCTTCCAAAAGCAATATACACATTCAATGTTATTCCAATCAAAATTTCAATGTCATTCTTCAAAGAAACAGAACAATTATTGATGAAATTCATATGGAATCACAAAAAACCCCGAATAGCCAAAGCTCTCCTGAAAAAAAAAGAAGGGAATGGAGGCATCACACTCCCAGACTTCAAACTATACTACAAAGCCATAATCATCAAAACTGCATGGTATTGGAACAAGAACAGACATACAGACCAATGGAATCGAATAGAAAATCCAGAGATAAACCCACAGATTTATGGTCAATTAATCTTCGACAAAGGAGCAAAGAATATGCATTGGAGCAAAGAAAGTTTGTTCAATAAATGGTGCTGGGAAAACTGGGTTGCTACATGCAAAAGAATGAAGCTTGACTGCTGCCTCACACCATACACAAAAACCAACTCAAAATGGATTAAAGAACTAGACATAAGACCAGAAACCATAAAATACATAGAAGGGAATATAGGCGAAACACTACGTGATATTCACATCAAAGACATCTTTACAGACACATCACCCAAAGCAGTGATAGTGAAGGCAAAGATAAACAGCTGGGACTACATCAAATTAAAGAGCTTCTGCACAGCAAAAGAGACAATAACAAAAACAAAGAGAAACCCCACCGACTGGGAGAACATTTTTGCACACAACACTAATGATAAAGGACTGATCACAAAAATCTGCAAAGAGCTGATGAGACTCAACAACAACAAAGAAAATAATCCAGTCAAAAAATGGGCAGAAGAGCTAAAAAGAAACTTCTCTGAAGAGGAAATGCAAATGGCCAACAGGCATATGAAAAAATGTTCAACATCACTTGTCATCAGGGAAATGCAAATCAAAACTACCATGAGATACCATCTTACACCAGTGAGAATGGCACATATTAAAAAAACTAGCAACAACAAATGTTGGCGAGGGTGTGGAGAAAAAGGAACTCTTCTGCACTGTTGGTGGGAGTGCAAACTGGTCCAACCACTGTGGAAAGCTGTGTGGAGATTTCTGGACCTACTAAACATAGAGCTTCCATATGATCCAGCAATTCCACTCCTAGGTATTTACCCAAAGGACACAGAAACATCAATTCCAAAGAACACCTGCACCCCTATGTTTATAGCAGCACTGTTTACAATAGCTATGATTTGGAAACAACCCAAATGCCCAAAAATAGATGACTGGATCAAGAAGATGTGGTACATATATACCATGGAATATTACTCAGCATTCAAAAAAGATAAACACATGCAATTTGCAGCAACATGGATGGCGCTGGAAGGGATCATGCTCAGCGAAATAAGCCAAAAAGAAAAAGAAAAATACCGGATGGTCTCACTCATAGCAGGAATCTAGAAAACTTAAATAAGGGACCAGGAAAATGAATAACTATAAGAAAGTGAAAATCAAAATCAACAAAAAACTATGAACCAGAGACACTTTTAGGGGGGCGGGGGCGGGAGGGGAGGGATTGGGGTCAGAATGGGGGGGCTGCAATTGTATGGGGAATATAACAATAAAATTTATTATCTAAAAAAAAAAAAATCAAGTCATTCACCTGCTTGTACTCCTTTGTTTAACATTTGTACATTTTTCTTGTTGCAAAAAGTAGAGCTCAAGCTCCAGAAACTACTGGTAGGAGATGAAATAGAGTCAGAAGAAATCACATGGTTAGAGACCTGAAAAACAAAAGAGAAAACCCTGTTATCATTACCTGCAATCAATGACATAGTTACTTACAGGATAAGAAAACATACAAGTCACCAAGAGTCCTTTCTAATCCAAATGAGATTAAGTTGCCAAGAAACTTGTGACAAGCATATCAGCATGCTACCACATAATTTGTGATAGAAGGGATAAAGGTCTGAGCTCTTTCAAGAAGGTAAGACAAAAAGTGCCGCGGACCAGCACAGCAGTAGACAACGAGGCCGTCTCAGGGTTGAGAGAAGTGTGCAGGGTGGTCAGGGCGTCGGCGAAAGAAATGACAAACAGACACACTTCAAGAGAGTGAAAATCTGAGTGTAATTTTCTTTGAGTTGGTGACCAGTATATATATGTTTTTCTAAAGGCATAGGAATGGCGAACATCAGTGAAGAAATCAGCTTGCTTATAGGTTTAGCTTATCATTGACAGGGCACTGATTTACATCTGGACCCAGGCGCATTCCTAAGTAGTTAGGCTATTCATTTTTCTTTTTATTTTATGTGATTACTTTTTTGTTTTAATTACTCACTACCACTAAATTACTATTAATTAGCACGGATGAGTTTTACTATTCACAATGTTTTTATCATTAAGATTAATGCTAACAAGGCTAAGCATATAACAGAGAAATTATTAAGCTAACAGTTCTATTAATACACAAAGTTTAGTAATGTTTCATTTGAATTAGCCTAGTTATTAGATTTCGTATGTTCTTTTTTAATTAGCAACCAATGACCTTTTTAGACAGAGAAAGAGAAAAGATTTTAGAAAGAGAAAAGATTTTAGAGAGACAGTTGTAGTAAAATAAAGTTTGTGGGCTTTGAGAAGGCGAGATAAGGTTCCATGCGGTCAGCATTTCTGTAGTGGCTCCTGGGGGTCGTTATCTTTCAACAGGCGTTAGTCTTATCTATGTTTTCAGGGGGTTTTGCTGTTCTCCCCCTGCACGCTGGTTCCTTGCCCAGCCGGACCTAAGGACCATGGCGAAAGCCATTAGCCCTAAAGGTCACTGCAGGGGGAGGTGCAGCAAAAAAGGCTGGGTATATTCATAAAACCTGAAAAAATCTGAAGAGGATGCTAGCCTATGATTAGCCTGGTGGGTATTTAGAATAAATGCTGATTTAACATCTACATACATTTTTGAAGGGAGAGAAAGAGGGCTGGGTTAACTAAACAGTGATGGGTTGCAGAGTGCTCTCCAATAAGGTCAGACTCAGTTACTTATACAAAAAATACCATGAGAAGTCCTATCTGTAGAGTATTGCAAAAAAGCATTAAAGACCCCCAAAAGGACTTTTAAATTATAGACAGATCCAAGTAGAAGAATGAAAGGCAAGTTCATGGATTGAAGTTGATATTGGAACATTAGTGTATAACAAAAAAGGTTATCAAAATATAGTTGAATAAAATACAAAACAGTATTTCTTTTTTTTTTTCCCTGTTTGCTATCCTTTATTGAAGGATCCCACACCCTCATGGGACCCTGGCCACACCAGAAACCAGAAAGGTCCCCCAAATATAGTAGGAGGAGTGAAGGGGAGGGGAATGACTCACAATCCCACCACACTGTAAACAGAAACCCACTATAGACAGACAGACAGACAGACAGGGGTGGGGAGGAGAACTTGCCTCACTCTTGGTTCTTTCCCCTTTGCCTCCACTTCAAAAGAAAGTCAAACACTGGCTACGTAGCACCCCCCCCCCCACATCCATAGCAGGGTTTTTGGGACCCCCTCTGCAAGGGGTGGCCCTGTAAAACAGTATTTCTTAAACTTTTTTTTTTTGAGGCATTTTATTTATTTGTTTGTTTGTTTTGTTTATGCATGCACTGGGTACAGTTAGAAGCGCAGGAGGGTGAGAGAATTCACCAGAGCCAGAGCAGGGAGCAGAGCAGGCAGAAGGACCAAAGTACACTGCTGAGGGGAGCAGCAGGTGGCAGGAGAGGTCTGCGCGCGCCATGTGGGACCCTCCTCCGGTGGCCGGGGAGCAGCTGGGGATCGAACCGGCACTGCAGAGGCGGCGGGCAGCTTTGCAACCCAGCGCTCAACCACTGCGCCACAGGGGAGGCCCTCTTAAACTTGTTAATCATAAAAATATCATGGGGGAGAAGCCCTGACCCAGAACAATGAATTAGAATCTCTTGGGAAGGAGTCTAAGCACCTATATTTTGAATAAATGCCAGGTGATTTTATCTATTTAAGCAAGTTGATAGAAGTGAATTGAAGCCCAAATCAAGAAAGGAAATTGAGAGTATCTGCTCCCCTGAACTATTAATAAGTAACCTATATTCCAGGGCCTTTAGGAAACTTGCAGCAGAATCCTGGAGGAGAGGAGCCATATTAGGGGGGTTGAGTCAGGAAATGTTTTAATTTTCAAAAAGATAACTGTGGATTTGCAAACTAGTAGGCTTAACAGTGATCCCTAAAATTCTGGAATGGATAATTTGTAAGCATTTGGAGGTCAAAGAAATGATTATTAAACTTCAGCCAGAGCTCAGTAAGGCAGGCAGAACAAGCCTTGCCAAGATATAGTAGCATTTACTATGCACCAACTGCCTGCCAGTCACTTGGTTTGCTATGGCTATTCCTTCACTTTTTATATAGCAATTTCTTAAAGATATGGAAAGCAGGAGATTGCCCATACAATGCACACCTGGGCCCAACTGGCTGTCAAACAATAACAGGAATAATGCGACAAATCAAAGGACAACTGTAAAGCCCTGCATATTAGGCAGAAGAAATGGTAGTAACTTTGATGCAACAGAAAATGCTCGGTATATAAGGCGGCAGAAAATACAATGAGATACCACTTCACAAACACTATAATAAAAAGATGGACAACATTAGGTGTTGACAAGGAGGCAGAGAAACTGGAACCTTACCTTATTTCTAGTGGGAATTAAAACACTTTGGAAAACAGTCATTTTTAAAAGAAATTAAACACAAACTTATGACTCAGTAATTCCACTTCTAGGCATATAACCAGAGAAAGGAAAAAAAAGTCGACATGAAGATGTTGACACAAATGTTCAAAACCTGGTAAATGGATTAACAAAATGTTGTATGTCCACACAGTAGACTACTAATCAGCAGCAAAAAGAAACTGATACATATATATTACTATATGCATGAA
This sequence comes from Talpa europaea, assembly GCF_964194135.1. Taxonomy (NCBI): domain Eukaryota; kingdom Metazoa; phylum Chordata; class Mammalia; order Eulipotyphla; family Talpidae; genus Talpa; species Talpa europaea. The sequence goes on from NC_140072.1 coordinate 54,787,594, forward strand.
ACTGGAAAATATCACATTAAGCAAGAGAAGTCAGATACAAAATACTACCTATCATCCTATTTATATGTAGAAAACAAATTGAGGTTGTCAGGGGCTGGAACTATAGATTGATTGCAAACAGGTAAATGGGACATTTTGGGGTTAGCAGTAATGTTCTAAACTGAATTATGGGGATTAGACAACTCTAAGTTTACTGAAAATAACTGAGTTGTCACTTTGGAGGAGTTTTTTTTTTTTTTTTTTTTGTGGGACCCTCGCCGGAGGTCGGGGGAAATGAACCAGTGCTGCAGAGGCACCAGGGGTGGCTCTGGAGGAATTTTTTGTTATGTAAATTACACTTCAGTAAAGCCATTTGAACATCTATATAAAGATATGTAAGAACTACTAACAATGAATGACTCTGCAAGGAGAGATGGGTGCCTTGGTAACAGGAATGGGAAGGACAGTCTTTATCAAATATTCTTTTATACATTTAAAATTTTATACCATCTGATTACATTACCAGTTTAAGAGGTAAGAATAAACAAAACAAAAATTGGAGGGAATGGTCTTGATGAAGTTTATTTTATAATCACAAGCATTTTCTTGGTCACAGTGGTCAAGACTCCAACTCAGATTTGTTTTAAAATAAAATGTTGGAGGGGCATTACTTGAGGTATCCTAGGGGGTTTCTGGAGTCAAATAAGGAGCTAAATATGCAGACTTTGGGAGGCTGTGTATCAGGACTCTGGGAGAAAAAAATACAAGGAAGAGTGTGGCAAACAAAGTTTAATGGCTCTGGTGAGTTCTGCAGGAGTAAAACATGTTAGGCTATAAATAGTTTAACCACAAAAGGGCACGTGACAAATCTGTTGTCAACATGCTCTCACCATCTGAAGCACAACTTGCTTAAAGGGCATATTTAAAATCAGGATACTGACAAATTAAATAGACTCAGGAAAGCTGCTAACTTGGGAAAGGAGAGTAGAAAGCAAGACTTGTGAGGAATGACCTGTATGGAAAGGTTCATATTGAAAACGCGAGAGAAAATATTTCAGAGAAATAGGGAGTCAAGAGGTAGAAGACAAGCCCTATTTTCTGTGCCTTCAGAGAGCAGAACTGGAACAGTCAGGACAATGGAACAGTTGGGAGTGAAAACCTTTGCTAATTGTAGTCTTGAACAGTAAGCTGACCAGGAGCAGATGTGGTGGGACTGCTGTAGCAGGGGCTGGACCACCTGGTGGCACAAATGTAGTATTGGTTCCTTCCAAGCCCAAGGCTGTGCACCATCTGCATTTCCAAGTACACAAACAGTGAGTGTATGCACTGCTGGGTGTGAAAAACTACATGTTTACATCTGGTTATAGGAAGAGTTTTGTGTTCTCATTTCTAGCTCAAATCTTTTTTTTTTTTTTAATAGAGGCATGTTTTTATTTGTTTTTGTTTATACATGCACTGGGTACAGTCAGAAGCGCGGGAGGGTGAGAGAATTCACCAGAGCCAGAGCGGGGAGCAGAGCAGGCAGAAGGACCTAAGTACACTGCTGAGGGGAGCAGTGGGCGGCAGGAGAGGTCTGTGCGCCATGTGGGACCCTCCTCCGGTGGCTGGGGAGCAGCCGGGGATCGAACCGGCGCTGCAGAGGCCGCGGGCAGCTTCGCAACCCAGCGCTCAACCGCTGCGCCACCGGGGAGGCCCTCTAGTTCAAATCTTTTTGATTAATTCCTGCCTATAAAAAGCTAACCATTTAAAAAAAAAATCAAAGTCTAAAAGTAAATTCCTTTATAGTTAACTCTCTAGAAGGTTAAAATCAAAAAAGACAGTCAAAAATGTATTTTTTAGGATGTGGAAATTGGAACCCTCATATACTGTTGGTGTGAATGCAAAATGAATACTTTGGAAAACAGTTGATCAGTTTCTCAAATAGTCAAACACAGAGTTACCATATGATCCACCACTATACGCTTCTAGGTAAATACACAAAAGAAATGAAAACATGTCCACACAAAAACTTGTATATATTCACATCATTGCTGGTAATAGCCAAAAAGTGGCAGAAAATTCAAATGTTCATTACCTGACAAACAGAAAAATGTGGTATTCATACAATGGATTATTATTTGGCCATAGAAAATAATGAACAAATGAACTGCATCAGAACAAAGTCAATAACCCCTGAAATATGAACAGACAATTACAGTATATGACAGCAGCAACTATCCAGCAGAAATGGGTAGGGAAACTTTAACTGAACTGTGTTTGCAATGTAACTCACAAGAGTTAAGGGCACCTGCCACAAGAAGCCCCTCTTACAGTTGTTGATCCAGGGGCACATAGTCACACTGGGTAGTCTGGAGACCTGGGACAGCACTAGAGAAGGGGGTGCACAGAGCTGGTGTTCAGGACAGAGGATGCACTATTCAAGAACTACAGGAGCTGGGGTGCAGAGTGGTGATTACTGGTTTGAGCCTGAGGCTCCTGTTATAGAACAGCTGGAGCGAGTTAGGTCAGATCACATGTGACTCCTCATAGATGAGACTATTATTTGTAGCCTAAAGGTGATATAGCCTGAAGGCTGGGAGCCTGCTACTCCAGCACCAGGGCCATAACTGAGACAACGGAATGCTTTCACTACTCATTTTAGAACCTGGATCTTAACAACACAAGCAAGCACACAAGGGTAAGGATGTGTACTGGAAAGCAAAGAGAACAACTCTGGCCAGTGGCCCTGTCTCAATACAATCCATACCTACTTGCATCTAGTGCTCAAATAGCCTACAGGTGGAGGCTGGTATGTGACTATTCAAGACACTTAGGCTGAGGAGCTGGCCTTAATGGATCCCAACTGACTACTGACTATAGTACCTTCAGAACAGTAACAAGTTTGATACCTGACACTTGCTGGAGGTGACCTTTCAATGCCTACTGTCCAGGTCCCTTTCTACATATTACCTCCTGCTAGTGCCAGTTGTTGGCCACCTGAATAGGTGCAAAGGTAGCAATTTGAAAGTTCATCCCTATTATAACCTATAAAAATTAAAATTAAGAGACAGAAGAACATATGAATGAAAAAAACAAAACAAAAAACCAAACAAAAAACCCTCAGGTCTCAATCCAGAAGAATTGTAGTATATGTCTGAAGAGGTATTAAAGGTAACAGAACAATGCTTGCTAAAATAAAATAAAAGGATGACAGAGAACTGGAAAAGGACCCCAAAAATATGAACTAATGGATCTAAAAAGTACTAAATGGAATTAAGAAATACAGTGGAGGGCCTCCCCTGGTGGCACAGCGGTTGAGCGCTGGGCTGCGAGGCTGCCCACAGCCTCTGCAGCGCAGGTTCGTTCCCCGGCCGCCAGTGAGGGTCCCACAAAAAAAAAAAAAAAAAAAAAAAATTAAAAAAAAATAATAAAATACAGTGGAGGGCCTCAATAGCAGATAAATGTAAGTAACAGAGAGGACTAGTGAGTTCAAAGGCACAATTTTGGAAAACACAAGTAGTAGAGCTCTTTGGGGTAAGCCAAAGAGAAATAACATCTGTATCATGAGGATCCTGAAAGGGAAAGAAAAAGAGACAGTCACAGAAAATGCACTGGATGAATAACTGCCTTCTGATCCAAAAGGGCCAAAGAGTTCCAAGCAAAACAATGACAGACTCGCTCCAAGATGTTATAAAAAGCTACTGAACGTCAATGACAAGGACAGCACATTAAAAGCATAGAGGGAAAGGACAATAACCTATAAGGGTTTTAGACTTGCCTGTGGCTCTTTCAATAGAAATCCTACTGGCAATAAGGGAATGTGAGTAGATATTTAAAGTACTTAAAGATTTCCAGCCTACAATATTTTACATTGTAAGACTGACATTCAAGACAGAAGGAAAGGTAAGAAACTTCCCTGAAATGCAAAATCTGAAAGATTTATCAATACCAATCCACACATGAAAGAGGTGCCAAAGGGATTGTTATGAAGCAACAGCACAATAGATACAGAGAATGTAGGAGCTAGTGAATAACAAAGTGGCCCATCAAAGCAAGTCTGCAATCAGATCATACAATGGGCCACATAAACGGTCCATCATATGCCAAGCTCTGGAGAACCTTCAAACAAAAATCAATAGAACACATAAAAACAACAGAAATGGAATCCAAACAAAACAAAAAAGATGAAAACCTAAAACAATGACAACAACAAAATGGCAATGAGTATTAATGTTTTGATAATCACCTGAGTTCACCAGTTAAGAGCAGCTAAATGGATTTCAAAACAGTCTAGTCCGCTAAGACTGTGTTATAGGAAATCCATCTTACCAAAAACACAAGCACAGACTTAAAGGCTGGAAGAAAATCCTACAAAATAGATTTCCAATTTAAAAAATATGTTAAGAGCTAGAACAAGCATTACATTATAATTAAAGATCTAATACAACAAGAAGTTAACACTCAAATATATATATATATGCACCAAATGATGAAGCACCAAGATACATAAGATAATTAACAGGGAAAGAAACTAACAGAACTAAAGAGAGATATTGACAACACCACAATACTAGGGGATTTTAACACTCCACTAAGAACTATGAACAGATTAACGAGACAGATTAACAAGGAAACAATAGCCTTAAAATGAGAAGGTAAAATAAGGTCAACAGATCTATTGAACAATCTACTCAAAAATCATTGCATACACATTTTCCCCCCAAGTGCACAGGGCACAAAACTACAAAAATTAAAATCATACTAAGTACTTTCTGCCCATAATGCCATAAAGCTAGAAATCAACTACAAAAAAAGAAAAATTGAACACAAGATCAAATAAAATGCTGCTTAACAAATGATGGCTAAAACAGGAAATTAAAACAGAAATAAAAAAAAAAAACCCTTGATACTAATGAAAACAAGAACACAAGCAACCAGAATCTACGGAACACAGCACCTGCAATCTTTTTTTTTTTTTTTTAAGATTTATTTTTATTTATGCATACAAGAACTGGGCTGTAGGCTAGAGGTGCAGGGTGTGGGGCGGTGAGATAATTTACCAGCAACAGAGTGGGAAGCAGAACAGGCACATCTACTGAAATACACTGCTGAAGGGAGCAGCAGGTGAACAGCAGGTTAGACAGGAGAGGTCTGCTGCGCTGTGTAGATTAGCTTCCTGGCTGGGGATCAAACTCACGCATGGTGCTGGCAATAGCTTGACAGCACTGACACTTTAACCCTGCACCACCAGGAAGGCCAGCATATGCAATCTTTAGAAAAAAGGTAATTGCCATATGGCTCACATGAAGAGAACATTTAGATGGCAGATGAGAAAGTAAAATGCTTATAAAATAATACTTCTTTATAAATGTGAGGTTTTTGAGGTTAAGAAGGGTCATGAGGATATAAAGTAGGGCTATTGGGAAAAATGGGAAGTAAGGTTCAGGCAGGGGCTGGGGAGCAGCAGCATGATTGAAGGGGAAAGCAAAGGAGGAGGGAGGGAGCAGAGAGGAGGAAGAAAAAATAACAAAATGAGAAGGAAAACTGAAATGTGGAAATGGTTGCATACTCTGAATATACTAAAAATAACTAAACTTTTTAATTTAAGTAAATTTTGTGGTATATGAAAGATCTTGAGTTGTAAAAATGTGTTTATTTACATATGCAAACTGAAATACATGTGGAATATAAAGACTAATTTGGAGAAAAAAGTTGCTTTATGCCCTGTAATTCTGCATCTACTGTATCACCAAATCACAGAGGTAAGAATTGTAGGTGACCTGCAGGTAACCAATGGCATCATTTTCATATAAATAAACAGCAGTCCTAACAACAACGTGGGCACTGGATGCTGTAGGTAAAATAAGGCACTACACACACTCTATAGCTAGAACCAAATGTACACTGCCAGAATCACACACTTACGCCACAACAATAATCATAATGTACAGGCCTGCACTTTGTCTGACAAATTGTTATGAAGTTCTGTCGACATGGGACAGAACATCATTTTGCTAAATACATTGACAGATGCCATTGGGTAAACAACACAACTTTCTTAGTCCACAGGAGCCTCAGACATCTCTAAAGATCTCATCCATTCCTCAGGGCCGAGGCTCAGGACCAAACAGTTCTTTGCATTGGGTCTTACACATAAAGATTTATGTGACAAGTCAACTGACACTATCATCTACCATGGTTTTTCTGTTGCACAGTCTAAAAAAGGATACATATTGTCTGGCTACTTCTGCTTTAATTTCTATTATTATGACAGCAAACTTACCATTTGCTGATACTTTATTTCACACTGAGAAAAGAGTGCTTCCATTTCAAAAGTGTTTCAATTTTTTTTGCAATCTTTTTTACTTTAAAATCTAGGTGATTTTATTTTGAGAGAAACTATCAGATAAATTCAGAAAAAAAATTTCAAATACTTTTCAGGTAGAAACTGAGCGTAGAAAAGCATATCCAACCTAGGAAAACAGCCATGTTTCTTACATGACCATATAGTTATTCTTCATATAGGAAGAATGCTGTTGGTGATCTTCTTCCAGCCATGTGTCTTGCTGGGAGATGTTTTTCTTTCAGAAAAAGGGGTTTATACTAATTCATTTATAGTATAAATGTCTGGCTCAATGTCCCATGTCTGGCTCAAGTTTAGGGCCAGACATACACATCAACAGAGTCAAAATTAGAAATTTAGTTTGTGGCACCAAAGGTCAGTCTTTTCTTGTAAAAAGCTTTTAGATATGTGCAGATCAAACTGGCAACTGCAGTTTCAATTAAAAAAAAAAACTTATTAGTAAAAGGTGACACAATCACAGTGTTAAAAAATAACAATTTAATACAAATTTTACTCCTAGAAACAAGATTAAAGCATACTAAAGCAGGAACTTAATCTGGTCATTTATTTCTGCAAATATGGTAGATTAGAACCATGGAAAAATCCCCCCCAGCAAATGAAAATGCATTGTGTTTACCTATGTTTCTTCAGGAAACTTCTTTTGGTACCTGAATAAATATAGCTTGCAGAGATGAAACAATTCTGGATGATAACAAAGGTCAATGTATGACCATGACACTGGATAGGTAAAATGTAAATTCTGGTCACTAGAAGTGAGGTCAAGAAACTTTAGGGGATAGTAAAGTTTCCCAGGTGATTGCAGGGTTTGGGTTAGAAAAAAAGAAAATGAACTTAAGAATTGAAGTCACCAATTAACATATGGGAAAAACCAGGAGCTTAATAAATGATCATGAAAGCCTTGTAGAGGGTGGTAGAGCTAGAAGAGCAAATTCCCAAAGAATTTTTTATCAGGCTTGAAAAACTATGGTTTGGAAGTGGCCTTCTAATTTTTTTTCTTTGCATTTTCTTAAATGTTTTTCCTTTTGGCTTTAATGAGGATTATGATCACCTTTATATAGGATGCTTCTAAAAACTTTAATGCACTCGCCATACACTTTGTTGATTAGATGTATCTATGTCTATCGAGATATTTTCACTTGGGGTTTTAATTTCAAGTTTAACAAACGCAACTACTTCATAATTTGGGCAGAATGTTTCTTCTTTAGCTCTCTCCACATGATAGTGTTTTCACATATTATTTCATTTGTTTTGGATAGACATTTCAAAAGATACTTGGGCTTTTACCAAGTCCATTTGATTGGAGTCCACCTTAACAAAATATTGAATTTTTCGAATAATTTATGAGTATTACTTATTTTAAAATCTCTATTGATGGTCAGCTAAACACTTGGATGTAAAATTATATCTACACACAATGATAATCCCTGACACCTAATATTTAAAAAAAAATGCAATTTAAAACTATGAGTTTTTCCACAAAGTAGCAAATATTAAAAAGACTGATACTACACATAGTTAGGAAGGGAATGAAGAAACACATACTTTTTGGTGGCAACACATATTTGTCCAAAATTCTGGAGGGTACTTTATTAAAATCTTCTATATCTTATCTATGTCAAAATTTGAGAAAATTAAAGTACCCCACTCTTCTGTTTTGTTATATTCTGTAATGTAATCATATCTGGACAAATAAGTAACAAATGCATTCTGGCTGAAAGCTCAGCAGTAATTTTCTGAGTCTCAAGGTTCTCCTTCCTTGTAACTTTCAGAGTGGGATGAGGGTAGATTCTCAAGACAAGTAACATTTAACTAAAAAAGAAAACCCTACTTTCCCATGGTATAGAAATGTGTATTTCTAATCTTCTGGCAAAAATCAGAACTTATTGGTAGAGAAATGCAGGAATTTTCATACAATGCAGGTAGGAATATTGACTTGAAAGCAATTTGGTTCTAGTATAGGAAATTACATATATATGTATCATCTAGGACCCAAGAGTTCCATTTCTGGAGATAAATGCCAAATAGAGTATAATGTAGCACTTAAGGTTATATGAACAAGGAATTAAGTGCACTGCCACATTTTGTGGTACTGGAGAGTTTACAGCAATTTGGAAGTCTATTGTAGGGAAAGTATGTAAGTAAAATGGTAGATGTATTCAAGGAATAGCATGCAGTAACTAGAAACATGAATTAGAAGTATAGTAGTATAGATGGAGCACATTTAATTCAATGCTCACATTTAAAAGAAAATTTTACTTAGAGTGAAATATTTTAAATCCACACCTCTCCCCCTTTTTCCACATTGTGAATTTCAACCTAGCAATTACTACAAATGTAGTTGAAGGCACAAATACGTTTTAGCAATTTTGAAGTTGAATTGCACACAAATGAAATAAAATTATCATAAAAAAATGAAAAAAATTGGGCCTCCCCTGGTGTCGCAGCGGTTGAGCACTGGGCTGCGGTTGAGCACTGGGCTGCGAAGCTGCCCGCAGCTTCTGTAGCACCGGTTCGATCCCCGGCCCCCGGAGAGGGTCCCACATGGTGAGCAGACCTCTCCTGCCGCGCCCACTGCTCCCCTCAGCAGTGTATTTCGTCCGTCCGCCTGTTCTGTTCCCCACTCTGGCTCTGGTGAATTCTCTCACCCTCCTGCACTTCCGACTGTACCCACTGCTTGTATAAATAAATAAATATTAAAAAAAAATCTTTAAAAAGAAAAAATTTATTTTGGCATAGAAACTGTATAACACTTCTCTAATTCTATTTTTTCACTCTACTGTCAGTGATGACTAAATTGGAAGTTCACAATGGTACTCTGGCAGAAATGAAAATGAGAAGCTTGAGAATTCTTTTCCATCTTCTGTGTTTCATCTGTTTGACTTACCTCCTTTCCAAATAAATGTTAAACAAAAAGAACTACTATGGTATCTAATTTGATAATACATGCCTCAAAAAATTAAACATAAGAAAATTAAAAAAAATCTATAATCTTCTAATTTTAAAATAATTTGTTAAAATAATTTGTTCATTATATACACTTGGACTTATTATATATATATTTTATATATGTATTTCTACCTTGCTTTCAATCTCTTAAATATAATAATAAAGTTTATCCTTTTGGTTCCAAGACACATGCTCTTGATTATTGTTTCTCTTTTATGTGAGTGTGACAGTAAAACCTATTTTATAAAGAGATAGGGAACACTGGTAAACATTTTAACTGAACATTACTAAAGCCCCATTTTATTCCCACGATTATGGAGGTTTCTTTGGTAGTCTGTACTTACCATTAGCCCAATTCCTGAAAACAAGTGCAACAGGAAATAATGAGAGGTCCAAACTACAGAGAAATCATTCACCTTTTCTCCCTCCATAAACCAAAACTAATAAACTTGACTTTTCTTCTTTTGTACTGATGTTTAGTATAAACTCTTCCCACCTCTGACCCCAAAACACAACCAAAGAAAAATGTTGGGGAAGGGAAGGAGAAAGAAAGGGTTGTTGGGGGGGAGGGGCAGGCAGAAACAAAAATAGCAAGGACATGAGAGAAAGGGAGAAGGGGAGAAGTAAACACAAAGCAGAGAAGGGGAGCCAAGATCCAGAGTCTAGGTTGAGTATGGAGAGAGCACAAATGCAGAGTGAGTAGGCGGGTGCAGCAAGAAAGAGAGAAGAGAGAAGACAGAATGCAAAGCTAGAGAGACAGAAATATGAATTACATAGATGGAGAGGACTACATAGACACAGCAGTAGAGGCACAGAAAGAATGAGTCAAAAAAGAGTAAGAATCATCACAGAAAGGCGGGGGGAGACAAGCAGGTAGCTGCAGTTATTCCCTTATATTGACTTTTTAAATCTTCAAATGTACAAAGATTGTAAAAAAAAAAAAAAAAAGTCTAAATCATACATATTCAGAGAAGAAAAGCATTAACAAATCTAAGGAAACCTAGGCTAAAGATAAGACATGCAGGGCCTCCCTGGTGGCGCAGCAGTTGAGCGCTGGGTTGCAAAGCTGCCCGCCGCCTCTGCGGCGCCGGTTCGATCCCAGCTGCTCCCCGGCCACCGGAGGAGGGTCCCACATGGTGCGTGGACCTCTCCTGCCGCCCACTGCTCCCCTCAGCAGTGTACTTCGGTCCTTCTGCCTGCTCTGCTCCCCGCTCTGGCTCTGGTGAATTCTCTCACCCTCCCGCACTTCTGACTGTACCCAGTGCTTGTATAAATGAATAAATAAATCTTTAAAAAATAAATAAAGATAAGACATGCAGTTCAAAGAGAAGAACTATAAACATAAGTCAATAAACACAAAAGTAAAGAAAGCATATGTGGTTAAAGGAATGTGAATCAGAAAAGATAATCATATTTCTGGCCTAGCTGACAGGCAAGTAATAACAAGAATTCTATTGGTAGGTACTGGTCAAACCATTATTATATGTCACTCACGAATAAGGAGAGCAACTTAACAGTGTGGATTAAACATTTTTAACATGCACACCTGGCAACCCAGAAATTCCATATTAAGAAATGTACCTCAAGGAAATAGAAAGCTTACTCATTAAAGTGCAAATTATGATAAAGTAAAACTCAATTTTATCATCTGTCATTAGGGAACTAATTGATAAATTCTGTACTTATATAATAGAACCCATAAAGCTATTAAAAACTACATAAATTCGTATTCATTGACAGATGCCAATGACATATTAAATGTAGTTTAAAACATATATATATAGTATGATTTCACTGTTTTTGACTATCATTTCTCCTCTTCATATGAGTGTGATGGTAAAGACTGATAAAATCAGTCTGTTTTATTAAAATGTAAGAAATACCGGTAAACATTTACTTGACCATTAATAAAGCTCTCATTTTATTCTCTCATGGAGGTCTCTTTGTTATATAGCTACATTAGAATAGGGACCTAATGAAACAGTTCATTCCCAAATAAACAGTATGTGTGTGAATCACAAATATGGAAGATCTCCAAGGTTTCTATATTTTCTGATTTTTTAATATTTTTACCTTTGCTCAGTTAAAAAATGTATTTTCTGATAAAACATTTGGTAATAAAGAGAAGGGTAAACTATAAAATGGTAAGACCCATCAACAAAGGCTATCCTGACAGGTAAGTCTTCCACAACCTGTAATAAGCAAAAACAAGCATGGTTCCAAAAAGGGAGTGGGGTGGGGGGGTTGGGGGGACAGGGAGGTATAAGCAGGTAGCTGCAGTTATTCTTTTAGAAATCAAATATTCCCAAATAATCAAATCAGTTATTCCCAAGAAATCAAATATAAAAGAGAAAGAAAAAACACTAAGAAAATAGTATGGATTTTCAAAAACATGATATCCCAGAGACAGGCTTAGTGAATCTTTTTTTCCCCATAACTGATACAAACAAATAGGAACAAAAAGTAAAGAGAATATTTAAGAATGCAAGTCCTGAGGGGAAAGAGAAATACAAGCCATACAATTAGACTTCATGTTCAAGTTCTGGGAAGGAGATTCAACCAATTCTTCTAAACAACCAATAACACAGCCATGGATTGTTCAAGCAAGTTAGTTGTGGGCAAATAAGTAGTTTTCACAGAACTGTTCAGAAATAAGGACAGGTAATCTGAAAACAGAAAAGGATTTACATATTTTTATTTCGTGGAAGAAAGGAAAGAAGAAGGGAAGGAGAATTCACTTGAGAATATTTACCCATTTTGGCCAATAAATAACTGTACTTTAACTCTAGAGAAAATAAAAAAGAGCAGACTTAGATCCACAATAAGCTAAGAAAACAGAATTTAGAAGGCAACTGCCAAAACTGACACAATTCATGGAAAAATTAATGAAAATCTGCTGTTTTTAGGGAACCAAGGACAAGCACCAAAGAAGAAAACTGAGAACAAAAATAATTGCATTATACCACTTCAAAATTAATTTATGTAACAGAAAACAGAAATCTCACCAAAAAATAAAGAAAACTACATCAAAAACAATGGTTACAAATTTAAAAGTCTTCTGATATGCAAAGAAAAAGATGCAGAAAATGAAAATAAATGCTAGGAGAGGAAAACATAGAATAGAGATGTAATATTTGGTTAAGTGGTGCTGTCCTCATCTCTCACTCCCAAGATAAAAGGTTGAAAGGAAAAGAAAAACAAATATTCCTGGATATAATTAAAGCAAATTTTTGCTGAAATGGAAATAAATTAGAATATGCTTGGTATCAGAAAACACAAAACCCGCATGCAGCAAAACTGAAAGGAATGATGGGGAAAACAGACAATCAATAGTAGTAGTTGAAGACAGCTACACGACTCTTTCAAAACAGCTGCAGCAACTAGACAATAAGTAAACAGAAGGCCTGAGGAAGACTACAAACCAACGATACCTAACAAATTTAAATATATATATATATATATATAAAACTCCAACTGACAACAAAAGAATAAACATTATTCTCAAGCACACATGTTCTTCAGGAAAGACCATATGTTAGGTTATAGAAGTCACAACACTCTCATAAGGACTGAAAGCATACAAAGTATATTCTCTGACCACAGTGGAATAAAATTGTAAATCAACAACAGAAGGAAAACTGGAAATTTTTTTAAAAGTGGAAACTAAGCAATACATTGGAATCTAAAACGATCCCAGTGGGAATGTAAGACCGTGCAGTCATTTTGGAAAACACTGGCAGTTATTCAAAAGGTAAAGAAAAGAGTTGCGGCGCCTCCCTGGTGGCGCAGCGGTTGAGCGCTGGGTTGCAAAGCTGCCCGCAGCTTCTGCAGCGCCAGTTCGATCCCTGGCTGCTCCCCGGCCATAGGAGGAGGGTCCCACATGGCGCGCAGACCTCTCCTGCCGCCCGCTGCTCCCCTCAGCAGTGTACCTCGGGTCTTCTGCCTGCTCTGCTCCCCGCTCTGGCTCTGGTGAATTCTCTCACCCTCCCGCGCTTCTGACTGTACCCAGTGCATGTATAAACAAAACAAACGAACAAACAAATAAATAAAACATGCCTCTATTAAAAAAAAAAGTATGCTAAAGAGAAAGAAGGCTGACATGAAGATCAAATATTGTATGATTTCATGAAATAACCAGAAAAGGCAAATTCGTGGAGACAGAAAGTAGATTAATGGTTGTTAGTGGGAAGGTGAAATAGTGATGCAAATGGGTATGAGCTTTCTACTGGGATGATGAGAAAAAGGTCTAGAACTAGAATGGTGGTAACAGTTACAAAATATTTGACTGTACTCAGTACCACTGAATTGTGTACTTTTAAATGATTAAAATTGTAAACTTTACCCTTTTATGTCTTACTATGCATATGCAACAACCTCGGCCAGGTTCCTTTTCCCCAGGGTTCCCTATGGAACAAAAATCTTAATCTGGGTATTCCTAATTCTTCAGTTATTTTTAAAATAAGTCATATCATACTATCTATATATGTAATCACTGTCATTTAATATCTAAAACAAATTCTGAGAAATATTTATGGTAAATTGTCTCCTTCCCTTTAGACTAAAAATCTTCAGGTATTCCTTGATCACGCAGTCCTACTGACAAAGTACTTTTCAGTACAAATTATCAAAGTAGGTATTTATTTGTAAAGCATATATTACTACTGTACTCATAAAAAGCATATGCAAAAACAAACTTTTTAAGAGGCTGAGAAAAAATGAATTCTAATAATTTTCTATACTACAATAAATCATCCTGTAAACACCTCTTTTTGGAGAGCACTTTGTAGCTACCCTAAATTTTGTTTTTGGGTTAAAGTAATAGTCTACATTTGTTGACCCCTTGAGATCTGTCTTTACTGAACCCCCTAAAATTAAACCATATTAACCTTACAGGTGTTACTGAACCTCTCTTAAAGATGTTATTGAGGCCTTTGTTACATTATGGTGCCTTCTCTATAAGAACAGATGAAATTTTTAAGACTTAGTACCAGAAATATTTATGATGCTTCTGAAAAAAAAAAAAACAAAAAACAAAAAACCCCGAAACTTTTCTATATTCTACACTCATGCAATTAATCTCAACATTCTAGCAAGACTAACTCCTAGAAAAAGGGAATCTTGTAGCTTACTTTTAGCAACTATATCCACAGGTATATTTCTCTCTCCTCTAGTTTCTACTTATTTTACCCTCACAATTCTTCACTTAAACTTATTTTTTAAAATCATGTTGTAGCTCACCACTTTCTGACTTCAATTTAATTTTTTATCATCCCAGTTCTTCCTTTACTTAAACAAATTATATCATTTGTGCGTGTGTGTGTTTGTGTCTATGTCTAAAAGCACCATAAAATTTCTTGAAAGACAGGGAGGAATAAACAAGAACAAAAGAACCCATGCAATATTGTTCAGAATGGAGGTCATTCTAAACTTGCAGCTCCCCTGTGCCGCGGTTAGACTTTGCAGATTATGAAGCATTCAGCAGCAAAGCCCTTCATCCAAAGGATAATGCGCAAATGAGTGTTGATGAAAAGAATGACAACTCACAATAGCAATGTACTACACTTTCTCACTCTTTTCCAGTTGGTAAGAAATGTTATAGTGAGGGAAGGGCAATTGGCTTTTTTTTCACCTGTGGGCAAAGCTTAACTAAAAAGTCCATGAAAAAGGCAGTCACATTGCCAGATGGAATTTGTAGCCATGTACCTGGATGTGTTTCCTTCTGGTGTGCTCAGAGGTCATCTGGGGATGACCTATATTCAATGCTCTCTTGTTCCTGCTCCGCTTCTCAAGGTATCTCCTCTGATGGTCAGTAATGCTGCTGTATAATTTAATTTGCCTGGGTGACAGACAAACTCTTTCATGGCCAAAAGCTTGAATCAATCGGGCAGTGTCAATGGTGGAAATAGAGCTGCTCCTTTCATATGTCACTTCTTTATCTGTTTGAGTCAATATATCTGAATCCACAGAAGTGGTAGGGGAAAGGATGTTGGTGGGAGTATCTGTAAGCAAATCACTCTCCTCTGAAGGCCTAGAATCTGAAGAAGTGTTGTTTATATAATGACACCCTGGCTGTTTTCTCAGAATATATTTATCAAATTTTATTTGCTCAATTTTAATCTGATTAGATCTCCCCATTTGATGAGCAGGAAACACTTTGTTTTTTTTAAGATCGCCTGTATTTTTATGGCATTTCTCTATGCTTTTATACCGCTTTTTTTTCTGAAGCTTGTTTTTCTGCTGTTGCTGTTTACCACTCCATTCCTTAACATCTTGTTCCCCTTTGCTATCATCCTGTGTGCTTTCTACGGCCTGAAGAGAGTGGGTAATGGGATTCTGAAGAAGTTTAGCCAAACGATCAAGTCGCTCCACCAAGGATAATTCTTTCTTGTCAGTGAACTCAGAAGGCTTCTGTTGCCTCTGTCGCTCCTGATACTTGTTCCAGAGTTCATTCAAGCTTGCAGTGTGTTGAGTTGTTTGCTCTGGGGTGACCTTATGATACCTTTTTGGATCATTAATTTTCTGGTCAACTTTTGGATATTCTCTAGTCTGGTCATTTACTGCTTCTTTGTTTTCCAAGTTCACATTGATACTGAGGCTCTCTATTTTGGGATAATCTGCCTTACTCTTTTCTGCATTTTGAAAAGGGGGAGGAGGATAAGTGTGTTCTTGGTATTTGTCTGGATGATGTTGAAAGAAATCTTTCCAAGAATGTTTCATGAAAACACTCCTTCCTAAAGACTCATGAAAAAAATCTTGATCATTGGACAGGTGTACTGGATGATGAAAGTAAAATTTGGCTGACCTGAAGACAGAATGGGTAGTGTTTTCAAATCCAGATCCTAAAAAGGAAGGGAAAGAGAGACTGTGAAATACTTTAAAATATTTTCATTCCCTTTGGAAATACTATTCATCCTTAATTATATAAATGGAGACCAAAGACTAATAGAAAGAACAGTATATCTAAAGCATCAGAAAATTCACTGCCTGACCAGAAGATGCCATGGCTTGTGCTTAGTGGCTATAGTACATGGTAAGTTTAAGAGACGTGATCAAAAGACCTAGATTCAGGCTGGGCTCTGTGTGACCTCAAGGAAGGCACTTTAATTCTCTGGCTTGTGAGGTTTAGGGAATGATGGTTATGTGCTGTACATCTGGTTTTTGTTTCCTGTTAATTTAATCTGGTTGGTTGAAAAACTGAGAGATAGGTATTGCCAACCCAAGACTACATTTTCTTTATTGATAACTGGGTGGGATTAAAAAAAAATCTTTACATGTTTCAGAGACCATAAAATTCCTTTCTGTGAGCCACCTTTATATTCCTCCCATTTAAAAAACTGTGATAGAGCCTCCCCTGGTGGCGCAGTGGTTGAGCGCTGGACTGCGAAGCTGCCCGTAGCCTCTGCAGCGCCGGTTCAATCCCCGGCTGCCGGGCGAGAGTCCCACATGGCGCGCAGACCTCTCCTGTTGCCCACTGCTCCCCTCAGCAGTGTATTTCTCAGTCTGCCTGTTCTGTTCCCCGCTCTGGCTCTGGTGAATTCTCTCACCCTCCTGAGCTTCTGACTGTACACAGTGCTTGTATAAATAAATAAATAAATCTTAAAAAAAAAAAAAACTGTGATAAAATACATCAACATAAAACTTATCATTTTTTTCTTTTGACAGTCATTCTATATCAAGAAGCATTTTTCAATGTAATGTCTGAAAATCCTAAATCCTAATTGTAAACACTAATATGGAATCAATACACATATTTGAAGTTGTTAGTCATGGGTAGAAACAAAGATACACATGCCAGAAAAGTAACACTTGTAACTATGGAATCATTTTCACCCATGCTATAAACTGGCAACCAGTTATCTGCGTTTGAATTTCTAAGGTGATTTACCTAGGATATAGTAGGATATACAGAATCTGCTTTTAGTATAAAAAGATACTCAAACTTCCCAAAGAAAAGTACTTAATTTCAACTTATCCCATTATTGGTGATACTGACTTAGATTACTTGGTTAAGATGATGGCCAGAGTTCTCCACTGTAAAGATTAACTTTACCCTTTGATAATTGATGAGTAATGTGGGAAGATAATTTTGAGGCTGTGTAAATCTCCTGCCCCCCAATAAATTTTTGCTCAATGGTTTTATCATCATTCACTGATGATTCTTGTTTAAATCTATTATTTCTATGATGCTTTATATGAAGGCTGTCTATTTTTCCTTTGATGTTTAATTAGCATAGTATTGTAAAGAGCAATCTCCTTTTCTTATATCTATCTATGTAACTATCTATCCATCCATCTATCTATACCTAATCTCACTCTTTCCTATCTACTTTAATGTCAGTATATGACTGCATGAATTTTAAAAATTTTTTATAGTATCTCATATTTACAGAAAAACTGTGAAGATAGTAGTTTTCCTATAGTCCATATCCAGTTTCCTACATTATTAATACTTTACATAAATAAGGTACAGTTATGACATTTAATAAACCAATAAAGATACATTATTAACCAAAGTACATACTTCATCAGATTTCCTTTATTTTTATCTCCTTTTTCTGTTCCAGAATTCCATTTAGCATACTACATTACATTTAGTTGTCATTTCTCCTTAGGTTAGTCTGGACCATAACAGTTTCCCAGAAGTTTTGAGAAGTACTAGTCAGATGTTTTGTAGAATCTTTCTCATTTAAGTTTTTCTGATGCTTTTCTCATGATTAGAATAAGGTTATAGATTTCAGAGAGGAAGACTTTAAAGTGCCATTCTCATCATATATTGAGGGCATAAGTCATTAAACATAATTTGTCATGTTGATGTTGACCTAACTATAGGGTTGAGGTAGTGTTTATCAAGGTTCTTCACGCTAAAGTTACTCATTTTCTTCTTCCTACTATGTAGTCTTTGGAAGGAAATCACTATGCATAATCCACTATTAAAAGTAGGAATTAAACTCTGTCTCCTTAAGAATAGAGTATTTATACACAATATTTGGAATTCCATACAAAAAGGTGTTTATTTACTTATTAGCTTTTTTTTTTAAATATCAGTATGGACTCTTAGATATTTATACTTCAGTTTTAATTCAACACTACTATATTACTCAAATTGCTTCAATTTCCAATTTTAGTCATTTCTACTTAGCTCTTGTGTCCCTTTGACATACTCCCCATTCAATGTTTTTCCTCCCTTACTTTCTAGCACTGTAAGATGCTCTAGGTTGGCAGAGGATTGAGGGTGCTTTGGTGGTAGGTGTGGTGACACAAATCTGAATGGGTATGATCCTATGCTTCTGAATCACATACAGAGTCATAACCAATTTAGCTCAATAATAACAATTTGACAAAGATGCTCTATATTCATGTTCTATATTTCATGCTCTGATCCTAGAATCAGTCTGGTTTTTGATATTGAGTATTTTGGACCAATTTTTCCTGTATTCTCATGTTTTATTTTCTGAGATTTTTCTCATGTTTATATTCTAATCCTTAAAAAAAAATAAAAAAATATATTCGAATCCTTGACTGATATTTTTATTTCTGATATATTTTAAGGGCTCACTTAGCTACCATACACAGGTCACTATTTAATTTCCCCAGACAGGCATTGTCCCTTCTATTCTTAATCCTCTCACAGTGAAATTATTGCATAGCTTCCTAAGGAAGCTCTTCCTTAGGATTTGGAAGTAGACGCACAGTAGACTTCCATAAAAGGCGGGAGCTTATAAAACTGTGTCAGTGAACAGAGCCTGACTTTATTTCGAACACACCATCCATACTAAATGCAGCCTGGGGATGAGATATCTGGTGAGTTCTTTGTGCAGAAGTCTATTGAAGTTACCTTAGTCTATCAGTTTATTCCCTATGCTGATGATTACATGTATTTGTGAACAGGGCAAAAGAATAATTGAATTATACACTTTAAAAAAGGGTGACGTATATGCTACGTGCATTATATATCAACAATGCTGTCTGAAAAAAAAATCTATGGGCATTTGGAAAGATATTTTTTAAAGGGTTTTTTTTTTTGTTGTTTTTTGTTTTTTTTAACTGAACTACATTGCTAAAGGGTACCAGGAGTGGGCAAGACAAGAGAGGTCTGCTGTGCCATCTATGAGTTAGCTCCCTTGTAACATGTATTTCTTGATTTATCAGTTTTAAAGATGAAATTTGCCTACTTACACTTCCTTTAACTTCCCTTCTCTGTCGCCTTACTAGTTTTTTCCCTTTTCTTCTTGCTTTTTCTGTGTAGGTACCTGTAGAATTTGTCCTTTTTCACCACCGTATGTTTTGGTGTTGATTATTACATAGAAATTCCCCTAGGACTTGGTGTCCCTTTAAATTACACATTGTTTTCCTTACATATTATTGTAAGGAAATTACAATACATACAATTACATACACCAACATATATGCTAGTGTTGGATTTTTACTATCAGTCCTTAGTTTTTTTTTCTAGTTGTTTTTATCTCCACCTCGTAGTTGATACAAGTTTCCCCTTCTCTTGTTTCTGGGATCCCCTAAGTCTTTCTTTACACCTTATTACCTCACCTTTATTTTCAATACATTTAAAGTCTTCTATTATTGTTCAGAAGTATAAAATATTTAGAAAAATTTTCAAGAATATGCTTTCACTGATTATATTTCCATCTCCCCCTAACTATGTCTCCTATACTAAACAAAGCAACTGTATTTTTAATTTTACAATCTTTTTGTATGTAAGAAATTACATATTTTATGTGTCCAGTTTTTTTTAAATAATTTTTTAAAATGTACAGTTCAGTAGCATTTAGTGTATTCATAATGGTATGCAAAAGATACTATGGTGTACACAGTATATGTCTTTTTATGATTGGCATACCTTACTAAGAACAATGTCTTTGAGGTTCACCTATGTTGCATGTGATGTATTTCTTTTTTTAATATTTTATTATTTGTATATAACAAATGTTTTTATCCATTCTTCTACTGATGGACATTTGGGTTATTTCCATATTGTGGCTATTGTGAATAATGCTGCAATGAACATGAACATGCAGATATGAGATCCAGCTCTACATTTTTTTGGATATATAGACAGAAGTGGGATTACTGGATTACATAGTAATTCTATTTTTTAATTTTTGAGGACCTTCCTTATTTTTCATATGACTATCCTACTTGGTACAAATTGGTATGTCATGATTTTGGTTTGTATTTTTAATGATAAGTGATCTTGAACATCTCTTCATATGCTTATTGGCCATTTATATATCTTCTTTGGAGAACTGTCTTTTCAAGTCCTTTGCCTCCATTTTAACTGAGTTTCTTTGTTGTTGTCAAGTTACAGAATTTTCAGATATAATCTGAATATTAACTATCAGTTCAATTTTCAAGTATTTTCCCCATCCCATAGGTTTCTTTTTCACTCTGTTGATGAAAAATGAAAAGTTTAATGAAAAGTTTTAAATTTCGATGTAGTAAAATTAATTTTTGCTTATGTTGTTTGGTGTCAAATCCAGTGTCATGAAGCATTACACTGTTTTCTTCTAAGAGTTTTATAATTTTAGTAGCTCTTATATGTTTGGATACGTGATCTATTTGAGCTAATTTTTGTATTGGCAAAAGGTAAGAATCCAACTTCATTCTTTTAAATGTGTATATCCAGTTTTCCAACACTAATTGTTGAAGAGTCCCCACTGTGTAATCTAGGTGTCCTTGTGGAAAAGCATTTATCTTAAAATTTCTTGATATGATCAACTGCACCTAAACTATGTATTTTCAAAATACATATATGGATGGATTAAGCTCCTTGACTCCTTTCTCTCTATCTGGTTACTATTCTATTTTTCTCTAAGAGGTAGAGTTTGACAGGTAGATAGTAATGGCTTGTTTCTTAAATGCTCTTCTTTTATGTTAATAAAAGGAGGCAATAATAAACATAAATAGATTAGAGGGTAGGCTTTTTAAAAAAGTTTTACTGGGGATTTTCTGTCTTTCTCAGAGTATTCTGGAATGCCTACAGTTTCAGATTCTCCTATTTCAGTACTAAGACATGATGCTCATTTCTAATACTATCAGCTTTAGGTATATATTTTTAATCCTGTTTCTTAGTTTTCCTAAAAGCAGCATATTTATGTTAGGAGTTGATGCCTCAACTCCGTCCGGGGTTCCCAAAGGCCACACGGAGCCAGAGATGCAAAAGCAAAAAGGCTTTATTGCTAGCTTAAGCTAGGGCCCAACTCTGCCTGGAGTACTGACACAGCAGTCTCACCAGGTTGAGAGAGGGACCCCCTTCCAGAGCAACCAGCTATTTTTGTACTTTGTTGACAGGATTCGGGGACTTTTCACACCTGGGACAGGGTCAACCTTGATGGGATAGCTCTCATGGTGCCAGCTAGGTTTCGTTTACCCTTGGCTTGTGGTTTTTGCCCCGAAACGAAACTAGCTGTGCCCTTTTGAGATGGCAGTTATTTCTCAAAATGGCTGCAGTCTTGCTCATCTTACATTTACAAGTTAGTTTGTATATCCATAAAGTAACACTGAAGTTATTTGCATAAGAAACATACCAAAATTGATTTTTATCTAAATCATTAGGCTATAGTCTCATCAGAATGAAATGGCAACACACAGAATCAGGCCTGCATGTGGGCTCTCTCTCAAAACACACACACACACTCCATTACCTGCAATATCTATCTGCAAGGATTCTTTATTTTCTGACCAGGCTTCCTTCGTAACTGGCCTCTTACTCTGGACCTCCTCTATTTGTTTAATTTCTTCAGTGTCTGGTAAATTTTCGATTTTTGTGTCTGGTAGTTGAGCTGAGCTCCCTGTAGCAGCAGCATCACTGGAACCTAAAAAAGGGAAATTAACACAGTATCCAGAAAGGAAGTTGACAAAAATATTTAAAATAACTCTTAAGCATCTATTATGTGTAAGGTATTGTTACAGATGTTAAAGAAAATAAAAAGATCAATCAGAAATGTGTTCAGAAATTATAGATCTAAAGTGGAGTTAAAAAACAAACAACAACAAAAAAAGGGACCTCCCTGGTGGCACAAGAGGTTAAGCACCACACTATGAAGCAATCCGCAGCCTCTGCAGCATGAGTTCGATCCCCGTTCGGCGAGGGAGCTACACGTAAGGAGAGGCAGTGCTCTCCTGACTCGCCCACTGCTCCCCTCAGCAGTGTATTTCAGTCAATCTGCCTGTTCTGTTCCTGCATCTCTGGCCTGTACCCAAGCTCTTGTATGCATAAATAAATAAAATCTTTTTTTAAAAAATGTGCAAAAACATATTTCATGCAAGGTAAAAACAATTACAAGAAAAAGAGCTAAAAAAGTTTAAGTTCTCAGAGCAAGAGAAAGTACTTCCAGCTGGGAGAATCAATGGAGAACTCTGAATTAAGTACAGCTGATAGGAGTATTTAAAGATATCTGAGGTGGGTTCCACACTGAGATGGAAAGAGAAAGACATTTTAACAAAGGTCACGACATAAAATAAGACTGGAGTCAGGAAAGCAACTGAACATCTATGACATGAGGCCTGTATATGGTTTATTTGATTATTGAATCTGTAAGGAATAAAAGTGAAAAGTAAAATTTTAAGTTTCAGGGTCAATTCTGTTCTAAAAGACTATGCTAAAAGAGTTTAGATCTTATTTTTAAGGATAACGAAAACATTTTGAATATAAGGCTAACACAATCACAATTGTTTCTGGAATATTCATTTAGAAATAGCAAAAAGGAAGGGTAAAATTTTGAAGTGTTGTCCAAGACACAATATGACATGAAAACAAAGAGAAGTCTCTAATTATGCTTTCAAAATATTTCCAATTATAATTGTGAGAGAGACTGCCTGCTAGCTTTTGAAATCCATTTTCCTTTTCTTCTAAAACACACTGACTTATTAGCAAGGCATAAGGTTCCTAGAGTAAAGATTATATTTTCTAACCTCCCCAGCAATGTAGACTGGAGTAACCATGTAAGTTTGCCCAATTGGATGGAAGGAGAATGGTACATGAAACTTCCAAGAATAACTTAAAAGAAAGGATATGATTTTCTTTCCCCTTTCTTCCTTTCTGCTGGCTGGAATATGGACCTGAGGCTACAGCATGAGAATGGAAGCTGAAAATGCTGGAACAGTAGGAGAGAATGAGCTTTGTTCTTTGATACTCTGTGATACCACATCAACACTGGATGTCTACCTCTGGATTTTTACAAGGAAGAGAAATAAATTCCTGTTTTTAAAGGCAATGTTATTTTGTTTACATCTCTTAGAGCCAAAACTAACCCTAATTTAAATCCACCATTAGAGACATTAATCAGCACAGTTCCACTGAAGTAACTGGATGGGTAATTAAGAAGGAAATAAGCTGAATTCCTAATGAACAACAAGTATTAGAGTCAGCATCTTAATACACTGAGATTTTTTATCAGTAGTTTTTTTAAGTTTATAATGTGAATTTTTGACAATGAGGTTAATTTGTGTACTATATTCACAAAGTTCTCCAGAAATATATCATAGGGCTTTAAAGATACTAATTTTACATGACAATATATACCACAAAATGCAGCTAATATACCATTTGAAACACGAGCAAGCTAAAGAGTTTAAAGAAAGTAAGAGGATACTTTTCTGTTGATACTAATTAGATGGCTACAAGAAAATAACAATAGATAATCTAGCTTAGTTACCTGCAGTGTCTTTCTGCAAGGATTCTTTCTCTTCAGAACGTGCACCCACAGTCACTGCCCAATTACTGTGAATTTCCTCTTCACCATTTTTATCTAAGAGCCTCTCATCCTTAGTGAAGATAACTTGAACTTCAGCATCTGTAACAATGACATCATTTGCTCCCACAGAGAAGGAGAAGATAACAAACACAATCACGAAGAAACCCCTACCCATTCCCCAAACCTTTTTATATATTATGAAATAAGTTCCTCTTAGGTCCCACTATATGAAAGCTGTGACAGTTGTGGTGGGTTTACAACACAAATTGGAAAGTTCTGCATATTGCTCTTCATATGACAATGGTTTAAATAAAATGCCACTTTAAATAATATCTGGTTTTTGATGGTATTATGCAAGAGTTTTTTAAAAAGTCTAAGAACAAGTGTCTTTTTTCAAAGTAAAAAGGTAAATTTAAACTCTTTCAAGTTCTTTGGCACTAAAGTTTTTGTGACTTATTATGAACCCAATTTTGTTACTTCATATAATAATCCTAGAGACACACCTGTATCATCTAGATTTTATACATAGCAATCAGAATATTAAAAATCTTCTGAAGTTATATCCTCTTAAACTTGTCTAATTTTTCTATTTTCTTTGGTCTGGAATTCTACTTTGTCAATACTTACATTGCTCACTAGTATTCATTTAGTTAGTATTTGTTAAATATATATAACTTTCTAAAATCTTACTTTTTGGAGGAAAGGACAAATTATAATTTAATCAAAGTCTCATACACATATGTAAAACTTTTTTGTAAGTCAAATAATTTCATGAGGATTATTACAAAAGTCAGCAGTTCCCTTATCTACTTCCTTCCAACTACCCATTTTCTAAAGGCCACCAACTCATTTAGCCACTCCTTCCAGTGTCAACAGAAGCAGCTCATATCTTCTAGTATTAACTGGTATAATAATATACTTTATTATACTGCTGTATTCTTTTTAGTTCCAGAAAAAAACTGATTTTCTTCTTATCAATATAGATCACTGTTTTTACAAAAACCTTCCAATCAAAGACAAATCCTCTCATCCTATCTTCTGAGCAGTGTCAGCTATTAATGTTCAATGTTGATATATTATTATGTAAATAGCAGCCATAGTGATTAAATCAATATACAGTTAAAGTTCAGTATTTAATATGATTGTTATTTAATTACTATTCAGTTAAGTCAATTAATATCCTACAATCACATGTATTTTCTTTTATAAATTTCTGAATTTCCTGAAGAGTTTATGATGGCCTTGTTTAATTTTTGTTAAGTTTCTATATACCAATCCCTACTTCTTCCTTATAAATAGAACTGAAAATCTCTTTTAAATATAGTCAACTAGGGCCTCCCCGGTGGCGCAGCCGGGGGAGGGTCCCACATGGCGCGCAGACCTCTCCTGCCGCCCGCTGCTCTCCTCAGCAGTGTACTTCAGTCCTTCTGCTTGCTCTGCTGCAGGCTCTGGCTCTGGCGAGTTCTCTCACCCTCCCGCGCTTCTGACTGTACCCAGTGCTTGTATAAATAAATAAATAATAAAAAAATAAATAAATCTTTTAAAAAAAATAAAAAAATAAAAAATAAATATAGTCAACTATATGAGGCAGGTTAACAATTTGACATTTTTCTTACAGTTCTCAGTCTGAACTTCTAGATCTCTGTACCAATGCCTCAATGGGAATTCCTTTCCCTTCTTCTCCTTTGCTAGCCATTTCCTCCATCTTATGTTTTCCTTAAAAAAAAAAAAAAATTAAATCTACTCCCTTGTTTTATTTTTTCATTTTTTTTTTAAATTTAACTTGTGATTTTTTTTTTTAAAGATTTATTTATTTATACAAGCACTAGGTACAGTCAGAAGCACGGGAGGGTGAGAGAATTCACCAGAGCCAGAGCGGAGAGCAGAGCAGGCAGACTGACGAAGTACACTGCTGAGGGGAGCAGCGGGCATGGCAGGAGAGGTCTGCGCGCCATGTGGGACCCTTGCCTAGCGGCCGGGGATTGAACCGGATGGGCAGAGGCTGCAGGCAGCTTCGCAGCTCAGGGCTCAACCGCTGCGCTACCAGGGGAGGCCCTACTCCCTTGTTTTAGTGAAATAATTTTCCCTCAAAATTTTAAGGCATTAATATTTTGGTTTCTAGCTCCATCTATTGCTTTTGAAAAATCTGATGATAAAACTGATTTTCACTTATTTATATGTGACTTGTGTTTTCTATTTGGAAGATTTTAGAATCTTTTGTTCCAAGGTTTTGAAATTTCAAGATCATGTGACTCAGTGTGGATTTTCCATATATGTGATCATTCCTTGTAATAAGAAAATTCATATCCTTCAATTTTGGGATATGTTCCATAGTAATCCTTTGATTCCTTAATTTTTATCTTTTCTATTGTCTTGATACAACACCTGTTTTTTGATGTTGAACAAAATTTGGAGCAATTTTTCCTGTATTCTCATGTTTTATTTTTTAAGATTTTCTTATCTTACATTCTAATCCTAAATATTTTTATTTCTTATATATTTTAAGGGCTCTTAGATATTAAAACACAGGTTACTATTTAATTTCCCCAGACAGGAATTCTCCCTTCTATTCTTTTTTCTTTTTTAAAGATTTATTTATTTATTTATACAAGCACTGGGTATAGTCAGAAGCAAAGGAGGGTGAGAGAATTCACCAGAGCCAGAGCGGGGAACAGAACAGGCAGACTGACGAAAAACACTGCTCAGGGGAGCAGCGGGCGCATCAGGAGAGGTCTGTGTGCCATGTGGGACCCTCACCAGCTGGCCAAGAATAGAACTGGAACTGCAGAGGCTGTGGGCAGCTTCCCAGACCAGAGTTCAACTGCTGCGCCACCGGGGAGTCCCTCCCTTCTATTCTTAATCCTCTCACAGTGAAATTATTGCAGAGTCATAAAATAAGCCAAGAGGAAGCTCTTCTTTAGGATTTGGAAGTAGACGCACAGTAACAGTGGACCTCCATAATAGGAGGGAGGTTATGAAACTGTGTCAATTAACAAAGCCCAACTTTATTTCAAACACACCACCCATACCAAATGCAGCCTGGGGAGGAGATATCTGGTGAGTTCTTTGTGCAGACTTCTATTGAAGTTACCTTAGTCTATCAGTTTGTTCCCTTCCCATTTTTCCATATTAACTTCCTTCTCAAGTGTCTGACAGAGAGTTCACCTATGTCATCAAATTGTCACTAGTATACAGCAAGTAACAAGCTGTAAGGGATTCCCTAGCACATGGGGGTTTTCCCTATGTGAAGTACATTTTGTAAAAAATCTTCATTCATATTTACTTGGCAACCTTAGCATTAGCTGATAAATGTGCTTCTTTTTGCTCATTGCAAAATTTATTTACAAGCAGATTTCAAAAAACTTTTGAGTGCAACAAAGTTATTTAGAAGATAACTTTTAGTTAGTAGTCTTTAATTAGTCTTAACTTCGTAGTCTTTCGTAGTCATTTTCCTCCTGAAGATATTACTGTCATCACATGAAATTAGTGACACAATGCAGAAACTGGCACATAGAGGTAACAGTTTGAAAACTGCCCTAGGATTAGTAGCACCTATTTGACTAATACCTAGTTACAGAAATAAAAAACAACTGTAAATGCAACAAAATGAAACAGGCAATTACGCATATAGAATTTTCTATGGAATTTTCACATCATAAATACTATCATATATAAAAATGTCAGTGATACAAAGGAAAACATCAAATGAATACCAAAAGACTAAAAATTTTTATAAAAAAAGGGGTCATATATGGGATAAGGTTAAAATGTAAATATACATAATGATCAGAGAGATAAGGTAGATGAATGGACAAATTTGTTTTGAGAATTTCAGAGACTGAAACAAACAGAATATATGCCTTCCTTATAAAGGACAATCACACATCAGGGGCAGTTGATTACTGTCATGGGGAAATAAATGCTAACTGAGTACAACCAGATAGTCTGATTTTTCCAGAGCCCAAAGTCTTATTTTTTTTTTTCTTTTATAGAGGCATGTTTTATTTATTTATTTGTTTGTTTGTTCATTTGTTTCGTTTATACATGCACTGGGTACAGTCAGAAGCGCGGGAGGGTGAGAGAATTCACCAGAGCCAGAGCAGGGAGCAGAGCAGGCAGAAGGACCGAGGTACACTGCTGAGGGGAGCAGTGGGCGGCAGGAGAGGTCTGCGCGCCATGTGGGATCCTCCTCCGGTGGCCGGGGAGCAGCCGGGGATCGAACCGGCGCCGCAGTGGCTGCGGGCAGCTTCGCAACCCAGCGCTCAACTGCTGCGCCACCAGGGAGGCCCAAAGTCTTATTTTTAAATGTTGACAGCAAAGAAATAAATAAACACAATGAGTTATATGCTTTCCTGCAGAATCTAACCTATGAGATATTCGTTTGCAGTATGACAGATAAATTCATAAAGCAATTAATCAAGATTTTCTATGGACTTTAGTCTTCAAAACACACTTGAATGTATATTATTTCCTTTTAAAAAGTTGCAACCTATTTCATTTCCATAGTGAAATATTTTTTAATTTTTTAAAATTTCGTGGTACAATTTAAAAGATTTTATAAATATTTTAACTTCTTGTATATACCCAATAGGTGAGAGAAAAACTTGGATAACAAAGCAGAAAAATGATAAAGACTAGGCAATATTCTCATTTAGGATCAACAGGAAAGTCACAAAATACACAAAGTCAAAACAGTTTACCTGTATTATCTTTCTGAAAGGGTTTTTTCCTCACTGATAAGGCTGCCTTGCTCACTGCCCGCTTGCTATAGATCCCCTCTTTATGTTTAATGTTAACAGTGACTGCCAGGTCATCATCCCGTGTGCCTAGCACCTGAGCAGGAAAGTCTGGAGCAACGGCATCATTGGATCCTACAGAAAAATGGGGAATTGGTACAATGAACAGAAATATACATGTAAAATCGAACAACAGCAAAACTTTACCTCTATCTGTTGTAGGGTTATCAGAAGATGTCCATCAAAACTGAAACTTGATGTGTACAATAAATTGCAACAAAACAAAATAAGCAGATGACATGAGAGATGACATAGGAAGATAAACTTCTAACTCAGGAAGGTTGTCAGAGGAAGGAGAAAACAGATTGTACCCTTGGAAAATTCAGACAGGAAGAAACATACTGTAGGCAGAAGTAACAGCAAAGTAAAGGAGGTAGGAAAACAAAGAGTATATGAGAATAGACACTGTCATGGTCAGGCTGGATTATAGAATATATTCAAGAGAGTGGTAAGAGATAGTGCTAAGTAACTATCAGAGACAAAATTTAGCAAGGAATGCAATTCCAAGTTAAAGAGTATAAATTTTATTGTACATTAAGTCAAGATCATTAAAGATTTTTTAATAGAGGGAAAATAGAGCCTCCCTGGTGGCGCAGGTGGTTGAGCACAGCACTGTGAAGCTGTCCGCAGCCTCTGCAATGCCAGTTTGATCTCCACCGGCCGCGGAGCAACCCACATGGTGCGGCAGACCTCTCCTGCCTCGCCCGCTGCTCCCCTCAAGAGTGTATTTCAGTTAGTCTGCCTGTTCTGTTCCCCGCTCTGTCTCTGGTGAATCCTCTCACCCTCCTGCATACCTGGCCTGTACCCCGGTACTTGTATAAATAAATAAATCTTTAAAAAAAAATAAAAATAAAGGGAAAATATAATCAGCTAAATTTTAGGAAGATCAATCTGAAGATAATTCAAGGAGGAAAAGAACAGAAAAATGACATAACGAATTATTAATGATCCAATGAAAAAATTTTATTTTCTTTAAAAAACATTCTAATATTACTACAGACACTAGTTTGCTACAGACCCTACAAATAGTAATTTGTCCATCTCACTTACAAGAGGCAAAAGAACATCTCTGGACATATGGGTTTGTCATAACTGTAGAATTATCTTTCTTCTTCTAGTCTAGGATTCTGTACTTTACGCATTTTCTAAGTACCTAAAATGTACATGGCAGTAAGAAATGGCTTTATCCCAGTCTTTTTTAAAGATTTATTTATACAAGAACTGGAGTATAGGCCAGATGCATAGGAAGGTGAGAGGGTTCACTAGAGACAGAGTGGAGAACAGAACAGGCAGACTGACGAAATACACTCCTGAGGGGAGCAGCGGGCACGACAGAAGAGGTCTGCCATGCCATGTGGGACCCTTGCCGGCCAGCCGGGATTGAACCGGCGCTGCAGAGACTGCGGACAGCTTCACAGCGCTGCACTCAACCACCTGCGCCAGCAGGGGAGGCCTGGGATTATCCTAGTCTTATCAGTACTATGTAAATATAAGTCATGAAGGGTTTTTCTGTACAGACTGCAAGGATTCTACTAAGCCTCTAGGTCAAATATACATATTATATTGGACTCTTCTCAGCTTCTGTGGCATAAATTTCTCTTATTTGCTTACTACTTTCTGGTAAATGTTTAATATTCTTTCTTCCAGCAATTCTCTCAATGCTGGAGTTACTCAAGGGGATAGAAAGAACTGGATTCTCTTCTTAGGTAAACTTATCAATTACCAATGTATGGAACGGGCAAATGCTAATGAATCAATAAACATGTATCTCTTGCTCGGGCGTGTGAGCTTCAGATTCCGGCATTCAGGATGGTTAGCCTTAAATATGTTTTTTGGTGGAAATTAGAAGAAGACACCCTTTGCTATATGAGCTAAGAAAAGATAGTTTTCTATTCTCAACTCCCTCACTCTCAGATTATTAATAAATGGAGGATGTGACTAACTACAATTTCAAATATACATAGCTACCATATTTATTCTTTTATTGATGCCTTTGGTATATTATTTACAGAGAAAATACTTCTCAGAATAAAGTGCAGCACCATGAGTCACTTTCTCCTTCCAACACCCATCATTGTCTGATTCTTCTCGAAGAAGAGAATTAGTCTCCAACTAGAATGACGACTAAGGGATGTGAGTGGTTAACAGGACACTTAAAGACACCTGACCTGATTTCTATTGATACAAACATTCTGTCTTCAGAATTAAGAGACGTGAAAGTGAGAGAGGTATCAAGATTTTCCTATCTACAGTTAAGTGAGATTGCTTTATTTCTGGTAGACTAAGCACGTTTTTAAAATCATATCCTTGCAGGTAGTAAAAATGTCTTCGTAGTTTCTGAGTATAGGTTTAACAATAAATCCTAACATTTGATATTATGAGCATTTTTTGTGGTACTTTTTCAATAAGAAATTAGGAGTAGTTATACCAAGGGCTTTATACTCAGTTACCACTAGATACTAGCTTGGTCCTCTTAATAGTATCAAAAAAAATTTTGCCTAAGAGACAACTTCTTTCTGTGCAATTTCTATACAAACAAAGGTATCTATTGACAAATCATGAAAAAGGAAAAAGGTGCATCTAAACTGAACCATGGCATCTCCTCAATTCAAAATGTCATCTTATCAGTCAAATACCATACCCTATAAACTCGGTATTTTTACTGAATCCCCACAGGAAACATTTACTGATTTCTTCCAGAGGGCGTTATTTGTTTTCAAAATCTGCAATTTATCTACGGTGATCTCACTAGAGTACTATAGGATATTAAAAAATTCTAGGGAAACAACTGTGATAATTGATAACTGGTATATCCTATATAAAACTACTAGAGCTAAGGTAGTTTAAAGTTTCAAAGAGATTGCTATACTCTTTTCAACACTGGTTTTTCTTTGCAAAGCTTGATTTTTGACAGTTTCTCTGTAGGAGTGGGAAATGAACAGTAGCTGTATCCAATTTCATGTCAATGTTGGAGAAACTGTTTCAACTTTGCATAGCTCAGTAATAAGTGGTTATTTGTGAACAAAGTAAAGTATTTCCTTTAAAAATCAAAACCAAAAAGACCTAACGTTTTTATTAACTTGTTAGCTCAAAACAATTAAGTATTCATCATAATAACTTGTATATTTATATGCATTTCACACAATGATGAAGGGGGAAAATCACTGAGACACTGAAGACAGTGTGAACAGAGAAAATCTAGAGACATTTGTGTTAGATGGAGTCTACTAACCCAGATAAACAGTAACTGTCCAATAGAATTTTCTTTTCTTTTTTTTTTAAAGGAAAGATTTTGTTTTTAAAGATTTATTTATTCATGCACACAAGAACCAGGGTACAGGCCAGATGCGCAGGAAGGTGAGAGGATTCACCAGAGACAGAGTAGGGAACAGAACAGGCAGAATGACTGAAATACACTGCTGAGGGGAGCAGGTGGCGAGACAGGAGAGGTCTGCCTTGCCATGTGGGATTCCCCCGGCCAGGATCGAACCGGCGGTGCAGAGGCTGCGGACAGCTTCACAGCACTATGCTCAACTGCCTGTGCCAACAGGGAAGGCCCCCAATAGAATTTTCTTTATCAAATATTTAGTAAATGCCTAAATGTGTGTCATAATCTGACCAAGTAACTCATGTATCCAAACCAGAGATTGAAGCATGAAAAGCGTATTTCACTGCAAGATAAAATAGCATTGAGCTTTCCAATGTCATCCCAGAATTAACCAGCCAATGCACAGGTAAAATTGAAAAAGAAAAATTTTTTAAATAATTTTTCTGCATAATACCTGAGTGGGAGCTCTCAATGGTGGTGTCTGATTTGGAATCCAGAGATGGAGGAATCTGGCTTAATTGGGGAACATAGTACATCTTTGTATCCCCAGAAGGTTTATATGGCAACAGTGACGGCTGGGCTAAGGAGATAAAGATGAGAACAACTGATAAGAAATCACTTATTAATTCATCAAACAAACATTGAATACCTTCAATATTACCACGCAATGTTCAAAATTCTTAGAATACATCAGTGAACTAAACAGAAAAGTACCTATGCTTTCAAGAAAAAACTATTGTAGCATTCTAGGGGAGAAGCATTCTAGGGGAGAAACATAAATTATCTAGTATTCTAATAAATCAGGGATATGAAAGAAACAATGTGAAATTGCTAAGGGAAATTATGAGTATTGGGGAAATTGAGACAGTATGATGTTTAAATGGGGTGGTTTGGGTAGGTTTCACTATTTTTAGCAATCTAAAATTGCATATAGATTACTCTAAAAGTATAAGCATATTATGTTATATTGAATCCAAACTCGGTCATTGTTGATCCCCACTACTGGGTCTAGCCAGGGAGAAGTTGGCTTATGTCAAGAGAACAAAACAATGTTTGGAGGAGAGAATAATTTAAACAACAGAAAAGAGTGCCATAGTCTCCACTTCTATTTGGTCATTGCTGTAGTCATTATTGCTAAAATACTGATTTATTAATTTTCTTCCTCCATTAGTGTATATAAAGCTTGATAGTAATGGTTAAATTTACCATTTAGTTTAAAAGTTGCAGAAAATGAACAACTGGGCAGAATTACAAAGGACCTAGAGAAGAATGGCTATCATTTAGAGATGGAGAATTCGAGACAGTAGTGACTTTTTGAATCATCAGTTACTTTATGTTTGGATACAACAGTCCTAAGGTTACTTTGGTCAGCCTGCCTTTGGGGGAAGAAGCAACAAAGTAATAAATAATGGTTACTTCTGGAAAAGATACTAAGCATAGGAAAGGGTTAAAGAAGAAAGTTCAACTATAAAATTTGCTTCTCCAAAAATATTGCAACATATTACTGATAAGGGATAAATATTCAAGATATGTTCATTATCATTTCTAATAAGAGAGATGCTGATTAAATCTGTAATAAGAGGCCATATGGTGAGAAAGGGACATATTAGAAAGATCGCAACAAGTATGGGTAAGGATGAAGAGAAAAAGGAACCCTATTAGACTGTTGAGAATGTGAATTGGTGCAAATTTTATGGAGAGCTATCTAGGTTTACCTTAAAAAACTAAAAATGGCAATACATATTGACTGGCAATCCCATTCTTGGGCATATACCCACAGAATTTGAAACCATCAACAAACAACCCAAATATTTCACAGTGTTCACAACAGCATTATTTACAACAGCTTAAGATATGGAGCAGCCCAAAAGTCCATTGACAGATGGCTGGATCTAGAAGATGTGGTATATACACAACATGGAGGAATATATAGCCACAAGAAAGTATGAAATGCAGCTATTTTAAACAAAATGGAGGGAAGTAAGAGAATCATGTGCAGCAAAGTTAAGTCAGAAAGATAAAAACAAGTACTGGACATTTACAAATTCAATAACATAAAACACTTTCAAACTCCAGTGGACATCAATAAACATCCTAAAGGTAAGGGCTGGAGAGGAAAAAGAATAAGGGGATACAAAAGATGGAGGTAGGGGAAAAAAATGTTAAAAGATATTAGTAAAAATATTTTCTTCAAATTGAATATATAAGCATATAGCATTACAATGAATTTTAATTCAGAGTAGTGGGAAAATAGTCATATGTGTAACATTATTTTTTTGTACTTTAAAACATTTTCATATGAAAAAAATTGCACTTTTGAATCCACAATATTAATAATGTATTATTAAGCAAATAATTAATCCTTTAAAAGGAATCCTTTTCCTCAAGTACCTATAAGCAAAGGTAAAACCTTTACTAACATAAATTACGGCCTTTTATAGATTGATCCATTTGATGTGAGTGGAGATTTCAGATACACCTTCACAGTTATGTTTCCCTAATTGTGCTTCTGCCAGAACAACAACATATCCCAGGGTAGCTACTGTACCATTAACCTGGGTCTCAGATTGCATCATATGGAATAAATCCAAGCCATTTCCGCAGACTGGAACAAGCTAGGCAAACTCTAATTGACCCACAAGCTTTCAGTGAGAAAAGCAAGTATTTTCAGTTATAAAATACTGAGATTTTTTTAGGTTATTAATTATATGATAACACTGTAGTAAAAGATTACTGATAAAGGTGCTCTTTGTGATATTAAACTATAATTTGGGGGGCATACTCTTATTTCACAATAAAGATGTATAAGAAGTATAACCATATTAATATATATACTTATGCAAATTAAATTCAGTGCTATTTAAATACCAAACCATACAATTTTCCTTATCATTTAGGCAAATCCCATCTATATCTACATGTTAATAGTTTTTGCATAAGTAAAATATTAAATATATTTTGAATAGATTTATACAACCATTAAATACTTAAAAATTAGCAATTTAAAGTTTTCACCTTCATTTGGCAGAAAAAGGAAACTTAATCATTAACTATGCTGTTATTGGTCTGAAAAAGAAAATAACTTACTCTAATTTTAAAGGTTACACAAGCACTATTGAAATATCACTGTCTCTATAGTATACACACTCTAATATAGTTATGGCAGAGACTTAGAGCTGTTTATCAAAATCCATTTCTTCTATATCCTGGAAAACACAGGTAAACTATGTCTAATCAATGATTTTCAGACACTTCCAGGCCTAGCCCATAAAAACCTCCCACATATACTCCTCCATTGCTTTTTGTTCCTACCAGTTAACTGTGCCAATGAATACAAGGTAAGGTCATCATGAGTTCCATGTTTTAAAGACAGCAGGTCATTGTCAACCTGGGTCCCTGGTCATTGTCATAAACAATAAATAAACTGATATTGTGTTTGTACTATTATGAATTTTGCTATTTAGTTATACTTACTATAACACAAGATGCCAATAGTTTACCTACCACCTAAAATTGGAATTGTCATTTTTAAGCTTTTATGATCTACTTGCATTCATATAACAAGTATCACGACATGAAAGTATGCCAATTCCAAGCAGAATGAGTTCCATATATGGTGTTCACTCCACTAGAAATTAAGATTAAAACAAATAATATTCTCTTCATAGTTATGTAAATAATGTGTGTATGTGTGTATAATCACATGTATCTTAATACTTAAAAATTAGAATTCTGACAAGGAAGATACAAGTGACAATTTTCTAAGATAATTACACCAAAAAGTTGGTAATACGACCTAAAATGCAATGACATTTTCTTACCATCTGGGCCACGAGAAACAGAAATCTGTTGGATTGAAGATGAGGAAGCAAGTTTGATGGGAACTTTGCTGAGCATCTTCTGGGTTTTAGGCTCTGGAATTGCATGTGCAAGATCTGTATCATTAATAAATATCTCAGAGGAAAGCAAAGTTTTATCTGGACTTTCTGTTGTTATCTGAGTGACTGCATCAGACGATAATTTTCCAGAAAAGGTTGAAAACGGTGTCTTAATCTCCTCTGAAGGTCTAAACAAAATAGACAAAAGGAAATAGCAGGTCATATCCCTGACTTATCAAATATCATAGTCTTTTTCCAAAATATTCAAGGAATATTTAAGTAATTTCAAGGAGTATTTTGTGTAGACACATCAATCTCAAATGGTTCTTTCTGTTAAACTTCATTTTCTTATATACTTTTTATTTGTGATTATGCATGAGCTTACTTTTATTTTAAAAGCTTTTAATTTCAATTCAGAATGCTATTAAGGAATTTAGCTGTATAAAAGATACTCTTCAGTTGATGTGAAATATGTGCATTTCTTCTTAAAAATTTGCTAGAAGTTCACTATAAATTAGAGTATACAAACATAAACAAAACCCAACACCTTCCTTCAAGGAGTTTCTGTTTTGGGGCAGGGGCAACAGTTTTTTAAGGTTGCAGTTAAATATTAAGATTATAAAACATTCATATCAAAACAGAATGGAATAAACAAATGATTGAATAAATAATAGGAAGAGAGACAAATCCTGCCTACTGAGGAATTTCAAAAAATATGTGTATGTTCTGTAACCTTAGGATGTAAAGTTTAAATTCTCCCACCCCACTTGAGTATGGGCAGGACTTAGGGGCTGCATTCCAAACAGCAGAGAAAAAGGAGAAATAGGAAGAGTAACTTTGCAATGGAGAAACCTGGCAAACACAAACATGACAATCCCAGTGACGCTGATTCCCTTCATCAGTGATACGATACATATATTGCATAATCTCTGCTGTGATGTGAGAAGATACTTTGCTTCTGTGATATTCTTTACTAAAATCCACAACTCCAGTCTAATCATGAAAAAAAAAAAAAAAAAAAAAAACATCAGCCAAAACAAGACTGAGGGATCTTCTACAGAATACCTAACCAGAACTTCTCAACATTGCTAAAATCATGAAAAACAAGGAAGGAATGAAGAATTGTCTAATCCAGAGAAGACTAGTAACTAACTGACATGATAGCTCATTAAAAGGAATGTGATACATTGGACTGGGTCCTGAAACAAAATGGTCATTAATGGAAAAAATAGTGAAATCCACATAATAGCTAACAGTAATGTCAAATGTTGATTTCTCAATTTTTGACAAATGTACCATGGTAATGTAAAATGTAGAAAGTAGGGAAAACTGGGAGAGGAGTATAATATGTTTGCATCTTTTCTGTAAATCTAAAATTGTTCAAGAAATGTTATTTTTTTTTAAATGGAGTAATTCAGGATTTTATTATATTGTATTAATATTGATATAACAAAAACAGAAGAACTTCTAGATTATGCCCTATCTGTTATTCACTAACTGAAAATGGCAATTATGAGAAAGAAAATAGGCCATTTTCTCTTAGGAATACAGGGGCAAAAATCCTAAACAAAATATTGGAAACCAAATGTTATATGGGCACAAGAGTATTCTGTGGGCTTCCTTGCTTTATAACAAATACACACAAGTAATGTTTGTGTGAATCCTACCAAGATCATTTATTCCAGAAATACAGGTAAGCATTCAAAAATCAATGTGCTTCACCACATAAATAAAATAAAGGCACATGACCATGTCAATATAATCAGATGATGCATCTGATAAAATTCAGTAATTATGAGTAAAAACTCATAACAAAGGGAAAACTACCATATTTATAGTGAAATATGGAGAATGCTCACTGTAAGATTAGGTACAAAATAAGAATGCCAACTCTTACCATGCCTATTTTTTATGGCACTAGCAGGAGGGCAGGAAAATGAGTCATAAGGATAATAAAGGAAGAAATAATTCTGTCATTTTTTATATTTGATATTAGGCACATAGACAACCCAAAACAATCTGATAGCTTACTAGATTATAATTAAGTTTTTAGAAAAGTTGCTAGATGATATCAAATTTCTAAAAATCCACATTTTTCAGTGTCAGAAAAGTGGTAAAATTAAAAGTAAAAAGATATGCCATACACAGTCATCGAGTATCTAGTCATAAGTATACAAAAGACGTAAGAACTCTAAGTGGAAAACTATTAATAGAGAGAACATACAGGTAATTTCTCTCACAGATATAAATTATCCATAGAAAGAAACTAAAGATGACTTCCACTTCCAGGCAGGATGTAATAGATTGCCACAAGCCACCATACCTATTGCAACAAGCAAACAAAATGGGATACATTACAAAACCATAGTTAACAGTATCAACTAAGATACTAGAGAGGGGCATTTTGGAGCTTCTGGGAGGGGCCTGTTATAAGCACACATACAACACTGCAAAAGAAAAATCATTGGATCTTTGATGAACCCATGGGTTGGTATGATGGAAAGAAATCTAGCAGAATGCCGAGTTCACTTCTCCCAGAGGATATTTCCCAGTGTTAGGTTGGTATGGGAGGGTGGGGAATTGAGTCAGAAAAGCAAAGTGAAATCTCCATCATAATTATGGCACTAATAAACGACCAAGTCCCTAGACAGAGGGATCTCTGACAAACAAACAATTAGGTCTTCTCCGCAAGGTATCTGTCAGATTTTGAACTTGCATAAGGCTGGAGGCTAAACAACTAACGTCTGAGGGAGAGAATTTTCAATGGTAAGGAATTAGAGACTTATCAGACTCCCAATACAAAAACAGAAGTGCCACCTTCTAGGAGGTAGAACGGAGAAACAGTAATGTCATTTGCAATTTTTGAGTGCGTCTGAGATAATTTTTCACTGAGAAAGTTTAAAATAACAAATGGGTAGCTGCTCTTCCCTTACATTTGCCATATTACAAATCTGTGCAGAATGAGAGTCTGTAGAGGTGAACTCGAACATCTCAAAGAGTGAACTATGTTACCATATTTAATACCAAAGAATCAAAGACCTGTCAGGCATAAAACAAAACTCCAGAGAGGTCACACATCAGGAAAAATCATAAGTAGACTGAGTCAACCAAAGCGCTAACCGAGATCTGACTCAGTAAAATACCTGAAATGAATGAAGTAATTAACCACTCTATCTGATTAATAGAGAAACAGGCAAATCCTCTCTGGCTAATGGTAATAACATGCTCACTCTCTGTGATTTTTGTATTTACAATGTCCAGCACACAATCAGTAAAACTTGTAAGGCAGAAAAAAAGTAACTAAAAATCGAGAGAAAACAGATAGAAATGGATTTATAAAGGATTCTATACATTCTATTTATATGGGATACTAGAATTAGCAAAGGACTTTAAAATGACTGTTACTTTAATAGGAATAAAAGATGGGGGCAGTAGATTAAAATGTAGAGAATCAAATACAGGCAAATAAAATATAAGAGAACTGATCATCAACAGACCTGAGGAAATACTAAGAGAAATTTTAGTAAAATAATCCAACATAGCACAGTCCTAATCCAAAATAATAGAGCACTTAAAGTGAGTGTGTAATAAATACATACATATATAAACATGTCTTTTTTATACACATATGCTTATGTGTTATACAGTTATATAGTATTATATAGTTATATAGTGTTATAGTGTTATATGTGTTATATAGTTCATATATACACATATACGAAGTAGAATAAATCAACAATTTCTGGTGGACATTTTATGAATATGTAGGACATTTATGAATATGTATGACAATAAAAGCATAAACATCAGTAGCAGGTAAATGGAGTTAAACTGTTGTGAAACTCTACCACGTTCAAAAAGTGGGAAGAATACTAATTGTAGAGATGAGGAAGTATATTATAATCTTTAGCATAAATACTGAAAGTGATAGAAAAAATGTAGTATCAAATATGATATCCAATTTTTTACCCAATATTAATTTCCTCCAATATTATAATATCCGATACAGGAGGCAAATCAACAGAGCCAATAATATGAATAAAAAGTAAATGATTAAAATAATGAAGGACAAACATGATAAACAGGAATAAGCAAAATGGCAGAATTAAAAATTAAATAAAACATAATAAAGGTAAATAGCAAAAATAAAACAAAAATTTTAAAGTTTAAAAAGTTAAAACCAACCATCTCAAAGATTATATAAAATGAGCTTAATATCCCAATTGAAAGATAAAAAATAAGACCCACCTATATGCTATTCACAAGAGATGGTTTAAATAAGGTCACTGAAAGCACAAGAACTAAAAAAATGACATACCAATCAAACATTAATCAAAGATAGGCTATTACGACTCTTTCCCCTCCTCTTGCCTTTTAATTCTTCTCTCTTTTTTTTTAAAGATTTATTTTTTTTATTTATTTATACAAGCACTGGGTACAGTCAGAAGCACGGGAGGGTGAGAGAATTCGCCAGAGCCAGAGCGGGGAGCAGAACAGGCAGGAGGACCGAAGTACACTGCTGAGGGGATCAGCAGGCGCGGCAGGAGAGGTCTGCGTGCCATGTGGGACACTCGTCGGTGGCCGGGGATCAAACCAGCGCTGCAGAGGCTGCGGGCAGCTTGGCAACCCAGCATTCAACCGCTGCACCACCGGGGAGGCCCTAATTCTTCTCTTTCTTTTATCTTTCCCTCGTGAACAATCAAATCTTAAAACAGAACACAAGCTGGGCATCTATAGGGGGTGACCCAGAATAAGATAAAGCCAAAGTGAAGCGGGTACCACCCATGTAAAAGAGTAGCCTAATGAGGGCTATCGGAATCCAAGAAGGGCAAGCAAGAGAATGTCTGTGGAGGTGTGGCCTGGTGTGCAATATCAGAACCTGATCAGGAGTAGCAGATTCAGCTTGGCATGTGAAATTAAAGAGCCCAAATAGATGAGGAAGGTGTCTCTATAGTCGGGTAGCCTGACATGGATCGGCAGAGCAGAAGGAAAGTACAGGAAATATCTTCATAGACAGGCAATCTGGGTTGGGAAGTCAGATCTCCTGTGGGAGGAGGAGAGGGTCATCCAAGAGCTAGGGGGTGATCATTTTGGTGGGTGTACCCAGAGAAAACACAGGGTGGGAAGGACATCTACCACACAGTCTGAAGGGAAGCAGTCTTACCTGAGATGTCAGAGTCAAGGAAAAGAGAGTGTCCATATAGAATAGTCTGGCATCTTGAGTCAGATCCTGAATATGATAAAGGCACCCAAGGAGATGGGAGGCCCAATTGTGAGGTAGCAAAAGCCTAAGCAGGATGAGGAAGATGACCACACAGGAAAGTAATCTAGTGTGGAGCATCAGAGCCTAAGTGGGGTAGCAAAGATGTCCACATGAATGGGATGAGCATTCTGATAGGGAGAGATAAGAAAACAAGTTGGGGAGAGGTTATATATGCCGAGGGGTAATCCAGCATGGAGTATCGAGCTTAAGCAGGGTGAGTAGGGCATCTACATGAAAGGTAATCTGAATGGAGACTCATAATCCAAGTAGTGAGAGCCATCCTAGCTAGAATCAGGATGATAGGAGAGATAGGAGATTAGTTACACAAAGGGTGATTGATCAAATAAGTAAATATATAAAGCATAGTGGAAATAAGGTACTTATACATACAAAAAAAGAGGAAAATGTAGAATGAAACTCAATTAGAAATGCAAATATTGGTATAAGCTTATGATTTTTTATATGGAAAGATGCAGAAATAAACATAAATGAGTATGTGTTTATGCATGTACATATATCCACTGAGAGGGCTGAGAAGAGTATAATGTGTACACCTAGTGCTAAAATCTTGGTTTCTAAATATCACCTCCCACTGAAAGAAACCAGCCTCCTGGGAAAAATGGGGGAGAAAATGTCTAAGATGACCCTGGGAAATCTTATGACAAAAAGCAAAGAAATGCTCAAAAGGTATAATAGGGACATGTAAAAAGGATATAGAAGCTAGCTTGAAGGGGATGTCATTGGCCACCAAATCAGTGACATTTTTGAGCATGAAAACAAATTACAGCACTAACATTATGTACAATATATTTAGCACCCAAACCAAGAATCACACTTCTAGGCATTTATCATAGAACAGAGTTTCTCAGCCTTGGCATTAGTGATATTTTTTTTTTAAATAATTCTTTTGTGGACTGTCCCATGTATTCTAGGATATTCAGCAGCAACCTGATGCCAACAGCAAACTCTTCACTACTTAATCAAAAACGTTTTCAGATACTGTTAAAATGCCCTTGAGGGACCAAAGCCACTCCTGGTTGAGACCCACAACCCTAGGTTGATAAAAACCTTATGTTCATGTAAAAATAAGCACATGATTGTTCACATCTGCTTTATTAGTAATAGCCGAAAGCTAGAAATAACCCAAATATCCTTCAAAAGGCAAATGATAAACAAACTGAAATATCCATTCAACGGAATACTACTTAACAATAAAAAGAAATAACTGCTTACACATAGAACAACATAAACATATCTCTAGGTCACTGCACTGAGGTAAAAGAGCTAATCTCAAAGGCTATGTGCTGTACGATTCCATTAATACAAAGCCTCAAAGTAACAAAACCATACAGTAGGATAGCTTAACACTGGTTTCCGGGGCTTAAAAATGGGTAGGGGGAGGTGTATGAACAAAGGACATTCTTTGTAATTCTCTATCTTGATTATGGTGATAGGTGAATCTATAAAGTGATTAAACATCATGAAGAATTTATATTCAAAGAAACTGGGTACATGAAGAAACTGATAAAATCTGATTAAGGTCTGTTAACTGTTTTATGCCAATGTCAATTTGCTGGTTTTGATAACATATTACAGCTATGTAAGATATTACTAATAGGTAAGCTGGAATTCTCTGTACTGTTCTTGTAACCTCTTGTGAGTCAATGCATCTTTAAATGCAAAGTTTAAAAAAAAAAGTGACAAATCATAACCTAGTGTATGATATAAGAAAGTATGATATTGGGCCTCCCCGGTGGCGCAGCGGTTGAGCGCTGGGTTGCGAAGCTGCCCGCGCGCGGCCTCTGCGGCGCCGGTTCGATCCCCGGCTGCTCCCCAGCCACCGGAAGAGGGTCCCACATGGCGCGCAGACCTCTCCTGCCACCCGCTGCTCCCCTCAGCAGTGTACTTCGGTCCTTCTGCCTGCTCTGCTCCCCGCTCTGGCTCTGGTGAATTCTCTCACCCTCCTGCGCTTCTGACTGTACCCAGTGCATGTATAAACAAACAAATAAATAAATAAAAAGTAAATGGTCTTTAAGCTTGGTCATGAAAGTCAAGGAAAAGAGTGCAGAACTGTTACAAACTGAAGAAAATGAAAGAATCAGGACAACTAAACGTAACAAGTGATTTTGAACTGCTTCTTTTTGTTATTAAAAAAAAAAACTTATTGGAACAACTGGAAAAAAAACATGAAGTTTCTGGAATGGACTGATATTAATTTCCTTATTTTCATGGCTTTATTGTGGTTATGAAAGAGTATGTTCTTTTTTTTTAACTTAAAAATAACATCTTTATTGAAGTATAAGTCAACCCAATGTGACCTGTCTTAAGTGTGTAAATAAATGCATACAGTTGTGTAACCACCACTGAAATCATGATTTAGAACATATCTATGACTCCCCAGAATCCTTCATGCACGCTTGCATTTAAGCTCCTGACCACTTCAACACCCTGACAATGACTGATATTTTTTTTTCTTTTTTTGGGAATAGGTCATTTTATTACAAGTTTGCTTTTATGCCTTGATGGTTTTTTTTAATGTTTTATTTCATATAATTCTTACATCATTTTTCATTTTTGCACCATGTATGCATTTTCATTTTGGTTATATTCCCCATACACTTGCACCCCCCCTTATTTTGACCCTAATCCTTCCTCTCCTGGTGGGCCCCCCCACGCAGTGTGTCTCTGGTTTATAGTTGCTTGTTGATTTTGAATTTTACTTTGTATTAATTAGTCTTTATGAAAGAATATGTTCTTTTTATAGAAAATGATATAGTGAAGGAACAACAGGTCAACAACTTACAAATAAATGACTAAGGAAAAACAGGAGAAAGTCTCAGATGTTGATTAAATAAGCACATGAATTCAATAAAAATGAAGAAATCAAAGTAATTCTTAACCAACTAAACCAGATATATACAGACTATTAGTACTCAGCAACTGCAGAACACACACTCCTTTCACTCGCATTATGTCAAGATAAAGATGTACCAGATCACCAAGCAATTCTATAATACTTTAATATACTGAAATCATTTAGAAAATAATCTCCAATGACCACAGTGGAATTAACAATCACAAAGTTCCCATCTAATTAGAAATTAGGAAACACATCTTTATATAGCCAATGGAACAAAGAAGCAAATA
The DNA here is from genome assembly GCF_964194135.1 of Talpa europaea. Lineage (NCBI taxonomy): Eukaryota > Metazoa > Chordata > Mammalia > Eulipotyphla > Talpidae > Talpa > Talpa europaea. The sequence goes on from NC_140072.1 coordinate 54,831,985, forward strand.
TAACATGAATGAGAAAATATTTTTCACAAAAATGAAAAACTACATAAAAATCTGGTAAAAGTATCTATTTTCAGAAAAAATTTAAAAAGACCATCAAATTAAAATCTAAAAAGAAGAAATAAAACTGACAAAATATAAACCACACGCTAGAGGTTCAACAAAACCACAATTATTAAAACCTTAGAAATATGAATAAATAATAAGAGAAAATACAAATTACCAATATCAGATATTAAAAAAAAAAAGTCATTGGAGATACAGAACTGGAAAGGATAACAGAATAACTTATTTTTTTAAAGATTTATTTATACATACAAGAACTGGGGTGTAGACCAGACATACAGGGGGTGAGAGGATTCACCAAGGACAGAGTGGGGAGCAAAATAGGTGGATCCATTGAAATATACTGCTGAGGGGAGCAGCCGTGAGACAGGAGAGGTCTGTTGCACCATGAGGGTCAGCTCCCTGGCGAGGACTTGAACTCAGGCCACAGTGGCTGGCAATAGCTTGCTAGTGCTGAGGCTTTAACCCCTGTGCCACTAGGGAGGCCCCTGCCTATATTTTGACAACTCAAAACAAATTCACAAAATTTCTTGAAAAATACTGCCAAAACTAACATCAAAAAAAAGGGGGAAGAAAATCTGCAGTCACATCAAATAAAGAAACTAAATATATAAGAAAACCCAGACCAGATGGCCTCATTGATGAACTATGCCAAACATCTAATAAAGAATACCAATCTTACACAAAATTTGCTTATACCAAAATTGGACATAACTTTCACAAACAAAATTACAGATGAGTTACCCCATATATAAAAAAAGAAAAATCCTAAAGAAAATATTACATATATTTATCTAGCAATAAAGGATAATATACAAGTTAAGAAATGCATATAGTAAATTCTACAACCACCACTGTAATAGACACCCAAACTCATATTTTTATGTTTTACTACAGACTTCTTTTAAAACAACCTCACTTTTGGTGTCACATCTAAATAGGCTGATAACAAAATCTGAATATGAATGCCTCCTTTTCTGGCACCCACACAAGGGATCTTTTCTCTGGTTCTACTTTTAAAACACTAAGTCCAAACCACTCCCCCTCTGCTTTGCCCAAGCCAGCCTGGACCTGCCTTTGCTCAACTTGCTCTTCCTAGAAGTCCTGTGTGTTAGCAATAAATTTCATCTCAAATTCTCTTGTTTCAACATAGGAACCAAATTTTGAGTTGGGATCCCATCCCACTTCTGTTTAGAAAAATGGAAGAAGAAAACAAATTTGATTTTTAGGCAAAGTGAATGAATAAGAAATTAACTTGTTAGCATTTGCAAGTTGGCTTGGCAACAATATCTCTCTATATAAGGAAACAATATATCTATATATACCATAATATCACTAAACAAAAAATACTTAGGAATAAATTTGACAAAATTTACCATGACTTGCACACACTGAAAATAAAAACATGCTAGTGAGAAACATTAAATATGAGGAAAAAATGTTCATGCATGTGAAGACTCCACATAATTAAGAAATCAATCAGTCTCAGGATGAATTTATGGACTCAATACTGAAAAAAAGTCCCAGGAGGCTTTTTGGGAAGAAATTTAGAAGCTTATTGTAAAATTTTATGGAAATGCAGATGAGTTAAAATAGGTAAAATAATGTTGAAAAGAACACAAAATATTAGCAAATCAAAGTCAACAACACATTAAAGAAGTCATGCACCTTGATTTAGTGGGATTTATATGTGTAATACAAAGATGGTTCAACATGTGCAAATCAGTTAGTGAGATACATAATATTAGTAGAATGAAAGATTAAAAAAATCTCAAAAGATGCAGAAAAAAATACAAAAACCTTTTATAATAAAAACTCAAAAAATTGGTTATAGAATGACTATAATTCAGCCTAATCAGGCCATGTATAACAACGCCTCAGAAGATGAATAATTTCTGGGGCTCTGAAGAATAGCGTTATGGTAATAGTTTATGAGCTTCAATTCCTAAATATTCTCACCATAAAAAAAATAATGGTAATTATATGACATGATGGCGGTGTTAGCTAATGTTATGATAGTAATTATTTTGCAATATAAAGGTGCATCAAAACTTCACTTTGTAAATCTGAAATTTATATAACATATCAATTATCTCAAAAAAGCTAAAAATTTTTTTTTAAGGAAACGAAAGTACTTTGGAGAAATGGTTATTTACAGGGCTGAGGCAGGGCACAGGAGCCAAAAGCACCTGTTTTCAATAGCTAAAACTGAAACAATTTAAGTAGCCTATGTGTATATGTAGTTTTCATTGCTTATTAGTTTGTTTACAAACTAAAGCAACAGAACAACAAATGTAGAGGCAACAGAAACCTCAATCACTTAATGAAAGGAGGAGGGAGTGGAAAGTAACAATGTGGCCCATCAGAACAGTTAACAGACCATATCACGCAAATAGCCCCTCATGTACCAACCTCAGTAACCCTCAAATAAAAATTATTAGAAATAACATATAAGACAATGGAAATGAAACGTAAACAAAACATAAAAAGTCCTCAAAAATTAAAAAGAAAAGACAAACCTAAGAAAACAAAAACATTAAAAAATAGCAGTTAGCACTTATGTCTCAATAATCACTTTAAACTTCACCAATCAAAAGATGTAGAAAGACTGAAGATTTCAAAACAAACTTCTGCCTTCTGCTGTTTACAAGAAACATCTTACCAAAGACAAGAGTTAAAAAGAGGCTGGAAGATAGTTATATACAAAGCAAATGGCAGTGAGAGAGGAGAAAAGAGGAGAGGGAAAGGGAAGGGTGAGGTGGGAGGGGAGGGGGAGGGAAGTGGAAGGGTGGGGGAGGGAAGGGTGAAGTGGGAGAAGAGGAAAAGGAGGGAGAGGAGGAGGGTTGAGGGAAAGAAGAAGAAAGGGAAGAGAAGGCTATACTTCAATCTGATAAAAACAGACCTTCAATTAAGAAAGTTAGAGAGGCAGATACTATATTATGATTACAGGTTTAAGACAACAAGAGAAAATAACACATAAACACATTATGCATGAGACGATGGAGCACTGAGACACATAAGACAATAACAACTAAAGAGGTATTGACAACAATACAATAATACCAGGGAAATTTAATACACTATGTACAACAGTAGACAGATCAACAAGACAAAGTATAAAGAAGACTTTATCACTCTTTCAATTTCCATGCTTGTGATTTTCTTTTTCAAGTCATCTGTTTCTTCCTTAAAAAATGAAATCACAAGCATGGAAAGTGAAAGGGTAATAAATTCTTCTGAAAAACAAAAGCCCAAGTGTCCAGATAACCTTACAAATGAATTTTATCAAACCTTTAAGAAAGAATTAAGGCCCATCTTGCTCAAATTGTTTTTAAAAATACAACACTTAGTGGTCATGTGATTTGGAGCAAAATGTTTAATTTCCCCAAATCTTAGGTTTTATAAATCTGTAACTCTAATAAGTATATTGAGTATAAAATGACATAGGCATCCACTACAATGTCTGGTACATTCTAAACAAATGGCATTACCATTAATTCATATTTATTTCTTCTCATTCAAGGAATTTAGCCCCAAAACTTGGCATTTTATGACTGGGAAATTAAGTATTGTATATAAACTTGTCAATTCTAACATTAAAAAAAAAGTATTTTTTGTATCAATACCCCCTATTGGTAACACTAAAACCAGATTGGTCTTCTGTTTTTCCCCCAATGCAATTCTCAATAACTTCTAAAGCTATGTGGAATCTTTCAGCATTCCAACTATTTTTCTTCTACCTTCTCACAGCATCTCCCACGTGAGTGTCAAAGATATAAAAAGGCTTGCCCAAGATGACAGTTTGTAGAAGAGCTGGAAACAAGCTTCAAGATTTGAGGATACAGTGGTACATGGTGAACAAACTTTGATCTGATTAAATAGACTACATTTGAATGTCCATTCTGCTGCTTATAAAAAGAACTACTTGAGACAAGAAGCACTATCAGTGTCTCACTTTACCAGAGAGTTTGAAAGGATACCACCCACTTACCTTGTGTTGTTAACATGAATATTAAATGACATAACATAGGAAAGTGCCTCACATCATGACTACCACATGTGCACGTTGAATAAACATTTTTCCCTTCCTCCTTTCCAAGCCCAGTGTTCTCTACTGGGAAGAGGTACAAACATTAAGGTAGAAACATTAAATACACAGGGTAATCATGTTTAGCCATATTGTAGAGACTTGCATTTAATATAATATGAAATTGACAAAATCTTGAAATTGGATTTAATAGTAAAAAGCTAATGCATCTATCCCTGAGCTGGATTTCCTTTGCTACAATACACTATAAAATGGAGCATCACATTGGAGTACGACAGTAATGTTGATACGAATTACTGGTAATGTTAATCTTGATAAATTGGCTTAAGAGATGTCTGCTGGAATCCTCTACTAGGAAGCAATTTTTTTTATTGTTGCAGAAATCATAAAATAAAGAGGGAGAGAGTGAGAGTGGGGGGGGGCAGGGAAAGAAAGCAAGGGCGAAGACAGAGTGAGAATGAGAGAAAGGACTAGAACAAGAGCATGCGTGCATCCCTACTCAAAGCCTGGTCTTCAGCGCAGATATCTCCAACATAGCAAATAAGGAATTAGTAAATTGTACCACTGGAAGATCAAAAATTCTTTTAAAAGTAGCTCAACATTTTAAAATACTGCAGTCAGGTCTTGTCAAAAGCTCTTTGAAAGACTATACCACTTTCACATGTTCTCTCTTACTTAGGTATTTATATATCCCTTGATTAGTCAGATACAACCTCCCCTAAGAAAAAAATATATTGCCTTTCCCCCAAAACTTACATTTGCTTAAAAAAAACCCTTTATCACAAATCCCATCAGCTTGCTTGTTAGCACAATGAGACTTACTGATCTGCAGATACTGGAGTCCCTTCTGGATTGGAATATCTTTCCAAGTCTGAATTGTTCACTTGTGTTTGCCTTGAGGTTACTAACTGGCTATTCTCAGAAGGTATGATTTTCAAATCCTGAATGTAATTATCTGGAAGAGGAGACTGTACAACTTCCAAGTCCGGTGAAGATTTAGGTCCTAGAAATTCTTGATCCTGTGCTATCGGTTTACTGGTCAATAATTTGGAGGTTGGTTCCAATGATCTTGAAGATATAGTTTGCAGGTCAGAGTTAAACTCACTATTCATCCTTGTTTTAGAAGCAGGATCCAATGACTGAAATGTCTTATCTAAGGTTCCACTATCCAACTTGGAAGGAGCCTTGGGACCAAGAGTTATACGAACACAAGAAATTGCTTTTCTATTTGAAGGTGGAGTAGATGTAGATGTTACTACCGTATACTGATTTGAGGTTGGCTGGGAGACCACATTATTGGAGCTGGGTTCAACATTTATCATATTACTAATGTGTGATTTATGTTTATGTTGATTCTTCTTTTCTACTACACAATCCTCATCTTGAGGAAGGGAGGAAGGGTGTTTTCTTATGTGGTAATCTTTATTTGGGGCTTTGCTTTGTTCAAAGAGCTTACGTTGCTCAAGAAAAATGGAACAAGGAGTTCCTGAAGCTATACTATCCTGACCTTGAGGGATTGGTGATTCATTTTCTCTCATCTGATGCTCTACATGTGGGGCTTGTTCAAAGAAGTCTCGTTTTTCAAGAAAAATGTGACAAGGAAGGTTTGGAGCTAAATAATCCTGATGCTGAGGAGGGGGAGAATGTTTTCCCACATGATGATCTGTAGGTGGGAATTTGCATTGTTCAAAGAGCTCCCGCTGTTCAAGGAAAATGTGCGAAGGTAAATCTGGAGTTATAGTTATATTCTTCTCTTTTATGGAGGGTGTGGAACTTGGCCTGTCCAAATTAATGGGGGTATTGTTATCAGAAAAATGAACTTCCTTAAAATTGTGAGAATCTGCATGGGTACTGGGCTCAAAATGACTGCCTTTGAAATGTGATCTTTCTAAGAGTTTTTCTTCTTGGTGAGAAAGTTCAACAGGTAATTTTTGGTTTTGCCTACTACTTTCTGCTAAAATAGTCACAGTTTTATCTGGTGAATGACCCAAAATTTTAAACGATGAAGGAGAACAGGTTCTCTGTTTTAGATCTCTAGGAATATTTTGCTCTTCAGTGAAATGAGAATTAAATACCCCCATAGATGCTCCAGTACATTGGCTACCTTCAGTAACACCAACCTTAAAAACAGAGGAATCTGAAATGCATTTAGAATGTCGGTGAGATGAGAAAGTGATGGAGGTAGTAAACTTTTTCATGGATTCTGGGGGCGGCATTTGTGATGAAGAACGTGATGGAAAATGACACTCCATTTCTTCAGATGGCAGCACACAAGCAGGATCTACTAATTCTGACAGCCAAGGGTCCATCTTCTCATGGAAAGGCATCTGAAGACCCTTGCTAATGTTGAAGTCATCAGCTGTAAAGTTTTCAAATGGGGAATGACTTTGAAACTGCAAGGAATTCCACACTTTGAAATGGGGGTTGTTCTGGTCTAGTGATTTGCAAAGATTTATGTGCCTGCTTCTCCATGATGATGGGCTCCGTTGTCCTCTGATCATTTCTGAGGGTTCAGCAGATCTGAAAACACAAGGGTGAGTATCCAACTGTGGTTGTTCAGCAGTTAGAGTCCTGAAACATCCTTTCTCATGGCTCTCAATTATAATGTGACTACACACAGCTCCTGGTTTGCATCCTATTCCCTGTGGACTCCGTAAACCCTAAAAGATAAAAATAAATTCTTTTTACAGTACTACAAATAATTATGTAACAGTTTTATAACCAGGCTACGATTTGACCATGAAAGTCATGTTGATCTTTTACAACAAAAAAAGTAAAAAAAAATAATAAAAAGTCAGGTAAAGAACAGACATTTATATATAGAATAAAATGGCTCATAATTAAGACCATAAAGTTAACTTCTCCTAAAAATTTTTCACTTAAGTAATGAAAGCAAAAACTACTGTTGTCTCCCAGCATACCTTTGTTATTTTATTTTAGTAATGCAGATCCCTTTCTCACATGACCAACAAACTGGAGACATTTGCAGTTACTTTTGCAGCTACTGTGATTGTATGATGAGGCTTACAGCAATAGGACATGTGCAAAAGTAGTTAAGTACAATTTCTGCTTTCTTTATTTAAAATACCAAGATGACCTCAAAAAGCAGAGTTCCCTTTCCTATCCTGGACTATCACATGAAAGAAAAGCAAAATCCTATTTTACTTAAGACATTGTGTTTTGTGGTCTCTTTGTTACATAAGCTTAGCATATACCTTAATACTTTACAACTAAGAATAGGAGAAAGAACTAGTACTTCTTCCTGGTATACAGAAGGATCAGTGCCTAAAACCAACATAAATATAAAATTTGAGATTTGTTTTACAATTAAAGTCATAATTTGGCATTCTCTTTAATCTAGCCACATTTGATTCCCTATATAAGTATTTTAAATTATGCTGCCACTTCCCATACAATGAAGTAGATTTACTTTTCCATGTTCCACCTGCTACATAAAACTAAAAATCCTGAACATTATTTATAAAACAAACATTTTGATGTAGAACAGGTAGACTGGTTAAGCATCTTGGGACCTGAGAAATGACATGGTGTGAGATTCCTGGATTTTCTTTTTACTTCATACATTTCACAGTTGGAGCTAAAGAAGCCAGCCGCCGAGGAACAAAGACACAGACAAAAGTTCTAACAAAAACCTTATGTCATTACCTAAAAAAAGCTAATGTGAAGTCTAGTAAAACAGAAAACTTTTAGACAATAACTGTTCAATTCAAGTCAAACCACATAAAAAACCTATGGCCTCACCCACCCACACCCACCAGTGAGGGTAAAGTTAGGAGCCTAGACTTCCACTGTTAATAAGGCATCCTCAATATTTAAGCCAAGGTGCTGCACAGATAGCCAAGCAGGAGTCCAGGACTTATTTTCTTCCCTGCACGGCTACCCTTGTGAAGTCAGTAGTGACCACCTGGGGAAACTGGATTTTCATACCCTCTCTGCAGTAATGAAATATTCCTTTCTTTCCCAATTATAAACTGGAAGAAAAGACTTACAAATGTCATATACAGTAAAAGGACTGTATAGACATATATAAAGAACACTAAAACCAATAGTAAAAAAAAAAAAAAAAATCCACTCAGAAAAGTCACCATAAAACATAAGACATTTCACTAAAATAGGACAGAAACGGGAAATAAGTGCATGAGAAGATGTTCAACATTAACTATTAAAGATTCAAATTAAAACCACAGGGCCTCCCCAGTGGCACAGTGGGTTGAATGCAGTGCTGTGAAACTGTCCTCAGCCTCTGCAGCGTGGGTTTAAGTCCCGGCCAGCCAGGGAGATACCCACATGGCGCAACAGACCTCTTCTGCCTTGCCTGCTGCTCCCCTCAGCAGTGTCTTCGGTCCATCTGCCTGTTCTGCTCCCTGCTCTGTCTCTGGTGAATTCTCTCACCCTCCTGCACCTCTGGCCTATACCCCAGTTCTTGTATAAATAAAATAAATCTTAAAAAAAGAAAAACAAAAACAAATTAAAGCCACAATGATTATCGCATTACATACCTATTAGACGGTCAAAATAAAAAATACTTAAGGAGTAGCAAGGGCCCTACAAGGAGTGCTCCAGGATGGGCCCACGAGGCCATGGCCAAATTCCCAGCCTGAGCATCTGGCCTGAATCAAGATCGCACACCACAGTGAATATTACCGTCACAGGAAGTGGGAGCCCCACCCGCTAGCGTCAGGGGCCGCGAAAGTGCTGGAGGAACGAACGTCAGGCTAAAGTGACCGCGGTAAAGACTACTTGAATTTGGATCCTTCATTTCTATAACGAGTTAGAAACTACGTCCTGGTTCCTAAAAAGCTCTTATAATGCCATGAAAAAATCCAAAGGGCCTGCATTTTATCACTGGCAGAAAGAATCATTCTGATGCGTAAGCTTCCGTGTGAAGCCCCTACTTAGCACTTCAGTGCCCGACCAGATTACCTAAATCAGTCATCACGTCTCAGACTCTGGTAACAAAAGTTGTATTGATTGACAAAAGCTAAATTGTTCAAAAAAAGTACACCTAGACAAGATACTCTGTCTGAGAGCACATGGTCGTGCCCTGAGATGAAGACTGGGATAAAGATTTGTGGGAACAGACCAGCATCCCGCTTGTCTGGGGCACTGCCAACTACTATGCCATCATGAGCTTGCAGGCAAAGTATTTATGGAACCTAAGAGTAACTTGGCTTCAGCATGCACATCCCCATGTCTCTACTGTTATATTATGCCATGGGGGTAGGGAGGGAGAGAATGTTTTTATTTTTTTTTTAAGTGAGGACACCACAGGCTGGTCAGGATGTGCAATTAACAGAATCACTTATAATTCTCTGGTACAATAACCCTGGGAAATAATGTGGCAATCTCTCAGTAATCTAAATATATACAATTACCATATCACCCAGTAATTGCACTTTTGGGCATTTATCCACAGAAAGACATGAAAAACCCCAAACATGAATATGTAAAGCAGCTTTATTTGTAATAGCCAAAAACTGGAAAACAATCAACATGTCACACAATAAGAAATATTTTAGCAAACTGTGGTACATCTATACTATGGAATACTACATAGCAATAAAAACAAGCTATTGCTATAACAACCTGGATATTCTCCAGAGAATTATGTGAATGAAAAAAAAAAATCAATACCAGAAGTTTGCATATGTATGACTTCATTTATGTGACAATAAAATTATTTATTTTAAATAATAAAAAATATAAAAATGAAGAGATTTGTCAGTTTAATGGTTGCCAGGGATTAAGAAAGGCGAGAGTTCCAGAAATAAGTGGATATAAGTTATGAAAGAAGTGGATATAACTATTATAGGACAACATGAGAGATCCCTGTGATATAAGTATTAAGTGTTCCGACTGCATCTATGTCAATATCCTGATGGTGACATATTTTTACATTTCTGCAAGAGGTTACCATTGAGGTAAATTGGGCAAAGAGTGTAAGCTATCTTTCTGTATTATTTCCTACTACTACATGTGAATCAATAATTATTCAAATTAAAATGCTGAATATTTTCCAAAGCCCCAAATTAATTAGAGGCCATTGGGCAAAACTAACATTTTTTCAAATGCCACTTTTATTACATAGCTTCTTATTGTCCATACCACCTAACCTAGCACTGGTAAATAAAAACCCCAAATGTGATAAACAAACAATCCAGACTCTTAGAATTGGGTATGATTAGATTTACACTCATCCCTAAAAATACTTCTTCCTCATTTCCAACAATGTATATCTTACAAATTTTTTGAATACCACAAGTCCTACCTACACCCATCACCTCTTTCAAACACTAATAATTATAAGCATCTTTCATAATAACCTTTCCATTTTGAAATTTTTTATAACAACAGTATTTGGCAAATACAGATTTAAATACTTTTTGTCATCTAACCTTTTCTAGATAAGCTATAAAACTTGTTACATCCCTAGGGCCTCTCCAGTAGCATAGCGGGTTGAGCACAGCGCTGGAAGTTATCCGCAACCTTTGCAGCGTGGGTTCAATCCTGGCGTGCCAGCGAGAATCCCACATGGCGCGGCAGACCTCTCCTGTCTCGCCCGCTGCTCCCCTCAGCAGTGTATTTCGTCAGTCTGCCTGTTCTGTTCCCCACTCTGTCTCTGGTGAATCCTCTTACCCTCCCATGCATCTGGCCTGTACCCTGGTCCTTGGGTAAATGAGCAAATAAATCTTTAAAAAAAAAAAAAACTCAAAAAAAAAAATCCAAAAAAATAGCCCAAAACTTGTTACATCCCAACAAACTATGTAAGAAGCTCTTAAAAGCTACTGTTTAGCTCAACAAAATGCACTTTTATGATAAAACCACTTTGCACTATAACAGGACAAAAGATGCATTGTAAGCTAAATGGTGAAAGAAGAGATACTTATTTCCTAGGAAAACACAAAGCAAGTGTGTTTCTTTTCCCTCTTACTACTAGCCAGGGCAATCAGGAAAGCAATTAAAGTAATCCAGATGGGAAAGGATGATGTAAGTCTATATCTAAGAGCAGATGGCAGGATCTCTGAAACAGAAAATCCCAAGGAAACCAACAAGAACTAACAAACAGGTTCAGCAAAGTTGCAGGATGCCAGCTCAGGATACAAAAATTAAGTATATATCAATACACAGTGAACAATTCCATTTACAATGGCACACAAAAAAAGAATAAAATATTTAGTATTTGTAACAAAATTAAGACAATATAAAACACCATTGAAAAAAATTTACAGAAGGTTGAAATAAATTGAAAACCCTAAAGGACTGGAAGATTTAAATATTGTTAAGATAGCAATGTTTCCCATAATGATCTACAGATTGAATAAAATTCCTATCAAAATCCCAGCTGACTTTTTTTTTTTAATTTTTGCAAAAATTGACAAACATCTTAAAATTCATGTGAAAATTCAAGGGACACAAAGTAGCCAAAACAATCTTGAAAATGATGAACAAAGTTGGAGAAATCACTCTCTGGTTTCAAAACTTACTAGACAGCCTCATTAATTGAGGTAAGAATGATACTGCACAGGGACAGATATATAGATCAAGAAATGACAGTAGAGAAATAAACACCAACATTTATGGTGAACTAATCTTTGACAAAGGAGCCAAGAAAATTCATGAAAAAGGAAATCTTTTTAAGAAAAAGTGTTGGGACAACTGACTATCCATTCGTAAAAAGTGAATTTGCACTGCAAACATAAAAGTTATTTCTGAAGGACATACAACAAAAGTAAATTATATAATCTATACTATATCAAATTAAAACTTCTGTATATTAAAGTACACAACAGAGGAAAAAGGCAACCTACAGAACAGGAGAAAATATTTGTAAATCATATCTGATAAGGGGTTATTATCTAGAACACATAAAGAACTCTTACTACTCAAAAACAAACAAAAAAAATTGACTTAAAAATAGATAAAGAGAGAGGTGAGCCGGGAAGTTCACCCATGCCAAGCCCCTTCTGGCCTACAGTCCGAGCCCAGAGAGGGAGCGGGAACCCACTGCCGGGGCAGACCAGGCGCGCAGGGAGTGCGTCCCCGAACTGCCACTTTAGAACAGGGACATTTCTTCAGTAAAGACTGCTTGAAACTGGCAGAAGGTTCCCGGAGGAGCCAGAGGTGAGCTGGGAAGTTCGCCCACGCCAGGCCCCTTCTGGCCTGCAGTCCAAGCCCAGAGGGGGAGCGGGAACCCACTGCCGGGGCAGACCGGGCGCGCAGGGAGTGCATCCCCACATCGCCACTTTAGAACAGGGACATTTCTTCAGTAAAGACTGCTTAAAACCTTCAGAAGGCTCCCGGAGGAGCCAGAGGAGAGCTGGGAAGTTTGCCCACACCAGGCCCCTTCTGGCCTGTAGTCCAAGCCCAGAGGGGGAGCAGGCTCCCAAGACTGGGGCAGACCGGGCACGCAGAGGAGTGCAAACCCGCATTGCCTTTTTAGAACAGGGACCTTTCTTCAGTAAAGCCTGACTGAAACCGGCAGATGGCTCCTGGAGGCTCCTTGGGCGAGCTGGGAAGTTCGCCCAAGATGCCGGCCAGTACCAGTAACACAGTGTCCCAATACATACGGCAAATTAGAAAACAGACAGTAGGGAGCAGAAAAACCACATGCAAACCAGCAGCTCCTCAGGAAAAAAAGCACACCACAAAAAGAAAACCACCCCCCAGATTGCAACGACAGTAACTTGGAAGAACTTCTGAGCCTTCCAGAAAAAGAATTTAAAATTGCCATGATTAAAAAACTGACAGAAGTCATAAAAGAAAACAATGATAAGGGAAAAATAATCAATGATCAGAAGAATGAAATTGAGTCCCTAAAGAGGGAAGTAAAAGAAATGCAGGAGATCAAAGAATTAATGGAGACGCTAAAGAACTCTGGGAAAAGCAATGAAAGCAGAATAGATGAAATGGAAGAACGAATAAGTACTCTTGAAGACACAGAAATAAAAAGAACCAAAACAGAAAAGGAAAGAGAAGTATGAAGGAAAAAGACCAAAGAAAGACTTCGGGAACTATCTGACTCAATGAGGAAAGGAAATATAAGAGTTATAGGAATCCCAGAAAGGGAGGAGAGAGATGTAGGAACAGAGAAAATATTCAAGTAGATAATTGAAGATAACTTCCCAAACGTGAAGAAGGAGCTAAAAATTGATATACAAGAAGCAAGAAGAACACCAAACTTCCACAACAAAAGGAAAAATACAGCAAGACACATAATAGTAACGCTCCCAAGAATCCAGGACAAGGAAAAAATAATGAAGCTGACAAGAGGGAAGAAACAGATAACATTCAAAGGAAAATCAATCAGACTGACATCAGACTATTCTTCAAAGAAATAGAACAATTATTCATGAAATTCATATGGAATCACCAAAAACCCCGAATAGTCAAAGCTCTCCTGAAAAAAAAAATGAAGGGAATGGAGGCATCACACTCCCAGACTTCAAACTATACTACAAAGCCATAATCATCAAAACTGCATGGTATTGGAACAAGAACAGACACACAGATCCATGGAATTGAACAGAAAATCCAGAAATAAACCCACAGATTTATGGTCAATTAATCTTCGACAAAGGAGCAAAGAATATGCATTGGAGCAAAGAAAGTTTGTTCAATAAATGGTGCTGGGAAAACTGGGTTGCTACATGCAAAAGAATGAAGCTTGACTGCTGCCTCACACCATACACAAAAACCAACTCAAAATGGATTAAAGAACTAGACGTAAGACCAGAAACCATAAAATACATAGAAGGGAATATAGGCGAAACACTACGTGATATTCACATCAAAGACATCTTTACAGACACATCACCCAAAGCAGTGATAGTGAAGGCAAAGATAAACAGCTGGGACTACATCAAATTAAAGAGCTTCTGCACAGCAAAAGAGACAATAACAAAAACAAAGAGAAACCCCACCGACTGGGAGAACATTTTTGCACACAACACTAATGATAAAGGACTGATCACAAAAATCTGCAAAGAGCTGATGAGACTCAACAACAACAAAGAAAATAATCCAGTCAAAAAATGGGCAGAAGAGCTAAAAAGAAACTTCTCTGAAGAGGAAATGCAAATGGCCAACAGGCATATGAAAAAATGTTCAACATCACTTGTCATCAGGGAAATGCAAATCAAAACTACCATGAGATACCATCTTACACCAGTGAGAATGGCACATATTAAAAAAACTAGCAACAACAAATGTTGGCGAGGGTGTGGAGAAAAAGGAACTCTTCTGCACTGTTGGTGGGAGTGCAAACTGGTCCAACCACAATGGAGAGCTGTGTGGAGATTTCTGGACCTACTAAACATAGAGCTTCCATATGATCCAGCAATTTCCACTCCTAGGTATTTACCCAAAGGACACAGAAACATCAATTCCAAAGAGCACCTGCACCCCTATGTTTATAGCAGCACTGTTTACAATAGCTAAGCTTTGGAAACAGCCCAAATGCCCAAAAATAGATGACTGGATCAAGAAGATGTGGTACATATATACCATGGAATATTATTCAGCATTCAAAAAAGAAAACACATGCAATTTGCAGCAACATGGATGGCGCTGAAAGGGATCATGCTCAGCAAAATAAGCCAGAAAGAAAAAGAAAAATACCGGATGGTCTCACTCATAGCAGGAATCTAGAAAACTTAAATAAGGGACCAGGAAAATGAATCACTATAAGAAAGCGAAAATCAAAATCAACAAAAAACTATGAACCAGAGACACTCTTTGGGGGGTGGGGGACGGGAGGGGAGGTATTGCGGTCAGAATGAGGAGGTTGCAATTATATGGGGAATACAAAAATAAAATTTATTATTATTAAAAAAAAAAGACTCAATGACACAAACCAAAAAATAAAAAAAAAGGCTATTAGAAAATGAGCTATAATAGATCTGAACAGAAACCGCACTAAAAGAGATATATGGCTCTTTATATGACAAAGCATATAAAAAGGAAAAAGATGTTGCACATCAGAGAAATGCAAATTAAAATGAGGTACCACTACACATCTATTAGAACTGTCAAAATCCAGGGCACTGACAATACCAAATGCGACAAGGAGGCACAGCAGCAGGTACTCATATTCATTGTTGGTAGGAATACAAAATGGTACAGCCACTTTGTAAGGCAGTTTGGCAGTTTCTTACAAAACTAACTCTTAACATACACTCTAGCATTCATATTCCTTAGTATTTACCCAAAGGAGTAAAAAACTCATGTGCACATAAAAACCTACATAGTGATGTCTATTGCACCTTTATTCATAATTGCCAAAATTTGCTTATTTTTATTTCTACTTTGGTTTTACATTTTTGCTCCTCCATATGTGCACATTCCATTTACCCTCCACCAAACAACCCATGACAATATGCCAACCACTTCCCTTCTCCCCTCCCTTTATTCTGTTCCCTCTGGTACACCTTAAATTTTTTCTTCTAAATCCAACTTACTCCTGTTGTATTATGCCTGTGTATGATTTTTGGTTATTTATGTTCCACAGATAAGTGAAACCAATCAATATCCATCTTTCACTTTCTAACTTCTTTCATGTAACATAATCAACTTGAGGTCCATCTATTTTATCTCAAAAGTCACTATTTCATCTTTTCTTAACAGCAGTGTAGCATTCTGTTGAGTATGTCTCTCAACTTCTTTATCCATTTATCTCTTGAAGGGCACTTAGGTTGGTTCCATTGTGGATAGTGCTTTTATGTACACAGGCATACATAAATCTCTTCAAATACCTAAGAATAGCGGTGTTGTTTTATGTATAAAAATAGAATTTCGATTTTATTTTTCTTAAATCTTCATACCATTTTCCAAAGAGGCAACACTAAATTTCATTTCTACCAACAGTGGATGAGAGTTCGTTTTTCACCACATCCTCACCAACATTTGTTGTTTTCATACCATACTTACAGAGGTGAGGTGGCCTTTGATTTGCATTTCCCTTATAAAAAGCAATGTTGAGAAACATTTTCACGTCTTTAGGTCATCTGAATGTCTTCTTCACAAAAGTGCCTATTTAGATCTTTCTCCCATTTTTTTTTCATCAGGTTACCTGTTTTTTCTTGTTGGATTATATAAAAAAATTGTATATTTTGAGATCAGTCCCTTTTCACATATATGACATGCAAATATTTTTCCCATTCTGTAGGGTGCCTTTTTGGTTTTGTGATAGTTTCTTTTGAGGTACAAAAGCCTTTTAGTTTGAGGTAGTGCCATTTGTTTTTCATTTTTGTTTCCCTTGCCACTGCGGTTGAGTCTCCAAATACCTTTCCAGTAGATGTCCTATAGTGTGCCCCCTATGTTTCATTTCAAGTTTTTTATGGTTTTTATTTCTAGATCTCTAATTCATTTTTTTTACTTCTTTTTTTTTAAAGATTTATTTTATTTATACAAGAACTGGGTACAGGTCAGATGTGCGGTAGGATGAGAGGATTCACCAGAGACAGAGAGAGGAACAGAACAGGCAGACTGATGAAATACACTGCTGAGCGGAGCAGTGGGCGAGACAGGAGAGGTCTGCCTCGCCATGTGGGTTGTTCCGAGGCCGGCAGGGATCAAACCGGCACTGCAGAGGCTGCGGACAGCTTCAAAGTGCTGCGCTCAACCGCCTGTGCCACCAGGGAGGCCCCCTTATTCACTTTTTTTTTTTTAAAGATTTATTTACTTTTTTATACAAGCACTGGGTACAGTCAGAAGCACAGGAGGGTGAGAGAATTCATCAGAGCCAGAGCAGGGAACAGAACAGACAGACTGATGAAATACACTGCTGCCCACTAATTCACTTTTAATTAATTTTTGTGTATCAAGGTAAGTATGGATCTAGTTTTTCTTTTCTTTTCTTTTTTTTTTTTTGCTTGTTGCTATCCATTGTTTCCCAATATTATTTGTTAACGTTTTCCTTTCTGCATTGTATGGCTGCGACTCCACTGTCAAAGATTAACTGCCTAATTTTGAGTGTTAATATATGGGCTTTCTATTCTATTCCACTGGTCTGAGTTTGTTTTGCTTTTATTCCAATATCATACTACTTTGATTACTTTTGCTATGTAAAATAGTTGCAGGCAGCAAGTGTGATACCTCTATTTTTCTCTCTTCTGTCAGGGTTGCTTTAGCTATTCAGGGTCTTTTGTTAAAATTTACACTTAAATTTTAAAAATGATTACTTCCCTTGAAAATAAATAATTGGGATTTGATAGGTATTGCATTGGATTTGTAAAATGTTTTAGGTACCATGCACACCTTTTAATGATGTTCATTCTTCTAAACTATGAGCATGGGCTAGCTTTCCATTTCTTTGTGTCATCTTTTATTTCCTTTAACAGAGTTTTATAGCTTTCAATATATACATCATTTACCTCCTTCATTAAGTTTACTCCCAGGTCTTTCATACACTTTGGTGTGATTGGAAATGGGGTTTTCTTATTTCACTTTCTTCTGATATATTGGCTGCATCCTGAAATATAACTGATTTTTGTGTACTGACTTTGCAACCTGCTACTTTACTGTATTTGTTTATTATTTCTAGTAGTTTTTTTGGTACTCTATGCATATTATCATCTCATCTACAAGCAATGACAGACTCACAACTTCTTTTCCAAATCAGATTCCTTTTAAGTCTTTTTCTTACCTAACTGCTTGAGCTAGAACTTTCAGTACTATGCTGAATAATAGTGGTGACAGTCTTACCTCTGGAGACTCCTGATCTTGGTAAAAAAGCTTTCAGCTTTTCATCATTGAGTATGATCTTGACTGTGGATATGTCACATATGTCCTTTAGAACGTTTAGATTAGTTCCATTTATTTCCATTTTATTCAGTGTTTTTATCATAAATGGATGTTGAATATTGTTGAATGTTTTTAGCATCTATTGAGATGATCATGTAATTTTTATCTTCCTTTTTGTTGATTTGTTGAAAGATGTTTATTAACATGTGTATGTTGACCCATCCTTGCATCCCTGTAATGCTTACTTGAGCATCGTGGATGAGTCTCTTAATGTTGCTATATTTGGTTTGCTAGGATTTTATTGAGAATTTTTGTATATGTTCATCAGGGATAAGTCAATAGCTTTCTTTTTTTGTACTGGTTTTGGTATCATAAATGCTGGCTCATACAATGCATCAGGGAGTTTTCCACTCCAATTTTTTCTGAAGAATTTGAGGACAGGTATTAGGTTCTCTTTGAAGGTTTGGTAGAATTCACTGCAGAAGCTACCTAGTCCTGGATTTTTGTTCTTAGACTTTTTATTATACTTTCAAGTTCAGAAACTTGGGGTTGAACTATTAAAGCTATCTCATCTTCATTCAGTCTTGGGAGGTTGTATGAATCTAAAAACTTGTACATTTCTTCCAGGTTGTCTAGTTTGTTTGCATAGATGTTCATGGTAGGCTTTTATATTCTATGAATTTTTGCACCATCCATCGTAAGTAATTTCACCTCTTTAATTTCTACTGGGTTTCCTCTCTTCTTTGTAAGCCTAAGGGCTTCTCAATTTTATTTTTTCAAAGAACTAGCTCTTGGTTTCACTTAACTTTTGGACTTTTTTGTTTCCTATTTCATTTATTTCTGTCCTAACTTTTATAATTTGTTTCCTTCTGCTGATTTGTGGATACTTTTGTTCTTTTTCTAGTTCCTTCAGCTGCATAGTTTGATTGTTTGAGGTATTTGTCTTTTTTTTTTTTTTTTTTAATGTGGGCCTATATTGTTATGAACTTTCCATGTGGTACTGCTTTTGCAACATCCTTTAAGGCCTGGCAGTTTATCACTCCAATTTTATTAGTCTCAATATACTTTCTGATTTCTTCTTTGAATCACTGTTGTTTAGAAGAGTTTTGTTTAGTTTCCATGTTTGGTTTGTTTTGGGATTCTTTTTGAAGTTAATTTCTAGCTTCATACCACTGTGATCTCTGAAGATGTCTGATATAATTTCTATTTTCAGAGACATGTTTTGTGTTCTAGTTAGTATATGGGTCTATTCTTGAGGATGTTCCATGTGTCCTAGAGAAAAAAGCGTACTCATTTCTTTTGGGATGGAACACTCTATAAATGTCCATTAAATCCATCTGGCCCAAAAATTCAAGTAAAGCCTTAATTTCTTTGCTAATTTTCTGTCTGGATGATCTATCCCTTTGTGTCAGTGGTGTATTAAAGTCTCTGACAAAAAGTGTATTTTTGACAACATGTTGTTTTAGCTCTTTTAATGGTTGCTTTATATAACTAGGTACCCCTTTGTTAGGTGCATAAATGTTAAAAAACTATGTCTTCTTGCTGAATTGTCCCCTTGCTGATTATATAGTGGTTATCTTTGTCCCTGATTACCTGTTTTAGATAAAAGTCTGGATGATCCATTATGAGAATATCAGTTCCTCCCTTTCGATTTGGATTATTTGCAGGTACAATCTTGTTCCAATCTTTTACTTTTAGTTTGTTTTCATTTTAAATGGCTCCCTCACTGAGCATAATCTTCAAAAGGAAGGAATTTCTATCTATTTTGTGCAGTGATATGTTCTCAGCAGACCAGTGACCAGCAAATTACACATTCAGTAAGCATTTGTGGAATGAATGAATAAATGTCTAACCATAAAGGGACGATTAAATTGTTATTGTTATACAACAGACTATTGTATAATATAAAAGTATGCATTTAGAGAAATTTTAAAAGGAAATGATCTACGTAAATTAAAAAAAGCATCCCAAAAATATAAAGACATGGCCATTATGAGTTTACTAAGAACAAGACACATGACACTAAAGTTCACAGGGATGGAGTGTTGAAGGATTAATGCTAAGTGAAATAAGTAAAAAGGAGAAAGACAAATACCAGATGTTGTCACTAATATATGGACTATAAAGTAACTAAATTAATAGTCTGATAAAGACAGCTGAAAAAGTAACCCTTGATAGCTGACTACAGAACTGAAGCACCAAAAGTTGTGGAGGTGTTGGAAGAGGGGAGAAAGCACAATGGTCTATGGCAGTAGAATATGGGTGAGTTGGTGGTGGCTGCACTATGGTGGTGCCCCAATTCACCTGAGTTAAAAATAATTATAAAGGAAAAAAATAAACTACAGTTCACAATCACTCAGCAAGTTCTAAAAAGTATGGTGAACTACAAGTAGGATGGTGAGGTACCATGGTGAGGTACTTTACCCAGTTGTTAGAAAAATTTTAATTCATCAAGTTTGAGACTTTTCCCCCATAACCCTGTTTTAGCAAACATTTTAATAATCTAGACAAAAGTAGTTACTAAATACATAAATGGGCAGCAATTCATATTTTATTTTTTTTTAATATGCTACAGTATGATGCGACTATTGAAATTGCAGAACACATTGGCATAAAGAAAATTACCACCTACATTTCATGGTGATCAGATCATACCATGAAAAAAATTTCATGCTTAATCTAATTAAAGACACTGTATTTTAAAGGAATACAAACTGGAGTCTACCCCCAAACAAGGCAATTTGATTGATGAGGGATATGAAAATACTAACGCAAGAAGATTAAAGAAAGGAAATGTAGATCATGGGGGGGGAAATGTATTTTTAAACAAAGGATGCTAGGACAACGGCCATTCTATTATTTACTAATTTTGTTTTTCACATATGTAATCCCCAAATCCAATCTAATTTATACTTTTAAAAACTTCACCAAAATTGAGATAAGCAGAAAAATCACGTTGTACCATTGATGAATAATTTTCTAATAAACTGCAGTGCAGGCCATAAAAATCTGTGCATATGATGACTATACCAATTTATATAGGATTAATAACAATGGTAATAGCTGCCAATTATTAAGCATTACCAGATATCACACATTCTATTGAGTATTTTATAGGCATTCTCTCATGTAAGCCATCCCAAAACCCTGCAAGGTAGGTATTACTACACTGTTACTGTTTCTAATAGCAGAGTAAGTGCCTTATCCTCAAGGGAATGGATAAACTATGACATATTCATATACAGGAATATCTACAGCGATAAAAAAGAATAAACTGTAACTATGTACATCTATATAAAAGAATCTCAAAAACCTAAGGTTATGAAAAACACAATTCTCGGAAGAGTATTTATCATGCTGATTCTATGTACTACAGAGTTAAAAACCATACTAAATGTCAAGAAAAACTACACATGTGAGGGGAAGGAGACAGACACAACTTCAATGGTATTTGAATTAATTCTATATCTCCAGCTGGAGGGCCAAAATGCAAAAAATATTTTTACTTTTCTTTATTTTTTATAAATGCTTCACATATTCTTTTTTATAAATGAAAGTTAACAGTGGAAGGAATATAAATATTATTTAAATGAATGTCAAATATATGTAAACTGTTACAGCTCTGTGTTCTTAAGCAGGAGAGAATAGCTAGACTTCACCTACATCTCAAGCTATCACCCTCAAGGGAAAACAAGAGGAACACCAACATATTGATAAGACAAATGAATTCATTATTATTTTCCTAAAGAGTTATTTTTTTTAGTAGAAAATTTAGAATAATAATCTAATCTTTGAAGAATTAAGGTTTCTAGCACTTGAGACAAAGACTAGCAATGACTCAGCTAGAATCATCAACGATGCAAATTTCACTACATTTCTTTCACTATTTCTCTTTTTTCAACATCTAGATTTATTTCCTACCTTGGACAAAGCAGTTGTTCTCTCATGAGCAAACAATTTTGCTTTGATCTCTTCTACTTTTCTCCGGTCATCTTCATTTAATTCTGAAATTGAGTAGCCACACTCATATTCACGAGCCAAGTTAAACTTCAGATTCCAGGCTGGAGAGAAAGCATAAAGCACTTGAGATAACACACAGATCATCAGTACAGCCAAATTAATATCTATCACAGTACTTAATTGTGTGTACTCTCAATCATATATATTATTAAAAGTTTTGAGAGATCATTTCACTGAAATAACTGATTTTTAAATCATACTCTATATAGATATTTCTTCAAAGAGGTGGCTGTAAATACAGTATTCAATCACTGTTATTTTAATCATGCGTCTAATCAAGACAGTTCCTTTGCCTCCCCTATTAGTTCCTGCTTCACTTTCTGCCAATTTGATGAAAGCTGAAATAATAAAGATTCCCATGCAGGCCTGAATTGTTTATATGCAAAATATGCTTCCCATATTGTCTTAAATATTTTTTAAGCAGAATTCTATTAGAGATCATTCGGATCAGTAAATAATCCTTTAAACCTTTAACCCAATTTTAGTGTGAAATAGCTTGATTAGTTTTTTCTAATGTCTAAGATCAGCCTCAAGAATTTTATTAGAAAAGGGAATGAGAAAGACACACAGTGATACAGAGCAGAGCAAATTGGGTTTTCTTGGTTTGCTGTTTTGTTTTTGCCTTTGTACAAAGTAAGGATAACTATAATAGGAGGATTAGGAAAACATAAGACTTTAGTTTGGGAGTCCAGGGTACCACCATACTCTCTTTCAGCCATCAAAACCTACTTCCCCCAAGACTCCAAACAAACTAGCTCTATTAATACAACTTAGCTGCATTATTGGTTAAATGAACTTTGGATTGTTTAAAAAAAAAAAAAAAAGAACTTTGGATCACAGAAAAATAAATTTAGAACTCCAAACATTGAACTTCAAATATATTATTAAGCAGTTTATAAACTTCTGCCTGCCTTTATAACAAATGATCAGTTCCTACCTCGTGCTCGCACCCGACATTCTTCTTCCTCTGCATTTTTGAGTATTTGTTTAGCATGATTCAATGAGGATTCACATTTTAGTAGGTTTTTCACATGTGCAGCCAGTGAATCTACACTGCTGGCAGCATCATCACTCTCTGACACACCCTCTTCCTCTCTGCTATCTGTCACGCTTGTCTTTGGTGACGCATATGGAAAGAAGTTTAGAAGAACATCAGAAACTGATTCCAAGGAATTACTGTCCCATGAGCAGGAACTTGCATCACTGCTTGAATCACTTTTTATGATAGTCATCATGGGGATTACAATTTTATTCCCAATGGTTCTACTATACCCTTCAGGTTCAGATCTCATTACAGATCTGGCTGCTTTATATTGCCTAAGGGTTTCATCTAATGTCACTCTGGCTTTACTTTCTGCTTCCTCTAGAGGACTTCTAACTGTAGTTGAACTAATAAACTCCCAATTTTCAATGCCTCTCTGGCATTTCATATTCGTCTGTGTGCTAATATCCTTCTGTATGTACTGGTTGGCTGGGTTTTCCTCTGTGAATGACTGTTTGTGAGGCAAATCACCATGAGAGTTATCAGTTGTTGGGGGTTCTTTAAAGCAAACCACCTTCTTAGATTGTATATATGAAATATCATTAACATCTCGGAAAGGCACAAGGGGAGAAGGAAAATTACAGCGTTTCAGTGCTATATTTTCTGCCTCCATTAAAAGTGTCCGAATCTCTTTAAGAGTTTTGGAACCACTGCCTGTATCCCGGATATCCTTAGAGCCAACATCTTCAAAACCTGATGATTCTGGCTTATTTATTACAATTCTACTATCAGCCTGAGAATTTAAAGGCATACTGTTTGAAGTAAGACTAGAATTAGAAGAATCCAAATTATCTATTAGCCTCTGGACATGGTCTGAAACAAGTTTGTGTTTTTCACTACGTGAATAAGTATCAGGGGAAACTGTTGAGAACCTAGTAATCTTTTCATCTTGCCCAAGACCACTTGAGAGCATCAGAGCACCTTCGACTAGGTGTCTATTTGGCAAATCCTTTTGATAGGATATATCTGGTTTCTCTCTGGGTGAAAAGGAACTAGGAAGAGTTGTTGGTAACAGAGTTTTCTGGTTAGCTTGTCCAGGGATAACTGAAACCTTTAGCGCATTTTCAGTTAGATGTTTATCTGGCAATTCCTGTGAATAGAAAATATTCGATTTCTCTCTATGTGAAAAGGAACTAGGAAGAGGTAGTGGAATCCCAGAATCCACCTCAGTGGGTTCAGGAACAGTTGAAATCTTCAGAATAGCTTTACTTTTATGTTTATCTGTCAACTGCTGTTGAAAGAAAATACTGGGTTTTACTCTCTGAGAATAAGAATCATGAACAACTGCCAATGATGGAGTCTTCTGGTCTTCCGGTCCAATCACAGGTGAATCTTTAGGCTTCTCTCTTTGTAAATAAGGGCTAGGGGAAATTGTTGATGACTCAGTCTTCTGTTCAGCTGATCCAGGAAGAGCAAAAACTTTTAAAGTTTCTTTAGTAAGATTTGGCACCTCCTGTGGAAAAGAAACACCAGCCTTCCCTCTATATGAAGAGGAACTGGAGGGGATTACTTGTATCCCAGTCTTCTGGTCATCTGGTTCAGGAACAACTGCAAATTTCAAAGTTTCTTCACTAATACCTGGCAAGTCCTTCTGATAAGAAAATATAGGTCCCTCTCTAAGGGAAACTGAGGATACAATTCTTTTACCAGTCTTCTGTTCAGCTGGTCCAGGAACAGCTGAAACTTTCAGAGTTTCTTCAGTAACATCTGGCAAATCCTTCTGATAAGAAAAGACAGGGAGCTCTCTAAGAAAAGTAGTGGGTACAATTTGTACACCAGTTTTCTGGTCAACTGATACAGGAAGCCCTAGGAGTCTGAACACATCATCATTAGTATCTATTAACTCTTGCTGGTAAGAGACAATGGGCTTCTCTCTATGTGAGTAAGAAGAGGTTACTGCTGATATCCCAGTCTTCTGATCAACTGCTCCAGGACCCCCTATAATTTTTAAAGCCTCTTCAGTAATATCTGGCAACTCCTGCTGGTAAAAAATGGCAGGCTCCTCTTCGTATGAATAGGAACTAGACAGTGCTGTAGGTATTACAGTCTTCTGGTCAGTTGATTCAGAAACACTTGAAATTTTCAGAGCCTCTTCAGTTAGATGACTATCTGACAACTCCTGTTGGTAAGAAATAATAGGCTTCTCTCTGTGTGAGTAAGAAACAGAAGTTTCTACTGGTATTCTGGTTCTCTGGTCACCTATTCCAGGAACAGGTGAAACTTTCTGAGCCTCTTCAGTTAGAGGACTATCTGGCAAGGCCTGTTGGTAGAAAATAATAGACTTCTCTCTATGTGAGTAAGGAATAGAGGTTGCTGCTGATTCCCCACTCCTCTGGTCAGCTGACTCAGAAGCAGCTGAAACTTTTGGAGCCTCTTCTGTGAGATGTCTATTTGGTAAGGCCTGTGGATAGAAAATAATGGGTTTCCCTTCTAGTGAGGAGGAACTTGATACTGTTGATATCCCAGTCCTCTGGCCAGCTGATTCAGGAGCAGCTGAAGCTATAGGAGCCTCTTCTGTGAGATGTCTATTTGGTAAGGCCTGTGGATAGAAAATAATGGGTTTCCCTTCCAGTGAGGAGGAACTTGATACTGTTGATATCCCAGTCCCCTGGCTAGCTGATCTAGGAGCAGCTAAAACTTTCTGAGCCTGTTCAATTAGAGAACTGTCTGGAAATTCCTGTTCATAAAAAACAATGGGCTTATCTCTCTGTGAGTAGGAAGCTAAAGGTTCTGATGGCAACCCAGTCTTCTGGTCTGTTGGCCCAGGAACAGCAGAAGTGTTTTCAGCCTCTTCAGTTAGATGACTCTCTGGCAACTTTTGTTGGTAAAAAATAAATGGCTGCTCTTTATGTGCATAAGGAATAGAGGTTACTGTTGATATCCCAGTCCTCTGGTCAGCTGACCCAGGAGCAGCTGAAACTTCTGGAGCCTCTTCCGTGAGATGCCGATCTGTTAAGGCCTGTGGATAGAAAATAATGTGTTTCCCTTCCAGTGAGGAGGAACTTGAAGATACTGGTGATATCCCAGTCCTCTGGCCAGCCAATCCAGGAGAAGCTAAAACTTTCTGAGCCTGTTCCGTTAGAGAACTGTCTGGAAATTCTTGTTCATAAAAAACAATGGGCTTATCTCTGTGTGAGTAGGAAGTAAAAGGTTCTGATGGCAACCCAGTCTTCTGGTCTGTTGGTCCAGGAACAACAGAAGTGTTTTGAGCCTCTTCAGTTAGGTGACTCTCTGGCAATTTCTGTTGGTGAAAATTAAAGGGCTGTTCTTTATGTATGTAAGGACTAGAGGT
Organism: Talpa europaea; assembly: GCF_964194135.1. Classification (NCBI taxonomy): domain Eukaryota; kingdom Metazoa; phylum Chordata; class Mammalia; order Eulipotyphla; family Talpidae; genus Talpa; species Talpa europaea. The sequence continues at coordinate 54,858,211 of NC_140072.1, forward strand.
TACTGTTGATATCCCAGTCCTCTGCTCAGCTGATCCAGGAGCAGCTGAAACTTTCTGAGCCTGTTCAGTTAGAAGACTCTCCTGTAACTCCTGTTGGTAAAATATAAAGGGCTGTTCTCTATGTGCATAAGGAATAGGGGTTACTGTTGATAACCCAGTTCTCTGGCCAGCTGATCCTGGAGCAACTGAAACTTTCTGAGCCTGTTCAGTTAGAGGACTGTCTGGAAATTGTTTGTAAAAAACAACAGGCTTATCTCTGTGTGAGTAGGAAGTTAAAGGTTCTGATGGCAACCCAGTCTTCTGGTCTGTTGGCCCAGGAACAAGAGAAGTCTTTTGAGCCTCTTCAGTTAGATGACTCTCTGGCAACTTTTGTTGGTAAAAAATAAAGGGCTGCTCTTTATGTGCATAAGGAATAGAGGTTACTGTTGATATCCCAGTCCTCTGGCCAGCTGATCCAGGAGCAGTTGAAACTTTCTGACCCTCTTCAGGTAGAGGACTCTCTTGCAACTCCTGTTGGTAAAATATAAATGGCTGCTCTCTATGTACGTAAGGAATAGAGGTTACTGTTGATATCCCAGTCCTCTGGTCAGCTGATCCAGGAGCAGCTGAAACTTTCTGAACCTGTTCAGGTAGAGGACTCTCTTGCAACTCCTTTTGGTAAAATATAAAGGGCTGCTCTCTATGTGCGTAAGGAATAGAAGTTACTGTTGATTTCCCATTCCTTTGGTCAGCTGATCCAGAAGCAGCTGAAACTCTTGGAGCCTCTTCTGTGAGATGTCTATTTGGTAAGGCCTGTGGATAGAAAATAATGGGTTTCTCTTCCAGTGAGGTGGAACTTGAAGATACTGTTGAAATCCCAGTCCTCTGGTCAGCTGACCCAGAAGCAGCTAAAACTTTCTGAGCCTGTTCAGGAAGAAGATTATCTGGCAACTCCTGTTGGTAAAAAACAATAGGCTTATCTCTGTGTGAGTAGAAAGTAAAAGCTTCTGATGGCAACCCAGTCTTCTGGTCTGTTGGCCCAGGAACAGCAGAAGTGTTTTGAGCCTCTTCAGTTAGATGACTCTCTGGCAACTTCTGTTGGTAAAAAATAAAGGGCTGCTCTTCATGTGCATAAGGACTAGAGGTTACTGTTGATATCCCAGTCCTCTGGCCAGCTGACCCAGGAGCAGCTGAAACTTTCTGAGCCTGTTCAGGAAGAAGATTATCTGGCAACTCCTGTTGGTAAAAAACAATAGGCTTATCTCTGTGTGAGTAGAAAGTAAAAGCTTCTGATGGCAACCCAGTCTTCTGGTCTGTTGGCCCAGGAACAGCAGAAGTGTTTTGAGCCTCTTCAGTTAGATGACTCTCTGGCAACTTCTGTTGGTAAAAAATAAAGGGCTGCTCTTCATGTGCATAAGGACTAGAGGTTACTGTTGATATCCCAGTCCTCTGGCCAGCTGACCCAGGAGCAGCTGAAACTTTCTGAGCCTGTTCAGTTAGAGGACTCTCCTGTAACTCCTGATGGTAAAATAAAGAGGGCTGATCTCTACGTGCATAAGGTATAGAGGTTACTGTTAATAACGCAGTCCTCTGGTCAGCTGACCCAGAAGCAGCTGAAACTTTCTGAGCCTGCTCAGTTAGAAGATTATCTGGCAATGCCTGTTGGTAAAAAATAACAGGCTTATCTGTGTGTGAGTAGAAAGTAAAAGCTTCTGATGGCAACCCAGTCTTCTGGTCAGTAGGTCCAGGTACAGCTGAAACTTTCTGAGCCTGTTCAGTTAGAGAAGTCTCTGGGAACTCCTGTTGGTAAAAAGTAACAGGCTTTGCCGTATGTGAAAAGGAAGCGTAAGGCTCTGATGGCAACCCAGTCTTCTGGTCTGCTGTTCCTAGAACAGCAGAAACCTTTTGAGCCTCTTCAGTTAGATGATCCTCTGGCAACTTCTGCTGGTAAAAAATAAATGGCTGCTCTTTATGTGCATAAGGACTAGAGGCTAGTTTTGATATCCCAGTCCTCTGGTCAGCTAATCCAGGAACAGCTGAAACTTTCTGAGCCTGTTCAGTTGGAAGACTGTCTGGAAACTCTTGTTGGTAAAAAGTACCAGGTTTATCTCTATATGAATGGGAAGTAAAAGGTTCTGATAGCAACCCAGTCTTTTTTTCAGCTGATCCAAGAGCAACTGAAATTTTCTGAGCCTCTTCAGGTAGGTGACTGCCTGGTAAAGTCTGCTGGTAGGAAATATTGGGCTTCTCTTCAAATAAGTAGGACCTAGCAGACCCTGTTCGTATCTCAGCTCTGTGGTCCACAGGTCCAGGGACAGCTGAACCTCTCAGAGCCTCTTCTGTGAGATTATTGTCTGTCAACTTCTGTTGGTAAAAAATAAAGGGTTGATCTCTATGTGAGTAAGGAGCAGAAGTTACTGCTGATACTCCAGTCCTCTGGCCAGCTGACCCAGGGGCAGCTGAAACTCTCTCAGCCTGTTCAGTTAGAGAACTGTCTAGAAACTCCTGTTGGTAAAAAACAACAGGCTTATCTCTGTGTGAATAGGAAGTAAAAGGTTCTGATGGCAACCCAGTCTTCTGGTCTATCGATCCAGGAGCTGCAGAAACTTTCAGAGCCTCTTCAGTTAAATGAGAATTTGGCAACTCATGCTGATAGAAATTACCGTGTACCCCTCTATTTGAGTAAGAAGTAGGGGATGCTAATGGTATCTCAGATTTCTGGTGAGCTGTTCCAGGAATAGTATGAGCCTCTTTAATTAGCTGACTTTCTGGTAGCTCCTGTTGGTGGAAAAAGTTGGACTTCTCTCTGTGTGAGTAAGAGGGAGAGGTTACTGCTGATATCCCAGTCCTCTGGTCAGTGAATCCAGGAGCAGCTGAAACTTTCTGAGCCTGCTCACTTAGATGACTCTCTGGCAGGGCCTGAGGATAGAAAATGTGGGTTTTTTCTCCATGTGAATGAGAAGTAGAGGGCCCTGTAGGTATCCCAGTTTTCTGGTCAGCTGATCCAAAAGAAGCTGAAACTTTCAGACCCTCTTCAGGTAAATGACTGACTGGCAACTGTTGCTGTGAGAAAATAATGTGCTTCTCCCTATATGGATCCGAACTAAAAGTTACTGTTGTTTTTCCGCTCTTCTGGTCACCTGGTCCAGAAACAGCTAAAACTTTCAGAGTCTCTTCAGTAGGATGACTGCCTGGCAATGTCTGTTGGTAGAAAATATTGTGCTTCTCTCCAACTGAGTAGGAAGTTGGAGGAACTTCAGGTATGCCAGCCTTCTGGGCAGCAGGTCCAGAAGCAGCTGAAACTTTTAGAGTCTCTTCAGGAAGATGACTAACTGGCAACTCTTGTCTGTAAAAAATATTGGGCTGCTCTCTATGTGAGTAAGTAGTAGAGGTTACTGCTGGTATCCCAGTCTTTTGCTCAGAGAATCCAGGAGCAGCTGAAATATTCTGAGCCTGTTCAGTTAGATGACTGCCTGAGAGGGCCTGTGGGTAGAATATATGGGGTTTTCCTCTTTGTGAGTAGGAACTAGTGGGTACTGTTGATATCCCAGTCTTCTGGTCAGCTAGTTCACGAACAGCTGAAACTTTCAGAGTCTCTTCAGTTAGATGACTATCTGCCAATGCCTGTTGATTGATACTATCAGTATGTTGGTCAATAATGTTATCCTGAGGAGACCTTACAGCCAAGTGAGAAAATTCATCAGGGGACAAGGATAAATGAGATTCAATGTCTGAAACTCCAGGAGTGGTAGTGATGTCTGGTCTCAAGTTAGAATGTGTAATATCAGTTATGCCTCCTTTAGAAGTAACTCCTAAAGAAAAAGAGATTTGTTAATATTGTTAATATTCTCAATGATTATATAATTAAAATAAATTATTTTTTATGCACTGAAATAAATAAAAGCAAGTTTTCCCTCCTTGGGTCTTCATGCTTTTAGAAAGGAATCCTAAGGAAATGTCAAAGGAGAGAAATATTTACGCACAAAAGTATTAATTACAAAATCATTCTAAGAACAAACTAATGTAGACACTCAACAAGAGCAATGGTTTTAAAATAGCAGTATATTCATTTGAAAAAATATTGAGCGACTTAAAATTTGGAGTTTTAAAAATTTTTCATTCTAATGGGAAAATGTTGTCTACTCTGGAATTTTACTTCACTCTACTTATAAAGTAATAAGTTAGCCTGCTGTAATGTCAGTGTATGCTGGCAAATGAGACTACTCAATCAGAAATAAAATCATTTATTCCATGACACAGCAAAAGATCATCAGCTTACTTTCATGTATATCCCCTTCTCCTAAGTCCTATGAAGGTAGTGCAATAAGGCCCAGATAAATGTTAGACATGCAGTGAGTCTAACTCACTCTCCTAATAAATGCACCCCAAATAAAATACTTGTTTTTAAGTGTAGGAAATCTACACTTTCATTTCATGTCTAAGGGTTACACAAAGAAGTCTGAACTCAGTTCATTATATGGCATGGAGAGTTGTTGACAGATTTGATCAGAACTGCACTGCAGGAACATAGATCCAAGATGGATAGGAATGGAATGTGAGAATATAAGCTTCATTATTTAACAGAATTTCATGCAAGGGAAATGTTCTATCATCCAATACAAAAATTCTAAATGATCTCAAGAAAGGTGGAAAATAGATGATGCAACAGAAATGCAATCATTCCCCCCCCCCAAAAAAAAAAAAGCTTACATCCTTTTTAGGATGTAAAGCTTACATCCTTTTAAGAGGAAGCAGAAAATAAATTGGTAAGAATATAAGTAGAGAAAGAATAGTCTCTCCAACAAATGGTGTGGGAAAACTATATATATATAGCAACATGCAAAAAACTGAAACTGGACCATAATCACACATCACACACATTTTAAAAATAAATTCACTTCAATCTAATACCTAAAAATCTCAAAATTCTTAGAAGAAATCACAGGTGGATAACCTCCTTGACATTGATCTTGGAAATGTTTTTTGGATTTGACCAGAAAAGCACAAGCAACAAAAAGCAAAAAATAAGTGAGACTACATTAAACTAAAAGGCTTGTGAACAGCAAAAGAAACCATCAACAAAACGAAAATGTAACCTACCAGACAGAAGAAAATACTTGCAAATTATTTATCAGGTAAGAGGTTAATGCCCAAAGTATAAAAAGAACGGGGCCTCCCTGGTGGCGCAGGGGTTAAAGACGGTGCTATCAAGCTATCACCAGCCACTGCAGCATGAGTTCAATTCCCCATGTGGCCAGGGAGCTACCTACATGGCACAGCAGACCTCTCCTGCCTCGCCCACTGCTCCCCTCAGTAGTGTATTTCAGTAAATCTGCCTGTTCTATTCCCCACTCTCTCTGGTGAATCCTCTCACCTCCCATACCTCTGGCTTCACCCCAGTTCTTGTAAACATAAATAAATAAATCCTTTAAAAAAAAAGTATAAAAAGAACTTAACCAAGATAAAAAAAAAAATAACCTAACTTAAAAATGGGCATGGGCTGGATAAATTGGAACAAAGAGGATAATGGTACGGTAAAGGATAGAATTGGACTTTTAGCAATGCACTTAATGCAGTATATATATATACATGCTGATTCTCAATGATGCATGCCTGAAACTTAGATAATCTTATAATGAAGTATAACTTTAATTAAAAATAAATGGACAGATGATCTGAACACTTTTTTTTCCAAAAACATGCAAAGAGCTAATAGTTACATGAAAAGGGGTTCAACATGACTAATCATGAGAGAAATACAAATCAAGACCACAACGACAAATCATTTCACACCTGAATGGCCAGCATCAGAAAACACAAGAAACAACAAGTGTTGGTGAGAATGTGGAGAAAAGGGAACCCTTGTTTCCTGTTGGTGAGAATGTAAATTTGTACAGCCACCATAGAAAACAGTATGGAAGTTCCTCAAAAAGTTAGAAATAGAACTTTCATCTGATCCAGTAAGTCCACATTTGGATGTTCATTCAAAAAAATCAAAACACTATATTTAAAGATATAAGCACCATGTTCAATGCAGCATTATTTCCAATAGCCAAGATATAGATGCAACCATATCAAGCGTCCAACAATAGATGAATGGAATAAAAAAATGTAGTATACAGTCACATATCACTTTATCAACAGACAGCATATGTGACGGTGGTTGCAGTATGCTATACCATAAAGCCTGATATGTAGCAGGTTATAACAACTAGATCTGTATGGTAAGTATCTATGATGTTCACACAACGATGAAATCAGAACATGCCCCCGTCACTCAGACTCATGACTGAACACATATGGTACAATGGATTATTCTGCTGTTAAAAAAAAAAAAAAGGGACAAAAACTTGTTATTTTCAATAGGATGTATAAACCTTGAGAGCATTACGCTATACAAAATCTTACTTGCATGTACAACCTTAAAAAAAAAAAACACTAAGTTCAAAATTAAACAAAACTTAGTTCATAGATATAGAGAACAGACAGTACTTGCTAAAGATGCGGTGACAGGTGGGCAAAATGTGTGAAGGGATTGAAAGTTTCACAATTCCAGTTAGAAAATAAGTAAGTATGGAGATGTAACTGCAGTATGGTGACTATAGTTAATAACAGTATGTTGCATATTTCAAAGTTACTAAGAGTAAATCTAAAAAGGTCTCATCACAGACACACAAAAATTGTAACTATATGGTAAGAATGATAACTAGATGTTAAGTTGTGATCATTTCAGAATATATACAAATATCAAATCATTATGTTATATACCTGTAACTAATATATGCCAAATTTACATCAATTAAAAAAAAAGAAAAAATATTAACCCAAAAAAGCTTTGTTTTCTAAGTAATTCTTAAATTTTCAAAATTTTTTTTTGTTTTTTTTTTTTTAATAGAGGCATGTTTTATTTATTTATTTGTTTGTTTGTTTTGTTTGTTTATACAAGCACTGGGTACAGTCAGAAGCATGGGAGGGTGAGAGAATTCAGCAGAGCCAGAGCGGGGAGCAGAGCAGGCAGAAGGACCGAAGTACACTGCTGAGGGGAGCAGCGGGCGGCAGGAGAGGTCTGCGCGCCATGTGGGACCCTCCTCCGGTGGCCGGGGAGCAGCCGGGGATCGAACCGGCGCTGCAGAGGCCGCGGGCAGCTTCGCAGCCCAGCGCTCAACCGCTGCGCCACCGGGGAGGCCCAATTTTCAAAATTTTTGTTTGCTTTTGGATCATTACAAAGTGAGTGATATCCAGAAGGGGACAAATGTGTTAAAATATACAATACAGATCTTGAGAGATGCAGAGATTTGTTTTTTGTTAAAGATTTATTCATTTATGCATACAAGAGCTGAGGTACAGGCCAGAGGTACGGGGGTTGAGAGGATTCACCAGAGACACAGCGGGGAACAGAACAGGCAGACTGACCAAAGCACACTGCTGAAGGCAAGCCAGGAGAGGGCTGCTGTGCCATGTGGGCTGCGCCCTGGCCAGCCGGGAATCGAACTTGTGCTTCAGTGGCTGCGGATTGCCCCATAGGCTGGGTCCTAATCCTTGAGCCACCAGGGAGGCCCAGAGATGCAGAGGTTTATACAAGATAATAAGACCTTACTTAGGAAGATCTCAGCAAGAAGGAAAACATTTGTAAAGAAAACTGAAATAACAAGTGCAAGTTAAGCTGCTTAAAGTACAGGAGGAAACTTGTGATCTAAATCTAAACAAGCAATTTCTGACAGTTTCATATAAGTTTAAGGACATATATTTCAAACTGGTAGAAGTTATAATGACCATAAATCCATGGTCATTTCTGAAATATGTTTGTGTAAGTAAAGAATATATGATGATGATGGCACAATTTTAGAGTGCTTACTCTCAGCCCTGGCAAAGGATAATAAATACACAATGTGAGTGTTATATTATTACCATATGCCTACTGAATCTTTGAGCATTCATTTTCAGAACCAGGGGGTAGGCCTGAAGATAAAAGATTTGACCATGAAACGGAAGAAAGTTGCCCAGAAAAAAGCTATCAAAATTGTGTATCAGTACCTTTTAAAGAGGAGACTTGGTTAGGATTGGTTGAAGAACTCCTTTCTTTTAAGAGTCAAGTGCTTATTAATATAAAGGGTTTCCTTAGGAGACAAAGATAGCATGGTTTTATTTCCCAAAGTATAATCTAAAAATCCTCTATGGGGCATCCCTGGTGGCATAGGGGTTAAAGACAGCACTAGCAAGCTATCACCAGCCACTGCAGCATGAGTGGGTCCCAGCTGGCCAGGGAGCTACCCACATAGTGCAGCAGATCTCTCTTGCCTCGCCCTCTGCTCCCCTCAGCGGTGTATTTCAGTAGATCTGTCTGTTTTGCTCCCCCCTCTCTCTGGGGAATCCTCTCACACCACCCCTTCCCCCGGCTTATACCCCAGTTCTTGCATGCATAAATAAATAAATCTTTTTTTTTTATTTTTAAAAGATTTATTTATTCATTTACACAAGAACCGGGGTACAGATGCGCAGAAGGGTGATAGGATTCACCAGAGACAAAGTGGGGAACAGAACAGGCAGACTGACGAAATACACTGCTGAAGGGAGCAGCTGGCGAGATAGGAGAGGTCTGCTGCTCCATGTGGGACCCTCACCGGCAGGCCAGGGATCGAACCAGCGCTGCAGAGGCTGCGGACAGCTTCACAGCATGGCGTTTAACTGGCTGCACCACCAGGGGAGGCCCAAATAAATAAATCTTTAAAAAAAAATCCTCTATGACCTGAATAAGAAAAGCAATCAAGTCCTTTATTTTTCATAGACAAAATGAGCTGCAATTTCAATTCAATTTTATATATGACAAGGGCTTCTACATTAAGCACACAATACTAGCACACAAAACCAAATCAGCGTATTTCTGGATCTTGAGAATTCAAACTCTACTAAGGTCTGGCTGTCCTGAGAAGTTCCTATCCTATATACACAAGTAGAATGAAATTCCCACAGTTTCCAAAAGGACATTAGTAATAGATTAAGTTAGTATTTGTTTTCATTGCAGTTATTCTTACTTACTAATTATGAATTACTGTAAGTTTATTGTTTTTACGATTCCCTAGTTATTAATTATCGACAACTATATAATTATTACAATTTTGCTGTGGCTTATTTAATTTTTGAGCAAATGACAGCTATCTGCATCAACATTATTTTAAATCTAAATTTTCTCAAAACTAGATTATAATAATGTATTACCGTTCAAATAGCAATTCTTGATACCTTTATTAACGAAGCAGATGTAAATGTAATACCTCTACTTGCCTTGTTAAAAACATATATACCATTTAAATAACTTTCAACACAATATAAAGTTATTTTGCTGAGTTTTAAAAGCTTATAGGGTACTGTTTGATAACAAAATCATATATATATATAAAAATCATATATACAATGTCAAACTACAACCTAATTTTTTTTGTTGTTGCTATACTACAAGTGAACTGGTAAGGCACTCTTACCAAAGGCACCTCTTCTGCATTCCTACGATGACAGTGACTTCAAAAAGCTAATAAACTGCTCCTGTTGTTCATGAACTGTCACTGAGCCATAGGTTCAAATCTAAAATACACATCTTTCTAATGCTGTCGTAAAGATTATATGACATAACATACCTAAAGCACGTGGCAAATAGTAAGTACACCCCAACTCACAGAAAGGGGACAGGAAGAAGATGGAATTTCATGTCTTGTTTTCAAGTCCCTAATCCTTAAAGAACCCTCCCAAAGACCTACCCCAATCAAAGTCTTCACTTTGAGCTACAGCCAGTTAGCAACTCGAAGGGAGAGAGCAACCAAATAAATAGCAACCTAAAGTACTAAGGCTAACCTAAAGAACAGGCTTCAATCATTAAGTAAAGCAAGAACACTAAACAAAAGCACACAAGTTACACAAGTCATAGAGTTGGCGCCATATGATGAGCTCAATAAAAATCTTAAAATAATGCAAGAAGCAAATCCATGGGTCTTTATAATAACAACTGAAATAGAGTAATTTAGCCTGATATAAATTTTACTTTCATTTGTTGCACATTCTTGAGAACTTATACCCCCCCAAAGCACAAAGTCTAGGTCCTTATTATTTCACCCATCTCTACTGAGTCTACCTAGACATTTAATTCACTTAATATTCAAAAATTGGTAAGCTATTCCTCATGAGGGGCTCAAAAATAATGTAAAATGCCAGATGCAAGCAAAACATTAACAAAGTCCCAGTCCAATCCTCAGAACACTTAAACTATTAAATTTTAATTACATGAAGTACTGAAGTCTTCCAAATTTAATTTCCCATTTCCAGTTTTTTTCAACTGACTTTGAGGACACTCCAATCTAAAAAATCTTCTAAATATTAAATTCATTATGTTCAAAACTAAATTCACTTCCCCACTTGCTAATAGTGTCATCAATTCTCTATAATACAGACTAAAGTTTGTCAAGTTATATCCAACCTCTTCTGTATTCTGAACTCCTCAAATCTTACTACGTGGGTTATTTAACCACGATTTGCAAATTATGTTGATTCATACTTTGGACCCTGGTAGGTCCAAAATGACTCAGCAGTTACTTTCTGCCCATCATGACATGGAATCCAGGAGATATGCCAATGAAAAATAAGGAATCAGGGCAATTTGTATCAAGGGCCCATTTCAATATAATACGATATTTAGTAAAAACAAACAAAAACAATTTTTTTATTCACCTCCTCTTCACAGGGAAACAATACCTGTATGAGTGTTATAGGGATGTTCAAACACTGGACAGATGAGACTGACAGCAATTTAATAACCATATTACTCACATCCAGTAGAGTGGAGCACTGGACCATGCAAGGTTACATATGGTCATGCTTGCATTTAAGGACAGGATGAACAAGCAGGAGGCAGGCTTTGTAGTAGAAAAAGGACAGGGTAACCCTTGGTTCCCAGAGAAGGATGTAACTGGCTACTTTGATTAACTTCACAAGCTGGCAGGGGAATGAAACGCATCAGATTGACAGGTAGAATGCAATTGGTCTGATTAATAGGGGGACTAGACAAGTAGGGAGCCTTTCCCACTGAATGAAAGATCTCCTATCTTCAGATGTCACAGCAGTATATATTGCGGAATCTTAATTTTAGGCTTTTATACACAAAAAGGGAGAATAATTATATAGGATTAACTTCTCTGCATCACACTAGAATTAAGACAGCAAAAATCAGCAATATACTTTGATAAGTCAAAGTAAATTTTGTAAGCCCTAGTCACTAATATAACTTAAAAATTAGCTAGAAAATCATTACAGAAATTAAAATATCACAACAGAAACTATCTATTTAATGCAATAAAGTATGGAATGAATAGGACAACAAAGACATGAGACATATGGAAAATAAACCAGCAAATTTAAATTCAATCATATCGACAACAGTAAATGTAAATGGATTAAACTATCACATCAAAAGGCAAAGATTGCCAGTCTGGATTAAAACAAAAACAAGACCCAATTATATGCTGTCTACCAGAGAAACATGTTTGATTAACAAGTTGACAGGGAAGGGATGAAAAATGATAACCCATACTGTGTACCTGGAGCAGCAATTTAATACTGATAAAAGGCAAAAATACCTTAAAAACAAACAAAAAAATATGCTTGACAATTTATAACAACAAAAATGTTAATTCAACAGAAATAAACAACAATTATAAATATGAGTGAACCTAATATCATAGTCTCAAAATACATCAAGCACTCTGACACAAAAGAAGGGAAAAACAGACAATTAGGCAATAATAGAGACGTTGATACCCTACTTTCAAAGATGAAGATAACAACTAGGCAGAAGATGGACAAGGATACAGAAGACTTGAACACAATAAACCCAATGGAACTAAGAGACATCTATAGAACACACCACTTGACAACAGCAGAATGCATATTCTTCTCTAGCATAAACTGTACAGTCTAAAGAATAAACTATTTATTAGGTCATAAAGCAAGTCTTGTAAAATTTAAAAGAACTGAAAACATACAAAGTGTATGTATGATTCCAACAAAAATGCAATCAAATGCGGTATGAGTGAGAAAAGGAAATTTATGAATATGTGGATATTAAACAACACTATAATACAGGATCAATGAAAAAGTATTAGAGAGGAAATGTTTTAGACTACTAAAACAAAAACACAACAAACCAAACTTTAAGGCATGCAGGTAAATAATGCTTAGCAGTTTATTGATTTTTAGAAAATTAATAAAGTGTAATCACCTATATTAAAAAATCTCAAATAATTAACTTAATCTTTCACCTTAAGAAACACAAAGAGTATGGCACAGCAGACCTCTCCTGTCTCGCCCGCTGCTCCCCTCAGCAGTGTATTTCGTCAGTCTGCCTGTTCTGTTCCCCACTCTGTCTCTGGTGAATCCTCTTACCCTCCTACACATCCGGCCTGTACCCCAGTTCTTGTATAAATAAGTAAATCTTTAAAAAAAAAAAAAAAAGAAAAGAAACACAAAAAGTAGAAACTAAAACCAAAGCAAATGAAAGGAAATAATAAAGATTAAAATAAATGAAGTAAAGATATAAAAATTGAGAAAAACAATTAAAAATGTAAAGAAACCAAAGTTTATTTCTTTGAAGCAAAATTGATAAAATATACTTAGGTACAAGATGGAAAGAAAACTCAAAATACTAAAATCAGAGCATTACTACCAACCCTGTAAAAGGAATAGTGAGGAGCAACCTCTGAGCCAGTGGGTGGCGCTCACAGTAAACTCAATGGCAGAAAGCGGAGTTTTACAAATCCCACATCCTGATATCCTGGGAAGGGTAGACCTGGGGTTTGAGATATCCAGGGAGGGTGGCGGGACATAGGAAAACAAGTAGTGCTTTGGTAGTTAAATCACTGGGGTAGTTAAAAATTGAGGGCTCCTGGACAGTTAAAACTGCTATGAAGTAAGGGTGTCATCACGAAGCACCAGCTTGCCACATATACTGTAGGACTGGACCTTAGTTTCTACTGAGCAATTGCTATCGGGTAGGATAGATGGCAACTGGGCACATTCTGGTCAATAATCTCTATTTCTCTCTTTCTGCTCTCCCTTTCTCACTCCCTTTATAATAAATCCAATTATTATTGTTTCTACCCATGTGTGTATTTTTGATTCTCATGCTGTACTGATAAGTACACAGGCAAGGACCCACCAACTGGATCACCCAAGTTTGTCCCATTTCAACTTTACAAAATAAAAAGGATTATAAGAGAATACCATGGTTAGTCACCTGCCAACAAATTAACTTGGAATGAACTATTCCATGAAAAACACAAATTATTAAAATTATAAAATCTAAATAGACCTAAAGTATGTAAAGAACTAGAATTTGTGGGGCCTCCCTGGTGGCGCAAGGGGTTAAGACACAGCACTATGAAGCTATCTGCCAACCACTGCAGCATGAGTTCGATCCCCAGCCAGGGAGGTGACTCACATGGCGCAGCAGACCTCTTCTGTCTCACCCGCTGCTCCCCTCAGCAGTATATTTCAGTAGATCCGCCTGTTCTGTTCTCCACTTTGTCTCTGGTGACTCCTCTCACTCCCCACACACCTCTAACCCTGTACCCCAGTTCTCGTATGCATAAATAAAAATCTGAAAAAAACAATAACTGGAATTTGTAATAATTGAACTTAAAAAAAAAAAAAAAAACAGCCCAGGAGCTTTATAGTGAGTTCTACCAAAGAAAAACTAATACTAATTCTTTACAAACTTCTAAAAACTAGGAGCATAGGCTTCCCAACTCAAATTAGCATTACCCTTGTACCAAAATCCAACAACAAAAAAATCATAAAACACCTTCACACACCAGTATCTATTAAAAATATATAATTCCTCAAAAAAAAAAAAAATACTAGCAAGCCAAATCTACAGATATACAGGCTGACATTATAAACCTGTCTTGTATCTCAGCTAACTTTTCAAAACAACCTGCCAATTCTTTTTGCTTGTCCTTGTTTTGTTCCATCTTCTATTCACTTCAACAAAAATTCTGAGCCTTCACCAAACACTTCTCAAATCCATAACCCACCTGTACTACCCCCTACACATCCCTTAGTAGATAATCTTACTTTCTACCTCAAGAATTCTCTCTCCATTTCCTCTTTACAAATATCTTTGTGTCCACTTTTTTCCTCTTGTGATCAACTAATTTCTTTTCCCCTTCAAAACAAAGAAAGGAATATAGAACCAAACTGACTCTAATATCAGACTCCTTTATGTAATTCAGTTCTAAACATAAAATACAATGAAAAATCAAATGGTTTATCATATGAAAGAACCAGGGGTTTATAAATACACCTACCCCAAAGTATTATTGCAGCAGTTCATAACAAAAAATTAGCCACAGCAAGATAAATTTTAGAGGTTATCAATAAAAATATTTAACATCTCATTTTCTATGTACCTGTTAAATGCTTGGGAGTCTTTGGCACAGTGTCAGGAGATACTCTTAACATTCTGAGATCTGCAGGATGGTAATTCAATTCTCGGACTGACTCATGAGGAACAAATGAAGGCAATATAGATGGAAACGGTTGTTTAATGTCCACATTAGAGTGATCAACCTATGAAAAGAGATTTTAAAATGAGAAAATATTCAGATTTTACCTGCTTTAAAAAAAAAAAAAAAAACCTCATGATAAACAGTTATAGCAATTCCTTAAGACCATGTTCTCAAACCTCCTGAATACATATATAAGTCAGATTTTGTTTGGTCAATTCCAGAAAGGTTCTACAAATTATTCTGAAGGTCTGGAAGTCTATCTGTACAGAATGTTCCAGATAAAAGGCCTAGAAGAGTTCTATTACTCAGAAGAAGTTTGTTGCTTATAATAGTTTGATCAGTGCAGGATTTGAACTATGGTTCAAATGGCAAGCTCTTGGCAAGCTCAAAGATTTTTAAGAAGGAGAGGTATGAGGAAAGAGAGAACAGGAATTTTTCAAGAAATCTATAAATGGTAAGAAAGAAATAAAAGCATCAAAGAATTTATCGATCAACTACCAAAAAACATATGTCCTCAAATTTCTGGAAACAAAAGCAGTGGGAAATATAAACTGATAGTGAAGTAAAATCAAGTATTAAAAAAGTTTCATTACATCCCAAGTCCCAGGTAGAAAAGAAAGCAGAATCTACTATTAATGATGTTAGTATATTAATATATATTGCTTTTCACCAGATTCACAGTATATCCTCATTAAAATATATACACATACTACTTTCATGTTTATTTTTCTTAAAAAGAACAATCCAGCCTTGCCCTGTGCAGGCTGGGGAGAGAACCTAAAAATGTACATAAGCATGAATCTCTATCCTCTTTTATTATTTTTTTTAATGAGTAATAATGAACATCCTGAAGAAGTTAGCATGGTATGTAAATGAATATATTATTTCTACTGTCTGTAATGGTTTCTCTAGACAGTATTTCTCAACTGGGGGAGATTTTGCACCCACCAACCTTTCCCCCGCCAAGGCACATTTGGTGATATCTAGAGACATTTTTCACTGTCAGAAGTTTTGGGGGAGAGGACAAATGCAACTGGCACTCAGAGCAGAAAACAAATATGCTGATAAACATCAATGCAAAAATGCACGGAACGTCCCCCCAGGACAAAGAACTATCCAATACAAAGTGACAATCATGCACAAAAATCTTGCTTTATCTAAATATTTCACAAGAAATTTTTTCGAAGTGCAATTCATCAACATATATATAACATATGTAATTTGTCCAAGGCACAGACAGTAACCGAACAAGGTTTTGATTCCAAATCTCTATGCTCTTTGCATAGGCCCAAGCTACATGATACATTAACAGACAACCAAATAATTATCTAGAGATAATGAGTAGGTATCAAAGTGAGGCAAACGAGAACGAACAATACATCTGAAACACAGATGAGAATAAAGAACAAAGTATAGACAAGTTCCCGAACAGCAAGTTGAGATACACAGAAAGATACTGACATATTGGGCTCCCTAGTTCCCTAATATCAGCATTATTTAACTCCAGACTAGAAAACAGAGCTAAGAGTTAAGGACAATAAAAGGAACAGCATCCTCCCTAGACTGAAAAAATATACTTAAGGCTACAGTAAGAGAAAATTAAAATTGGGACTATGATCAGTTAAAATCAGCCTATCACTTAACTAAATATATACTTTCATTTCTTTAAACATAAAAAGTTGACATAGTAATACTAACAAGAAAATTAGAAACTCAGTGTCCTTTTTTTTTTAAAGAAAGGAGAACTCAGATTGGAGCTGAAAGATAAAAGATGTACAATGGGACCTAGGGCCAAAAAGACACATTAAAGTCAAAGCATCCAGGCAAATGAACCCCTGTATAAAAGGTTGACACACGATTTTTATAATATCCCAAGATTACCACTTTCTGGACACCTACATGATAATGAAATAAAAAGAGAGAAAGGGAATGTGTATATGTCAGTTCCTCTGGGAATAATGAGAACTTTGGACATTAAGCACCTCAGTATCCTTCGTAGGGAAACAATGGCTCTTATAATTTCAAGATACAGGCATCTCTGAAGTTAAATCTTTTAGGAGCTTCTAAAAAGAAATACTTGAATATTTCAGAGTCTTTCCAAGGCTGTATATTGAAGGCCAGAGGAAAAAAAGCACAAGTGAATGTCTCTCCATGTATCTTTTTCCTAAAGATTTATTTATGCATACAAGAGGTGGGGTGTAGGCCAGAGATGCTGTGGGCAAGGGCGGGGGGGTGGTGAGGATTCACCAGAGACAGTGGGGAGCAGAACAGGCAGACAGACTGAAATACACTGCTGAGGGGAGCAGCAGGCAAAACAGGAGAGGTCTGCTGGGCCATGTAGGTCACCTCCCTTGGCAGGGATTGAATTTGTTCAGCAGTAGCTATGGATTGCTTCACAGTACTGACGCTTAACCCCTTGCGCCTATTCTTAACACTGTCCTAATGGTTCTTGCTGGCACAACTTGGAAGAATAAGGATGCCTCAAGAAATGAGCCTGGTAGTTTCAAAGGATGGTCTTTTCTAAAACACTAAGAGAACTCACTAAGTCTTTCAAGACTGAAACATAAACATTTCTTCTGTGCTAATCTCTAACAAATTAATGGAGCATATTTGTGGATATCAGATGAAGACCAGTTTACAAATCATAAGATTACATCAGATAACATAAATGGAGACCTTTATTCTTTTATTTCCATAAAATATTTCTCTCCCTATCCCGTAAGTGTCAAAAAGAAAAACTTACAGGTTCTTCAAAACTGCCCTCTTCCTTAGATGGCAGTTTTAAAGGAGATTTCCAGTGTAGGGAGCTTCTGCCAATGTCTTGATCAAGCACATTTTCTAAACCTGCTAGTTCAATGCACTCACTAGTCAAGTCACCTTGGTCACATATCTAGGAAGTAGTAGAAAGTAAAATAAAAGCAAGTAACAATACCATTTCATGAAATAATACTGGAAAAGATTAAGCTTCCCCAAACTATCATTTTATTGTGCCTCACCTCTCTTTGTAGTTCAGCAACTCTTTCACTGCATACAACAGCGTTTTCATCTAGGCTACAGGATTCAATATCATCATCCAGAGTACAGATGTCAGACTCAGCCTTCCCCTGCAGGCCCTCTATAAAATAGGAGTCATTTTGCATAATAGTATGTATAGTAAAACTGCACTTGGCTCCCATAGGCTGAGGAATTTCACCTTGGCCTATGTCAGCTTTCAGCAATATCTCTTGGCCAACTGCAATTAGTGATGCATCACTGGTCAATGGTAAAGCACCTTGTGACTCCATATCACATGACACCAAGTTTGCTGAAAAGCTGCTTCCTATAGCTGAAGGTGGCCCTTCAGTGATGTTATTAGAGTTTACATTCTTACCCAAAGTACAGTTTGAGAAATCTGTAAGTTCTTTAAAATCTTGTGAAACCAAAGAATCTGAAGTTGATACTTTCACTGGAAAAAAAATATTTGAAGAACCTACCTTCACTGCAAGATCAAGAGCAGAAACAGACTTTATCTTCCCAATGGGAAGAAAAGGTTCATTGTTTGTATCACACTGAAATAAAGGTGATTGCATTTTGCCAAGACCAAGAGCTTTTTCACTTAAAGATGACTTAAGTTCTGGAGTAACAGAAAATGGGTTAATAAATATTTCCTGAGAATTAATGGGGGGTGATTTTAAATTAGGATGCCAGTACAGGGAGCTGTCATCACCATCTTTTTTATGCAACAATGGTCTTGAGGCAGCTTGTTCAAAAACCCCAGGAGTTGACTGATAACATGGGTGGCTATCAAAGAAAAAGTTTTCATCATAACTTAAGGGGGAAAGATCTGAAATTTCTGGTTCACTTTCTTGGCTGTCATTTGTTAAAGACTTAGTGATATCAGTCTGGATTTCGTTTCTCACACGCTCTTTCTTGGAAGGCTCAATAGAGGCAATAATTGCCTCAAAGGCTATATTTTCAGAAGCATCAACATTTCCCCCACCAAAAGCAAAAGTTGCCTTTTGGTTTCTTTCCTCTTGAAAATACAGTTGTTCTGATGTTTCATCCAAGTTGGATTTAACAGTCTGAAGAGGGCCACCTGAAGTCTCTATGTTAAAGGTATCATGCACTTTTGAAACTTTTACAGAGTTATCAGGAACTATATTCTCAATATATTGTATTTTTGAAGATCTGGGATGTACCTCTGAAAATTCTAAAGTATTTCTATCCTCCTTTAGATCAAAATATTGAGGTAATTCTTTCCCCAGACCTTCTTCATTTCTTTCACAACCCTCCAATGAATCCATTTTTTGTTTCACCTTATTCTCAGCTGAAGCCCCTAAATAAACACTCTCAAAACAATGACTACCAGACATTAAGGGAAACTCTTTTCCTCTTCTTCCCAACAAACAATGCAAGAAAGAACATGAAATTTCATTCTTAAAATGAGGAGCAACTTCATGTGGAAAAGAAACATAGTCCATACTAATTGGACATATTTTTGGATAATGTGAAGCTCCCTGCTTGCTGCATGGCATATATGAAAATGGGGCACTAAAACTGTCATTTCCCTTAGGAATTTTATTTTTATCAATTGTGTCAGATGAATCTGAAAAAGAATCATGGTCCTTTCTGGTTAAATATTTTTCTGACTGCTGTAAAGTTTTCCGATTCCAATATTGCACATATGAACAAGAAGCACCAAAATGCTCACTTCCTTTAGGAGTTATATACTCATCACTTACATCAGTTGAAGTTGAAATAGAGACTTGATCTTTATCAGCTAAATTGGTTTCTGGCTCCTGTATAACTTCTTGTGTCTTCCATGACATATATGAACAAAGAGCATCATAACTATCAGAGTCTTTGGGGGTTTTCAGTTCATCAACTGTTTCAGATGAAATAGTCTCTTCTTTAGAGCCTTGTTCAGGAGGTAAAAAAGAGCGCTGAGACCCAACAGTTGTACTACCTGTATGTGGGTGCTGAGATACACTAAAGCAATTGTTAACTAAGTCTGAAGCTACTTTTGAGGCTGCCTGGAATAGTGCTTCACTAACTTCCGATGGTCGAGAAAACCATTCAGTGTCTTCAGACTTACCAGGAATTCTCCTGAAAATATACAATTAAAAATAAAAATAATGTATTAAAAACTTTTTTTTAGTCCAACATAAAAAAAAAAAGCTGGTATATCACTGAAATCAGATATTTAAAAACTGTATTGAAAACCAAAGTTCTAATTTCAAATTCCTTTAAGACGGCTAATGACTAAACAAAGCAAATTTTTGTTGACCAGAAGCTAATAAAGACCTTGATATTTACTCAGGATCGTCCTGAGACAGTATTTTTTAAAAAATGAGTATTTTCATATTGCCCAAAAATCTTTAATGGAAAATTTTGAACCTTACTACTTAAAATGTTACCATGATTTAATATTCACTGATTTGCATTAATTCTTCTACCAGTCATATATTATGCTCTGAAAAAGCACTTCATTAGTGATCTACTCTCAAAAATACAACAGTAATCTAATCATAGGCTGACTAATGTGTACAGAGCACCTTGCATAAAAGTAATTTCAAAGTAATACCCAGCAGAAAGGTGGAAGATTTTACTCTCTAAATATCCACAGCTTTTAATATAACACTTGGGGTTTTTTGTTGCTGTTGGTTTATTATTTTTAGCTCTAAAAGAGGAAAACAAATTCTTGGAAAATTTCATATATGTTTTAAAGAATTCCAGACTTTTCACCTATTATGACTATTCTAAGGGGCATTAATTTAGAGAAACTGTTAGTTTGGATATGAATGTTACTTCACATTCACACCTAAGGAGAGATAATGTAACTCAGTTCATGCAGTAACAGCTGTACCAAACAAGTGAGTGACCACAAAATGAATGTTTTTTCATAGAATGGTGGTGGACTGATGGTACAGCAAAAGGGGAGATTTCAAAGAAGGAAAATACAGTGTGCCTTCTAAATTAAACCATGACTGAGATACCAGATTACAGTAGATACAAGTCATTTCTACCACACGTTACTATAACCATATTAATATGCATTATGCTTTGTTACCTCTGGATATTGCTGAGAATATCTAACCCCCACAGCAAAGTCTAACCTTAGCTTGAAGTCATTAATACTACTAACAATATAGAAGGAAAAAAAAGAGTAGAAAGATTCCTTACAAGTAAAAAAGAAATCATCCTACCTCAGAGGTGCAAAATCTACTTCACTTTGCTGAAATAAGGAATCAGGCCCAAACTCTAGATCTCGTGTCACACATGTCAGCAAAGGCAAATCAGGAGAAGCAAAGTTGTCTTGTATGACTGCAAGGTTTCAAATATAAAAATGCTGACAATGCTAAAAATTATTTAGCTTACTCTCATAATGCTTTAGAAAGCCTAAATATACTGACATCTGAAACTTTCTGCAAGCACAAGAATGATAATGTAACAAGAGCAGCAGTAACTACCATTTATTGATCCCCCCTGACAAAGTCCAAACATTTGACAGGATTTCACTTAATTCTCATGACAATCTTCAAAGGATAGGAATTATATCCATCTTCAGTTTTATATGATTACAAGACTTCAAAAATATTAGTTTGTCTACATTCAAATAGTTCATGTTCCAGAGTAAGATCTGAATCTAAGCATTATAACTTTTTATAGTAAGTGTTCTCAACTGTTATGTGTCTTTCCAACTTACATCAAAGTAAGGTCTATGTGCAATAGTAACAACCAAAACATTTCAAGATTTGAATAGGAATGGGTGCCCCATTAAGAAGAATAAAAGGATACATCCTTTGGGAAGGAACTGCTAAAACTTTGATATGGAATAGCCTAAATAAAAATCAGGCATAAATCAAGAGTAAGGAGGAAGATTAAAAGGAATTCTGCTTTATGCAATTTAATTCTATGGAAAACATGGCTGTTGGAATAAGTGAAGCTAAAAATTCTCCTGAATCCCAGAATTCAAACAATATATGTAAATATATAATTCAGCTACCACTTGGTCTAAATGGTCTTGTCGGGCTAAGCCTGGGAATTGTTACCATTTTTACTCTTTTCTACAGAGAAAGTATTTTCCAATTTATGTATCAACTCAATTAACTTTTAAAATACAACCCATTTTTATGTTGGAGCTATATGTGCAGCCATTTTATTTACAGTTGTATATAAAATGTTTTTACTGTAAAATTGAGTTAATGTATAAAATAATGCTTTATGCCATAATAAAGATATTAGTACTTACAAAAAAAAAAAAAAAAAAGTAAGGTCTATGTGCTCCAAAGCATCCCTAAGACACTCTCAGGAGGTACTTAAAAGTCAAGTTTATATCCAAAACAATATTAAGTTATCATTTGCCTTCTTCATTCTCATTCCTTCACAAAGATTCAGGGAAATTTTCCAGAAGCTATACCATATATGACATAGCAACACAACAAATGCAGAAGCTGATATCAGAATCTACCTTTTATTAAGTCAGAGATTATGGAGGGGTTTTTTGAAGCAAAACAATGCTACTTTTTAAATATTTCTGTTTTGGAAATGGAAAGCTTATTTTTTCTATAAAACTGTAATTTATGTTAATATGCAATGAGGTTATTCCTTAATGAGTCAATAAATAAATATATTTTAATTTCTCCATATTAATTTCTACTATGAGAAAATACCAGTAACTCACATAAACAAAAGCTCTTTGGAATACTCAGTAATTTTAAAGTATGTAAGGAAGTCCTATGACAGAAAGTTTGAGAATTGATGACTTAAAAGAAAAAAATTCTTGTGGATTCCTGAATGCTGACTTAAATAATTCTTATTCTAATGTCCTTAAATATGTACAAATTAGATATAAAGTCCTTATTTCTTATAGTATGTATGCAACTACAAAACAAAAAAATTAAATATTAATAAGAAACAAAACTATAAAACCAACAGCATTCTATTTATCATTAAAGTGGATTGGCGAGTGATATTTTACTAAAAATAAATTTTGCTTTCAATGTGACTATTTCCATGATAATGTAATAACAGCAGCAGAAATACCATTGAATTGTACTTTCAATGTGCTTTCACTGTTGGTATAGTGTACTTTCTTGATTTCAGAATACCTATAATGCTGCATACATTCCTTTTCATAACTATCACTCTGTTGTCTTTGGTTAAGTTTCCCACTAAACTGTCAATTTCATGTCTGCTTTATTCACAGTTGTATCCTCAATACTTAGCAAAGCACCTTTCTAGGCATTCAAAAGAAAATTATTTATTTACTAAATTAATTAAAAGTGAAAAACTAAAAGATAATAATACCTTTATCACCAAAGACCACCTGGTATGCTCTTCTTTGGCCCTGACTTGGAGACTCAGTTTTAAACCACTGTAACAAAAGTCCTTTAGACCTCTTTAAATCATGGCCTTTTTTTTTAAAGAGTAAGAATTTTAATTTATTTATTAGGAAACATTCATTTTCTTTGTTTTTTTTTTTTGTTTGTTTATTTTGTTTTTGAGTGGTTTTCAACAACATTTGAATTTTTCTTTTTCTTGTTAATATAATTCTTATGTGTTGTGTTGCCAGCCATCACGTTCAGCCTCCCATCTAAGCTGCTTGAGATCTAGCCATGGTGTTCAAGGTTTTTTTTAAACGAAGTCCTCACATTTCCTCAGCCTTGGACAGCTGTTGGTGGCTTAGATCACTATGAGAACAAAAGTGAGATACCTAACCACTGTGGCACCACATATTGTCATGAAAATTGCCAATGGTGAGACTAATACAAACTACAATCACTGTTTCATGCATTACAAAACAACAATAATGAAATTTCCACTGGCCATCAGATCCAGGAATTGCTGTACTAAATAAAAATATTCTACTTTATCTATAGTAAATGAGAAGCTGGAGTTATAAAACTCATTAGAAAATATTTTAGAAGCCACAATCTCATCTCCAATGCTGAAATTCTATTATAGGATTTTGCCTGAAATTTTGCAATGATATAAAACTCACTTGCTAGCTTTTTTATATAGGCTTTTTCCACTGTTAAATGGCTCTATTAGAGAATTCTTTCTTTTATCAAGTTGAAAAACAGCCATCTTATGTTATATAGTCTCATTTTACCCTCTACACTGGTAATTAGCAAACTTTTTAATAAAAGTCCAGCTAGTAAATGATTACAACTTTGTTGGTCACATATGGTCATATTCTTTTATTGGTTTCTATATACCTTTTAAAAATATAAAATCCAGGGCCTCCCTGATGGTGCAGGGGTTAAAGACAGCACTATCAAGCTATCACCAGTCATTGCAGCACCGAGTTCAATCCCCAGCAGGCCAGGGAACAACCCACATGGCGCAGCAGATCTCTCCTGTCTTGCCCTCTGCTCCCCTCAGCAGTGTATTTCAGTGCATCTGCCTGTTCTGCTCCCCACTCTCTCTGGTGACTCCTCTTAACAGAACAGCCCCCCCTACCCCCTGGCACCTCTAGCTTACAACCCAGTTCTTATATGCATAAATAAATAAATCTTTAAAAATAAATAATTAAAAATACAAAATCCACTCTTAGCTCGTGTAAAGTACAAAATCAGGCTTGGCCTATGGCCTGTAGTCATAGTCATCTATTTCCACTATAAAATCTGGTGCTATCAACATGTTTATGATATTATGAAACTAAAACTGACTTTGCTGATCCACATCAGAGAATACATTGGCATTAATACATCATTAGCTTAAATTTGAAAAGAACTTACTGAGTTAACTCCTATTCCTACTCTTCTACAAAACTCTGACAAGACAACTTGGATTGAATCCCATCCCCCTGACAAGAACTAATTCTAAAATATGTAGTTGCTGCATTTTTTAATTTCATAGTTCAGGTATAAAACAATTTAAATTAACCTATTGCTTAAGGACTCATATATATCCACAGTATAATTCTATCTCCTACTTTTGTGATTTGAAAGGTATTTAGAGTTTACCTTTTGTGAAGAACTACTAAATTAGTTTTACTGAACAGAGAAAGCAGTAAAATCTACCTGATCTAAGACATTTAAGCTCTTTATCTAATTTTTGGGTCTGAAAACTTGAAAATAATAACATATGCCTTAGTTAATTGTAAGTATCTAATGAGGTAAATATAAATATTTGGGGTTTTTTGTTGTTGTTTGTTTAAGAGTCATGGTGTCACCATTGCTGAGAGAAACAGTCAAAGGATGACATGACATTTCTTAGTTTACCCTAAGGAAAATCTGCAAATTCAGGACTAAGGGGGCACATCCCACTAGAGAGGCAGTCATGTTTCTGTCTTCTATGACAAGAGGGCATAACAACTACACATTTAATATATCTAGACCTTCTGGCTAGTGTGGATAACCAAAAAACACCTTTCTCAGCTCTACAGAACTCCTCAAGAAAGGATGTTGTTGCAGGGCTTGCTGTTGCCCAAAATATTTTACAAATGTGAGGTATTATTACTAGTTAAAATAAAGAGGCATTACCAAGCAAAGGAGAACACAGGAGATCTCTGTTGGGTTCCTTTACATGATTTTCTGATTGGGTCAATACACCTTCCTCCAGAGAGGGGAAATCTGTCACTTTGGTCTCTTCCTCTCTCACATTAAACCTGGTCTTAGGTGTAGTCAAAGTTTGGGAAGAGTCCATTTCTTGAGGAAGACAATCCCAAGATTCTGTTCTCTAAAACAATAGTTTCAAAAGAAAGCATGCTAAGTCATTATTGAGTTAAGATACATATTAATATTTAGGCTAGAATGTCCATTCACAAAGCATATCGTTTCTAATTTGATGACATTCAAATGAAGTCAAATCAAAATGGTTTGGAAAAAGGAAAGGTATTTTTTTCCATTTTTCGTAATATTAAGTACCTGTTAAATCTCTTCCCTGTACTACCTACCTTTTAAAATCACTGTCATACTTTAAGAATTAGTTCTGGTCATTAAAACAACAAATTTGATTGTGCATGATTAAATTTTATGACTTGATTACATTAAGAGAGAAAAAATATTTTCCAAACCTAAAGCTACAATATTCTCATTTTACCAAATTCTTACTATGCTAGTTTCTAATGGACTCTTAGCTCCTTTTAGTATATTTTTTCCCAATATTTAGAAGCTTTATTGTTGAATTTCAGTCCCCACTATCCCAAAAAATGAATACAGATGATCCCAGTAAATAACATGGAATCTTATCTAGTGTATTTCTATGCTGTTACAATATCTCTGTGCCCTTTTTAGTAATACATTGTGAAGCAGATTTGCATTTAAGAACAGAAAAAGAAAAAAATTAGAAAAAAGAAATTTTAAAGATATATATATGCAAAACACAGGCCCAAAATCTGATTTCTAATTCTGCAAAACATAACATTACCATGAAACGCCTCTCAATTTTTGTACTTGTCTTTTGATAAACCAGTAACAAATAATTCATGGACTGGCAACAATACACAGACCACACTATGTAGCAGGTTGAATTAAATACTAATGATAACCAGTTTTATAGGCATTTTCCTTATAAATTTGGTATTAATAGTTGAGTTCTTCCTATTATGCCATAAAAGTGTCTTTTATTTGCATATTTAACTAACCTGATTAAGAATAAAGCATAAATTTGATTGTTATAAAATTTTTCCCAATTAAATCCAATAAGGTATATCAATAAATTTCTTTATATCTCACACTCTTATAAGGTAGTTTAGGTTTTTAATCATATTTGCTAGTATTATCCTTAACATTTTCACAATAGTCATAAGATTAATCAAGATTTTAGACAGCTTTGCCTTGTTTTCTAACCTTGCTCCATAACTTGGTTCTATATTTATTATTTACAAGGAAATTGAATTTTCCTTAAAAATATGAAAGAGTTCATCAATGAATCCATTAAGGCCAGAAACCTTTTTGATAGCTGGTACTATTCTAACATTCTCAATTTCCTCCCCAGTAGCATTAGTCTACCTCTATACTTCTATATGTTTGCATGAAAATCTTTCATTAAAGCTTTTTTTTTTGACTAGATTAGAAATGTAACCACTTTTTCTTCTTGAATTTACTATATTTTCTAAGAATTATTTCCATTTTTTCTTTACTATACTTCCAATGTGCAGTTTTTTATGTATCTGAAATTTTCATTAAATAATAAATTCATTTGGTTGCACATTTACTTATTTAAATATAAAGATGAGAAGATGACATATTCATAGTAACCTATGCTTAGATGTAAATGTATTGATTTTCATTGTTTTTAGTCTATTACTAAACTTTTCTTTGATCCACTTGAATATTTTTAAGAGAACATGTATTTTTTTATTCCTAAATGACCCAAATTCCATACAAGGATGTATTACAATTTAGAAAGATTTTCACAAATATTTTAAAAAAAGACTTTTTTCTCTTGAGTCATTGTCACTATCTAAAATTCATTAATCAACTGCTTTTTCAGAAGTTTAAAAACAAAAATACACAACTATTCATTACCTAGTACCAGTTATTTAAACATACAAATGCAAACAGAAAAAAAATTTTGAGAGAAACATCCTAAAACTTAGCACTACTCATTTATGGCTTGTGAGATTATAGAACAATAGAATTTTGATATTAAAAAATGTTTCGACACTACGTGATTTGCACATCAAAAACATCTTTACAGATACATCACCCAAAGCAGTGAGAGTGAAGGCAAAAATAAACAGCTGGGACTACATCAAATTAAAGAGCTTCTGCACAGCAAAAGAGACAATAACAAAAACAAAGAGAAACCCCACCAACTGGGAGAACATTTTTGCACACAACACTAATGATAAAGGACTGATCACAAAAATCTGCAAAGAGCTGATGAGACTCAACAACAACAAAGAAAATAACCCAGTCAAAAAATGGGCAGAAGAGCTAAAAAGAAACTTCTCTGAAGAGGAAATGCAAATGGCCAACAGGCATATGAAAAAATGTTCAACATCACTTGCAATCAGGGAAATGCAAATCAAAACTACCATGAGATACCATCTTACACCAGTGAGAATGGCACATATTAAAAAACTAGCAACAACAAATGTTGGTGAGGGTGTAGAGAAAAAGGAACTCTCCTGCACTGTTGGTGGGAGTGCAAACTGGTCCAACCACTATGGAGAGCTGTATGGAGATTTCTTGACCTACTAAACATAGAGCTTCCATATGATCCAGCAATTCCACTCCTAGGTATTTACCCAAAGGACACAGAAACATCAATTCCAAAGAACACCTGCACCCCTATGTTTATAGAAGCACTGTTTACAATAGCTAAGCTTTGGAAACAGCCCAAATGCCCAAAAATAGATGACTGGATCAAGAAGATGTGGTACATATATACCATGGAATATTACTCAGCATTCAAAAAAGATAAACACATGCAATTTGCAGCAACATGGATGGCACTGGAAGGGATCATGCTCAGCGAAATAAGCCAAAAAGAAAGAGAAAAATACCGGATGGTTTCACTCATAGCAGGAATCTAGAAAACTTAAATAAGGGACCAGGAAAATGAATAACTATAAGAAAGTGAAAATCACAATCAACAAAAAACTATGAACCAGAGACACTTTTTGGGGGGCGGGGGGCGGGAGGGGAGGGATTGGGGTCAGAATGGGGGGGTTGCAATTGTATGGGGAATATAAAAATAAAATTTATTATACAAAAAAAGTTTTGATCTTTTCTACAGTTAATAAATAAGTCAAATTTATATCATCAATTTGCTATTAGAAACATGTTTTGAGTTGATTTTTGTGTATGGTGTGAGGTAGTAGTCAAGCTTCATTCTTTTGCATGTCGCAACCCAGTTTTCCCAGCACCATTTCTTGAACAAACTTTCTTTGCTCCAATGCATATTCTTTGCTCCTTTTGTCAATTAGTTGACCATAAATCTGTGGGTTTACTTCTGGATTTTCTATTTGATTCCATTGGTCTGTGTGTCTGTTCTTGTTCCAATACCATGCAGTTTTGATGATTATGGCTTTGTAGTATAGTTTGAAGTCTGGGAGTGTGATGCCTCCATTCCCTTCTTTTATTTTTTTCAGGAGGGCTTTGGCTATTCGGGGTTTTTGGTGATTCCATATGAATTTCATCAATAATTGCTCTATTTCTTTGAAGAATGACATTGAAATTTTTATTGGAATAGCATTGAATCTGTATATTGCTTTTGGTAGGATGGCCATTTTAATAATGCCTATTCTTCCAATCCATGAGTAGGGGATGTCTTTCCATTTCTTTGTGTCTTCTTCTATTTCTTTTAACAGTGTTTTATAGTTTTCTTTGTATAGGTCCATAATTTACCTTTTGTTAGATTTATTCCCAAGTATTTGATTTTTTTTTTTGTTTCGATAATAAAAGGGATGGTTTTCTTGATTTCTTCTTCTTCAGATTTATTGTTTGTGCATAGGAAGGCTACTGACTTTTGCATGTTGATTTTGTATCCTGCCACTTTACTGAACTGATTGATGGAGTTGAATTAGTTTTTCTGTGGAGTTTTTGGGGTTCTCTATGTATATTATCATATCATCTGCAAATAGTGATAGTTTGACTTCTTCTTTTCCTATTTGGATTCCTTGTATGTCTTTCTCTTGTCTTATTGCTCTGGCTAGGACTTCCAGTATTATATTGAAAAGCAGTGGTGAGAGTGGACATCCTTGTCTTGTTCCAGATCTTCATGGAAATGCTTTCAGCTTTTCACCATTGAGAATGATACTGGCTGTTGGCTTGTCATATAAGGCCTTTATGATGTTGAGGTATGTTCCTTGTATCCCAAGAATTTCAAGGGCTTTTATCATGAATGGTTGTTGCACTTTGTCGAAAGCTTTCTCAGCATCTATTGATATTATCATATAGTTTTTATCTTTCTTTTTGTTGATGTGTTGGATAACGTTGCTTGATTTTCAGATGTTGAACCATCCTTGTGTCCCTGGAATGAATCCTACTTGGTCGTGGTGAATTATCTTATGGATACATTGTTGGATTCGGATGGCTAAAATTTTATTGAGGATTTTTGCATCAGTGTTCATTAGGGAGATTGGCCTGTAGTTTTCCTTTTTTGTGTTGGCCTTGTTCGGTTTTGGTATTAGTGTAATGTTGGCTTCATAGAACGTGTTTGGTATTGTCCCTTCCTTCTCAATTTTTTGGAAGAGTTTGTGAAGGATAGGCACTAATTCATCTCTGAATATTTGGTAGAATTCATTTGTAAATCCATCAGGTCCTGGGCTTTTGTTTTTGGGGAGGTGTTTTTTTTTTTTTTTTTTTATAGAGGCATGTTTTATTTATTTATTTGTTTGTTTTGTTTATACATGCACTGGGTACAGTCAGAAGCGCGGGAGGGTGAGAGAATTCACCAGAGCCAGAGCAGGGAGCAGAGCAGGCAGAAGGACCGAAGTACACTGCTGAGGGGAGCAGCGGGTGGCAGGAGAGGTCAGCGCGCCATGTGGGACCCTCCTCTGGTGGCCGGGGAGCAGCTGGGGATGGAACCGGTGCCGCAGAGGCTGCAGGCAGCTTCGCAACCCAGTGCTCAACCGCTGCGCCACCAGGGAGGCCCTGTTTTTGGGGAGGTTTTTGATTACCATTTCAATTTCGCTGCTTGTAATTGGTCTGTTTAGGTGTTCTATTTCTTCTTTATCTAGCTTTGGGTGACACCATACACAAAAACCAACTCAAAATGGATTAAAGAACTAGACATAAGACCTGAAACCATAAAATACATAGAAGGAAATATAGGCGAAACACTACATGATATGCACATCAAAGACAACTTTACAGACACATCACCCAAAGCAGTGATAGTGAAGGCAAAGATAAACAGCTGGGACTACATCAAATTAAAAAGCTTCTGCACAGCAAAAGAGACAATAACAAAAACAAAGAGTAACCCCACCGACTGGGAGAACATTTTTGCACACAACACTAATGATAAAGGACTGATCACAAAAAACTACAAAGAGCTGATGAGACTCAACAACAACAAAGAAAATAATCCTGTCAAAAAATGGGCAGAAGAACTAAAAAGAAACTTCTCTGAAGAGGAAATGCAAATGGCCAACAGGCATATGAAAAAATGTTCAACATCACTTGCAATCAGGGAAATGCAAATCAAAACTACCATGAGATACCATCTTACACCAGTGAGAATGGCACATATTAAAAAAAACTAGCAACAACAAATGTTGGCGAGGGTGTGGAGAAAAAGGAACTCTTCTGCACTGTTGGTGGGAGTGCAAACTGGTCCAACCACTATGGAGAGCTGTGTGGAGATTTCTTGGCCTACTAAACATAGAGCTTCCATATGATCCAGCAATTCCACTCCTAGGTATTTACCCAAAGGACACAGAAACATCAATTCCAAAGAACACCTGCACCCCTATGTTTATAGCAGCACTGTTTACAATAGCTAAGCTTTGGAAACAACCCAAATGCCCAAAAATAGATGACTGGATCAAGAAGATGTGGTATATATACACCATGGAATATTACTCAGCATTCACAAAAGATAAACACATGCAATTTGCAGCAACATGGATGGCGCTGGAAGGGATCATGCTCAGCGAAATAAGCCAGAAAGAAAAAGAAAAATACCGGATGGTCTCACTCATAGCAGGAATCTAGAAAAATTAAATAAGGGACCAGGAAAATGAATCACTATAAGAAAGTGAAAATCAAAATCAACAAAAAAACTATGAACCAGAGACACCCTATGGGGGGTGGGGTTCGGGGAGGGGAGGAATTGGGGTCAAAATAAGGGGGTTGCAATTGTATGGGGAATATAAAAATAAAATTTATTTGAAAAAAAAAGAAAAAGAAACATGTTTTGTACATTTTTGATATTAGAAATAAAATAAGAAAACTATGAAATTTCAATTTCTTCTTTTGAGAGTACTTCATTCCATAGAGGAGAGTGGGCTATGAAGTATTTTAAAGCCAGAGAATCCAGGGCCTCCCCGGTGGTGCAGCGGTTGAGCGCTGGGTTGCGAAGCTGCCCGCGGCCTCTGCAGCGCCGGTTCGATCCCCGGCTGCTCCCCGGCCACCGGAGGAGGGTCCCACATGGCGCGCGGACCTCTCCTGCCGCCCGCTGCTCCCCTCAGCAGTGTACTTCGGTCCTTCTGCCTGCTCTGCTCCCCGCTCTGGCTCTGGTGAATTCTCTCACTCTCCCGTGCTTCTGACTGTACCCAGTGCTTGTATAAATAAATAAAAATAAATCTTTAAAAAAAAAAAATAAATAAAGCCAGAGAATCCAATCCTTCTGTGATTCTACAGTAAAACCTTAGTCCCTGACTCATCTTACAATCCCTCTGATTTGACCAAGATTTGAATCTGGCCCATAATTTATTCTTCACCACTGGTAAGGACCTATCCATTTGTTCTCCTGGTCATCCTCTGACTTCCACAGACCACTTACTCTACTGTAACTTCTCAACCGCAATCATTCTTTAACTTTATGAAGACAACTATCCTATCACATTTATACCTTCCATCATTCCTTTCTTTGCTGTATTTCCCTCTTTACCTATCTGAGAGTTCATAGCTACCTATATAATCAATGGTTTACAAACATCTTTAACTTTCTTGCTAGTTCATTTCTGGCTGAACATTTTCCTTCTCTGAATTCCATTTATATCTAAGCATACAGCAGCACATTTCAGAAAGAAGCACGCATTCAGACTTTTTTTTTTTAAAGATTTTATTTATTCATTTATATAAGCACTGGGTACAGTCAGAAGCTTGGGAGGGTGAGAGAATTCACCAGAGCCAGAGCGAGGAACAGAACAGGCAGACTGACGAAATACACTGCTGAGGGGAGCAGTGGGTGGCAGTAGAGGTCTGGGCGCCATGTGGGACCCTCGCCGGTGGCTGGGGATGGAACTGGTGCTGCAGAGGCTGCGAGCAGCTTCGCAGCCCAGCACTCAACCTCTGTGCCACCAGGGGAGACCCCAGACTGTTTTTTTCTTTAAACTGATGACTGAAACTCAAGTGCACTCAGTTGTGCCTGGAAATTATACTACATATTCTTGGTGATCTCACTACTAAAACTCTGAACTCCCTCTGGACTACTGAACTCTCTCATTTTCAACTGATAATATCATCTCCTACTTCAGTAAGTGAATATAAGGAGATGAAACTAGCTTATCATCCTACCAACAGATCCAGAATCCATTATCTACCTTGATTTTTATCTTATTACCAAAAAAACCTCAACCTATCAAAAGTTTTCCCATCTAATTCCATTCCCCCCATTGGTTTGTCTTCCTATATGTAACTCTTCTACTTTCCTTCAACCATTTTTCCCTCTATGGAATTATTCTTCTCCCCATGGAAACATTGTCTTATAACTCCCCATCATAAAATAAATTTTAGAAAACACCTCTTTTCTTTCTGCATGTTTTGTTAAGTTTCTATCACACAATGTCTCTTTGTATTACAATACCCTTCTAAATCAAGATTAAAAAAGCCCTCAAATTGGGCCTCCCCAGTGGTGCAGCGGGTTGAGCACAGCGCTGTGAAGCTGTCCATAGCCTCTGTAGTGCAGGTTCGATTCCCCGGCCAGCCAGGTAGATACCTACATGGCATGACAGACCTCTCCTGCCTCGCCTGCTGCTACGCCTCAGCAGTGCCTTTGGTCTGTCTGCCTGTTCTGTTCCCCACTTTGTCTCTGGTGAAACCTCTCACCCTCTCATGCCTCTGGCCTATTCCCCAGTTCTTGCAAAAATAAAAATAAATATTAAAAAAAAAAAGCCCTCAAATTTCTGAATATTTTTGACAGATGTCAGCAGGGATAACAAATAAAGCGACTAAATAAAAACAAATTTTGAGGGCAAATCAATTAAACCTCACCAAAAAAGTTATGCAGTAATTAACAGTGTCAAGTGCTATTTATTGCACGCCAGGATGAAGACAGAAAAGTGTTCACTGTATTTAGCTAATAAATGCTGTTGGCGACATCTGCTTTCAGAATTGAAGTCAGAACACAAAATAAACCACAATAAACCAAAAAAAACGCTGTCTGTGGATTACAGGAACTCAATATTGTTAAGATGTTGATTCTCTCTAAACTGATTTATAGACTCAAGACAATCTTAATCAAAATTGGGCAGACTTCTCAAATAGAAACTGAAAGAAATTCAAAAAATCTAGCATAAACAAAGCCATTTCTAAAGACGGAAAAGTGGGATAACTCAGACTATCTGATGTCAAAACCGTAGAGTAATGCAAAAAGTTATGTCGAAATGATACACATATAAGTCAATAGAATAGAGAATACAAAAAAAGATGTCAAGGAATCCACTAGAGAAAAAGACTATTTTCAGCAAAAGAGATAACAATAAATATTCTTATATAAAGGGAAAAAAAAAGAAACTGGACCCTTATTTCATAACATATACAAAAGTCAACTCAAAATAGATCATAGACACACACACCACAAACACCCCAGTCATGAAACATTTGGTAATGTTTGGAGACATTTTAGATGGTTACAATTGTGAGAATATTACTGATTTAAAAAAAAAAAACCCACAGGATGAAAAAATGAGAACATGATAGATAATATACCCAGAATGAGTTAAAATTACAAAAAAAAAAAAAAAAAAAACCACCTGACAATAATAAGAGCTGCCAAGGATTCAAAGCAACCAGAACTCACATACATACTGGAGAATACAAAATGCTAGTCACTTTGGAAAATAGTTTGGCACTTTCTTATCTTACAAATATTATTACCAGATCAGTCAGCAATCCTATTCCTAGGTATTTACTCAAGTGAAAACCATATTGTCTATTAAAAACCTGGGCCTCCCCGGTGGCGCAGCGGTTGAGCGCTGGGTTGCGAAGCTGCCCATGGCCTCCGCGGTGCCGGTTCAATCCCCGGCTGCTCCCCGGCCACCGGAGGAGGGTCCCACATGGTGCGCAGACCTCTCCTGCCGCCCGCTGCTCCCCTCAGCAGTGTACTTCGGTCCTTCTGCCTGCTCTGCTCCCCGCTCTGGATCTGGTGAATTCTCTCACCCTCCCGCACTTCTGACTGTGCCCAGTGCATGTATAAACAAAAAACAAACAAACAAATAAATAAATAAATAAAACATGCCTCTATTAAAAAAAAAATAAATAAAAAATAAAAATAAAAACCTGTATATGAATGGAATGCTACTCCATAATAAAAAATTTAAAAGAACAAACTATTGGTTCATACAAACACATGAATCTCAAAAGCATGTGCCAAGTAAAAGAAGTCAGATTCAAAAGTCTAAAAAAACTATAGGGACAGAAATCAGATCATTGGTTCCCAAGGTCTAGCAATAAGAAAGATAACTGACTACACAAACGGGTAAAAGAACTTCGTTGGGGTGATAGCAACCTTGTATATAACAAATCAAATGTGGTATAAAGCTCATCACACAGTACACCAAAAATGAAGTTTGCTACATTTAAAGTATACCTCAATAAATCATTATTTTTAATGAGTAAGGTATCAGGAAATAGACAAATTTTTGAAAATGTTCTTAATAGGGTAGCAGAATATTAAAAATGGAGTAGTAATTGAAGGGAAGGAGAGGATGAGACATTGGTATCAAGCTGCTACAGATGAGAAGGTCTAGACTGTGAACATGCATTGAGAGGGAATAGAAGAAAGTTGAGAGGGCAAATATAAGAAAAGACACCTACGGGTTGGATCAAATATCTAAGAATTTCATGCATAAGATAAGACAAAATAGGCTGACGTGAAAGAAACTAAGAGAAGATACTATAGCAAGGGCTGTAGCTTTCAGTGAATAAAAAGGTAATTCAGATAACAGAAACAAGGATGAATGAGCAGAATAACCAGAAGGTGAAAAGAATTATAAAGTGGCATAAATTTCTAAGGAATTATGAGGAATCCAGAAGAAAGGCAGAAATGAAAATATACAGAATCCACCCAAGGCTTGTATTTTATAAGACAAGAACAAAAGAAAGACATCTATTTTCAGACTTTGCTCTACCATAAACATGCCCTCAAAGAATATTAAATAACTCAGGGAGGCCTCCTGGTGCTTACCACAGTCTGTTTTTTATACTGACTGTATAGAGAGAGGAGGCAAAGTAAACCTACCCTATATAAACTCCAGCCAGGCCCTTTGGCTGGCCTGTATTATGAATGGGGGTACATGTTTGTTTGGTTAAACATTATTCTGGGTATGCCTGGCTGAGATTAACTTTAGACCCATAGACAGAGTAAAGCAGACTGCCCTTTCCAATGTGGGTAGGTCTTATGTAATCCATTAAAGGATTGAACAGCAAAACAGACAATGCAAGAATCTACTCTCTGCATGCTTGTCTTCAAGCTGAGATACCAGTCTTCTCTTGCCTCCAGACCCAGAGGAAGAGTTAAACTTATACATCAGCTGTTCTGTTCCTGGGCATTCAAATTTGGACTACAACTTACACCACAGGTATTCCTGGTCCTAGGCCTTCAGAGTCACACTGGAACTATATTATCAGCTTTACTAGCCTCCAAGTTGCAGATACTGTGAACTCTCAATCTCTATAATCATATGAGCCAATTCCTTTTAATATATATATACATACAGATGTATTGACATAGGTATGTATGTATATGTCTTCTACTGGCTCAATTTTTCTGGAGAACCTTTCTAAAATACCAACTGTTTCTGACATTAAAATATATGCAAAAAATAGGGGCCTCCCCGGTGGCGCAGCGGTTGAGCGCTGGGTTGCGAAGCGGCCCGCGGCCTCTGCGGCGCCGGTTCGATCCCCGGCTGCTCCCCGGCCACCTGAGGAGGGTCCCACATGGCGCGCAGACCTCTCCTGCCGCCCGCTGCTCCCCTCAGCAGTGTACTTCGGTCCTTCAGCCTGCTCTGCTCCCCGCTCTGGCTCTGGTGAATTCTCTCACCCTCTCGTGCTTCTGACTGTACCCAGTGCATGTATAAACCAAACAAACAAACAAATAATAAATAAATAAATAAATAAATAATATATGCAAAAAATATAAAAAACAATGCCACTCATCCAAATAGTATTTTTTATTTTGGAAAACAGTCATTTTTCACTTTAAAATATATTATTTATGTTACTTGTAATGAATTATTTTAAAATAAATTTTATATGATTTTAAAATTATAATATTTTAATGTTTTAATTTCTAATAAGCAAAATATTGATGTAGATATAGATATTGATATAGTCTATCAAAGTATCAAATGATTTTGAAGAATATACAGGAGTCCTACAGGACGGTAGGGAGGGGTATAGAAAATGAACTAGTATATAAATAAGGTTGTTAAAGATCTATCAGAAAAACAGATTACAGTAATTCGTAATTCATCTTTCCATTCTTTACAGCTGAATCAGAATTTCTCATGCTGTTTATCAACGGAGTTTGCCAGTTAAACAAGACATACCTGATCACCCCTATAGCCCCACTGAGCTTTTTTTTCCAAACGGACCACATTAGTATCAAAAATCTGCATTCCACTATTGTCTTGACAGACACTATTGTCTTGTTGCCATACATGATGGGTCAATGGTACAACCTGAAAATCAAAAGCAGATTTAAATAGAGTAGCAACACAATCACTGTGATTATACAATAAAACCTAACAACTTATAAAATATTTTGACATTTATAATAACCTTTTGACTTCAAAAACACTGTCCAAGTTATTACCTTCCCTTTAAAAAAAAGGGACTGAGGTTATCAGTTAGGAACTCATCATACTTTCCAATAAACCACAGCAATCTCTTTAATTTCCTATACCCCAGAGGTAAAAGAAACAAACATAAAAGAGCAAGTTATTTGTTTTAAAAACTTAGTCAGGCTTGTTTTGTGAAGTCAGGGGTTGAAGCAAGACTCTCCATTATGTGAAAGGAGACAATACTTATGACTGCTGCCCAAGGCTGAAACAATGCAAATGGAAACGATCACAGGCAATCAAACAAAAATTATCTAAATCAACTCACCCACTAGATTCTGGGAATAATTCCTGAGAGTTTCAACAATAGTCCTGGAGAACAGTAACCCAAATATTCTAATATAAGACCTCCTTCTAAAGAAGCAGCCACAAGGGACATGGCAGAGACAACCCCAAAAGTACCAGGTAGAGTAGGTGCAATGAAAGACAAAACAAAATAGCACTCTGCTAAAAATGAGATTACAAACTACAGTTTCAAAAGACTTTAAAATAAGAACATCTCAGATCCTTAAAGAGATAAAGACAGTGCCCATAAAAACTCATCTTCCCAACCCCCTACATGTGCCTGAGCTTCAAGGAAAATCTGCAGAATTTAGAGTTGGATTCAGCCAAAGGATTAGTTGATAGCTGGGACTTCTGGGAGAGCATCACTGGAAAAGTCTATCTTGACCCACCTTGATCAGATGGCGATTACAGATCACTATTTCCACTGGAGCAGCTACAGCACTGAAGGAGGCACATATGTATAGCAATCTGCAACACCAGCATCCACAGCACACACAGGGAAGGCAGGACTCTCAGGAAGCCCCCATCCCATCCTACACCAAGATGATTCATGACCCAGTCACTCTAACTAGAGACACAGATTCAGCCAACACCAGAAAGCACAGTATTCAAGGCCAAGACCATAAGAAATACCCTATGAACTATAATTCTGACTCAACACAGTTGCAGTAGGAATGGAAAAGAAAGCTTTCTAGCTTATAACATAAAAATAATCACAGACTACCAAACAGAATGTAGAGGGAGAGGAATTCATGCCAACCATTAGATCAAGACAAAACTGGGGGGGGGGGGGGGGGATTCTATTTCAAAAGTTCTAACTAAATTTCCAGAAAAATAATTCAAAGCAATAGTCTTAGGATGCTTAGTGAAATTAAGAGAACAGTGAATGAGCAACATGAGAGATAAAACAAGGGCAGAGAAAATAAGAAAAATAGAAGTCAGAGAGATAGAAAATGAAATAGTTGAAATTAAAAAAAAAAAAATACAGCAGTAGAGCTCACCAGCAAAATCATTGAGGCTGAGGAACAAATCTGTGAGAAGACAGGGTAGTGGAAATCAATCAAAAAGATAAGCAGAAAGAAAAAAGATATAAGAAAAATTAAGACGGGCCTCCCCTGTGGTGCAGCAGGTTGAGCACAGCGCTGTGAAGCTGTCTGTAGTATCTGTAGTGGCGGTTCGATTCCTGGCCAGCCAGAGAGATACCCACATGGCACAGCAGACTTCTCCTGTCTCGCCCGCTGCTCCCCTCAGCCGAGTTTTCAGTCCATCTGCCTGTTCTGCTCCCCGCTCTGTCTCTGGTGAATCCTCTCACCCTCCCGCGCCTCTGGCCTGTACCCCAGCCCAGCTCTTGTATAAATAAATAAATCTTAAAAAAAAAAAAAATGAAGACAACATAAGAGACCAATGAGACAGCATCAAGAGGAACAACATACATATTATAAGAATTACAGACGAAGAGAGAAAAAAGAGCAGAAATCCTATTTGAAGAATAGTCAAGAACTTACCCAAGCTAGGGAAGGAAACAGACATTCAAATACAGGAAGTTCAAAGTATCCCATACACAATAAACCCAAACAGACCACAACAAGACAAGACAAATAATAATTTACAAGGAAAAAATTAAAAGAGAGAACCTAAAAGCAGCTATAGAAAAGTGGAGTCACCCTCATGAGGACACTCATCAGACTGTCAGAGGATTTCTCAACAGACACTTTGTAGCTCAGAAGGAAGTGGCAAGAAGTACTCAAAGCTTTAAATGAAAAAACTCAACCCATGAATTCTCTATCCAGCTTGGCTAACATTCAAAATTGAAGGAGTGATAAAGAACTTTACAAACAAACAGTGGAAGGACTATATCTCCTCTAAAGAGGTTTTGCAAAAAATATAAAAGGATCTATTTTAAAACAAAAACAAATCTCACTAGAAGCATTAAGTGCCCCAAAACAACAGAGAGGAAGTGAGTAAGAATGGAGTCTGATTGAATAAATCTAGGATTACCTTGCTTTCAATTTAAGGTAGCTTCTAAATATACAACCCTATGTATAAGCCTTATGGTAACCCTGGAGAAAAAAATAAAATAAAATGGGAGGCAACACTATACAAATGGGAGCTTTCAAAATATAAGAACAAGAGAAGAACAAACAGCAAAAAATCCAGACAATAACTAGTAAAATGACAAAACATGTATCAATAATTACCCTAAATGTCAAT
Organism: Talpa europaea; assembly: GCF_964194135.1. Taxonomy (NCBI): domain Eukaryota; kingdom Metazoa; phylum Chordata; class Mammalia; order Eulipotyphla; family Talpidae; genus Talpa; species Talpa europaea. The sequence continues at coordinate 54,897,904 of NC_140072.1, forward strand.
GCCTTGAATTCACAATTAAAAGCACAGAGTGCTACTGGATCAGAAAAACAAAATGTAACCTTCCATTGGCTCCAGGAGACAATCTGAACTCCAGAAATCAAACACAGACTCAAAGTAAAAGATTGGAAAATATTTCTACAAGTAAATAGAACCCTAAAAAGGGCAGATACAATCATACTTGTATCAGATAAATAGACTTCCAGCTAAAAAAAGGTGACAAGAGACAGGTATGGACGTGAAAATGGGTTCATCAGAAAGACATAACTTTCATGAACATGTACGCACCAAATGAAAGAGCACCAAAATACACATGGCAACAACTAAAAGACCTAAAAAGAGACACTGACAGCACAATAAAAGTGAGGAACTTCAACATCCCACTTACACCGGTGGACAGAAAATCAACATGGAAAGAACAGCCCTAAATGAGAAATTAGATCAGATGGATTTACTAGATATTCATAGAGTACTCTAACACCAAAAAAGTTGAGTAAAAAAATCATATAAGTTGCACATGGAACATTCTCAGGGATAGACCACACACTGGACTGCAGAACAATTGTCAGTAAATTTATGAAGACTGAAATCATTTTAAGTATCTTCTTTGATAACAATGGCATGAAACTAGAAATCAACCACAGAAAACAAGAAACAGCTCAAATATGTGGAAACTAAACAAAATGGTACTGAATGGGCTAATAAAAAAAAAATCAATAAATAAATTAAAAAATACCTGGAAACAAACAATGAAGACATAAAATGTCAAAAACTACGGGGTACTGGGCCTCCCCGGTGGCACAGCGGTTAAGCGCTGGGTTGCAAAGCTGCCCGCAGCCTCTGCGGCACCTGTTCGATCCCCAGCTGCTCCCCGGCCACCAGAGGAGGGTCCCACATGGCGCGCAGACCTCTCCTGCTGCCCGCTGCTCCCCTCAGCAGTGTGTTTCCTCAATCTGCCTGCTCTGCTACCCGCTCTGGCTCTGGTGAATTCTCTCACCCTCCTGCGCTTCTGACTGTACCCAGTGCATGTATAAACAGAACAAACAAACAAACAAATAAATAAATAAATAATATGCCTCTATTTAAAAAAAAAAAAAAGAAAAGAAAAACTACGGGGTACTTAAAGGCAGTGCTAACAGTGCTAACAGTTCATTATGGCAATGCAGGCCCACATGAACAAGAAAGAGCTCAAATAAATAAACTAACTTTGATATTAAGGTTCTAGGAAAACAAATGAAAATGAAAGTCACTAGAACAAAGGAAATAATAAAAATTACAGGGGAAGTAAATGAAAAATCAAGAAAACAAGCACAAAAGATCAATGAAACCAAAAGGAGTTCTCTGAAAAAATAAAATAGACAAACCTCTACAGAGGCTAAGAAAAATGAAAGAAAACTCCAATAAATAAAATCATAAATGAAAGAAGAACCACAGCTAACATGATACTTAATGGTGAAAAACTGCCAAAGTCTTTCTTGTAAGATGAGGTATAAGGAAAGTACGTACACTTTTCACCACTACTATTCAACACAGTTTTGGAAGTTCTAGTTAGAGGCTTTAGGCAAGAAAGACAAAAGGAATACAAATTGGTAAATAAGTAAAAGTATTTGCAAATGACATAACAGATACAGAAAACCCTGAAGACTGCACTAAAAAAAACTATTAGAAACAATAAGTCAGTACAGAAAAGTGGCAAGTTACAAAGTCAATATAAGAAAATCTGTAACATCCCTATATAAAACAACAAACTAAAAAAGAAATCAAGAAAACAATACCATTTTCAAATACATCAAAAAGAATTAAATACCTAAGAAGAAACTTAACAGAGAAGGTGAAAGACTATAAGGAAAATTATAAAATGTTATTAAAAGAGAAGACACAAAGAAATGTAAAGATACATTGTCAAATGGCCATCTTACCTAAAGCAATATAAAGATTCAAAGCAATTGCTATCAAAGTTTCAATGTCATTCACGAAAGGTATAGAGGAAACACTTCTGTAATCCATATGGAACCACAAAAGAGCTGAATAGTCAAAACAATGTGTGACTCAAAAAAAAAAAGAAGACTGGTGGCATCAAACACCTAGATTTCAAATTACACTACAAAGCTATAGTAATCAAACAGTAGAATATTGACATAAAGAGACACACTGACCAATGGAATAGAATTGAGAGTCCAGAAAGAAATCCACAATTACATGGACAGTTAATTTACCACAAAGGAGACACACATATAATACAGAGAAAAGAAAATCTCTTCAAAGAATGAAAAGACCACAATCTCAAAACATAAACAAAAATCAACTCAAAATGGATTAAAGACTTAGAGGTAAGACCTGAAATCACAAAATACATAGAAGGAAACAGACAAAAAACTCCATGACATTGATTTCAGTGATACCTTTGGGGACTTGACTCCATTGGCAAGTGACACAAAAGCAAAAATTAAAAAATGAATGACATCAAACTAAATTGTTTCTGCACAGCAAAGAAACCACAAAAAAAAAAGAAAAGAAAAGATACTAATGAGTGGTAGAATATACTACATCTTATACATCCACAAAGGCAGTAGCACACCCAGGAATTACAAAGAATTCATACACTCAACAGAAAGAAAGCAAATACCCCAATTTAAAAAATGGGTGGAAGAATTAAAGACACTTTTCCAAATGAGACATACAGAAAGCCAACAGGTACATGAAAATAGCTCAAAATTACTGGTCATCAGGAAAATGCAAATCAAAACAACAGTGAGGTACTACCTCACAGCTATAAGAATGGCCCATTACAAAAAGGACAGAAACAAGTGTTGGTGAATGAGAGCGATCAGACCATCCAATAGGTCACATATACCAACTTCAGCAGAACCTTTAAACAAAAATTAACTGAAGTAACTTATAAGACAATGGAATGGAATCTAAACAAAACATAAAAGGAAGCCATCAAAAAACAAAAAGAGGGGCCTCCCTGGAGGCCTAGGTGTTACATCTCAGTGCTGTTACTGTGACAGCCAGAGTTCAATCCCGGGCCAGGAAACTAATCCACATATGGTGCAGCAAACCTCTCCTGTCTCTCCTGCTGTGCTCCTTAGCAGTGTATTTCAGTAAATCTACCTGTCTCTGGTGAATCCTCTCACCCCCATACCTCTGGCCTACAACAAAATACTAGCAAATCAAATTCAACATTATATAGAAAGGATCATACACCATGATCAAGTGTGATTTATCTCAGAAAGCAAGGATAGTTTAATATATGTAAATCAATATAATACCTCATATAAACAAAAGCAAACATAAAAGTCATACGTAATGTTAATACACGCTGAGAAAGCATCTCATAAGATTCAACGCCCATTTCATAAAAACTCTAAACAAGATAGGAACAGAAGGAACCTACCTTAATATAATAAAGGCCATTTATCATAAGCCAAGTCAATACTATACCTATGGTGAAAAACTGAAACTTCCCCCTTAATATCAGGATCAAGACTAGAATACCTATTATTGCCACTCTGTTTAACTCAGTATTAGAAGTTTGGGCTAGAGCTATCAGACAGAATGAGAAAATATAGTGAATCTAAGTGTAAAAGAAGTGAAACTACCACTATTCACAGATGATATATACAGAAAATCCTAAAGACTCCATCAAAAAGTTATTAGAAACAATAGACAAATACAGCAAAATGGCAGGTTATAAAATCAACATACAAAAATCCATATCCTTTTTATATATAATGAAGAAAAAATTAAGAAAATAACTCCATTTATAATTGATTCAAAAAGAATTAAATACCTCAGAATCAACCTTACAAAGGAAGTAAAAGACCTATACAATGAGAACAAGACCTATACCTATACTAAAGGACATAGGTAACCAAAGGAGATGGAAGGATATCCCATACTCATGGATGAGGAGAAGCAATATAATCAAAATGACATCTTGCCTGAAGTGATATATAAATTTAATGCAATCTCCCATCAAAATACCAACAATATTTTTCAAAGAAACTGAACAAAAGCTATTGAAATTTATATGCAACAACAAAAGGCCTGAAACTGCAAAAGCAGTCCTTAAAAAATGGATAACCAGTTACCTGATTTCAAACATTAACGCAACAGTACTAAAAACAATATGGAGGGGGCCTCTTTAGTGGCGCAAGGGGTTAGGATGCAACCTATGAAGCTATCAGCAGCCACTGCAGCACGAGTTTAAACTCCGGCCAGGGAGCTACCCACATGGTGCAGCACACCTTTCCTGACTTGCCTGCTGCTCCCCTCAGCAGCGTATTTCAGTCCATCTGCCTGTTCTGTTCCCCACTGTCTCTGGTGAATCCTTTCATCTCCCACACCTCTGGCCTGTACCCCCAGTTCTTGTATGCATAAATAAATAAATCTTTAAAAAAATAATAAAAAATAAAAACAATATGGAATTGGTACAAAAATAGATACATGGATCAATGGACTAAAACTGAAAGCCCAGAAATAAATCCACGGATGTATCAATACCTAATCTATGATAACATAGTTATGACCATACAATGTGAAAAAGGCAGTCTCTTTAATAAATGGTGGGCACAAAAAACTGAAAAGTCACATATAAAATAATGAAATTGGATCACTCACTAACCACACACATAAAAATAAACTCTAAATGGATTAGAGATTTAGCTATAAGATCTACAACACTCTGAAGAGGAAATGCAAATGGCCAACAGGCATATGAAAAAATGTTCAACATCACTTGTCATCAGGAAAATGCAAATCAAAACTACCATGAGATACCATCTTACACCAGTGAGAATGGCACATATTAAAAAAACTAGCAACAACAAATGTTGGCGAGGGTGTGGAGAAAAAGGAACTCTTCTGCACTGTTGGTGGGAGTGCAAACTGGTCCAACCACTATGGAGAGCTGTGTGGAGATTTCTGGACCTACTAAACATAGAGCTTCCATATGATCCAGCAATTCCACTCCTAGGTATTTACCCAAAGGACACAGAAACATCAATTCCAAAGAACACCTGCACCCCTATGTTTATAGCAGCACTGTTTACAATAGCTAAGCTTTGGAAACAACCCAAATGCCCAAAAATAGATGACTGGATCAAGAAGATGTGGTACATATATACCATGGAATATTACTCAGCATTCAAAAAAGATAAACACATGCAATTTGCAGCAACATGGATGGCGCTGAAAGGGATCATGCTCAGCGAAATAAGCCAAAAGAAAAAGAAAAATACCGGATGGTTTCACTCATAGCAGGAATCTAGAAAACTTAAATAAGGGACCAGGAAAATGAATAACTATAAGAAAGTGAAAATCACAATCAACAAAAAACTATGAACCAGAGACACTTTTTGGGGGGCGGGGGGGGCGGGAGGGGAGGGATTGGGGTCAGAATGGGGGGGCTGCAATTGTATGGGGAATATAAAAATAAAATTTATTATTTAAAAAAAATCTACAACAATAAAATACACAGAAGAAAACACTGATAATACATTCCACGACATCAACAATAAAGATGTTTTTGGTAACTCAATCCCTATGACAACGGAAATAAAAAAAAATTAAAATTTGGGATTACCTCAAGCTAAAAAGATTTTCTATAGAAAAATAAATGATTGAAAAGACACCCTATTAGATGAGAGAAAATATTCACATAATACATAACTGATAAGGGATTAATATCCAAGATACAGCTAAAAATACAATTCAATAACAAAAAAATAAACCACCAAATTAATAAGCAGGCAGTCAATATGACAGTTCACCAAAGAGGATATTCAGAGGGCTAATAAACATATGGAAAAAATGTTCATCATCACTTCCAATGAGAGATGCAGGTAAAAACACAATGCCATCTCACAACTGAGAGAATGGCACATATTAAAAATAGCTCCAACAAGAAGTGCTAACAAGGATGCAGAAAAAAGGGGAATACTACTACACTGTTAGTTGGAGTGTAAACTGGCACAACCAATATGAAAAGCAAACCTGATTTACCTTAAAAAAAACCATGTGGGTTGCTTCCTAAGGGGGCCAGGGATCCAACTTGTGCTGCAGAGGCTGCAGATAGCATCACAGTGCTGTGCTGTGCTTAGCCCCTTGCACCACCAGGGAGGCCCTAGGACTATTTTCCTTTCTATGAAATGGTAACCTGTTGATGGGAATATACTGGACATTGAATGAGGACTAGAGGATTAAGAATGAAGATGTGGAAGAAGTTACCAGAGGAAACAAAGATTTCCAATCATTGTTGATAACCCGGTTAAAAGTTAGACCAAGAATTTCTAGTGATTCCAAACCACCATGCTGAACTAGTCTCAATAGAACTCAGAAATTTAGGTTTAGGAATTATGAGGAGAGGTGTTTGAAATGATCCATGTTGAAAGGTCTGGAACCAGCATAAGACAACACAGCAAAGGTTCTTGATCTCTTCCCTGACCCTTAAAGATTTATAAGGCCTATCACATTCCACTGGATTTAAACAGCTTCATGTCTTAGTTCAATCTCACTAACAAGACTTATAAGCTTAATCAATATCTTATACATCATCGTGGAGAGTATTTCTTCCTATATAGTGAGTTACATGAGAAAGTGAATCCAACATTGGTTGTCATTTGAGACTAGACTGAATAAAATTAACTAGTTCATAAATTTCTAGCAGGAAACAGATTAAAGTTTCCTTCAACAACTTAGAAAGCTTTTAGTATGTGAGTGAAGTTAAAAAAAAAAAAGCTTTAATATTCATTATATCACCTTAAAACTAGCTTTAATACAACATACCATTTATAAGTTCATGTATTCTGATTTTTTTTAAAGATTTATTTATTTATACATACAAGAGCTGGGGTACAGGTCAGAGGTGTGGGGGTGTGAGAGGATTCACCAGAGACAGAGCAGGGAACAGAACAGGCAGATGGACAGAAGAATGCTGCTGAGAGGAGCAACAGGCAAGTCAGAAGAGATCTGCTGCGCCATGTGGGTAGCTCTCTGGCAGGCCGGGGATCGAACTCGCCCTGCAGCAGCGGAGAGCTTCATGGGTTGTGTCTTAACCCCTTGTGCCACCAGGGAAGTGCCTATTCTGATTTCTTTAAAAAAAAAAAAAAAAAACACCTCTGGGGCCTCCCCTGGTGGCGCAGTGGTTGAAAGCTGGGCAGCGAAGCTGCCTGGAGCCTCTGCAGCACCGGTTTGCGGCAAGGGTCCCACATGGCGCGCAGAACTCTCCTGCCACGCCCGCTGCTGCCCTCAGCAGTGTATTTTGTCAGTCTGCCTATTCTGTTCCCCGCTCTGGCTCTGGTGAATTCTCTCACCCTCCCACGCTTCTGACTGTACCCAGTGCTTGTATAAATAAATAAATCTTAAAAAAAAAAAACAAAAAACCCTCTGAGGAAAAACCACTCAGGTTACAGCCCTTGCTGTAAAATGGAAGATTTTCTATTACACATAGCTCACTGTTAAATAATTTCTTTCACAATGGCAGTTATAAGAGTTAAAGTGGTCTAATAAACCATTCCTCCTCTAGACTTGAAGACAGAAATGTAAATATTAATAGCTGTATGCAATAAAAAGTCACTAACAAAATGAAAGTTAAGAGACTTCATCAACATGTGTGGTTCGAATTATGGTCTATACGTAGATGCCTTACAAGTTGCAATCCTCTGATCTCTGAAATCAAGCCCATAATCTTAACAACCATCCCAAGCAACCCCATCATCCTCCTACAACCCCCACACCCTCCAAAAACCTGCCATATCTCAGTATTTGGCACAACCTTTCCAGTAACCTGACACCTGAAAACTCCTTCTTGCCTCAAGGGCCTCTGCAACGATGGGATATGATATTTCATCTAATCCATATTAATGCAACAATAAGGTAAAATGAGTGTAGACATGTAGTTAGTTTATCTATTAATTTTGTTTTTAGAATTAATCCACTTTTCAGTATCCACTTAAAAATTTCCCTGTTCCAGGGCCTCCCCAGTGGTGCAGCGGTTGAGCGCTGGGTTGCGAAGCTGCCCGCGGCCTCTGCAGCGCCGGTTTGATGTAGCGCCAGTTCGATCCCAGGCCACCAGAGGAAGGTCCCACATGGCGTGCAGACCTCTCCTACCGCCCGCTGCTCCCCTCAGCAGTGTACCTCGGTCCTTCTGCCTGCTCTGCTCCCCGCTCTGGCTCTGATGAATTCTCTCACCCTCCCGCGCTTCTGACTGTACCCAGTGCTTGTATAAATAAATAAATAAACATTAAAAAAAAAAATTTCCCTGTTCCAAAACATCATCTTTTCCCTGGTGGTATTGCAGTGGCCTCCTAACTAGCACTCCTAACCTATTGTTGCAGGCTTCCCCTCTGCCCCAACCATCAAAACTGTTTTCCACTATGCTTTTGTAGCAAAGTGATCTTTCTGAAACACAAATTTTACCATAAACCCACTTATTTAAAATCTTTTCATTGACTTAATCAAAGCTCCAGGGATAAAGCCTCCCACAGAGCCTTGACTCTCTCTCTAACCAACAGTACCTTTCCATGTGCTTTTCCCTCAACAAAGGTTCTTTCCCCTACCCTTTGCCTAATCAATCTGTTGTCAGGTCTCAGCTGTCATGACTTCTTCAAGAAGGCTTTCCCCAGCTTCACTGACAAGGTCAGATTCTCTTAAACTATGCTTTCCAAACATATTAGCATATATCAGCTTTTCATTTATTTATGTGACCATTTAAATGGTCTGCCTACTGGGGCCTCCCTGGTGGCACAAGGGTTGGGACACAACCTATGAAGCAACCCGTAGCCACGAGTTCAATTCCCAGCCAGCCAGGGAGCTACCCACATGGGGCAGCAGACCTCTCCTCACTCGCCTGTTGCTTCCCTCAGCAGTATACTTCGGTCTATCTGCCTGTTCTGTTCCCCCCTCTGTCTCTGGTGAATACTCTCACCCTCCCCCACACACACCTTTGGCCTGTACCCCCAGCTGTTGTATGCATGAATAAATAAATCTTTAAAATAACATAAGAAAACAAAAATGGTCTGCCTCCTACTCTAGACTGCAAATACTAGAAAGTCAGACAAAAATATGTTGGGGTTTACCGAGGTTCCTTGGCATCCAGAACAATGTATGGCCCATGGTGAATGTGCAATAACATAATGTTCAATGAATTAAGTCCTCGCTGGAATATATACCAGGCAAAACAACAACTATTGCTCTCTGATGATCAAGTGTCTATAATATCATTGTCTAAAAGAACTTTCTGTAATGATGGGATTATTTTGTGTCTACATTGTCCAAAAGGGTGTTGCTAATGAGCACCTGAAAAGTGTTGGTACAACAGAGACACTGAATTTTAACTTCGACTAAGATGCAAAGACCACATGGGGGCTGACAACTACTGTAGTGAACAGCACAGGTGTACAGTCTTGTCTCAGTCTTTTCAATTTCTGTACTTTGCTTCACTTCTCATAGTTTACATCATGTCTCAAAAAGCAATAAAATCTAGTTTTCTTTTTGTCCCCACAATGTACCTTGCAAAGAATGGAAAACTTAATGAACGTCTGATCACTTGATATCTGAGTAGAGCACACCTCTTTTCGCCCTGAATTTTTTTTTTTTTTTTTTTTGAAAAGCGATAAACTAGAAGCGGTTCTTTTCAAATTGGTTTTCAGGAGAGCCAACCCTAAAATCAGCTCTTTCTCCTTACGCTTTCTAGTTTTCCACAGTTTGGAACTGCAGCGTGAGCCTTCTGCATTCCTAGACCTTCCTACCGGCGAAAAAACCTTTTAACGTTACACATGAGTTCAGGGAAGCACAAACGGCGAGAAGCCGCAGGAGATTAATCACGCAGTGTATACAAAGCACGCAGTTTCCCTCAAGGGGCGCCCAGCACTTCAGGCAAACTAATCTCTTAATTGTCTCGCCAACCAAATCGCCCAGGGCAACCACACTCTCCCGGCCTAAGCTACCCGTCCCCCTCCGTCAGCGCACGGTAAGCTCCACCTCCTCCCCAAAGCGGTTTACTACGGGTACTGAACTCTTGATGCAATTCAAAAGACCCGAGAAGTGAGAGAGAGTAAAGGGAAGTCTTTGAAATAAGAAAAAGAGAGTAAGACTGGAAGCAGACAGGCAGGCCAAGAGTCGGGACCCAGGAAGCCAGATGGCTCCGGCCAGCCCTTAAAAGTGCAATTACGGGCCTCCCTGGTGGCGCGAGGGGTTGAGCACAGCATTGTGAAGCTGTCCGCAGCCTCTGCAGCACGAGTTCGATCCCCGGCCGGCCAGGGAGCAACCCACATGGCGCGGCAGACCTCTCCTGTCTCGCCCGCTGCTCCCCTCAGCAATGTATTTCAGTTAGTCTGCCTCTTCTGTTCCCCGCTCTGTCTCTGGTGAATCCTCTCACCCCCCGCATCTCTGGCCTGTACCCCAGTTCGCGCAATTACTAGCCCGGGGCCGCGACAGGCGGCGCGCGAGAAGCGGGGCTGCGCGGGCGGGCGCTCAGGGGCTCCACGCACCCCCGACCCCTCCCGCCGGGCTCACCCTCTCCGGGCCGGGCCGCTCGCCCGCGAGGTAGCGATGCCTCGGAAGCGTCGGTGCAGTCAGAGTCCCGCTGGGCTGCGCCTCCAGCCAGGCCTTGGCCTCCTCGTCGTCCTCGTCGTCCGTACACTCCCGCGGCGGGGCTTCGCAGCCGCAGTCGGCGCCCAGCTCCAGGCCCTGCTCCTCCACGTCCTCCACCGTCACCACCTCGTCCTCGCCCAAGCTCCCCGCCTCCGGCTCCTCCTCCGCCTCCTCGACCTCCTCCACCTCCTCCTCCTCCTCCTCCAGCTCGCTGGGCCACGGCAGGTCCTCAGGCTCCATGTTGGTGTCTCGTTCTAGGAGGCTGAGGAGGAGGCGAGGGGAGGGGGAGGGAGGGGAGAGCGCCGGCCGGCGGTTGCTCCCGCGCGCAAGCGCAAAGGCTGCCGCTGCCTGGCGCGGGGCGCCGGACGGCGCGGCGGGCGGGGCTGGGAGTGAGCCCGCGCGTTGCTAAGGACGCCCCGCTGGGGTGGGCGGGAAGGCTGGAGATGGGGGGGGGGGGTTGGCGACGGACGACGCCACCACTTTGCCCCCGTCACCGGGTGGGATCTTACTCACAGTACTATAAGCTCACAATAAACCCGGGCTGGGCTCCTCTGGAGGAGGGGGGAATTTAGCCCTCGGCTGGGTTGAGCCAAAACTGAATTTTGCCCTTGCACTGAGGAAAGATCAGATCCCAGAACAAACCCATGCCAATTGAATTTGCAAATTATAATGTTTTTAAGATCAAGTACCTTCTATGTGACATAATGTAGACCCTAAGAGTGGAAAAGTCTCAGGGACAGAGGGGCCAGGTAAGAACTGAGGTCTGGTATCAGAAAGATGGAGGTTGAATGTATCGCTACACACTGTGTTGTGACTGAGCGTCTGTAAAATATAGACCATCTCATAGGAGATTGTGATAATTAAAGGATATGGCCAAAGTGAAGGATTTCATGTAGGTATTATTCGTTGATTATTGCTACAGTAACTCATAAAATGCTTACAGTTCTGTGAGCAAGTATTATTACCATTTAATATTTGAAGAGCCAAAGGCTCAGAAAAATAACGTGCCCCGAGGCTTTTACCTAGTTAAGTGACTGGCTGAGTCAATATCCTCCGAGATCTTCTGTAAGTGCAGTAATTTCCCTGACCCAGACCTATCAGCTAATAAAGGATAAAAGAGCAAAAATCTGCCAATAAAAGATATTTATACTGATAGTGCCTATGTTTGGGGGCTGGTTAGTGACTGTGAAATGCTTTAGAAATAGATTTCCTGGGCCTCCCCTGGTGGCGCAGTAGTTGAGCGCTGGGTTGCGAGGCTGCCCACAGTCTCCGAAGCGCCAGTTCGATCCCCCGCCACCAGCGAGGGTTCCCCCCCCCAAAAAAAAAAATAGATTTCCTGACCCCTTCACAAGCCCCTGGAAAATGAATGACAACTTAAAGAATCTTGATATGCTTTGTTATTACTTAAGGAAATAGCCATAATTAAAGTGGAGTTGAGCAAAAATTTCTCATGGTATTACCCACAATAGAAGAGATACATTGGCAATGATGTTGAACCAACATTGGTAGAATTTTAGGGGTATTGCCCAGGATATATATCCTATCTGCAAGTGACTCAACTCTGGCAAGACTAGCAAGGCAAAACATGAACTGTAGCCCAAAACCTCAGGTCTCCTTTGAACACCTCTAAATGGACTGGGAATACACTCAAGTACAACTCTCTTTAAAGTAGGTTGAGGCTTTTCCCACTAGAGAGGGCCTACTGTCATGGGGGTGGGGAGGTTGCTCATTTTGCACTTTTGACTTAAGAAGTCCCAGTGAATCCCTGCAGTAATAAGCACACACATTTCATTGATACCATTGTTAGGTAATTCTATAAAGCTTTACTATTTACTAAGAAACCCCAATATCTTTATCATCCACAAACTTTCAGGAAAAAGAAGAGAACTAATATAATTATAAAACTATCAAAACTCTCAGAAACGTGAACTTTCAAGGCTCAAAATACTTCCATCTGCCTTGATAGCAATAAAATCCCTTCTAAGGGTCCGACCCACAAGTTATCTCCTGAGTTGATAATGGGATATCATGTATTTAGGAACTACTTCCAGTGCTAGAGTCTTCCGCAGTACAAACTGATGACTAATTGTTGCAGGGGATCCATACAAAAAGTCCTATAAGGTATGTAGAACCTGCATTCCAAAGCACTCACTTAAACAACCTCTCCCTGCTCTGAAATCCAAAAATTTGGTCTTCTGACAAAATAGCTTTAAGAATTTTCATTTGTGGGCCTCCCTGGTGGCGCGAGGGGTTAAGACACAACCTATGAAGCTATCTGCAGCCTCTGCAGCATTAGTTCGATCCCCGGCCAGGGAGCTACCCACATGGTGCAGCAGACCTCTCCTGTCTCACCGCTGCTCCCTTCAGCAGTGTATTTCAGTCTGCCTGTTTACTCCCCACTTTGTCTCTGGTGAATCCTCTACCCCCTACACATATACCTCTGGCCTGTACCCCAGTTATTGTATGCATAAATAAATATTTTTTAAAAATTTCACTTGCACCTCAATGGAAAAGACCTTATCAGGCACTGTTAACAATTGGCCCAAAAGTAAAATTCCAAGGCATTGGGCAGCTTTTGCCCAAATCAAAGTTCAGACATACTTAGAGAGCTGACATTCATCTGATGTGCTGGGATAAAATCATACCTGTAGGGCCTGTGGAGAAAAAAAAAATAGAGTTTTCTCAGAGTTTCTCACGGTTTTTTTTTTGCCAAGGCCTTACAGCACAGGTGGCCTAATAGACAACATGTAGCCTTGAGATGTAGTCTGCATGTACAGAAAGTAGTAAATAGTATGTAACCTTGATGTGTAGTTCTCATGTGCATAAACACAGTAGGCTTAAACTTGGCCCTGTCCTGGCTTTGTCTATAAATCATATAAAAGTAAATAGAGCTCCTGGGTGGGTCACCCGCTGATGGGCTAGGGGCCACTGCTGCAAAGGGAGCCCAGGGGGCTGCCCCTGTTGGATGGGGCCACTGTTGCTACTGCTATTTCTGTTGCTGCCTTTGCTGCTGCTGCTACTGCTGCTGCTGCCAGGGATGAGGTGCCGTGGGAGCCCAAGGAGGATAAAGGGGGGGTCCACAGGGCCTGAGTGGCCTATCACCACCAAGAGCTGTCACTAGGCTGCTGTCGCTGTAGCCACTGGGTTGAACTGCTCTCACTGGAGAGATGATGCTGTTGCTACCTGTGTATCTCCTGCTGCCTTGTAAGAAAGACTTGTTCCTGCTCCCCACATAATGGCTTTGTGACCTGCTTTTTTGTCTGCCGCCATCAAGAACCTGGCAAACTTATAGCTAAGGCCCTATATATGGCAACGAGAATGGGTGCCACACAGACAAGTATGAGGGCCAACAAAACCACTTGTGAAAATGTTGAGATGCTTCTATATATTCATTGGTAGCTAACCAAAGCTCCAAGCACATTTCCCCTTTTACCTTCTGCTGCCTCAACCTGCCGCCAGAGGATCCAAAACCAAAGGGTTAATGCCTGCTTCAGTTTGAGCCTCTAATTTGCTTAGGTTATGCCCTTGTTTTTAAATATTTTCATATCACCATGGCCTGGGAATAAAGGGGAGATGAGGCACTATTTGAAGAAAGGGTCAGAACAAATGAATTGGGAAATTACTGTTAACTTGGATTTACTTGAAACCAGAGCTGATGAAGTTCTCAGTTTGTAAATCTGTTGGAGCTGTCCTAAGGGAAACCCAGGGAAAGAACAGAGCTCTGGTGAACCTTGAGCCAGAACATTCTAAGTGCGTGGGCCAGCATGGCAGAAGCAGGAGCCATCAAAGTAAGACCCCTGCCTGCAAAAGTCAACACAGGGGGTGGGGGAGGGGGGCCTTGGAACAGCAGGGTCAGCTGGGCTTCTCCCTCCAAAATATCCTTCTTTCAAATCCAGGACTTTAAAAGTCTAGGGCCTCCCCCTGGTGGTGCAGCGGTTGAGCCCTGGGCTGCAAAGCTGCCCGCAGCCTCTGCAGCGCCGGTTTGATCCCTGGCTGCTGGTGAGGGTCCCACATGGCAAGCAGACCTCTCCTGCCGCGCCCACTGCTCCCCTCAGTAGTGTATTTCATCAGTCTGCCTGTTCTGTTTCCCGCTCTGTCTCTGGTGAATCCTCTCACCCTCCCGCGCTTCTGACTATACCCAGTGCTTGTATAAATAAATAAATAAAATCTAAAAATAAAATAAAATAAAAGTCCAGGTCTTTATTTTAGATAGGAAAAGGGAGTATACATAGACAAATAACCTCAGATAGTCAGATTACAACATAGTGAATCAAATTATATCCCTCTTTTAGAACCTTTCGCCTCTGAATAAAATCCAAGGACTTAATCATGGCCCACACATGATCTGGTTCTTATTCAGATATGTCTAGATCTAAACTACTGCCATCCTTCTTGCTTGTCTCACTCATGTCACACTATCCTCCTGACTATCTTCAACATACAAAACCACTCCCACTTCAGGGCCCGTACACCTGCTGTTCCACCATCTAGAACCCATTTTCAGAGTCACTGCTTACTTTATCACTTTATCTCCCTCATAACCCAATACACCTACACACTTACCCATGCTTTATTACTCTTTTTTAGAACCAACATTTATTTGTTTAATTTCTGTCTCCTCCCAACAGGATGCAAGCTCCGCGAGAAAAGGGATTTTTGTCTGTTTTGCATACCACTGTATGCCAGGTATCTGACTTAAGAAGGTGTTTGGTCAACATTGTTGAATGAAATGGATGGAGATTGACTGGTCAAAAAATCCTGATTAGAACTTCAGGATAAATTTGGTTACACTGGTGCTAATAAAGGTGTCTATCTACTGAGGAACATTTAAATTCCTTTCCCAGATGACTTCTGGGGGTATTAGGTGGGAAGAAAGTGAAGTACATCACCAGGTGTTTGAGTGGGTGAATGGGGAGCTGATTATAACCTGCAGTTGACTCCTAGTGGCAAACTCTCCCTTCGGATGAGTCATTTCCACTGATGACTAAAATAATCCATTAATAGTTTAATTTTTATAATAATTTTATAGCAACCAGAAAAAATTATGAAATACAATATGTGACACATGGACAGAGAATTTTTGTTTTATATATGTATTGTCTGTATATATGATAAATTTAGTACATGATAAATCGCTAAGGACAACATGGAATATGCAATAAGTTTCTATTCCTATGAGTATAAAATTACTATCTCAACTCACTGATACCTTGATGGTTGCTACCATATTACTGGTTAACAGCTAGATGTTATTGTCAGTAACTAGGTCAAACTTATTTAAAGAAAGTCCTTACTGTTGAACTCACATATTGTATCCATCCCTGCAACGAGGTGCCCATTTAGGCACAGAACTTCACAGTTACTCCACTAGGTTCAATGAATCATTACATTTCTCTCCCCGATTATTAATTAGATTCTTACTTTTGCTCTATCTTGGGCTGATAATCAATTCCAAATATCCCATATTTATTCAAAGGTTTTTTGCTTGGGATACTCTCAGGTACCACATTCTGTTTCTTTTCTTTTCTTTTTTTAAGATTTATGTATTTTTTTAAATATATACTCAGCTATTTATTTTTTTTAGATTTATTTATTTATGCGTACAAGAACTGGGGTACAGGCCAGAGGTGTGGGGTGTGAGAGGACTCACCAGAGACAAAGTGGAGAACAGAACAGGCAGATTGACTGAAATACACTGCTGAGGGGAGCAGCGGGAGAGACAGGAGAAATCTGCTGCGCCATGTGGGTAGCTCCCTGGCCGGGGATCAAACTTGTGCTGCAGAGGCTGCAGACAGCTTCATAGGTTGCGTCTTAACCCCTTGTGCTACCAGGAGGGGCCCAAGATTTATGGATTTATGTATACAAGAACTGGGGTACAGGCCAGAGGTGCAGGGAATGAGAGGATTCACCAGAGACAGAGTGGGGAACAGAACTGGCAGTTTACTGAAATACACTGCTGAGGGGAGCAGCAGGTGAGACAGGAGAGGTCTGCTGGCCATGTGGGTCACCTCCTTGGCTGAGGATTGAACTCGTACTGCAGTGGATGCGGATAGCTTCATAATGCTGAGACTTAACCCCTTGCGTCACCAGGGAGGCCCTGTTTCACATAGTATTCTTTGGTTACATGCAACACAAATGACTCTAGTCAACTTAATTTAAAAATAAAGTTATTGGAAAGATATAATCTAGCTTACATATCATGGAGGATAACCTGCTACCTCTTGTTCTCCAATCCTGTTAAAATGATTGTCATCAATGTATGAAATCAAAGTCCATAAAGACAAAATTATGACCATGCTTTTTCTTTTATTTTTTCCTTTAAAATATGACCCAATGCTAAACCAAAGTAGCCTTGAGTTAAAAGAACAGTTTTACAAATGATCTTCCACTTGAAAGCAATTGTCTTTTCTGTGCATTGTTTATTGGGAGAGAGAAAAAAATGAAATTTCAAGATCAATAGCAGCAGCATACCAGTTACTAAGAGCTGGGTTGATTTTTATCTAGTAAGTTATTACATTTGAATCAGCAACTGCAATTCAACTTACTACATGATGATCCAATGAAATTTTCCAAGACACACACTAACCAGGTGAGTGACATGGTGATAAGAATCATCACTTAAAAATATTTCCAGTTTTTGATGGTGCCAAAAGAGGAATCACCAAGAAGTTTCGTTGGGTCTTTTCTACCATAACAGACATGATTTCATAGGTCAGAAAGCAATGTATATTTTTCAGCCTATAACTGAATGTCTGTACTCCAACTTTAAATTCAAGAATTGGGAAAATAAATTCAGGATGGATTTGAAGATCCGTTGGACAACAGTGAGAATAGTAACCAAAATTTCATCACCTAGCTCTCATATTTATATACATTTGGCTAAATTTGACTCAGTCAGTAACTAATAATTCCAGAGTATTCTGGGTGTTTCTCTTTCCTGGGGCTTAGTTACCATGGTAACTCCCCTCTGGAGAAGTCTAGGAATAGGAATTACTGTATGTATCTAAATTACCTGAGTCCTCATTCTAAGGTTCCTGATTTCTCCTTTACTTGCGGGGTTTGTGGACATTGAACTGACTCAGAAATGGAAAAAATTAAGAGGCAATGGCTCTTAATTGTGATGGCTTGAGTCATGACTCTTTTTGTAAGCCTTAAGTTTCCTCCCTTGAATTATACAGTGTAGTAGAACCTTAATGGACCATCTATTTTAACAGTGAGTGGGGTCAGATTGGGGTCAGAATGGGGCATGTGCAGTTGTATGGGGGAATATAAAAATAAAATTTATTATTAAAAAAAAAAAAGTTTCTTATGGTCCGAATTAGTCTCATTACCTCTCTGGCCCTGCTGGTTATTGTGATAGCCATGCTTACCTTTCTTCTTTGGTTAAGTGCTACTCTGTGGCCTCTGTTACTCTGGGATATGATGTTCTCCATTGAAATCAAGGAATATATTTCAATAGAAATTCTCACCTCATCCCCAGCCTACAGAGAACAGCTACTATGGTTCCCTTTAAAGATACAGGGTTTTGGGCCTCCCTGGTGGTGCAGGGATTAAAGAAACAGCGCTGTCAAGTTACTGCCAGCCACGGCAATATGAGTTTGATCCCTGGCGAGGGAGCGAACCCACATGGCGCAGCAGACCTCTCCTGTCTCACCCGCTGCTCCCCTCAGCAGTGTATTTCAGTCAGTCTGCCGTTCTGCTCCCCACTCTGTCTCTGGTGAATCCTCTCACCCCATCCCCCATACCTCTGGCCCAGTTCTTCTATGCATAAATAAATAAATCTTTAAAAAAGAAAAAGATACAGGGTCTTTCTCATCAGCGTATTTTTCTGTGTTATAATCAAGCCTTCCTAGAGCCTTCTAATCTCTGAGACATCATAAGTTATTTAATTAGGGAGGATGAGTGATAAATCCACATTTAATAAATTCACTCCAAAATACCAAAGTCTGCTGACCACACCTTAGGGAAGAACTTCTATAATGTCAAAAAAATTAACAGGGATGTAAAATAATCATACTTAATTTAAAATAATACCTAATTCTTTGGATTTCTCTGTATCATATCAAAGAGTTTTGGTTATCCCAACTCCATGTAGCACAAGTCACGTAAGATTTCAATCAACTAAGCAAGCAGTTCAACTCTCTAAAATTAAATAAATTTAGGCCAATGTAAAACTCTGTTTTTAATCTCTTGAACTCCATATCCACATATATTACTCATGTCTTGTTGAAATAAATTAGCAAGACCTTGCAATTCTTTTGCCAAACAACAATTAACTTCGTAATTGATCCCCTGGGACATGAGACAAATGACTTTATTTATAAGTCTGGATATAATGACAGAGGACAGGAAGGCCATTAGGGTCATTGATATCTAGTAGGAAGAAACAATCTCCATAATGTTACGTGAAGGCCTTTAAGCATATCAGGAATAGGCAAATTAGATGAAGGTAGGCAGGGGGACTTCTTCTGCTATTAAAATAGACTCAGTGGGAATTCAGGTATTTGATATCAAGCAGATCCTCCCAAATTTCCCCATTCCAGTTCACATGGAAACTCCTTTTCCCAGTCAATTCCCTAACTTTTAGATCAGACAAGATTACGGGCTCAATTTATATTAATCCAGCAACCAAGTTAACCTCAGTTATATGGGACTGCATCAAAAGATGCTTTTTTAAAAAACATTTATTTATAAGAACTGGGGTACAGGTCAGAGTTGTGGGGGGGTGAGAGGATTCACCAGAGAGTGAGGAACCGAACAGGCAGCCTGACTGAAATTCACTGCTGAGGGGAGCAGAGGGCGCGGCAGGAGAGGTCTGCTGTGCCATGTGGGTAGCTCCCTCGCTGGCCAGGGGTCAGCACTGCAGACTGCTGATATTTTCACAGTGCTGCGCTTAACCCATTGAGCCACCAGGGCGGCCCCTCAAAAGATGCCTTAAAGGTTATCACAGGAACTCCCCAGTTTTCTAACTACAACTTGAAACAATTTGAAACCCTAAGAATTTCATTTTCTTACTTGAGACATAGCCTTTATAGTCCTTGCAATCCTCACAGCTCTATTTCAGCAGTCATTTTGATCATTAAGACATAACCTTCAATATGTACTTCACTCCAGGTAACCACAGGTGATAGATGAAGTAATTGTTCATTACTGTGCACCAGCCATCATGAACCATGCCAGCAACCCATTCTTTGATGTCAAACAGATCATCAGAGCTTTCAACTGTGACCAGATCAGATAACTAATCCCATTTTCTCATTTAATTGCTATACTATTGTCTATAATCACAACAAGCATTGGTCAGAGTTACTTGCTTTAAGCAACAGGAACTGTATTGTTTGCTTTAATAGAGAAAAAATTGGGCCCCCTGGTGGCGCAGGGGGTTAAGCACAGTACTGTGAAAGCTATCTGCAGCCTCTGCAGCACAAGTTTGATCCCCTGCCCGCCAGGAAATAACACATATGGCGCAGCAGACCTCTATTGTCTTGCCCACTGCTCCCCTCAGAAGTGTATTTCAGTAAGTCTGTTCCCTACTCTGTCTCTAGTGAATCCTGTCATCCTCCACACCTCTGGCCTGTATCCCAAACAAACAACAACAACAAAAAACCAAAACCAACAACCAAAAAAAAAAAAAAAAAAAAAAAAGGAGGAAAAATTATTACAGAATATTGTCTTAAGAATTCCCAGGAAATCTGGCATGATAATGCAGTTAAACCTCACAACGGAAGGTCCCAATGAAAATCCCCACTGCTACCACTACCTTTTATGGACATGTAGAGGTTAGGAATAAAACAGTAGGAAGGAAGTCCCCCCCAAAATCAAATGTTTCCACCAAGTGATATGTACCTAACCCCTTTTAGCTTCTAACCCTGAATATGTGTATTTACTTGAATTAACAATTCAAAGTCTGGTATGTTGTTTTAGCTCTCCATTCTCTGTTCTATCAGAAAGCATGTGAAAAGGCAGATGCAATGGATATTGAATGACCCAATTTTCATTTCTGCAGAAATCAGAAACATTTTTTTTTCCTAATGGAAACAAAAATACTCACATGTAAGGATCTACATGAAGATTTTTGTTTATTACTAATCATTTGTAGCAGCAAAAATCCATAAACAAAGTAAAGGCCAAGCTCAAAATACATGATTGAATTAATTATAGTCCATATACATCTTTGAGTGCTGTTACTAAAATGAAGGAAATGGAGAGATTTTTTTTCAGGATATTACTGACTGAGAAAACCAAGATGAAAAAATGTGTACTATGAGATCTTGTTTTGTTTAAAAATTAAAGAAAGCCATGTATAATGCATATGTGTATATGATTTTCTGAATGTAATAAAAATTGAAAAATACAACTAGGTTTAGAATGCGGGTTATCAAAGGAGATAGAGAGAGATGTGTGAGGGAAGGAAGGTCTATGCCAAGGAGGGAAGAAAAAGAGAAAGAAGTTTCAAATGTATTTGAAAACTGCATAATGGATTCTGGGAAGGTGGCAATGGTAGCATCAGCACAGTTTTTCAATCTTCACAAACCTTCACGTAAAAACAGCAAGACAACTAAGATAGCAAAACCAAAGCACATGGAAAATGATTACAACTAGGGTTGTCCAATTTAGCAAATATAATTACAGGATGTCCAGTTAAATTTTAATTTCAGAGAACAATGAATAATTTTTAATATAGTTATGTAACAAATATTGAACGGAACTAGAAAGGCTAGACCTAAATAAGGGAGGGGAACTATGCCAAAAAATCCCAGAAAGCAAACGACCGTGTTGTTGAACACTACGCAAAATCAACAGAAGAGGGAGCTCTATGAAATTAGAAAAGCTTCCCTGAACTCGATCTTATTTTAAGCCCAGGAAAACTAATTTCACACATAAAAAATAGAAGAGTATCAAAATCAAATGCCACACAAAATTATTATAAGAAACAAAGGTAATAAGGAGCAGAATAATATCCCAAAGGATACCAAAAGTAGAGGAATTCGCTGAACTGCACCAGGTATTCAAGTAACAAAATGCAGATGGTGGAAAACTATGTAACAAAAGGCCTGTAAGCAAAAGAAAGGCTGCAAGGGAAACCTACAGACCTAAAGATACTCGCAAGATATTATTTTTAAATGGGCAAGCGTAAACTACAATATCTAGGAATGCACATTTAGGTGATAAAACTAAAAGAAAAAGGTCAAGGAGTGGTCACTAAAAAAGTCAGGATGGTGGGTACTTATGCAAGAAGGGACTGACTTGTGGTTGGGATGAAAGACATGGAATGGGACTTGTGGCATGGCTGGAAAAGTCGTATTTTTTTAATCTGGATGGTGCTCACCTTAAAATTCATTACATCATATATGTTATTTTTTAAAAGATTTATTTATTTATGCATACAAGAACTAGGGTACAGGCCAGAGGTGGGGGGGGGGACTGGTGTGTGCGTGTGAGAGGGTTCAGTAGCGACAGAGGGTAACTGAACGGGCAGATTGACTGAATTACACTGCTCAGGGGAGCAGCAGGAGAGACAGGAGAGTTCTGCTGTGCCATGTGGGTTGCTCTCCGGCTGGGGATCGAACCATGCTGCAGTGGCTGCGGAGAGCTTATTAGGTTGCGTCTTAACCCATTGCGCCACTAGGGAGGCCCCCATATATGTTATTTGTATGATGCTCTGTGATGGTATTTTACAACAAAAATTTTTTAAATTCCGATGCTTCAGTCATATCCCAGACCTATTAAACTGAGGTCTCTGCCCTCATGACCTAATCCTAATACCACTACATTGAGAGTTAGGATTTCAATGTATGAATTTTGGGTGAACACAAACATTCAGATTATACACACATATAACTGACTAAGTTGTCTAGATTATAGAAGGAACTCTTAGAATGAAAAATATGACAGGGCCTCCCCTGGTGGCGCAGGCAATTGAGCACAGCGCTGTGAAGCTGTCCGCAGCCTCTGCAGCGCGGGTTTGATCCCCGCCGGCTGGCAGGGTCCCACATGGTAAGCAGACCTCTCCTGTCTTGCCCACTGCTCCCCTCAGCAGTGTACCTCGGTCAATCTGCCTGTTCTGTTCCCCACTCTGTCTCTAGTGAATTGTCTCACTCTCTCGCATATCTGGTCTGTACCCTGGTTCTTGTATAAATAAATAAATAGATAGATAGATAAATAAATCTTTGGGGGAAAAAAATGATTATTTTAAAAAAATGAAAAACATGACAACCCAAAGGAAAAATTATCAAGAAACTTCAATAGACACTTACAAAGAGAATATCCAAATAGTCAATAAACATTAAAAAGGCACATTCTCATGTAAAATAAGACAGTGAGATACCATCTCACCACTACTTAGCATGTACAAAATTTAAATTACTGACAATATAGAGTTGAAGAGAATGATGAGCAATGAAAATTCTCACACAAATAAATTGATACAATCCCTTTGAAAGTAAAAATAAATTATACTATGACTTCGCAGTTCTACTCCTAGATTCCAGAAATGTATACACATGTGTTTCACAAGATATGTATAAGTATGTACACAATATTATTTTTCTTAATAGTCAAGAACAGAAGCAAATGTCCATCAACAATAAAATCAGTCAAAAAGCTATGGTATACTCATACACAAAATAATTTATAGCAATGAATATGAATAAACCAATGCTATGACATAAATCAGTCTCATACTTCCAATGGTTAGCAAAAGAAGTCATATACAAAATAATTAATATTGTTGGATTCCATGCATATAACATTAAAAAACAGGCAATAATAGGGCATCCCTGTTGGCACAGGGGTTAAGTCTCAGCACTATGAAGGCAGTCACTGCAGCAGGAATTCATCTCTGGCCAGGGAACTAACCCATGTAGTGCAGCAGGCCTCACCTGTCTTGCCCACTGCTCCCCTCAACAGTGTGTTTTAGCCAATCTGCCTGTTCTGTTCCCCACTCTGTCTCTGGTGAATCCTCTCATCCCCCTCCCCCTACACCTCTAGCCTACACCCCAGCTCTTATATGCATAAATAAAGTAAATCTTTTTAAAAAAACAAGCAATAATAATCTAATGGTACTAGAACTTAGAGTAGTGATTAAGTTTAGGGAAGAGAGCAAGACTAGGACCTCCCTGGTGGTGCAAGGGGTTAAGCACAGCACTATGAAGCAATCTGCAGCCTCTGCAGCATGAGTTCCATCCCTGGCCAGCCAGGGAACAACACTTATGGCACAGCAGACCCCTCCTGTCTCACCCGCTGCTCCCCTCAGCGGTGTATTTCAGTCAGTCTGCCTGTTCTGCTCCCCACTCTGTTTCTAGAGAATTCTCTCTCTCACACACACACACACACACACACACACACACACACACACGCATCTCTGGCCTGTACCCTAGCTCTGTATGCATAAATAAATCTTAAAAAAATAAAGAGGGCAAGACTAGATACTGGGAAGAACATAAGGGACTTCTGGGATGCTGGCATTGTTTTATTTCTTTTTTTTTTAAAGATTTATTTATTCATGCATACAAGAACCGGGGTACAGGCCAGGTGTGCAGGAGGGTGAGAGGATTCACCAGAAACAAAGCGGGAAACAGAACAAGCATACTGACTGAAATACCCTGCTGAGGGGAGCAGTGGGAGAGACCACTGTGTCTCTGCTGTGCCATGTGGGGATTTCGCTGGCTGGTCGGGATGGAATCAGTGCTGCAGAGACTGCACAGCACTGCACTCAACTGCCTGCGCCACCAAGGAGCCCCCTTGTTCTGTTTCTTGAGTTGGGAAGTATTTCCTGGGTATATACATTTTGTGTGACTTATCAAGTTACATGTTTATCACTTTTGCTTTTTGTATGTGTCTTATACCTCAATTACAATTTTATTGATGAAAAATATGTACATAAAAAATGAAATGCTTTGTTCTCATTCAACACAATGTCTATGGAAAACTTTCAGAACATTTTGCCAAGTGACAAAAGCAGGATATAAAATAGTATATTCAGTCCAAGTCCATTTGTTCAAAAACGTGTTTGTGGGATGTATTTCTGGTGTTTGTGTATGTACATGTGTGTGTTCAAATAAATTAACTGTGAAGATTCACTCATCGGTAATGATTGTTTCTCTGTGGTATGATTAGAGGGCTTTTTATTTT
This sequence comes from Talpa europaea, assembly GCF_964194135.1. Classification (NCBI taxonomy): domain Eukaryota; kingdom Metazoa; phylum Chordata; class Mammalia; order Eulipotyphla; family Talpidae; genus Talpa; species Talpa europaea. Next base: position 54,922,630 of record NC_140072.1, read on the forward strand.
TTGCCTGTCTGAAGTCTTTTTCTATCATAAATATGTTCTACTATGTATTAAAAATTTTTTTAAAAAGAGAAAATCCATTCAGAACTTTCCCTTTATTTAATATAATGGAATTTCATTAAAAACTCTTTTATATATTTCCCAATTCTATCAAAGTAGTCTTTTATTCTCCCCATGGCATCTGAATCAGGCAGACTGGAAAAACCAATCTGTTATGTAAAACATTAAGCTAAAAAATCAGAAATGACTTCAGTTCCCAGCTTTCCTGTTGTGTAATCTTGTTCCTCCCATCTGATCTCTTGCAAACTAATATTCCCTTCCCAGTGTCCTGTTGGAACTTGGATTTAAAATCATTCTGTCTCTCTACACATCTTCTCAGGGTATGGGTTCCTTTTATCCGTGTACAAGAGACACAGTTACAAAATCTCCAGACATAAACCAGGGTATATGGTTTATTTATTTATTTATTTATTTATTTTTTAATAGAGGCATGTTTTTATTTATTTATTTGTTTGTTTGTTTTGTTTATACATGCACTGGGTACAGTCAGAAGCGCGGGAGGGTGAGAGAATTCACCAGAGCCAGAGCGGGGAGCAGAGCAGGCAGAAGGACCGAAGTACACTGCTGAGGGGAGCAGCGGGCGGCAGGAGAGGTCTGCGCGCCATGTGGGACCCTCCTCCAGTGGCCAGGGAGCAGCCGGGGATTGAACCGGTGCCGCAGAGGCCACGGGCAGCTTCGCAACCCAGCGCTCAATCGCTGCGCCACCGGGGAGGCCCTGGTTTATTTTTTTTAATGACAGTAATTACGTAGATTTCATGTATGAAGTGCCTCTTATTTGTCAGAGTGCTAAATGCTTAATGTTAATTAACCCTTACTGTCCTAAAAAGTAGGTGTCTGCATCTATTTTACAGATGAAGAAACTGAAGCTCAAGTAGGTTACGCAACTTAGCCAAGGTCACCTGAAAAGTGAGGGCAAAGCCAAGATTAATAGCAGGGATGGGGGGGCCTCCCTGGTGGTGCAGGGGTTAAAGACAGCTATCACCAGTCACTGTAGCATGAGTTTGATCCCTGGCCAGGGAGCAACCCACATGACACAGCAGACCTCTCCTGAGTCACCCGCTGCTCCCCTCAGCTGTGTACTTCAGTCAATCTGCCTGTTCTGTTCCCCACTCTCTCTCTTGTGAATCCTCTCACCTCCCACACCTCTGTCCTGTACCCCAGTTCTTCTATGTAAAGATAAATAAAATCTTAAAAGAAAAAAAAGAAAAGAAAAATGAGGGAAGGGCCATGGAAGAGGGTGGACCTGTAAAACTGCCCAGAAGAGAGACTCAAGTCCATACCACCTACAAACTAAGCCCACATCTTCAGCACCGATGTATCCCTCTCTAAGGAAATTCCATTAGGGACAAAGAGTGAAAATGTTTGCAATGAATCCTCAGGAGAATCTGGCAATCTTGGGAGTTGGTTGTCTTTGACAGAGAGTCCCCCTCCATTATCAAATGCCTCCTTTTTGGTAGTGTGTCCACCTCTTGACTGGGCAGAATAAGACTCTGGAAACTCTACCTTGAACTACTATCCCCCTGCTTCCCCTAGTTGGTCCAGAGGAAGTACTTAACAGGATGTGTGGTTGCCTGGACACACATCAGCTGAGATGTCGGTTTCAATGAATGAATCAAGCTATCATCCAAAGTATCATGGGACATTCAAGATACTAACCATTAAGTGTCAGAAAATGTCCAAAAGTCTGCCTAATGCTTAAGTGCCATGGCAAAGCCAAAATGGCCAAGGTTATCTTCCAGTCATTTTTTTCCCATCTTCTAGTTATAAGTACCCCCAGAGTTGTAGTCACACAAATAAAGATCTTTTAACTGGAGGTTGAGAACTAGGAATCAAAGATCTAAGGTAGTGTGATTCTTAAACATAAGCTGGTGTTAGAAGCACCCGGAAGGCTTTTTAAAAACAGTTTGCTCTTTAGCTTAGGCCATTCTTAAGCCCTTTGTCACTAAAAAAAAAAAAAGAAAGAGAGAAAACAAAAAACAACAACAAACAAAAACACTGTTTGCTGGATTCCATCCCCAGAGTTTCTGATTTGTTTGACCATCATGGTCCGAATGAGGAGGTGGAATTTTAAGGGTACTAAGCTAATTCAAACAGAGTGGAGGAAAACTAGGAGAGTATGGTATCAGGCACAGGTGGGTAAGAGGATTCACCAGAGACAGAGCAGGGAACAGAACAGGCAGATAGACCAAAGTATACTGCTGAGGGGAGGAGCAGGGGAGACAAGAGAGGTCTGCCTCGCCATGTGAGTTTCTTCCTGGCCGGCCTGGAATCGAACCTGCGCTGCAGAGGCTGTGTGGGTTGTTCCCTGGCAAGCCTGGAAGGGACTCATGCTTCAGAGGCTGCAGACAGCTTCACAGCGCTGCGCTCAACCCACTGCGCCACCGGGGAGGCCATAGGACAGTATGGTATCATAGAAACCAAGTAACTAGAGAATTTCAAGGAAGAGTAAAGTGAGAAGTCATATTAAGATAAGGAAAGGCAATCGTCCATTGTATTTGGCATCTGGGAAGTGATTGGTCGTCTCTGGGAAAAGAGTTCACCGGAGTGATGAGAACAGGGGTGTGGCTGCAGACAGTTTTGAGTGAAGTAATTGGAAACTCTTTCAAATAGCCTATGAAATATATTGAGAGTTATGGAATAGTTACCAGAAAGGATTTGATTTGACTTTGAGCAAGTGCTGAAGGAAAAGCACCATGAGTGATGAAGAGGTTGAAGACAAAGGGAGAGTGGGTGAGAAGTTTAAAGAGTTCTTGTCCGATTGCCTAATTTTCCAAGTGGAATTGTTACAGGGCAGGGTGAGGGGTGCCCCGGAACCCCCAAATCTGCCTGCCCCAAATAGGTTCTGCTATCAACCTCATCAAAAAAAAAACAAAAACAAAAACAAACTTTACTGCGTAAGACCTTCAATGGAAAGGAACATTAATACAATTAGTGTGCAATAAAGAGAAGGGAAAGAATTTAGTTTCTAAATCAAGCACCCAGAGTTACCCATCCCCTTCAAGGTAAATGTCCAGCTAAACAGGGTTGGCCCAAAGCAGGGCCACTGAGGCCCCAAAACCCGCCACGAATCTAAGATACCTCCTGGTGGGGACCCATAGGAAAGGAGCAGAAGAGGGGCCCAGCATGTCTGGGACAGAAGGAACAAAATTAAAAACAAGATAAAAGCTGCCATTGTTAACCTCCCCACGGATCTCTCACCCACATCCGTTGCAACCAGTCCAAGACCAAGAAGCAAGTGCAGTTTCTTCACATGTCTCTCTGCTCATGTCTCCATGGGCCTCCTCCAGGTCTCCTTCTGGCGCTCCAAACTTCTTCCTTCCTTCTCCAGTCTCCTCTCCAGCTTCTCCTCCTCCCTGTTCAGCTCTACCCTTCCTTGGGTGGGGCAGGCAACGTGGAACCTCCCCTTTCCCTGGGGACCTCCCCATTACTGAATCACAAGTAATTTAGCCAAGAGGGAGATAATGGGTGAAGGGATTTGAGAAAAGACCAAAGAGATTAGATTAACTGCTGGGGAGCTGGGAAAGGGTTTAGCTTTTGATACATAGTGGGGATTAATGAACAAGTATGAAAGTGCAATTGAAGACTGATTGGGAATCACTCCTGTGTGCATTTTGAAGGCAGCACTAAGTTTAGTGATTAAATGCTAGGATTAACTGAGGCTCGAGGTTCTATAGGTCAAGTACTCTAGCAGGACAAAGGGCAAGGAGATCTAGAGAAATGGAAAGGATAAAGGGAAGGATTCTGGGTACTAATTCAATAGGAAATAAGTGATGGCCTGAAGAAGATAATTTTACTGGGAGAAAATGAAGTGAACAAGAGGTCCAGAGTCAGATTGTGACCAAGATGGGAACAGAGGGGAGCCCCATCACAGGAGGCCTGGATTCTAAGTCAACACTAGGGGCACAAATTTCATGAGGTTAAATTTACCCTTGAAAACGCTCCATATCACTCTTAAAATATAGCTTACACTGACATCCTGACATGTTTTTCAGTTAGAATTACATAGCCAGCATTAGCCTAGAACTCTGTGTTTGGCTGATCTGCATATGAAGTAGTTAGCATGGATTAGGAGGCCATATTGACAAAAAGAAGCTATGCTCTTTAAACACTAGAATCAGAGCAAAGGCAACAAGATGCTCCTAATAAAAGGTACAAGGAAACTAAGGTCAATCCATAAAACAGCAGAGCCCTGATCCCCTTCTCATCCCCACTCCTCAGCAGTGAAGCACCTGTGCTATTTAAATTATTCTTTCTTTCCTTTTTTCATCCCCCCCCACCACCACAGCTGTAGAACAAAACTAAAGTTAAAAACATGAATGATGTGATTCCACTATTTTGGGAATAAGAGAAAAAGTGAACTTGAATAATTGGAAGCTGTGGTCTGTATGAATCATGGGAGCTTAAATTTTGAGGGTTCTGATGGTTGATAAAGCCAAAGGACGGGCATCCAAATAGCTCTCACTATCAGTCATTGTGCTGCCTCCTAAAGGTCTCAATTTCAAGAATCTCTCCCCATCACCACCCATCCTGTTAGTTTGCCAAATCTAGCACTCCACCCCCCATATGTGAAGATTCTTGGATTTAGTGAGGCCTCCAAATCAGTGACTCTGCCTCTCATGCTCGACCTTTGCCTTCTCTTTACTCTCCACTGGACCCAAAATCCTTCCAAAGACCCTTCAAAACACAGGCCTATTTGGAAGTAACCTCAATTCCCTGCTCTTCTAGTCAATTCTCTGCCTACTTAAATACCTTAGGAGCCAAACACTATTGTTCATCCTATTTCTCTCCAGTCTTTCTTGTCTTGCTATATGGACTGGTTTCACTTTAAATTCATGATTGCAAATCTAAAGTGGGATTGCAAATCACATTGCCTGGCAATTCTACATTTTCTACTGAGATGGGTGTGCTTCTAAAGAAGTCTGTTTTAAGCTGCTTCTGTCTCCTCAAACCTCCACCCCCTTTCTCAGCTGAAGACCTAACATCAACTGTCACTAATCACTGTGGCAGTCAGACTGGAACATTCTTGCTTTTCTACCACCAGATCTGCTGCCTTCTATCTATAGCCATACACTGTCACCCTTGCTGTCACCATGGATAGACCCCCAAGACCTATGTAAGTTCAATGCTGCTGTTAATGCTTTGAATCCCATTACCTTTAATCTTAAGATCTTGTTCCTACAACTGTTTTTCTGTTCTCTTCCATCATTACCTTCTCCTTCTCTACTAAATTATTCCCATAGATTTAGCAGCATGTCATGGGGTCTCCCTTTGTTGTCACTCTTTCTCCAGTTATTGTCTCATTTCTCTGTCTCTCTTCACAGAGAAACTTTTCAACTTACCTGTATTCCCCCCTCACCAGTCCCTTACCTCCTATTCCTCCTTTATGGCTCCTATATTTGACTCTTATTTCATTTCTCCATTTACTGAAACTGATTTTATCAAGGTCACCAATGATTTCCATGTGGCCCAATCCAAAGGCCTTCTCTTATTCAACCTATTAGCAACAGTCAACAGACATTATCCTTATCTTATTCAACCTGTTAGTAACATTCAACTCATATAATCATTTCTGCAGTCTCTTGATTTCCTGTCAATCTGCATGACTACCTTCTCTCTCTCATGATTGCTCCTCCTCCTCTGTCCAGCAACAAGCATTGATACACAGGTTTCCCCTGCTATCTGAAAGTAGAATATTCCAACTTGAAAGGTTATTTTTAGGGTTGGAGACTTCTAAAAAAATGTTTCATATAAATTAATGGTGATAGCATTTCCAGACCAAAAAAATACTCTGCCAAGTCATGCCAAATAGGAATGTTTTACTTTAGGGTAGCAGGAGCCCTGTACACCTGTGCTTAATCCAGACCCTATTTCTTCTCTCTTTAAATTCTCCTTAGAGAGCTGTCCAGTTTCGTAATTTTAAATGTCATTTTCTGATAACTCCCAAAACTATATTGTGACTCTGCTGTCTTTTAAGCTCTGGGCTTATAGATCTAATTGCCTGCTTGACATCTCACTGGGATATCTAACAGGAAGCTAAACTGTAATGTGATTAACAGAATTTTCTATTCCATACTATGTCTCCAATCTGTTTCACCACAGTATAGTCTATATTCAAAAACGCTACCACTACCAGTTTTCTATTGCTACATAATTTATTTATTTTTTATAGAGGCATGTTTTCTTTGTTTGTTTGTTTGTTTGTTTATACATGCACTGGGTACAGTCAGAAGTGCAGGAGGGTGAGAGAATTCACCAGAGCCAGAGCGGGGAGCAGAGCAGGCAGAAGGACCGAAGTACACAGCTGAGGGGAGCAGCGGGCGGCAGGAGAGGTCTGCGCGCCATGCGGGACCCTCCTCCGGTGGCCGGGAAGCAGCCGGGGATCGAACCGGCGCCGCAGAGGCCGCGGGCAGCTTCGCAACCCAGCGCTCAACCGCTGCGCCACCGGGGAGGCCCAGCTACATAATTTATTACCACAAATTGAGGGCCTTCCTGGTGGTGCAAGGCATTAAGTCTCAGCACTATGAAACTATCTGCAGCCATTGTAGCATGAGTTTGATCCCCGGCCAGGGAGGTGACCCACATGGCACAGCAGATCTCGCCTGTCTCTTCCGCTGCTACCCTCGGCAGTGTATTTCAGTCAATCCGCTTGTTCTACTCCCCACACTATCTCTGATGAATTCTCTCACACCCCCAACACACCTCTGGCCTACACCCCAGCTCTTTGATGCATAAATAAATAAAATAAATCTTTATATATATATATATATATATATTACCACGAACTTAGTGCTTGAAACAACTGACATTTATTACCACATAGTTTTTGTAGCTCAGAAGTTTGGCCACAACTAAGTGGATTCTGTAGGTCAGGGTCTTATCACATTGTTAGAATACAGGTATTAGCTGAGGCTGTGGTCTCATTAGAGGCCTGACTGGGGAAGGATCCACTGTCAATTACCCTTAAGTTATTGGAGGAATTCATTTCCTTGCATAACTAAGGGCATCAGTTTCTTGCTGATGGTTACTCTCAGCTCTAAGAGGTTACCTGTAACTCCTTGTCATGTGAGCCTTTCCAATACAATCACTTATCTCACGGCAGCCCGTGTCTCTAAAGTCAGTGAGGGTCTCCTTGTGCGAGTCAGATAATGAGATGGAATTGTATATAATAGCATGTGAGCATGAGAGTAGTGCCCCATTATCTCTGCTATGTTCTGTTAGTTAAAAACAAATCAAAGGTCTGACACAACCCCAAGGGGAGAGAGTTACTAAAAGCATAGGTTCCAAGGGTAGGAATTCATGGGAATTTCCAAGTCTCTTCAACACGTGCAGTGAGTAGTAGCTATTGTTTTTTTCATCCTGGTGCCCACCCCCCACCCCGCCACACATAATCACATATATTTCCCAAGGGCAATTACTAATTTCTTGGACATAGCACAATCTAAATTTATATTGCAGAATAAAAAATCTTTGCTAGAGACACATAAATCTGATGACAGCCCCTAGTCACAAGGGAGAGAGTCTCTGACGTTATATAAAACTGTGTGAGTTCTTCTTACTCATCTTACTCCCTCAACCTTTCTTCATTCCCTTTAAACCTCTAGTGCACTGGGTTTAATATCAGGAACCATTATTAAACTGCCTGCTGCTTAATAATTACTGCTTAGCAACATGGGATTGTCCTTTCTCTTAACCTACAGCCAAATTAAATTATAGCCAAGGCCTATCTTCCCCCAACTCTCTGACAGTGAAAGGAAGGATGAGAAATAGTAGTTCCTCTTCCAATTACATAAAAAATACTCTCTTGATTTCAAATAATTTTTATTTCCTTTTCTAAATCTGTACTGTCATAAGTTTGCTATTTCAATCCATCTTAAACTGATTTTGGAAGTAGGTGAACTATAAAGGAATCAACTAGAAATAAATAAACATCTTGATTCATAACTTCCCTGAGCCTGATGTATGTGCTCAGCCTGGAGTAAGAAGTGAAGTGAGATCACGAAGGGGTCCATCAAAGATTCCCACACGGTGCGCAGACCTCTCCTGTCATACCCGCTGCTCCCCTCAGCAGTGTATTTCAGTCAGTCTGCCTGTTCTGCTCCCTACTCTGTCTCTGGTGAATCCTCTCACCCTCCCATGCTTCTGGCCTGCACCCCAGCTATTGTATAAATAAAAAAAATAAATCTTTAAGAAAAATGAAAAATCAAAGGATTTAGGTATCAGGGTAATTAAGAATTTCTGGGATGAATTACTAGAACAAGTGTACTGTAAGGCTAAGAGATGCTTAAAATCAAGATATTGGAGGCAACGTGCAGGAAATAATGGGAACAGATATTTAGATATTTGTCCTTCAACCTGACATGAGTTATTAACTGTTCTCTTTCCCGTGGTAACAGAGGTTTTCCAAAGTCTGCTCAGTTCACCTTTGGTTTTACTGATTATCTTCATCTTGTTGCTGATACTCTGGTGATGAAGGCACGTTTTCTCTGAGAAAATGATGTCTTCAAAGACTGTTTAGGGGCGGGATCTGGGGTCTTCTCAGCTAACCTTTCTCAGAGGGAAGAACTGGGATGCAAGCCGTTAGGTCATGCAGTTACTTTTTTGCTTAGCACCATGTGACTTCCCACTTCCCACACATCATCTCCGTAGTAGAGCTGGCACTGGAAATGTTTAGAGCCATTATCATGGTTTTATAAGCACCTCTCATTGGGTCCATTGGACAATTCAGGAAAAAGTGCCAGGGGGAAAATTAGAGCTCTAATTATGGGTTAGCCTGCTGAGATAATGTTTGCAGGCACATTTTTCTGTGATTAAACCAAAGGTACACCATGGAAAGCAGATATTTCTGTTCTTGCTTCTTTGAAGGTCCCTTTTCTGTCAGTAAATTATCTGTCCCAACACATCCTCTTTGGATTCAGTAAAGTTGTTCCCTAAGTTTTTTTCTTTGAAAATTAGTCAGCTATGGAGAATGTAAAAACGAAGTTATGTTACTAATTGTAATCATGCTAATGAAGTTTGCATTTCTGCAAAGCACAGCAGATAACAGGCACTGGAAAAAAGATTTTCTCTCCAAAATGTACTCTTCTTGCCAATGAATAATCCCTCTCCTTCCTTTAGTTCAGAGACCTTGACTGTTTGGATTCACTTGCCTCAAACTTCCTTGAAAACAATGACTTACTTTTTATAAAAATGAATTAATGTTACTAATTTTTAAAGCAACAAAATGCTCAAAATTGCACATATTTGGAGAATATCATTCTATATACATCTCTATGCATATGTACAGGTTTTTAATAACAATGGTAAATTTATAGGCTATATAATCCATCCTTTAAAAGTGTACATATTGGGCCTCCCCGGTGGCGCAGCGGTTGAGCGCTGGGTTGCGAAGCTGCCCGCAGCCTCCCCAGCGCTGGTTTGACCCCTGGCTGCCAGGCAAGGGTCCCACATGGCGCACAGACCTCTCCTGCCGCCCGCTGCTCCCCTCAGCAGTGTATTTCGTCAGTCTTCCTATTCTGCTCTCCGCTCTGGCTCTGGTGAATTCTCTCACCCTCCCGCACTTCTGACTGTACCCAGTGTTTGTATGAATAAATAAAATAAATCTTTAAAAAATAAAAATAAAAAAAATAAAAGTGTACATATTCAGGTGCTTTTAGTATTTTCACAGTTGTGTAACCATTCTCTAATTTTTTAAAAAGATTTATTTATTTATTTATGCATACAAGAACTGGGTACAGAGGTGTGGGGAGAGGATTCATTAGAGACAGAGTGGGGAGGAGACCAGGTAGATTGACTGAAATGCACTGCTGAGGGGAACAGTGGGCGAGATAGGAGAGGTCTGCTGCTCCATGTGGGTCACCTCCTTGGCCAAGGATGGAACTTGTGCTGCTGTAGTTTTGGATAGCTTCACAGTGCTGAGACTTAACACCTTGCGCCACCAGGGAGGCCCAGTTCTTCATTTCTGAATATATGGATTTCTGTCTGGTAACATTCCTTTCAACCTGAACAACTTTCTTTAGCATTTCTTGTGGATGTGGAAATGAATTATTTCAGTTTCCCCGAGACATCTGAAAATGTCTTTATTTCTCCTTTTTTCCTAAAGAAAACTTCTCCTGGCTATGTAATTCTAGATTGATGGGTCCATTGTGTGCATGCATCTACAATTTCAAGTGAAAAATCTGTAAACATTCAAATCAGTGTTTCCTGTATATAATGTGTTGTTTTCTCTAACTGGTTTCAAAGCTTTTCTGGAATTTTTGCTTTTGAACATTTTTATTTTAAAAAAAGATTTATTTATGCATACAAGACTGGGGTACAGGCCAGAGGCACCATGGTGGGGGGGGAGGGATGGTGGTGAGAAGATTCACCAGAGACAGATTGGGGAACAGAACAGGAAGACTGACTGAAATACACTGCTGAGGGGAGCAGTGGGCGAGTCAGGAGAGGTCTGCTGCACCATGTGGGTAGCTCCCCGGCTAGGCAGGGATCGAACTCATTTCTTAGAGGCTGTGGATAGCTTCGTAGTGCTGTGCTTAACCACTTGCACCACCAGGGAGGCCCTCTGCTTTTGAATATTTTTATTATGAAGTTTCTAAATGTGATTTTCACTAAGTCTATCCTGTTTAGATGGATTGCTAAGCTTCTTGAATTTGTAAATTTATATGTTTCACCAAATTTAGGGTATTTGTGTAATTAGTTCTTTAAATATGCTTTTACTGCACCAATCTTCTTCTCTTTATGGAATTCCAATGACACATATATTAAATCTTTTGATTTTTTTCACAGATCCCTGAAGCTTTGTTCACTTTTTTCAGTATCATGTTTTTCTCTACTTTTTTGGGCAATTTCCACTGATCTGTGTTCAATTTCATTCATTTTCTTTGTTATATATTTTTGTTTTTAGCCCATCCAAATGAATTTCTCATTTGAGATTGTGTTTTTTCACTGTAAAATTCTCATTTGGATCTTTTTTACAGTTTTTATTTCTGAGAATTCCTCTTATATGATTCATTTAAAGTATGTTTTGCTTTACCTCAATTATAAAATAGTTATTATGTATACACTTTAAAAATTATAATTATATGTATGACATATGTATTATTTATGATAATATTATAATAGCTGTTTTGAAAAATCTGCCTTGTAATTTCATCATGTGGGTTATCTTGAGGTTGATATCTACTGACTATATTTTCTCTTAAGAATTATTTCCTAATTCTTTTTTTATGTTGATTAACTTTGTATTGTATCTTGAATATTGTGAATGTTGTATTGAATAGACTCTGGATCTTGTTCAAATTCCCTGGAGAATGTTTATGTTGTTGTGTTAGCAGGCAACCAACTTCCTTAATTTCATACTGTAACATCTACCTTCCCTTCGGTGGTAGTTTAAATCTCAGTTTGGTTCTCTAAGCCTTTGTTATGCTGCCTTGGGGTTGTCCTGTTCATGTGCATTTTGGAAGTTATTCTGAAAGTTGATCTGGTAGTTCAAACCCTGCTTTAGTACCCCAAGCCTCTGCCACCTTTATTCAGGAATATTCTGCACATGTGTTCTTCACTCTAATCTGGCTACATGGTTCAAATCTTTGCATCTGTTCATGCATTCATAGATCAGAGCCTGTGTTGAGGTAGATCTTGGTCTATATACAGTGTTAATAGACTTCTTTCTCTGGCTCTCTCCCCCAGAGATTTCTATCCCCCACACTCAGGCATATATAGAAGCCCTTTTCCTGTTTTGTTTGTTTTTGCCATAAATACTGGGTTTTTGTTTAGCCTAAGTGCCTCTGTATTTCTACACCCCAAGGCCAAGCTGTGGAACAAGATCAAAAGATGAAAGAGGAGCGACAAAGGGGAGCTTGACTCCAATTAGTCGCCTCCTCAATTTCTGATCCTCCTCAAAGATCTGCATCATTTTTTTAATCTTTGAATTTTTGTTTTTCAGAGTCCTTGTGTAGTTTTAAAAAAAAATTTGTGTAGGGCCTCCCCTGGTGGCGCGGCGGTTGAGCGCTGGGCTGCGAGGCTGCCCGTAGTCTCTGCAGCGCTAGTTTGTTCCACCTGTGAGGGCCCCACAAATAAATAAATAAATAAATAAATAAATAAATAAATAGATAGATAGATAAATAAATAAATAAATAATTGTGTAACGATTTTTGTTGCGAAAGAAGAGATGGGCTGTGGTGGGCTTACACCACCAGCTGGAATTCTAACTCTGCCATGATCTTTCAAATATAAACTATTGATATATAGTGCTCGTATTTATCCAATTTGGATCCTAACAGTTCCATTTACGAGCTGTGAGACCTTGGAAAAACTCCTTGATTTATATGAACATATGTTCATTGACTCCTATTAGTTTATTTAATTCATCTACATATTACCCTTCAAATAAGCAATAACTTTAATATGCTTTCATGATCATGACCATTTTGATATCATATAGAAAATTACTTCCAGGGCCTCCCTGGTGGTGCAAGGGGTTAAGTCTCAGCACTATGAAGCTATCAGTAGCCACTGCAGCATTACTTTGATCCCCAGTAAGGGAGCTACCCACATGGCATAGCAGACCTCTCCTGTCTCACCTGCTACTCCCCTCAGCAGTATATTTCAGTAGAGCCACTTGTTCTGTTCCCTACCCTGTCTCTGGTGAATCCTCTCACCCACCGCACCTCTGGCCTGTACCCTAGTTCTTGTATGCATAAATAAATTAATCTTTAAAAAAAAAAGAAAATTGCTTCCAGATTTTTTTAAAAACAGCTTCAAACATGAAAGAATTATGAGAATTCATATGAATTCAAGTGGAGGAGTCTGTTAAAAGATAAACTTAGGTCTATGAAGAGATGACTGGGAAAGCTGCAACAAATGGCAGAGAGCATTAGACTTACCTATATATAGTCCAGGACAAAACACATGGAGTTACTATAATGGAAGAACAAATTAGAAATTATCAAGGAATGATATAAAATTCAAAAATTCAAAAGGGAAGGGAAAGCAGAGGAGGGATATGTTATAAACAAATTGCAGTATAAATGTTTTTCTTCATCTTTAATAGTTTGGGCTACAAAGTTGCAAATAAAGTGAGAAAGGTATATTTAACAAGGTAAGATTTAACTCCAAGAAAATTAAAATTAGGTGGGGGAAGAGGAGACTCAAAGGAATAGAGAAGGAAGTAGAAAAATTCTAATTTCATCATTGGTCATAGTAGAAAATCAATAGACTCTATCTAAAGAACTAGAAGATTGGAAGCCAAACTTAAAAATGGAATCCAGAGGGAGAGAGGGGGAGACAGCAAGGTGAGGAGGAACAGAATGGACTAAGGCAGTGGACCACAGGTGCTTTGGTGTTGGGTACAGTATGGCAATAACACTTGAAGAGGGAGCAGGTTCTACACTCCCAAAATACAAACAATGATGTAAGCCAACATTACCTCAATTAAATACATATATAAAGAAAAATTAATTCTGAATGAAATATTTATTAATAAAAGGTAGGAATCACACCAAAAAGAAAAAGAAGATTGACCGTAACATTAAAATCACAAAGCTAAAAACTAGAAGAAAAATAGAACATTTAAAAATTATTAGAAGAAACATACACTCAAAGCAAACAATATGGGAAATCTGAATAAGATTGGTGGTTGATTCAGTGACAGTGTCCTGGCTATAATATTATACTAGGTTTTACAACATTACTATCTGAGAACCTGGGTAAAGGGTGCTTCAGATTTCTCTATATTGTTTCTTACAAGTCAAAGGGAATGTACAACTATCTCAATAAAAATTTCAATGAAAAGAAATGCAAACACAGCAAAACATTTCAAAGATTTTGCTTTTATTTTATTAAGATTTTTTTAAAGATTTATTTTTTATTTATACAAAAGCTGGGGTACAGGTCAGAGGCGCGGGAGGGTGAGCCAATTCACCAGAGACAGAACCGGGAACAGAACAGTCAGACTGATTGAAATACACTGCTGAAAGGAGAAGCAGGTGAGACAAAAGAGGTCTGCTGTGCCATGTGGGATTTTTGCTGGCCGACCAGGCACTATAGAGGCTGTGGAGAGCCCCACAGTGCTATGTTCAACCACCTGCGCCACCAGGGAGGCCCTATTTTTATTTTATTTATGCATACAAGAACTGGGGTGTAGGCCATGGGTGCAGGGGGTGAGAGGATTCACCAGAGACAGAGTGGGGAACAGAACAGGCAGACTGACTGAAATACACTGCAGAGGGGAGGTCTGCTGTACCAAGTGGGTTAACTCCCTGGCTGGGAATGGAACTCATGCTGAAGTGGCTGGCTATAGCTTGACACTGCTAAGATTTAACCCCTGCACCACCAAGGAGGCCCACAAGCAAAATATTTTAAAGTTAAAAAGCAGACTGAATAAAACAAAATACTGCAGTAATAAAAGCAAACACATTACTGAATGTAAGTGAGAAAAATTTAGGCATTAAGACAAAAAAGCTTTTAGATTGGTTTACAAAGCAAACCCCAACTTTATTGTGATATTCTGGAGACATCCTAAAACAAATTAGCACTCAGACGTCTTCCGATTCCCTGACTTTTAGTACATGTTATTTTATTTATCATTTTTTGTCAACATTGAAAACATCCATTTCATTCTATAACCTTAGTTTCTTTAGTGTTTATTCCTCGCTATGTTTTGTTTGTTTTTCATTGAAGTACATTGGTTGACAACACTGTAAGTGATAAGAGACCTCAGTATCATACACCCTCAGTTGTTGGCACCACACCATAGACATCACCAAAGCACTCACGATCCTCCACTGGAGTCCATCCTGTCCCTTCCCCACTCTGCTCATCCACTTCCACCCTCCCTCTTATAAACTTGTTTCTGCAGTCATGCTTTAGAGTTATTTTATTGGTTCTGTTTTGTCTGACCCTTTGTTTTGTTTCTCTACATCTGCACGTGTAAGTGTAAGTAACACTTCCAAACATCATTTCTTGTTCCTTATTTTCTCTTTTTGATTCTATGTCTATCATTAGCATATTATTTCTAAGAAAGGCTTATATAATAGCAGCAGCAACTACAAGAATAATAGCTGTGCAAAAACATTTGACATTGATTCAGCCTGTGTTATGTGCTGAGAACGGTGCCCAAATACTTTAAATTATCTCATTTAGCCCTCAAGACAATCCTTTGTCTTGAGATGATTTTTATTTCTATGTTATAGTTACTTGTTCCTTAAACACAGTAATTTTGCGCGCCTAGCTTCTTTTAAAATTGCCTATCCTCTCTCTCTCTCCTCCTTTCTCTCTCTCTGTCTCTCTCTGTGTCTCTTTCTCTTTCTCTCTCTCACTCTCTCACACACTTGCGCGCATACACACACACACACACACACACACACACACACACACACAATTTAAATTCTATCCACAGGTATGTAGAAGGATATTCTCCTGAGGATGATGACTTTATTTGGACTTAACAAATAGGAAATATTACTATCTTAGAAACTGGGGTGGTGGGGGGCTGTTTAAAAATAACAGCAAATTTTTGTTTTACAGCATTTGGGAGTTCTGCAAAATAAGTCCTGAAGATTTTTTTAAAGATTTATTTATTTATGTATATAAGAACTGGGGTCCAGGCCAGAGGTGGTGGGGGTGAGAGGATTCATCAGAGAAAGAGTGGGGAACAGAGCAGGCAGATTGACTGAAATACATTGCTGAGGGGAGCACGGGAGAGACTGGAGAGGTCTGCTGTGCCATATGCGTAGCTCTCTGGCTGGGGATCGAACTCTTTCTGCAGTGGCTGCGGATAGCCTCATAGGTTGTGTCTTAACCCCTTGCACCACCAGGGAGGCCCAGTCCTGAAAATTTGACTGCAAGGGCCCTCCATTTACTGAAAAGCGAAAGGAGCTGAGAAGGCAGCTCAGGGCTGAAAGTATGGTCACTCTTACATGGGTAAGACATAAGTGAAACTAAAGGAAGACTCACACCATTATTTTATTTTTTTTATTTTTTTATTTAAATTTTATTTTTCTATCCCCCATACAATTACAACCCCCTTATTTTGACCGCAAGCCCTCCTTTCCCCGCCCCCCATTCCCCATAGAGTGTCTCTGGTTCATAGTTGTTTGTTAATTTTGATATTTTCTTTCTTATAGTTATTCTTTTTTCTGGTCCCTTATTTAAGTTTTCTAGATTCCTGCTATGAGTGAGGCCATCCGGTATTTTTCTTTTTCTTTCTGGCTTATTTCACTAAGCATGATCCCTTCCAGCTCCATCCATGTTGCTGCAAATTGCATGTGTTTATCTTTTTTGAATGCTGAGTAATATTCCATGGTGTATATGGACCACATCTTCTTGATCCAGTCATCTATTTTTGGGCATTTGGGCTGTTTCCAAAGCTTAGCTATTGTAAATAGTGCTGCTATAAACATAGGGATGCAGGTGCTCTTTGGAATTAATGTTTTTGTGTCCTTTGGGTAAATACCTAGGAGTGGAATTGCTGGATCATATGGAAGCTCTATGTTTAGTAGGCCAAGAAATCTCCACACAGCTCTCCATAGTGGTTGGACCAGTTTGCACTCCCACCAACAGTGCAGGAGAGTTCCATTTTCTCCACAACCTCGCCAACATTTGTTGTTGCTAGATTTTTTAATATGTGCCATTCTCACTGGTGTGAGATGGTATCTCATGGTAGTTTTGATTTGCATTTCCCTGATGACAAGTGATGTTGAACATTTTCTCATATGTCTGTTAGCCATTTGCATTTCCTCTTCAGAGAAGTTTCTTTTTAGCTCTTCTGCCCATTTTTGACTGGATTATTTTCTTTGTTGTTATTAAGAGCTGATGAGTCAGCTCTTTGCAGACTTGTGATGAGTCCTTTATCATTAGTGTTGTGTGCAAAAATGTTCTCCCAGTCGGTGGGGTTTCTCTTTGTTTTTGTCTCTTTTGCTGTGCAGAAGCTCTTTAATTTGATGTAGTCCCAGCTGTTTATCTTTGCTTTCACTATCACTGCTTTCGGTGATGTGTCTGTAAAGATGTCTTTGATGTGCATATCATGTAGTGTTTCACCTATATTTCCTTCTATGTATTTTATGGTTTCAGGTCTTATGTCTAGTTCTTCAATCCATTTTGAGTTGATTTTTGTGTATGGTGTTGGGTAGTAGTCAAGCTTCATTCTTTTGCATGTAGCGACCCAGTTTTCCCAGCACCATTTATTGAACAAACTTTCTTTGCTCCAATGCATATTCTTTGCTCCTTTGTCAAAGATTATTTGATCATAAATCTGTGGGTTTATTTCTGGATTTTCTATTCGATTCCATTGGTCTGTGTCACACCATTACTTTAAAGTATGAAAGGCTATGTGAAAAATGAAAAAGAGGAAATGCTTTATCTGTTTCATAATTCTTAAGAAAAATGCTGGAAAATGTTGTTTTGAAAATTATCGGTTATTGGAATTACCCTCAAATCCTGGAGGTAATATACTTCCCCATCTGTGGCAGTGAAGAAAAAGGGACAAAATTCATATGTTTTGGATTACCATATTCTTCATTAATTACATATTTCTGCACTGCTTCTAGAATGTTTGAAGATTGAATAATTAACTTCCCCCATTCCTTTCCTTTCCTTTCCTTTAGAATACTACTTATAGAAAATTCTTCCTCTTTCTCACTCCCACCTCTCACTATTGTAAGCGGGTGCGTAGGTGGTAGTTAAGTTTATCATTCATCCAGAGGTCAAAGAATACTGGAATTATGATAAACTAGATGAGGGATAGGCATCACCTGGAAATTGCAATCACCAAGAAGAGCTAGTGCTGCTGAAAATGAAAGCATGAAAGCGTGGTGGTTAAGAACAATGGGCTTGGGAGCCACTTGGCAGGGGTTCAAAAGTTGGCTCTGCCCTGTAACCCGAGTGCCCTTGTGAGGATTATACAAGTTAATACATACAAACTACTTAGAAAAATGCCTGGCACACAACACATGCTCAAGAAAAAAATTTAGTGGCCCCACACTGTCATCTCAAATTGTTAACATCTTATTGGTTCCCAGGGACCATTTTGTGTTCTTCAATTAGTGTATGGAGCAGATCACTTAAAAATATTATTATGCTGCCTCAAAAATTCAAGGTTGTCTTTGAAACATAGGTCTTCTTAGTGGTGATGCACATGATGCCTTTCATTTTGGAAGGAATACTCCAAAATACCTCAAATTTCTGCACACTCAATCCACCTAAACACGTCTCTAAAATGGAAGAGTACTGTGTTTTCACAGGATGTATCCCTTTACTCCCTTCATACAAATCTTAACAAAATACCCAGTGTACTTGTGACTTTTAGTTCTCCAGAGTCTTTAGCATGATTCTTGCAAAGCAGCAAGCTGTCCTTTGGAATATAGATGGAGTCAGGGACACTGCAGATTTCCAGAGTCCCATTTGGTTGTGGGGGTTCCTGGGTTCTGTTCCTGAGTCATCAGCCACTTGAATTATCAGTCTCCGGTTTAGTTTTTCTGTTTGTGAAGTTGAGCAAAGTTGGTATATGGAGGGAAGTGGTGTCAAGAAAAAAAGAGGAGGAACGACCTGGAATGGGTGGAGATTCATAACCATACAATATATCCAGTGGTGGCCAAGAATGACAAAATCTTGGATGACAGCTGCAGCACAAAGTCCATGTTGTACTAAAAAATTGGCATTTCCTGCAGATTGACTTGCGTTTTATAAAGTGGCAGTGGGGGTGGGGGTAGTAAGGAACAACCAAATAGACTAAAAAAGAAACCATCTTATTCCCTTTTTTATGCAGCATCTGGAACCCACTCAAGAGGCAAGACATCCTATTCTAGATAGGAGAAATGGTTTTCATTACTTAGCCATAAACTGGATTAGCAATTTATTAGCATCTATTTCAATATCCCAGACATCACATGTAATGACAGCACAGCTGATCAACATTTATGGAGAAACATTTAAGGATTTCCATAAATTTGTGCTTCCTGTACAAAGCACTGAAAATCCAGAGATGTAACGATGATTTTGAAATCTGGGTATAGGAATTCCTTTGAAATCAGTCCAGGCTTATCAGTGTCTTTGAAAAACATATGGCTAAAGGCAACAATGATAATAAAAACCCAAGGAAGCACAGCTCAATCACTCAGTTGCTTCCCCCATACCCTTGCTGCCTTTGCTATCAGTCTATTATATGCTCTCCAGGCCATTGGCAGCAAATTTATAAATGTCAATGTGAGGAGATTCTGCATTATTATAGCAGGCAACATTGTTACTTTTATTTTCCTTTGAAAAATATTTTGGCAAGGTACCTGAGACTCTGGAGTGGGTAGCCAAATTTCAGTAGGATTCCAGATGGTTGAGATTCCGGCTCCTGATGCCCTCATGTCTCCTCCTCCCTCCTCTCTTAGATATTTTCATTTGTGTTCTCCTTGGAGGTAAATATTTTTATGTCAACTAGTTGAGTAAGGGTCATTATCGAATATTTCCGAATTAACCTGGAGGTGAATGAGCTCAGTCATATATACTTGCGCAGTACAATCTTCACATCACCCCTCCCCACTCCCTTCTTGCACATCTCAGCCTCCTCCCTCCCTCTCCCACTGAGATGTCCTGTGCAGACCTGACCTACTAATGCTCCCACTTTCTCCCCGCATTTAACTGACTGGTCCTCAATAGATGCTCAAGCAATTACAAAATAATGTGAGAGCTTCTCTGTGATCCTCCCCTGGCCTCTGTAATCTGGGGACTGCCCTTCTCTGGGCTCCTGGAACACTCCGTGTTGTTCTGTACTGTAGGAATATAATGTGGTGGTTGTCCATGGAGACTTTAGTTAGAAATCTTGGCACAACTCCTCTCTCTCTGCCTCTTGCTATCTATGTGATAAACCTGTATATACCTGTACATTGTAATTGTTTAATGAGCATTTATTTATCATCATTATTATGATGATGGAACTTTATTTAAAGATTGTAAGCTCCTTGAGAACAGGGACTACATCTTTTTCATCTCTGATTTCCAAATCTAACACAGTAGAGCTCAATATATTCTGCACCCAGGGTACTTGTATGTTTAAATGGGGCCACTGGAAAGATTATCTTCTAACTAAAAAGTATCAGTATAATAGGGGAAACTTCAGTTATATATAAGGCAGGGATATTTCTGCTACTTTACTTCTGAAGTCCACTCATTTGCCCCTAAGGGAGCAAATACATATATATTATAAGAGCTTTCTAAGGGAGGTACAATTGTTAAAGGCCAGTACAACTCTGAGTCATGTGTTACTAACAGGCTGTATTTAAATAGGAGGTGAGAGTTTGAGTTGCATTCTTTTTCTCACTCCTTGCTGCCATGTACTGAGCAGAGGAAATTGGACCATCCTTGTGGTCAACTCACCAGTTCTATCTTCTCTGTTTAAACTTTGAGAGGACAGGGTGTGAGCAGGCTCTGCAGGCTCAATTACCCTCCATTCGGAGTAGGAAACCCCTCCAGGCTTTCAAATCTAAGTCATGTGCTCCAGATCAATGAGACCTGTTTCTGGCAGGGGCCATCAACTTACGCGTTATTAATAACAACGCTGCGTCTCCCACTTTCCTGAGCAGGTGAGGGGGGTCCAAAACAGATGAAGGGCATATGCTATAATCCAGACACAAAATTCTCACCCTAAATTGAAAGAGGGACTATGTGGAGAGACCTCTCTATTCTCACGGCATTGTTACAGTACATGACCCATACCAAGGAGCACAGAAAGAATGGCAACACTGATCCAGGTGCTCCTGAGATATTCTGAGAGGGTGATTGAGAAGGACCAGAGCAGACAAAATGTTCACATTACTCTACCTTTTTGTTCCAATTAAATCATTAATGATGAGCTCTTTTGGCTTCTTATAGTAAAAAGACTAGTTGAAAGAAAACAGACATGTCAGTCTGGTTTAATAGTGAGGAAGAACTAGGGAAGGAAATCGCCTCTTCCTCCCGTTCCCTTTGAGATGTACTTCCACTCTCCTTCCACATTCTTCTTCCCCTCCCCCCAACACTGAGTCACAGTATCTTCTCCCAGTTGCTCTCCATTTTTTAAAATATTATTATTATTTATTTTTTACATCATTGTTCATTTTTAAACAATATTTGCTTTCCCCCGACCCCCTCAGGTGTAGTCCCCTAAAGTTTCCTTCACCAAAGCACCTGTGCACCATCACCTCAGTCCCCTGTGCTCCTCCCTCCCTCCCTCTAATCCCTCTCCCTCCTCCTCCCCTGCAGGATGTCTCTGATTCATAGTTGTCCGTTTTTTGCTTTGTTGTGTTTTGTACTGTTACTGTTTTTTTACGCTGATGTCTTATTGGGTTCCCCAATATTCCTGCTATAAGTGAAACCATCTGATATTTTTCTTTTTCCTTCTGGCTTATCTCACTGATAATAATTCCTTCTAGTTCCATCCACATTGCTGCAAATTGTATGAGTTTATCTTTATTGCAGCACTATTTACAATAGGTAAAACCTGGAAACAACCCAAATGCCCAAAAACAGATGACTGGATCAAGAAGATGTGCATATATACACAATGGAATATTATTCAGCAATCAGAAAAGATAAACTCATGCTCTCCATTTGTAAGTAAATAGTCCTTGACTGGAAGTAAGGTGACCTGGATTCTTGCCCAGCTTGCCCCTAACTCACCCACTTTGGAAACTTGAGTCCTTCTCCAAGAGGAAATTTCTCATGTGGAAAATGGCGTAAATACTGAGCTCTTAGGAGACTGTCAGGTTTTGATTAGAATGCATATAATTTCTTTCCAAAGTACACAATGCTACACAAAGGGTGAAGCTGAGGGTCAAAAGAGTGAAGCAGATCATATGTTCTGTGGGAGTTAAAGAAAGAGAGGAAGTAATGAAGGTTGGAAGTTTCCTGGAAGCTGTTGGACATAGGAAGCAGGGATTGAAGATTATGTCTTCAGAAGTAGAAAAATTAACAGCAACCAGCTAGTTCTTCTGACTAATCTAACCTGCTATTGGAGGTGCTTCCACACAGATCTCCATCACCTCTTACAGAGAACTAGGGAATAAAGCCCAGCAGGTAGGTGTTATCCTGCCCATTTTACAGTGAGGCATGTGAAGCTTCAAGTGGTCGTCAACTTCCCAGAGATTCGCTACAAGTAAAAGGGCAGAGTCATAACGGAAACCCATGTGGTGCAACTATAATTTCACATCTATTTTCTTGTCTCTGCATGTGGAATGACTACCTAGCTTCTGTGAAAATAGCATCTGAAACCAGCACAGAATATCAGAGCTGAGACCCCCCACTACATATCTAGAATGCCTTGGACCTGGATTTGGCTTGAAGAGCATGAAGCTCCGGAGCAATGATAGAACTGAAAATTTTGCTTACTTCATAAAATATGCAATAAAATTACTAATAAAATATGCAAAATGAAATCTAAAAACGCATACACATGAGATATAATGGCATTTTGAGCTGTGTAGATACTAACTGACATTCCTGGAAATATTATGAATATAGTCACTCAAAACAGCCACACAGGGTATCTTCCAGGTAGGAAGATATGGAACAACCCTGTCTCAGCAGTTCCTTGGGGAAAAGAGAAGAAAAGAGGTAGGAACCTACAAGTCTGTGCTTATAAGCCCCCCAGGTGATTCTAACCACAGTTGAGTTTGAGAACCACTGCTCTGTAGAAATCATTCTCTTACAGACAAAACCTCTATCCGCTACAGTCACATTAAGGGCTAAATACCTTACAGGCAGCTGAAGGACTATCACCTGGATCATAGAATTAAAAACCAACTACAGAGCCTCCCCGGTGGTGCAGCAGTTGAGCGCTGGGTTGCGAAGCTGCCCACAGCCTCTGCAGCGCCGGTTCGATCCCCGGCTGCTCCCCGGCCACCAGAGGAGGGTCCCGCATGGCGCGCAGACCTCTCCTGCCGCCCGCTGCTCCCCTCAGCAGTGTACTTCGGTCCTTCTGCCTGCTCTGCTCCCCGCTCTGGCTCTGGTGAATTCTCTCACCGCCCCCCCCTCGCTTCTGACTGTACCCAGTGCTTGTATAAATAAAATAAATAAATAAATCTTTTAAAAAAATCAACTACAGAAAATGTCCTTTCTCCCTAATAAAACACCACGCTACATAAGACAACAAGCCACACATCTTGGCCTCTCAAAAGTTTTCCTATATGAAGGCCTCCCTGGTGGCACAGGCGGTTGAGCACAGCCACTGTGAAGCTGTCTGCAGCCTCTGCAGCGCAGATTTGATGCTGCCCAGCTGCGGAGCTACCCACATGGCGCGGCAGACCTCCCCTGTCTCATCCGCTGCTCCCCTCAGCAGTGTATTTCAGTCAGTCTGCCTGTTCTGTACCCCACTGTCTCTGGTGAATCCTCTCACCCTCCCACACATCTGGCCTATATCCCAGTTCTTATATGCATGAATAAATAAATCTTTTTTTTTTAACAGTGTGATTTAATCTTTTTTTTTAGATGTATTTATTTATTTATGCAAGTACTGAGGGGAGCAGCGGGCGGCAGGAGAGGTCTGTGCGCCATGTGGGACCCTCCTCCAGTGGCCGGGGAGCAGCCGGGGATCGAACTGGCGCTGCAAAGGCTGCGGGCAACCTTGCAACCCAGCGCTCAACTGCTGCGCCACCGGGAGGCCCTAAATAAATCTTTTTTTAAAAAAAATTTTTCCTATATGATTATTTTGTTCCTTCACATCCACTCTTGGGGTTTTATTTATTAATGTTTCTGACCATTGTACCAGGTGCCTAAGTTTCTGAGGCTGCACTTTCCCAAACTGAAGAGGCAAGTGTCCTTCCCATATAAAACTTGTGTGATGTGTGAGAGCACTGAAGCACTGTCTTTCTGCAGACAGCTGACTCCCAAGAGAAAACAAAACAAACCAGGAAAAACAAGTACACTCAGATTATTTTATTTATCTTCACTGAGCAGAGAAATAATTTCATTTTTCTTGGAGAAAATATAGGAATTACACTAATGGATATACCTGCTCATGGAAGGAAAAAAAGCAGGGGTGAAAAAAATCCCTAAAAACTAAGGCTGATGGAGGATAAAAGGAGACTGTATCATTTGTCATTTATGGCATCATATAGCTGCCACACCAGCCCCAACACCGCCTGCTTCCAGACTTCTTGATATGTAAACATTTGTTATGAGTTGACTTGTGTACCCAAGAAAAAGATATGTTGTAGTTTTATATGGGAAGGGAACTTGCCCCTTGGGTGGGTCTTCAGTTTGAAGGTCTAACTCCCAGTACCTATGATGGCAATGTTCTTTGGGTCTTTACTGGGGTAATCAAATTAAAATGAGGTCATCATGATGACCCTTAATCCAGCATGACTGTTGGAAGGAAAGAGACAGAGAGAGAAAGACAGGCACCCAGGAACACAATATGAAGAGACAAAGGGAGAAGACAGCTTTCTATAAACCAGGCCTGTCTGAAGCCATCAGAAGGAGAAGGAAGTGAACCGATCCTTGCCTAGTTCTTTCAGAGGGACTATGGCCTTGGGACAACTTGACTTCAGCCTCCAGAATTGTGAGACAATAAATTTCTGTTACTCTGAACCACTGTGTTTGTGATGCTTTGCTATGGCAGTCCTCAGAAATTAATCCAGCATTAATTGTCCTCAAGATTAAAACTGTAGAAGATATGGAGAAAAAGGATATCTACTGCACTGCTGGTGGGAGTGCAAACTGGTCCAACCACTATGGGAAGCTGTGTGGACAATCCTCAACATGCTAAAGATGGAGCTTCCATATGATCCAGCAATTCCACTCCTAGATATTTACCCAGAGGACACAGAATCATTAATTCAAAAGGGCACTTGCACCCCTGTGTTTATAGCAGCACTATTTACAATGACTAAGCTATGGAAACAACCCAAATGCCCAAAAATAGATGACTGGATCAAGAAGATGAGGTACATATACACCATGGAATATTACTCAGCAATCAAAAAAGATAAACTCGTGCAATTTGCAGCAACATGGATGGAGCTGGAAGGGATCATGCTCAGCGAAATAAGCCAGAAAGAAAAAGAAAAATACAGGATGGTCTCACTCATAGCAGGAATTTAGAAAACCTAAATAAGAGACCAGGAATAAGACTAATTATAATAAAGTAAACCAGAAACACACTATGTGTGGAGGTGGGGGGTGGAGGGGGCGGCAGGGCGGCGGGGAGAGAAGAGGAAGGATTAGGGTCAAAATAAGAGAGGGTAGGAATTGTATAGGGAATATAACTGGGATGAAAATGCATACATTGTGCAAAAATGAAAAATGATGTAAAAATATATATAAAATAAAAAAGTTGTTTATAATCTTATTTCACTATCACTGTAAACTACTTTGCAAAACATTATTTTTAAAATTTAGTTGCTGCTAAATGAGTTTCTATATATCAGCTATACTTCTTGACACATAATGATCCAATAAAATGTCTTTCATTATTAACCAAAAAAAAAAAAAAAAAAGATTTAAGACTGCGGTCAGATTACTTGTTGCCAAAAAAATTCTTAATTGACACATCTCCAATGTACACGAATTTCTTTGCTAATTATTTATTACTGTATGTCAAGTCATCCCAAAACTTAGCAACTTAAAACAACACAAAACATTTTTTATTTCACATATTTTCTGTCACATATTTTTCTATCACATATTTTATTGTATGGCTCAGGAATTCAGGAGCAGCTTGAGTGGGTGGTTCCAGCTCCAATAAATGTCTCATGAGGTTAAAGTCGAGATGTGGGCCTGAAAGTCTGACTAGGCTGGAGGACCCCTCTTCCTTCTGAAAAGTCACCATTGATGTGATTCCACTGTAGGGACTCCCAATCTGTGTGTTTCTCCATTCCATATTCCAGGCCTTCCCAGAAGATAGAATATTTCTGCAACAATCACCTGCTTCAGGAAAGATTTAAAGAATACAGATCTGGTTGCCGGGAGCCTGGTCCTATGAACTGGGAGCGGCTCTCCGGCATGGAGCACTTGTTGGCTCCTTGAGACCTCCTGAGCACAGGACCCATCATAAGTCATACCCTTTGGGGCACAATTTTTTTTTCTTTTTCTTTTTTTTTGAAGATTTATTTATTCATGCATACAAGAACCAGGGTATAGGCCAGATGTGTGGGAGGGTGAGAGGTTTCACCAGAGACAGAGCGGGGAACAGAACAGGCAGACTGACTGAAATACACTGCTGAGGGGAGCAGGGGGAAAGACAGGAGAGGTCTGCCGTGCCATGTGGGATTCTCGGCTGCCGGCTGGCCAGAACCGAACCTGTGCTGCAGAGGCTGCGGACAGCTTCACAGCGCTACGCTCAACTGCCTGCTCCACCAGGGGAGCCCCCCCCAACTTTGGGCACAATTTCAATAGACTTTGTACCACAAGAGGTCAACCCAAACCTTTGCTCACGCATGGATCTATCTCATGTTACCTGTTCTTATGCCTGGCAATGTACAGTGACCAGTCGTGATGAAACTGACCTCCAGAGGATGATGCTAACATAACCTTACTTTGGGCTTAATATAGCTCTTTGGTGCAGAATCAATCAGCCTAGGTGGGAAGTCATAAGACCCTTCCTCCCCTGGCTCCCTTTCTCATCTCATTTCTATTCCTCTGTCCCCACCTGCCCCATCCCAGGCTTTGGATTCCAGGTTCCATTCTGACAGAGTGCCTTGAGGTCAGTATCTTAGGGATCACATTCATTTGATGGCAGATGGAACCTCCTTACAGCACTTTAAATCTATGTAACAAAGTTCTGCAGATTCATCTCCACCAAATATCTGTAAGACAAAGAAATAGGTCTTTATCCTGCTGATCACTGAACTCATTTTTATTCTAAGAGACCCTCTCCCCAAAAAGGGCTATGGTGTATTAAGGTGGTTCCACAACATGAATTATTCATTTAATCTCCTCTTCAAGTCTGGATGAGTATTCTTATGACTCCTACTTGCTGTCTGTAACTGTGAGACACAAACTCCATGCTGGAGGTGTGATTAGTGGCAGCGTGTGTCACTCTAGGCAGCAGCCTTTGAATTATGAAGCTAGAAGAAGGATGTCACTCAGCAGCCTTTATGTCCCAGGGCAGAAGCTGAGGGAAAAACACTAATCAGTACTGGAGAGGAGGTGGGCAGGGAGTGTGGGGTGGGACTCTCTTAGTCAGCTGCCCTGGTCCTAACCTAGAAGAAAGAATTTCTGGAATACGACAAAGGAAGTCATATCCAAATTGGTGGGCGATGGCTTTGAGATGAATAATATCTATATTTAAGTTCCTCTTAAACACAGAAAATTATGCTACAAGAAGCAGCATTTAATCTGATCTTTATTCTCTGCCAAGTGAGGCCATTTAAGGATTTTTTAAATGTTAAGCTTGCCAAAGCAGATTTGTCCTATTGGTGACAAAGGGAACAGATGAGAAGGTGATATATCAAGGCAGTCCAAACCTTACTTGAAATTTAGCATAGAAAGTGATCTTGGATGAGGGGAGGAGAAGGTATGGGACCTGGTACCCCAGAGTTAGAGGTGAGTTACTGCCAAGGACCTAGTTTTGTTATTAGCAGTGTTAATAGTAGTTTGTATTTTTATTACAATACTAAAATTAACTATATAAAAGAAAGTTATAAATGAGGATGAACGGTAGGATGGAAGAGTCACCAAACCCTCAGAAATTCCAAGTTCCCTATATCTTAAATGGGATTTAAAAAATGTTTAGAAATGTTATCTTCATGAAAGAGTGAATACCTCTACAATTTTATCATATTTCAGATGTGGAAGGTTTAACTCTCTCTCCTGTCACCCCTGCAACTCCAGGAGGTGACCTCGTTAGGTTTGGAGAGGGCACCGATTAATGTAAAATAAAATAGGGAGATATGCCTCCTCAGAGCTCTCAATCAGAGTAAAAAAATCCCTGTAAATATCTTCCTAAAAGTTTACACACAAATACTTGTGGCAATGTGGGTCTAAGTGATGATCAAACTCCGGTGAACAGACCAAGATGCCGGCACTCCCTCAAACTTACAATTAGGAATGATTAGGAAAGACTGGATCATTGGTTGTTAAATAAAAGTAAAAAAAAAAAAAAGTCACTTTCATTTGGTTCAAGAAAAGAAAGAAAAGAAAAGACCACTGAATGGGTGGTGAATGAACTGAGGGGACAGGAATAATCTGCCACCCTCTGGCCAGTGATCTGGACAAGGGCACATTGTGCCTAACCTGTACCAAACACAGCTGGGTGCTGAAGGGCTGCAGAGAGGAAGAAGGAACAGTGTGTGTCCTCAAGGGGTTTAGGGAGTTAGGTATCTACACAGGTAGCTGTTTTATACAATACCACAGAATTTGATCAAGACTTAAAAAGGAGTGGGGGGTGGCTTCATAAATGAACAGTGAGAAAGGGAAAGACTAGTTAGAGAATTTCAATCATCTTGTGCTGGGGTCTGAAGAAAAGCCAAGAAGACCCTCATTGGAGAAGTCTGTGAGTTTGGAAAGAGGTACTTGGAGGCTTTGAAAGGTTGATTGAGAAGCAGCGAGGACAAGGGGCATGAGGGGCAACCACTAAACCGGAATCACACTCCCAGGCTGTCCAGAAGGCCCAAGAGTCCCTAAGGACGAGGCTAATGTGACCAAAGTGATAGGAGTGCTGGGCACAGGTGCTGGGACAGCTTCAGGGAAAGATGAGGGGGCTGCCACACAGGGGGCTTATCTTTGGAAGGGCAGGTCTGGGGTAGAGTAGGAGGCTTCCTGCCTCGACAGTCCGACCAAGGGCTGGGTCGGGATATCGGTAGGAAGGTGCAGGGTAGGATGGGAGAGAGCATAGACAGCAGAGCGCAATGGTGAGGGACAGGGGTCTGCAACCCACCTTCAGCATTCATCCCAGCTCTCCCACTACCTCACTCCTTAGTCTTGGATTGAAACATAAACTCTCTTCCTTAAATTCCTCATCTGTCAAATGTGGACAATAAAATCACTTACCTGTTAGATCTGTGATGAGCAGGAAATGAGTTGGCAAATTATAAAGTACTAGCATGTAGCAGTCATTGATGTTAGCTAAGATTATTCTACAGTAATTTGACCTGAGTGCCTATTCTACCTCTATCTCCACCAATTTTTTTTTCAAAAATCCATTCGATTTTGTTTTATTTATTGAAGTAACATTGGTTTACAAAGCCGTATGTGGTCTAGCGAATTCGCTCGATTTTAATCCACGGCTAATTCATTCAGTTGGTCAAAACATGCACTACTGAGGCCTGTGGTTTGGGCTCATGTGTGTAAATGAATGCATTAAATGTGCTTGGTTCGACATCAAAGATGGAACACATTCCAGCACAGTCAACCCTGGTGGGTGGGCAGTCACTGGAAAGCAGGTGCCCTGGGTTATGAGCTGGTCCTGAAGGAAAGCAGGGGTGGGCAGAAGTCCACCCCCTAGTGAATGATCAATCAATACCCCACCACACCCACCATTCTTTAATTTTCTAAAATAAGGAGAGAGGTTAAATATTTTCAATCACAGGCTTCAACCTCTCTTCTTCCCACCCACCCTCCCATTTCCTCCACCCCCTTCCACAAAGCTAACAGCCCAAAGAAGAGAGTCTTGACACTCCTGCTGTTCTGGAGAAAAGCTCAGCTTCAGATAACATAAGAGACATGAGGCTCTTGAAGGCAGCAGAACTGCCAGGCAGCTTGGGAGCAGGGAGACAAAGGTGCTGGCAGCAGGCAGCCCACAGCCTATATATGGAGTTGCCAGAAAAGTGGCTGTTTCCAGGGTGAGCTGCCACAGCCATTCAGGAAACTCAGCAACTCAGAACTTAGCAACGTAATTGAAGCCTGCCATGCTCACCTCTCACACCTCCACCCCCAGCCCAGCTCTTGCTCAGTGCAGAGGATTTACTGCTGGCACCCAACAGCTGGGTGAATTCTGCTCAAATGTGTTTCCCAAACAGCCCTGAGGAAAATCCAGGCCTTCCATAGTAGTAGGGGTTTAGGGCTTAACAATAGGGCTCCTGTGGTGGAAATAATAGCACCCTAGGGAACAGAACCCTAAGGAAGGACTAAAGTCAAAGGAGATGGCACAAAGGTGCTGTCCAGGGAACTGAATCTGTCCAGACTCCCCCACTTGGAAATGGACAGAGTTTGCTTGATGACTAATTGTTCTCTTAATCACTATCATTAAAACAAACAAAACAACCATAAGGGCAATAGCAGATTAAACAAGAAAAAGTAAGAAATCCAAGTATTGACAGGCTGCATTGATGAAGCTATAGCAGGTTCCTGGGTCCTGGCAACCACTTGCCCTCACCGATTCCCAGACCACTTTAACCTGCATGTGGCAGATGGGCTGCTCAGGAAATAGTGCAATAAGATTCTGTTGTCCAACCCACTTGTGTGGTCACAAACACCAGGAAAGACTGTGGATTTAAGCAGCAAAGTCCAAGGAGAATGGCTTTGGCAAAAGCCTGAAGTTAGCATGGATAAGAAATGGTTAAGGGTGGGGGGAGAGGAAGTAGGGGGGAGGGAGCGAGGGAGTGGGGAGAGAGAGAGAAAGGGAAAGGGAAAGAAAGAAAAGGTGCAGGAGGGAGAGACCGCCAGGGAGGAAGGGGGGCGGGGAGAGAGAGGCTATTCAAAAAGACAGAACCTCCAAACAAGCCAGGTCACCAACAGCAGCCCTGGTAGGTAACCATAACCATCAGGGTCTTTGAGAGGAACTCCTACTGTGTAGGACCAGAATTTACTTCAAGTTGATCTGTCACTTTTTTTTCTTATTTTAACAAATATGCATTTGGAAAAAAAAACAAATATGCATTTGATTTAATAGATTTTTGTCTTGGTATTTTTGAACATATTTTGTACTTTTTTTTTAAATTTTTTTTTAATCTTTTTTTTTTTTTAAATAGAGGCATGCTTTATTTATTTATTTGTTTGTTTGTTTTATACATGCACTGGGTACAGTCAGAAGCACGGGAGGGTGAGAGAATTCACCAGAGCCAGAGCGGGGAGCAGAGCAGGCAGAAGGACCGAAGTACACTGCTGAGGGGAGCAGCGGGCGGCAGGAGAGGTCTGCGCGCCATGTGGGATCCTTCTCTGGTGGCCGGGGAGCAGCCGGGGATCGAACCGGCTCCTCGGGCACGGGCAGCTTCGCAACCCAGCGCTCAACCGCTGCGCCACCGGGGAGACCCACTTTTTTTTTTTAATTTTTAAAAAAGATTTATTTATTTATTTATACAAGCACTGGGTACAGTCAGAAGCGCGGGAGGGTGAGAGAATTCACCAGAGCCAGAGCGGGGAGCAGAGCAGGCAGAAGGACTGAAGTACACTGCTGAGGTGGCCGGAGCAGCCAGGGATCCAACTGGTGCTGCAGAGGCATCGAACTCGTGCTGCAGAGGCTGCGGGCAGCTTCGCAACCCTGTGCTCAACCACTGCGCCACTGGGGAGGCCCTATTTTGTACTCTTTATATAGGCTGTTTTAGTTGTTTTTATTTTATCCTTATCCTTATTTTATTATTTCTGTCCCTAATTTTTAGGCTTCTAGTTCTGTCTTTTTCTATTAGTTTCCCTACTGTCACATCTTAAGGATTAAACTTCACACTTTTAAAAATTATTTGTTTCCATAGTTTAGCCTTTCTATTTAATTTTTTAAATATTGTAAAAATCTGCCTTCTCTTACATATTCCTGTATATTCCTTTAAATATAACTTGTTTAGGTACTTAAAGATTTAATATTCTCTATCGTATTTAGTTTTAGCTCAACTGTCTTGTTATTAACTGTATCAGGCATGTTTCAGAGCAGGAATGTGGCAGATTGTACTTCCTAAAAATGGCCACAATATTTCCATCCCACATGCTCTTCTAGCACTTTGTCATTCTTCCCTCAAGAGGTGGTGTCTAAGTGCCCTCCCCTTGAAAATGGATGAGCCTTTTTGACTGTTGTGACTACTAGAGTAGGGTGGAAGTGATGTTACAGAAAGTGAAGATAAGTAATAAAAATGATCATACGTGCATGCAAGCACACATGCGCACACACACACGCCCCTTTGAAATTGCCATTGCACTCTGAGGCGACGCCCATAGACAGAAACCAAGACACCAGCCCTAGTTTGCCTCTGTATGCAAGTCCTTCCAGAAGGAGACCATCCAGCCTTCAGGAGAGCCCCTCCAACTTAAATGGTGTGGAACAAAGAAGAGCCCTCGCTGCAAGCCCTGTCCAAATGGCAGATTTGTGAGCAAAGTAAATGAGTTGCTATTTTAAATCACTAACTTT
Source organism: Talpa europaea (assembly GCF_964194135.1). Classification (NCBI taxonomy): domain Eukaryota; kingdom Metazoa; phylum Chordata; class Mammalia; order Eulipotyphla; family Talpidae; genus Talpa; species Talpa europaea. The sequence continues at coordinate 54,954,914 of NC_140072.1, forward strand.
GGGGTGATTAGTTATACAGCAATAAGGAAATAGACAAGGATCTAGAAACTATATTAGGCATTTTGAAGAGAACAGGTTTATTACAGAATATCGAGTATTTATAAAATATTTGAAAGGGCTGGAATGAATCTCAGAATGTTAAATTTGCTAAGGATAAAAAACACACTGCAGTAGGTATAAACCAGGAATAAGGAAGACCCTACTGGCTGACACAAGTACTTTTCAATACCTAAGAAGCAAAGGAGCAGATGGCGGTGCTCTGGAGTTGTGGGGTGGGGAGACCTCATGTCTCCTTGACATGTCTTAACAGAGGAAAAACAACCAAAAGAGGCAGGAAGAGGACTTCTATTTTTTTTTTAAGATTTATTTATTTATTTATGCATATAAGAGCTGGGGTGTAGGCCAGAGGTGGGGCTGGAGAGGGGGACTCAGTGTGTGTCAATCTGAAATAGGCTGCTGCTGGGCGAGACAGGAGAGGTCTGCTGTGCCATGTAGGTTACTTCCCTGGCTGGGGATAGAACTCGTGCTGCAGTGGCTGCAGATTGCTTCATAGTGCTGAGACTTAACCCCCTTGCGACACCTTGGAGACCCAGGAAGGTGACTTCTGAGCCATGCCCGCCTTGCAAATTTCACACAACATTTCTACCTGGGATTGCCTGATTTGCAATCAGAATTCTAGCTGCAAAGGAGCTGAGAATTGTACTTTTGTTTCCTGGTCTCTGCCATAAATAAAGGCTCTTAGTAACAAAGTGAAATAGAGATTAAGCAAGTCAGCAAAACTATCAACATCTGCCTTCTGCCTCATTGATTACATCAAATTTTCTCTTTTCAAACTCTGTTTATGTACCATTTTCATCTCTATTTCTTCTTTGCGCCACCTTTATTCTCTTGTTTTTCATTATTTGTTTATATACTGGTCAGTGGAATTAATGGCTGTAATAATGCTCACACTGAGGAGAGCAGGGAGTTTGAAACCTTTAGCCCCCCAGCACCTGCAGCACCTTTGGGCCTCTCCTAATAGATGTCCAACCCTCAGGGCAGCTTCCCAATTGTGTCTGTAGCACACAAGTAGCTCCAGTCCCACTGTCCATAGGTTATCGCTGTTAATAGTCTGATGTGTATCTGTACCTTTCCCACCATTTTCCTATACATGAATAATTTTTACTCAGAGAAACTTGGACTCTAAATATTTACTGATCTGCACATAGTTTTTCTGTTACAAAATATCAAAACACCTTCCTGGCAGTGTATATAGATGTAGCTCATTTTTAATAGCTACTAGCCTTTAATGGCATGAATTGCTTTTTTGATCAATCCTTGATGGATAGGTAGTTTGGTTCTGATGTTTTTCTATTTCAATCAATATTACAATCAATAAGGACTCTTCATGCACATCTGCAACTGCCATGATTTTTTTGTTGTTGTTTGGAACCGATTTCCAGAAGTGTAGCTGTTGGAACAATGGGAATTCATACTGTTTTTCTTCATTTTTTTTTAATTTTATTTTTTATATTTCCCCATACAATAACAACCCCCTTATTTTGACCCCAAGCCCTCCTTTCCCCGCCCCCCACCCACCATAGAGCGTCTCTGGTTCATAGTTGTTTGTCGATTTTGATTTTTTTCTTTCTTATAGTTATTCTTTTACCTGGCCCCTTATTTAAGTTTTCTAGATTCCTGCTATGAGTGAGACCATCCGGTATTTTTCTTTTTCTTTCTGGCTTATTTTGCTGAGCATGATCCCTTCCAGCGCCATTCATGTTGCTGCAAATTGCATGTGTTTATCTTTTTTGAATGCTGAGTAATATTCCATGGTGTTTATGTATTTTCTTCATTTTTAAATATGTTCTTATTGTTAAAAAGCTCAATCAGGGGCCTCCCCAGTGGCGCAGCGGGTTGAGCACAGCCCTGTGAAGCTGTCCGCAGCCTCTGCAGCACCGGTTCAATCTGGGTCAGCCTGCTAGAATCCCACATGGCGCAGCAGACCTCTCCTGTCTCTCCTGCTGCTCCCCTCAACAGTGTATTTCAGTCAGGCTGCACGTTCTGTTCCCTGCTCTGTCTGTGGTGACTCCTCTCACCCTCCCAAGCCTCTGACCTGTACCCCAGTTCTTGAATAAAAATAAATAAATCTTTAAAAAAAAAAAAAGTTCAGGGCCTCCCCGGTGGCGCAGCGGTTGAGCGCTGGGATGCGAAGCTGCCCGCAGCCTCTGTAACGCCGGTTCGATCCCCAGTCACCAGGGGAGGATCCCACATGGCACACAGACCTCTCCTGCCGCCCGCTGCTCCTCTCAGCAGTGTACTTAGTCACTCTGCCTGTTCTTCTCTCCGCTCTGGCTCTGGCGAATTCTCTCACCCTCCCGCGCCTCTGACTGTACCCAGTGCTTGTATAAATAAACAAAGCTTTTTTTAAAAAAAAGTTCAAACAAGGAGTTATAGAAGGTGAAATGTAAAAACTCTGCTGCATACACGTTCCCAGAATTGAACTCTTGATAGAGAGTATGTATGTCCTTCAAGGCTTTTTTCTACACACATGCAAACACACATACATACACACATATACACAGAGAGAAACAACTACATATAAATATAATTGTTTTTCAAAAAGTGGGATCATATGCATATTGTTCTATTGTTTTTAAACTTGATATAATGAAATAAAATTTATAGGCATTATTGTAAATAGCACTTTAGGTTTAAATATACTTTATTCTTTTTTAATGTCAATGCTGAATATTACTAATCTTTTATTTTTGTAATTTTTAAAAAAGATTTATTTATTTATTTATGCATTCAAGAGCTGGTGTGTAGGCCAGAGGTGTGGGGTGAGAAGACTCAGAGACAGAGTGGGGAGCAGAACAGGCAGATCTACTGAAATCTACTGCTGAGGGGAGCAGCTGGCAAGACAGGAGAGGTCTGCTGCACCATGTGGATCAGTTCCCTGGCTGGGGATTGAACTCATGGTGCAATGGCTGCCCATAGCTTCATAGTGCTGAGACTTAACCCCTTGCACCACTAGGGAGGCCCTATTACTACATTAAAAATTTTTTTTCTGAATTAAATGAGATCTTTTATTCATTTACATTTTATTTATACATTTACATTTTATTTATACATTTTAAAGCTATGGGGCAGGTCATAGGGTTTATAACTGTTATATCATTGCATTGTCACTCGTTCCTAAATAATTTTCTTTTAGGCCTCCTCTGAGCAAAAAGAAAAAAAAAAACATAAAAGCAAACGACAATAACTAAGGCTTACTTTCATCAGAAGAGGACGGATAAGCAAACTGGTGTATTCAAACAATGAAACAGTAATCCATAATTTTTTAAAAATGCAAAACATGGAGTGGTTAAATATTACTATGTGTTGAGCAAAAGAATTCAGACATCATACAGTATATGCTAAATTATCCCATGTATATGGTATTCAAGACCAAGCAAAATTAACCTATATTAGAAGTGAAAAAAAATGGTTACCTCAAAGAGGGGGTATCCATTGATTGGCAAGGAGCACAAAAGGAACTTTCTCAGGGCACAAATGTCTGTATCTTGATTTGGCTAAAAAGTCATGAAGCTGTACAAAAGGTTTGCTCTTTTCATCATGTGTAAATTATAGCTCTGCAAATGGAACACAGTATGTCCATTATGGACAAGCTCCTAAGTGGCTATTGATTCTGAAAGCTTCACCTTCCTGTGCCACCCTGCGGCTCAGGCGTCACAGTCTTCTCTCACCTGAACCACACACAGTGCCTCCTGCCCATCTCCCCATCTCCCCTTCAAGTCACCTTCCATACAGCAGTCAGACTGGTTTTTCTAAAACAAAAATCAGAATCTCTTCTCTCCCCCACATGGCTCTTTTTCTCATCTTCTGGCTCTTGCACAAGTTGTCCCTTTGCGTAGACATTCTTGCCCACTCAAACTCTCCTTTTTTGGGGGATAACCTATTTTTCACTCAGGATAACCTATTTTTTTACTCAACCTAACAGGGTTTTTTCTCAACCTACCACTCTCAATGGGAATATCACTTCCTTGGGAGGAGTCTTCCCTGAATTTCTTAACTAACTACCTCCTGTTCCTTCTATGATCCCAGCCTTTCCCTGCTGCCATATGTGTCACACTTTTCTGTAAAACTGTGTTGAAAGGGTTGATAGGCTAAATCCTCAATAACTATTTAGATAAATGAATGAATAATAGAGGATGAAAGTAAAAAAGGCGGTCATAAAATTAAGGTCATGGTGACAGTTGTTACACTTCAACAATCTAATTTGTTCATTCTAACTCTTAATCTAGAGGCAGGTAGAGCAAATAACATACTCCCATTTCACAGATGAGAAAACACACGCACAGAAAAGATTAATAATTGCTTAAGCTCATTGAGCAAGCTAATGGCAGAGCTGTGTTAAAATCAGTTCCCCTGACTCCCAGGCTGGAGATCCGTGGCCTCATGCTCTGTGTTCCCAGTAGTCTTGTACAAGTGTAAAATCCATAGAAAGGGGAGAGTCCAGGTTCCCTGCCCCACCCACAAGGTGGAGCTGAGCAAGGAGGAGAAGCTAAAGAAGACTGGGGAGAAGTCTTCAGATCTAAGGTCAGCAAGGAAGGGAGATGGGTGAAAACAAGAGAGGGTCGAGCACACGGGCCGTGGTGATGGATCACACGGACTTTGGTGGTGGGAGAATTAAGGGAACTACACCTGAAGGGAGAAGTCAACTACCGTACAAAAAACAACTACACTCTAAGAAAATAACTAATAAAAATATTTCTAGAAACTGTGAAAAAAATAGAGAGAAAGATTTGGGAAAGAAGGAAAAAAAGAAAGGAGGAAGGAGAAGACCTGGGAAAACACATGGACCAGAGACATGTGAAGAAGCCTTACTTGCTTCTGGGCCTTGGACTTATAGCAGGAACTGCAGGGACATGGAAGGAGACACTCGAAAGAGATAAAGATGTGGGTAAGAGATCCCTGGGAAGGCTGATAATGACAGACTGTATCTTGATTTTTTTTTTTTCCCCTTTTCCTTCCAGACTTGCCTGATCCTTCTAGCCATTTCCTATGTTTTCCCACCAGAAGGTACCTTAGACTTGTGGCAAGTTTTCAGGCCTCGAAGGCCCTGCTTTGGGCCAATGTTGCTTCGCTGGGCATTTACCTACAAGGAGATGGGTAACTGGGTGTTTAATTGGAAATATTTTAACTATATTCTTTCTCTTGTCTCTATTGCACACTATTGCATACTAATTCTCTACTGCACACTAATTGCATTTAAGTTCTTTTCTTTTTCTTTTTTTGCAAGTTTAATAAATCATCATGGTTTATTTAACAAGGTTAATTCTACATCAGATTGTGGTTTAAAAGCAGTTATATATGTGTGATGTGAAGAGAATTACATACAAACAATAAGAGGCTTCTTAAACTTTTCTTCCACAGATTTTCCCCACTTTATTGCTTATTGGTAAAAAGCATTTTAGGTTTATATAAACACATTTATTACAACTGCCTTCTTAACAGAAAATTAGTATAGAAATAGCTGGACATTTAGTAAATAAGTCAAAGGCCAATTAAGTTCAAGTTCACAGCCCAGAAATGTAGGTGAAAGAATTTATGAAACCTTAAGACTGGGTGATCTGCAGTGTTTCCAACATGTCTTCAACTGCCTTAAGAAAGTATTTAGATTCCTTCTTACTCCGACCTGCAAACTGATAAGCTCTGTTTATTTGACTAGCTGCCCAACTAGCATATTTCATGTTGTCCTTTTTCATTTTTGCTCTTGCTTTCGGATTAAAAGCAATATGACTTGCTGCCATGTAAAGCCCAAACAAAGCTCTCATATTTCTGTTGTTCAATTTCAATGCCTGTGCAAAATACTTTCTTGAAAGTTTGAGGTTTTCAAGTCCACCTTGGGTATATTTAACTTCAGCATATTGCTGACAGTATAAGTGGTTGTGTGGATTTGTCATCGTAAGCTCCTCTAAACAAAAGGCTGCTTTAGCAGAGCCATGTTCATTGATGTAAAGTTCTGCAAGTTCATGCCAGGCTTCTTGGTCTCCAACAAATTGTTCCAGATACTCATTCAGTTCCCGGATGGCCTCCACATTTTTCCCCTGGGCTTTTCGAATGGCAATCTTACGCTTTCTTGCAGCAGTGTTTGTTGGATCTTCTTGAAAATTCGATCATATAGCTGTATAGCATCATCATATCTTTCCATGGCTTCATATCTCATGCCAGTTAGTCGCTTGACTCTGTGACTGCCAGGGAACTGTCTTCTCAACTCCTGAAGACAAAACAATGCCAAGTCATCCCGACCATAGTTGAGGGCGGCAATAATAACTTGTTCATATATGATCCAAGTGTCGTCTCCAAGCTTAGAAGCATATTCATTAATTAATTCCTCTCCAACTTCCACAATTTGCTCACTATTTCGCGAGTTTTCTTCTCTCCATTTTCTTATTTTATCTCGCATTTCTTCCCAAGTGACATCGTAAAGCTCTGAGACCTTCGCCATCTTCTCAAACCTAAAGGCAGCGGGGTCTTAAGTTCTTTTCTATTGAAGGCTTTGTATGTGCTAGAGTATGCTTTGTCTTTATGATGTGCATGGCAGAACCCATTTAGAGCATGCAGGTTTGGGGGTCCTGGGGTGCCCCTCATTCTGTCTGCTAACATTGTGTCCCTAGTTTGGCTTTTATAGGAACTGGTGCTTAGAAGTTCTGTTGAATTTTCTTTCATTCTCAACCTACCTTATAACAGAAACCTGTTGTTAAATCATTGATAAAGCCAGTTCTGTTCTGGACCCCTGCTTGCTGCTGCCTGGGCAGGGGGTCTCCGGGGTCCTCCCTGTTAAGCCCTAACCAAGTAAAGGTTCCCGCTGGAGTCTTCACATGGCACATTGTATGAATGTAGGGGGGCCCACTGGTTGCCAAGCTGAATAGGGCTTCAAATTATTCTAGGAAACAAATACATTGTTTTGCTCTAGATTGCAGGAATTGCTAATTAAGAATTTTTATTTTGGGCAGTGTTCCTTGGAGCTGGCAGACAGATGGAGGAGGCGACTTGCTCCAGGGACACTGTTAAGCAGAGGGAACTATCCAGAATCCATGCTGGAGAACATGCCAGAGCCCATTCTGCCCAGCTCTTGCCTAGGGCAGGAGTCAGAGGCCTCTTGGGTGGCTTCCCGGTTCCCAGTAGTTTTCTCTTTTCTGGGAATGGTTCTCAAAACTCAAGATCAACTTTCTAATGCTTTTATCAGCTATATGTCACCCTGTCCACCAGCTAGGTAACTGTCCTGAGAGGACAGCAGAGGTCTTTCCTGAGATTTCCTACCTGGAACTGAGAACAAGAATCCATTTATCACAGCAGGCTGACATGGAGAACACAGAGTCAGGTTTTTAGTCTTCAGTGAGAAAAGAGAGAAAGAGTCCTGAGCATTGGAGAACTCTTAACCCTTTGTTCCACCAGTTCCTGATACCTAACTATGTGCCACCTCATTGCATGTTGGTAGGTTAATACTCCTTTAAATCCTGTGAGCTGATAAACTCCTTTGTGGGGGGGGGGGGAGGAGGTGGGGGCGGGAGTCTAAACTTACTCACTTGCAACCAGAAGCTTAGATCAGTGGTGGTGGACAGATTCAGGGACATACAGAGGACTTAGGTTATGGGTCACAGACCCAGCTGTGGATAAACTGGATATTTTGGAGCTAGGTTGTCAAATCCCAGCATATTGACCAAAAAGCCTTTTAAGGAAAACTATTGTAATATGGGAAAAGAGAGAGAGAGAACTCATCAGTGAGAAGAGCTTGAGTGGAGGCCAGGAAGAAGGAAGATGCCAGGTAGGTTTGGCAGACTTGTTTCTGATTCCAGGTCTGTTTTAGAGATACAGACCACAAAGTCTGCTCTCTCAGCCTCTTTTTCACCTTCTTAACACATGAACTGAAAATCAGTGTTCTGAACACTATTAGGTGATCAAATAAAAACATATATCAAAATTCAAATCCCTAGTTGTCCACAAAAGGACAACCAGGCTTAGGTACAAAGGATTGGTGGGAGGCTGATTCTAAATCCCAGGGCAGGTAGCAGCATGGAAAAAAAAAATCATTTTGTCCATTCCTGTGCCTCCTAGAATGCATCCAGTCACACCTCTCCTCTCATCATTTACCTCTCAGCTCTGCCTGATATTGAATGGAAGAGAAGAAAAAGATAATGTCCTTTCTCCTTAGAAAATGCCTTGGAAGGATCCAAGAAGTTTTTCCTAAATGACTTGCAGCCACCTTGTTCTTCTCCTCCTTTGCATCTAGCATGACACAAAGTAGGGTGCAGAAGCCCCTATATACTATAGCCCACCCTGCCATACCAGATCAGCCTAAGCTCCTTGCCCACTCTGGTGTTAAAATTTATAGAGCAAAAAAGCAAAAATATCTTTCCCAATTCTGTACCCAATTTGGTGCTCTCGTGAGGAGTACGAGAAAGGCTTCCACTCAGATATCTTTGGGTGAAGCATTAGACCCATAGATCATGTCAAAGGAAATACCAAGGCCTTGTGAAAAGATTCTTGCCCTTAAGGATACTTTCTGCAATACACCTTTACATATCACTGAGATACCTCTCTCTGCTTACCAGTTGACTGTCAACTTTATCAACCTTGCTATCTGGCCTCAAAATTAGAACAATATTTTTAAAGGAAGACTTGACAGTATATATTACAATTTATGTGTCTGTGCCTTTGACCTAGTAATTCATTTTTTAGAATCTAGTACACAATTGTACTTTAGACTCAAATCCTGGCATCATCACTTACCTAGTAAGCTCGGGCAAGTTTCTTACTCTATTCTTGCCTCAATTTCTCCACCTGTGAAATAAAGATAAGTAATAGTACTCATCAGTGTAAGTGGTATACAAACGCTAGTATAGTGGTTTTTTTTTTAAGATTTATTTATTTATTTATACAAGCACTGGGTACAGTCAGAAGCGCGGGAGGGTGAGAGAATTCACCAGAGCCAGAGCGGGGAAAAAAACAGGTAGATTGACGAAATACACTACTGAGGGGAGCAGCGGGTGGCAGGAGAGGTCTGCGTGCCATGCGGGACCCTCACCGGCTGCCGGGTATCGAACCGGCGCTGCAGAGGCTGCGGGCAGCTTCGCAACCCGCGCTCAACCGCTGCGCTACCGGGGAGGCCCTATAGTGTATTTTTAATACCCACATAAGTGCAACTGGTACAGTTAAGAGGCATTGCACAGATTCTATATAACAGTGAAAACCAGAAAGTATGAAGTTAAAAAAATCATGCACATCTACATGATGGAATACTCTGGAGCAGTTGTTAACCACACTATAGATTAGTCTGTACTGTGATGGGGAGAAAGCATTAAAGGTACAAAGTTAAGTTAGTTACAAGAGTATGTATAGTGTGGTAGCACTGGTGTAAATAATGATGATGACCATGCTACAGCTGAATAGAAGAATATTGAGTAAATATGCATGGAAAAGTCTATAGGAACCAAGCTGCAACTATTTATTTTTAATTTATTTTATTTATTTATGTATAAAAGAACTGGGGTGTAGGCCAGAGGTGTGGGGGATGAGAGTGAGACAGGGCAAGCTAGGGTTATTAGGCAGTTTTAGGGACAGTGCAGGAGGGGACCTCTGAAAAATTTAGGGAGGCTTCAGAGATAAGGACAACCAAAGAAATATAACCAATTCCATTAGGAAAAACAAACATGCCAGGACCAAGGACAACATTGTTAATGCTGGTCCTGGTTTCCTTCAGGTGGTAAAGGGAGGCGGAGATTGGAGAAATGGAGAGTGGTTTAATTTATGGTCACATTAGAAGGGCAGATGTTTAACTTCAATGCAGGGATGCCCATCCAGAAGACTGGGCCATAAATTTAAAGATGCAACTAATGGGAAAAGAGAAAGCTGTTAGATAAGGAATGTGAAGATCCCGCACTCAGTAGCAAATTAAGTGAGACAGCCGAGAACTAACCAATCACAAAGAGACTGGTGAAGTTTTAGAATAATGAGGGAAAAAAAGGTATATATTCCCTAAGACACGACTCTACTTTGGCTTTCTTGCCCCTCCCAGGCCTGGTTCCCTGGCCTGGGAGTCCCACTTTATTTCTGCTCTTTTTCTCCTCAATAAACTTTTTCTTCTAAACAAACCTGCCTCTTCGCGCTTGCTTGCCTGAGCGTCTGCGAAGTTCCTGCTGGCTTCGTGAGACACCAACCCGTGGGGGTCTAGCGGCTGGGGCTCAGCGCTGCCCTGCAGCCTGAAATCCGATCCCGGCTGGGAGACTAGGCCTGACAATTCCGGTATCAAGAGGATTCACCAGCGACACAGTGGGGAACAAAACAGGTGGATCTACTGAAATACACTGCTGAGGGGAGCAATGAGTGAAACTGGAGAGATTTGCTGTGCCATGTGGGTTAGCTCGCTGGCTGGGCATAGAATACAAGCCGCAGTGGCTGGCCATAGCACTGAGACTTAACCACTGTGCTGCCAGGGAGGCCTAGCTGCAAATGTATACATTTGGGTACAGATTTGGGAAAGATATTTTTGGTTTTTGCACTATAAATTTTAACATCTTTGTTTTTCCCCCAATGAACCTATGTTACTTTTGTGGGCATTAAAAAATGGTAAGGACCCAAATCACAAACCAAGGCATTACCATGGGCAGGAAAGAGGAAGGGGACAGAGAAAGACCGTGACAGTAGGTCCTTAGCCTCAGGGATAGATGTCAACTCTCCTTCCTTTGTGATCAGCAAAGCCTAAGGGCACTACACGTTCTTGGGGAGGGCAATTAGGTGATAATGAAGCTGCATCCGGGGGTCAAACTTCATCTCTGCCGCAGTCTCATTGGCCTTGTTCCTTGTCAGTCTAATGACTGGACTTGCTTCTGTCCCTAGTTTTAAATAAATCTTTCAGAAAGAAAAACAGAGTCGGGGAGGGAGAGAGAAGAAAGATTTGGGAGAGGGGGGAGAAGTGAGGCAGAAAGGAAAGGAAAGGAGAAGAGAGGCTGTGTCCCTGCATCTCCATGGCCCCAGGAAGTGGGATGGGGAATTGCTCCTCAGCTCTCTGTCAGGAGTCGCCATGGAGACGGAGTGCTGGCCTCTTCATGATTAATGCTCAGAGCAGCTGTCTTCTTGTAGTCTTTTAAAATATATACACTATTATTTGAACACAGTGATATTTAGAGCCAAGATCAAGGTGAGGGGTGGGAGAGGAGGCAGTAACATTACCAGAAAGATGACAGGGGTTGGGTCCTTGCCAAAAGAGAGAGAAGGGAGGTTGCCTTTATGGCTCCAGACCTGCTCCCTGAAGTCCTCCCTGAATCCAGAGCCTCCAGTTTCATCCACTGTGGCATCAGCATCAGCATCTGAAGGGCCAGAGCAGTGCCTGGAACAAGACTGTGTTCAATGAACATTTGATGAATGAATTTGTTCATTCATTAATTCATTCAGTATTTATTTGTTCAGTGCTTGTCTAGAAAATTCTTCTTCCCCTACCCTTTTCCATGGAAATCAGAAATTTCCTCTCACCCTCAGCAAAGACACACACACACTACCACCATGAGCAACTTCCACTCTGCTCCTACAGACCTTTTATGTGCTCCTCCTCAGCACACATCTGACTCAACCCACGGTGTTTCTATCCATGGTAATCACTCCAGGAAATTCTTGCAGGGATGGACATCTGCCAGATCAAATTTGCACATTTGCCTATTTGAAAAGTTAGAGAGAGATGTTTTATCTGAAGCCATCCTATAGTGAATCTTGTTGTCAAAATGATTGTCTTTTCCTAAATTTTTTCTGGTGCAAACTCTCCGTGCCAACACTTAGTAGAAAGATATATGGCCTTAGGCAAGTCATTTAACCTTCTTGAGTCTGTTTATTCATCCATGAAATGGGTCAATTTCTTAATCCATAGCCCTTTTGTGATGATTAAAATCTTTGTAAAGTGCTTGATGTAGTGATTTCCCTTGTGTAAATTTGTGTTTTTATATTGAAGTGTGAAATAAAGTGATCAAGTGCCTCTTTTTTACTTTTATTCTCAAAGCCTTTATTCTAAATATCTTTGTAAGTTATTAAAAGTTGGAGAGTTATTAAAACTCTGCAGGACACACCTGCAGGACCACTGAAGGTGTGTCCTGAAGAGTTGGGTGTGGGTCAGCCCATATCCAGAGCACAACTGACTGTGTTCCCTTTCTCCCCTCCCACTCACTCCCATCTCCAGGTTTGCCTCCAGGCCTGTCCTCTAAAAAGAGGAAGTTTGGGTGTTTTAACACAGACTTAGCCAATGGCCATTGGCAGAGCGCAGCAATGACCTGGGAACTTGCCAAAGGAGTAGAGGAATTATCCATGACTAAGAAGGAGGAGGAATGCTGTGGCAGAGGGCAGAACAGCAGAAGGGATGGGAAACCTGGGGCTGGCCAATCTGTCCTGACGGGGCAACCTGGGGAGCCCTGGACACAGGCCTAGCCAAAACCCACCACTCCCCTTCCCTCCCAGGCAGCAAGATGCCACAGTGGATCTGAGACATGTGTGTCCCTGTATGTCTGGGGTAGGATCACCTGGTGTTGGCAATGCATTTGGATTAGAATCAAATCCTCAGTCTGAAATAGAGTATAAGGGAATTAGTGCTCTGTGTCTAATCCTTATAGACATGTGCTAGGTTTCTGTGCTTCCTACATGCACAAACAGGTGTGCTGCTTACACAGAACTCATCTGTGGCATTTGTTAGGACAGGTTACACTTGTAGCACTCTGTATGAAAAAGACCTTTGTATAATTTCCAGACATGAAGAGAAGATAGATGCAAGTGTGTCAGCATATGTTTTGCAGGTGATTATGTGATGACATATTCTGTGAACATGTTTGTGGAGCTGTTGGGGGGGTGAGGGAGCAGGCAGCTAGAATGGAGATGGGTCCTAGTAAAATAAATACCAAAATCTACCTTATAGTCTTATTAGGCATTTAAAGAATAGTGAACATTGAGAAACTGAATGAATAAATATTTGGATAATATACTTAAGGTGAAAGGCCTGAGAATTTGGTCGGGTGTGGGTATTCTTGTTGCTCTGTCTTGGAAAGGTGGGTGCAAGAGGCTGAGAGATATACTGCCAGTGATACTGTAGCCCATCACTCTTGAATGGCTTTACTTCTATCTCCAGAAAAATAGAGAAAAGGAAGTCCCAGTCCTGCCCTTCCTACCTCCCAGCACCCAAAGTCCCAGGAACTGATGTTTTTGTAAAGAAAAATATGCTATTTCATCTATTTATTTAATCCCCACATTTGGTTGCAGAAAGCAATTGATCTATAGACACATCAATTTTTTTTTCAAGAGTATGAGAAAGGAGGGAAAATCATAGCAGAAGAAAAGATGAAATCAGGAAAGAAGCCGGTTTCTTTGCTAAAGTCAACTTTAGCCTGATGCAGCAAAGATTCACAGCCTCCTTAAGGCTAGGGAATGGTTTATTGGTTTCTTTCAGTTTTCAAGAAAAAGCCCAATTATTCCAGGTACTTTTGAAAAATATTTCCTGCCGATTATCTGTGTATTTCAGGGTGGTGGTGGGGGAATCCCTTGTGTAAAAGTTATTTATACAAAGGGGAGGGAAGCTAGAGAAACATCTCATACCTGTGGGTAAGGGAAACTGGTATCACATCTCTGAAGGACAAATTGCCCATTGTCTATTAAAATTGCACATACCTTTTGACTCAGAATTACACTCAATGGAATTGATCCCACAGATATATTCACAGTTATATGGTCAAGGACATTGGCTACAATAACCTTGGTGAAAGCAGAAGGTTGGAAACTTCCTACATGTTCATGGATAGGGGACAAATTGCCCTACCTTAGAGTGGAATACCCTACAGCCTTAGAAAAGAATGACCAAGTTAAGCTCTTTATGTCCTTTCAAGAAGCAATCTACCAGCTACTTTAAATGAGGGGGAAAAAAAACAAACCATACTGCAGAACAATGCTATGCTTGCATATACATATATATTTTTGAAAGGCTACACAAGAAACTTAAATGTGGTTATCTCAGGAGCTAGGTGATGAAGAAAAGAGAAGCTTTACAATTAGAATATACCGTTTTGTTCTGGCTTTTCTTTCTCACCATTTGCAAGTAGTACGATCCTTTTTAATTTAAATAATAGTTCTTTTTCTTAGAACAAACAACAACAACAAAAAAAACCTTAAGAAAACGAAAAAAGAACACAGCGAAGAGCAAATTAATAACGGCAAATTATGGTTTACTGAGTACCCGTGAGCCTAGAACTTCATAGGCTCTAATCCAATTATTCTGCATAGCAAATTTACTAAGTAGAGAGCTATATCTCCATTTCACAGGTGAGGAAACTGGTGTTCAAGGAGACTAAAGGACACAGTAAATGGCAGAGAGCAGATTCCAACCACAAACTGTGCAATCCCAAAGTCAAGCGCACCTTCCCTCGCAGTCCCCCGGGCTTCGCCTCCAGGTGAGAAGCGCACGCACTGGACGCAGGTCCACGCGGCGTAGCGCTCAAGCCCGGCGCACCCGCGGCCCCAGCGCGCAAGGGGCTCCACGCTCGGAGAGCGCGCGCACGCAGTGGCGCGGGCCCGGTGGCAGCAGCGGCGGCGGCTGCGACGACGTCACAACCCGAGCTTTCCTTTTCGGGAGTCCCCGGCACACATCCTGTGTCCATGTTTGGGCATTTACGTCATGGCGGCAGGGCCGGGGCCTCCCGAAATGGCAGTGGCCCGGGGAGTCGGAAGCCCTGAGCCAGCGCCGCCGCTGCTATATAAGTGGGGGGGCCGCGGGTTGGGGGAGCCCGGCTGCGCTTTGAAGAGGCGAGGTGCGGTTGCCCGAGACTAGTCCCGGCGAAAAAAGAGAACCCTGGCCCCAGACCTTTTTCCCAGAGGTGAGCGCCGGGAGCCAGGAGCCCGGGCACCTGGGTGTGTGCGGCGCGGGGCGCCTCGACTGCTGGCTTGCCCATCACCCGCGCGCTCCCAAGCCTAGCGGGCGAGGCCCCCGGCGCCCCGCAGCTGCGGCCGCGCCATGCTCCACCTTAGCGAGTTTTCCAACCCCGACGCGCTTCTGGTCAAGTCCACCGAGGGCTGTTGCGCCGAACCCAGCGCAGAACTGCCTCGGCTGCCCGCCAGGGACGCTCCCGCGGCCGCCGGCTATCCCGGAGGTAAGGAGCGCGGTCAGGGGTGCTCAGACGGCGGCGCAGCGCGGGGGCACTGGATACCGGAGAACCGGCGAGGACTGGAATGCAGGAACTGTGGGGGTAGGGGCCGTAGGAGGCTCCGGGGTCCTGTAGTGCGCACCCCTTACCCACCCCCACAGGGCCGCCGCCTGCGCAGAAACCTTTGCGTGTATCGAGACATCCTTTGCCTGCACGTGTGTTTTTCGTGTGCATGCTCATGTGTGCGTCTCGGGGCATTTGCCGGCTGCGGCTGGGTCAGGATGTGCAAAAGACATTTTGTGTCAGTGAGCACCACGGGCTTCCTGGGTAGGGGGTGGAACTCCGAGGCGTGCCCTTTATTGTGCCCGCAGCTGATTCCTGCTCCCCCCTCAGCAGGCGACTTCTTGAGCTGGGCTTTGAGCAGCTGCGGCGCCGGGGGGGACTTAGTCGACTCCTGCTTCCTGGAGGGGCCTGCGCCCACGCCCCCTCCCGGCCTCAGCTACAGCGGTAGCTTCTTCATCCAGGCAGTACCCGAACACCCGCACGACCCGGAGGCACTCTTCAACCTCATGTCGGGCATCCTAGGCCTGGCACCTTTCCCTGGCCCTGAAGCGTCAGCATCCCGGTCTCCGCTGGACGCCTCTTTTCCCGCAGCTTCCGATACCTTGCTGCCGGGACCGCCGGATCTTTACTCCCCGGATCTGGGCGCAGCCGCTTTCCCAGAGGCGTTCTGGGAGGCCTCACCCTCAGAGGGCGCTCCCTCGCAGTGCCTGTACGAGCCTCAGCTCTCCCCGCCCGACGTCAAGCCTGGCCTCCGTGCTCCTCCAGTCTCCCCAGCGCTGGACGCTGCCTCCTCTTTCAAAGGTCCCTATGCTCCCTGGGAGCTGCTTTCGACCGGGGCCCCAGGGAGCTGTGGGGCACAGGGAAGCTACCAGGCCGCCCCGGAGACCCGTTTCCCTCCTTTGGGGGCCAAGATTGAAGACCTACTGTCCATCAGTTGCCCGGCAGAGCTGCCGGCGGGCCCGGCTAACAGACTCTACCCGACGGGGTCCTACGACGCTTTCCTGCTGGCCCCGGGTGACCTAGGGGAGGGGACCGAAAGCCTCCCTGGGCTCTTGACCCCTCCTAGTGGGGAGGGAGGGAGTAGCGGCGACAGTGGAGAGTTTCTGCCGGGTACGCAGCCTCCGCTTTCTCCGCTGGGCCTCCACGGCGCGGCGGCGGACTTCCCAAAACCTCTGGTAGCGGACATCCCAGGGACCACTGGTGTGCCCGAGCCTCCGGGGCCGCCGCCACCAACTCCATTCCCTCCGGCCAAAGCTCGGCGCAAGGGGCGCCGGGGCGGCAAGTGCAGCGCGCGCTGCTTTTGCCCGCGGCCTCATGCCAAGGCCTTTGCCTGCCCGGTGGAGAGCTGTGTGCGCAGCTTTGCGCGCTCCGACGAGCTCAACCGCCATCTGCGCATCCACACGGGTCACAAGCCCTTCCAGTGCCGCATCTGCCTCCGCAACTTTAGCCGCAGCGACCACCTTACCACACACGTACGCACCCATACGGGCGAAAAACCCTTTGCCTGCGACGTGTGTGGCCGCCGCTTTGCGCGCAGTGATGAGAAGAAACGGCATAGCAAGGTGCACCTCAAGCAGAAGGCGCGCGCCGAGGAGCGGCTCAAGGGCCTGGGCTTTTACTCGTTGGGCCTTTCTTTCGCCGCCCTGTGAGAGAGTGGTGGGTTTGTAGATCGAGGCCGGCGCCGCCGCCCGGCTCGCAAGAGAAGACTTGGCCCGCTCTTCTCTCTGCTCCTCTTCCAACCTGTGGTCATGCTTCCGGCGCGCCCGGGGCAGACCTCTGGTCCTGCTTCCAGTTTCCTTGAAGCGCCCGCAGCACACGCCCCGTTCAGCACCAGCTCCGCGGACAGCTCCCGCCGTCCGGGCGCTGTCGCCCCACCTCGGCCAAGCTTTGGGGGAAGTCCTCTTTGGTTACTCACGGAGTAGGTACTTCCAGAGACTCCTTGGGACTCCAGACAGTCTTTTGTAATTGGCGCATGCCCCACGCCTTCCCCTCGATTCCCCAGAGACAGGCTGGGGTAGTGCCGAGCCGGTCTCGTGCGGGACTTTGTACAGCAATGTCGTTTCCAGCAGCCATTGGATGTAACGTTTTGCTTTGGGGTTATTTCCTTTTAGTTGTTGTTAATTTTTTTTTTTTTTTGTAAAGCAAACGCTACTTTCAAGCAGTTGACAAAACTGTTTATTTTTGCAATTAAAATTGTTGTGCTAAAAGCTTATTGAATCTACCATCGGAGCTCCTGAGCCCTCCCCCTGCCCCCGCTCCCCTAGGAGAATTTGTGCCAGAAGAGAAGAGATATCCAGGCTCATGGAGTCATTGCATATCTGTCAGGCCTTGTGGCACAAAGTAGGCCTTCAATAAATATGTACTGAACTGATGGATAAATTTAATCACAGCTGACCCAAGAGCTCAAGATATTCCTGGAACTTGAGAGTGATTGAGAAGCTTAAGGTTAAACATTGTGTGTATGTTACCCTTCTGAATCCTCATAATCCTGAGTGAAGCAGGCATATAATCCATTTCAAAGATAAGGAAGCAGTGTAGGTCACTTTCTGGGTTATCCAGCTAGGAATGGGCAGGGTCAAACACAGGTCTGGCTCCAACGCCATTGCTTTTTTCCCCCAACCCAAGAATGGAGGCACATCAGCTTAAGCACTGTTTGGAAAAGTTTTCTATCAGGAGGTGAGAGACAGATTCCACAGCTAGAGGGAGCCCCAGTCAGTGGTGATAGCATAAGACTACTATTTCAGTGCTGTTTGTGAACACCCAGAGTGTTGGTTGGCACAAAGCCTCTAGACAGAGCCTATGCATGTGTCTGCAAAACACATAGTGAGGGCCACAAGGGACTCAGCATTCAGCCAGACCATTGATGAGCAGAGCCAGGCCCAGCTAGGAGGGGGTGTTTGCCCGAGACTCACAGCTGCCTTAGTTGCTCTCCCCTCAAAGGATCTATTCCATGGAGCAAGGGCCCACTGACTGTCCTGCCCTGTGCCTGCCACAGTCCCTTTTCCCTCGCTCTCCTTCCAGGGGCAACCTTCATGGTTTTGGGTGAAGATAGAAGCATAGTAAGTAAAGCATGATCCTATAATGGGGAAGGTGGGACTCCCTGAATTCCCAGCTTGGAAATTTTTGCACTCTTTCTGGCCCCATGGGCAGATTGTGGAGCATTACAAGCCTGCTATGTACCACCTTTCTCTTCCCCAACTGCTCCTCTCTGCTAAGAACAGAAAAAGGTCTGTGTAGGGAACTTGCTCTTTTCTCTTAGAAGCTGAGTTATTCTTGAATTAAGAAAGCCTTTCAGTCCTAGGCTGTCAAATCAACCCAGCTTCTGATCCTCTGGCTCTCCTCCATTCTCAGATGTGCTCACACTCCAGCTCCACAATCTGGTTGATCAGAGACAAAATTATCAAAACAGAGATTTCCACCTATTTCTCTCCCCAGGTGTAAAGTGCTTTCACATGGTTGAGTATCTTGTGTTTGATAAACTGATTTATAGTAAAGGAGTTAATATTACTTCTTGGAGAGTTAACATTTTAAAAGAGTAGCCTGCAGAGGGCAATATTTAACCCTATCAAGAGGCTCAAATGATGGACTCTCAGGCCCTGTATTGGATAAGTTGTGGATTCATGGAGACATAAGATGATGATGACCTCATTATCTTACTATTTAAATGACCACATCTTTCAAGTGTAGGTATGAAGGCTTAAAGAGGTCACCTGGAAGGAGAGCTAGGGAAAAGGAGCTATGGCAGACACATGGCAGGAAAGCCAGTGGACCACTGCTCCCTGGAGAAGATCCTTAGAAGGGAGAGCAACTAAGGTGACTGTGAATGTCCTTGCTGGCCTTCGCCTGCCCATCACTTAAATGTAATGTGATAACTTTCATTATGTTACTATTTAAGTTACCACACCTTTCATTTACAGGCACAGGCATTTTCCATACAGAGAAAGGTAAGAAAGAGCACAAAGGCTTAAATTTCCAGCAATAATCCCAAATTGCACAAACGGAAAAAAGGCAGAAGGCAGACATGCTGTGGGTGAGTGGCTTATTATAATCCACTCATCCTTGCTCCTTTCAGTGGCATTCCACCAAGTGCTATAAGCTCTACCGTATTCTTTCTAATCCCCCTAGTCTCCTGGGTTTTATGTCACTGTTGAGCACGTTGAACCCCATAGAAGTAGTGGTACCAGTACCAAAGCCCTGCCTGGTTCTAGAATTCCTAGATAGAAATCCTTCCTATTATTTCCAAGGGAAATTGCTCCATTTACTCCATTACTTTCTCTAGGGAGTGAGAGAAGAGCATGTTAGACCATGAGATGGAAGGAATTAAAATCAACCAATCAGAAAATCAATGCAAAACCAATTGGAGACCAATAGAGACTATTGAGGACTCATTTTCCTTACTTGCTCCTCTTTTCTATCTGGTCCTCAAAATATGGGTGTTCTCCTAGACTTGGTTCTAAGCCCTCTCCTTCCTTATTTCAACATTCATTCCCAGGCCTTCAGCTATCACTGATAGCACAGATGATTTCTAAGTCTGTCAGCTATGTTCTCTACCTGTCACAACCACCTAATCCTGACAACTGAACATCCCCCAAATGTAGTTCCACCATCATTTCAAACATAATCTGGCTAAAGTAAAATCATCCTTTCATATACCCACTTTCTGCTAATGGCAACCGTCAATTTTTGGTTACATAGACACCTAAACAACCACAATTCTCCTATAGGATTCACCTTGGCCTCTTCCTCCTGCATATCCACAGGCTATCACACAGATCTGTTGGATATTATTGAAGTCCTTCCGGGTCTTATATATGCTCACTCATGGTTCATTGTTTCTCTTATGTATTGTAATTTTTGGCTTGTGAGCCCATCTTCAGTGGGCATTTACTTGGGCAGTGACATTCTCTGTTTCAAGGTATGTTTCTCCTGAGCAGTGTTGTGTTTGCTTGCTAGGCATTCCAGGAGCATCAACTAATAGAGACCAATTTTTATGTTAATTTCTTGGCTCAGTGTTCCTGCACCATGCAGGTGTTGTGAGTTCAAACTGTAACTCAAGTAGTTTTAAATTCTTAGAGGCAACTCCCTTTATTCCAACAAGGGCCCAGGTCAGGACAGATAAGCGATATGCCCTCCTCCCCATACCCCCTGAGGTTACACACAGCACATCTCATGCTTACATTCTTGTTTAGGTCCATGTAGATATTTTTCCTTTCTTGTAGGTTTAGTTAAGCATTTCAGTTGTCTGTTTTTTGCAAATCAGCCACACTTTCTGCAGCAGGAGGGTCTTTGGGTTATTTATTCAACAACATTGATGAAAAACCAATACCAGAAAATGTTAATTCTTCCATTAAAATATTGCCCACATTTAGCTTCTCTGTGCCTATTACCAACACCTCAGCACCCCCTCCACAACTTACACACCCATTGACTATAACATCACACACCAGTTATAAAGGTTCACTGAAATCCTGATTCTTATGCTGGAAAGACAAGAGTTGAGTAATATAAATCTTTATGAAACAAGATATGGGGGAGAGTTTGGCAAAACAATCCAGAATGTGTTACTTCCCATCCCAGCCTCTGTGCCTTATTTGAGACAAGACTGCAGTAAGCCAAATCACTTATTGTGGTCGCTTTGCTTCCATTCCTTTATCACTTCATTCCATATTGCACAGCAGTACTGACGTAATTTCTCTAAAACATTATTCATGGTGCTTATCCCAAGCTGGTCACAGTTTTCACCTTTCTACAAGAAATACACTGCACCACAAGAAGTACAAATAAACCACCAAGTCTACTGCCCCAAATATTAAGTGCTTAATTATTGTGTTGGTTGGCAAGGGGGAAAAAGCCCTAAAGGCCTAAAGGGAGAAAGGAAAAGAAACGGGAAAGAGTAAGGAAGGAAGGTAGATGAAGAACATAAAACTGGGAAAAAGAGGAGAGAGGAGGAGGGATAAGAAGAGAGAGATCGAAAGATGTAGGACTGAGGCCCTGATCCAAACCAAAGGCTTCCATGAAGGGGATCACATATCTGGCTGGTCTGTACCTGTCCAAATCATGTGGACTCCCATAACTGTGCCTCAGATGTAGCCCCAGATGTGTCTGTCACTCAACTCTTTGTTTCTCTGGCCCAAATGGAGTAGGATTCAGTATAAACATTTTTAGAACTGTGGTTCCCATAACAACCAAGCAGGGATTGTTGTCTGTGAAATGTAGCAGGAGCACACATGCGCACAGGCACACACACATACATATATGCACATGTACAAAAAATACAACCCACACACACATACATGGACTCACACATTGCATGTACCCACACATGTACGTGCATGTGCTCACATTCATACACATATGTGCATGTGCATAGCTATATACCTATATTCACATGCCTATATACACACATGCACAAAAGCACACATATACCTACACAAACACACTCCAAATTGTTTTTGAGTATTCACAGTAAGCACTGAGTGAAGATAACCTTCACTACAACAAAGGTAGAACCAAGAAAAGATATGGATATTTTTGGCTCTCTGCAAAAGCGGTGCTTTTAGGGAATCTGCATTTTGGCAGGAAAAGGCTCAGTAAGCTTAATATAGCAAAGAAGTGACAGGAGAGCACTGTATTTAAGCACAGACTTTGGAGTTTGGCAACTTAAGTTCAAATTCTGGCTGTGCCATTCACTGAGTTCTGAACTTTAGTTTTCCCACACTATTAGTATCTCCAATCTAAAGAGGGGCTAATAACAATACCTACTTGGTATGCATAAAAATTATGGGTATGATGCTTGCACTTAGTTAATGGAGCTATTATCACTTAGGTTTTAGGAGAGGTGATTTATCATTAGTTCAGTTTAAGAAGACTTTCTCAGAGAGGAGAGAAATTCAGGAGTTAGGGGGAGGAAGAGAGAATGTGGGGAAGGGAGAGTTTGACCACTGTTCAGCCTCAGTCTTTTTTCAACTTGCTTCTCCTCAAAAGCCACCTGGCAATTCAACTTGCTTCTCCTCAAAAGCCACCTGGCAAGTCTATAAATTATCCTTCTTAATATTGAATGCCCAATGCTCACTCTCAGCAGTACGATGGGGTGAAGGGAAGTCTCCCTCAGCCATGTTTACTGGAGAACACTGGGGTTATTGCTACATTTCTGTTCTGCTGCAGCTGGACTGCCCATCACCATCTAGGGGCTCAACACTGCCCAAGTCCATCTCTATAACTTTGCCCAAGCACCACACCTAGCCTGAAATGCCAGCTCCACTTAGCCTCATCAAAAACCCACCTCAGCCCTGGTGTTGGCAATCCCAATGCCCTGTCTCATTTCTCAGGTCCTCTGCAACCCTGTTGGCCTCCCCAGGCTTAGGGCCTCCATATTGTTGCTGCCTTAACAGCCTAGATAGGCCTCAAGCCAAGGGGCTGTGTGCTCCTTCCAGGGAACCAGGCTTTCCTCTGACCAAGTTCAAGGTGGGAGTGGGTGAGAAGGAACACGGGCTGTGGAGGTCACTGTCTCTTGTCTTCCAGTAATTCTGGGATGGGATTTGTGACTAAAATACTCCTAGACGGCACCTTCAAGAGCAAGATTGGTCCCCGGGACTTGTAAGGCCTGGCCACAGCCACTCCCAGCTCCCTAGCACCCCTAGGTATGCCCAGAGGGGACTGACCCAAGCTGTTACCGGGACGCCTACTGCACAACCCAAGCAGCGCAGTGATGTGTCGGTTTAGGGACCATGGCGCTCATCCCAGGAATAATGCAGCGCCCCCTCCCTCCTCCAGACCCACAGGACCGCCCACCCCAGGATGAGAGGGAGCAGGCCCAAACCAGACTGGTAGGGTTAGGACGGAGAGGCTCGGATTAAAGGTGAGCTGCAGAGACCAGGATTGGAGGTTCCCGGGACAGGGTGAGAGCACAGGGCGGTGCCGGGAGCCTGGAAGCTGGGACCCAGAAGCCGCGCAGCCTGCAGCCCTAGCGTCCCCGCACACTCCAAGCGGCTTCGCGGACCCCTCCCCCCTTGAAGCCACCTTCAGCGGAAAACGTGGGGTCCCGGCGCAGCCGCTTCAGGCGCATCTGCCGCTCCCCAGCTCCCAGAAAAGCCCGCCCCGGAGGAGGGGCCGGCTCCGCCCCACCCCCTCGCTGCCTCCCTCCCCCTTCCCTTCCTTTCCTGCGGCCGCGCGCCCCCTCCTCCCGCCTCCTCCTCTGTGCTTCCCCCGCCGGGTTTGTGTGCCCCTCCCGCTGCGACTGGCTGGGAGGCTCGGCCGCCCCCGCCCCGAGAGGGAGGCGGGGGCGCGAGCCGCGGCGGCCACCCGAGGTTGCTGGGCGAGCGAGATCCGAGGCCCCGAGGCGGCCCTGCCTCTGCACCGGGCACGCGGGGGCTGTCTCTGCGCCCCGAATCGAGGGCCGCGGGGGCCTGGCTTCGCCGCGGGCTGGAGAAGGTAAGGGAGAGTCGCGGGGCGCTGCAGGACCGCTCTGGAGAGAAGGCAGGGAGGACCCAGCCGCTGCCTCCTCTTCCTTCCGTCTCACAGCCTCCTGGAGGCCCGCTAGGCTGCCAGGGAGGGATTCTGGGCAGGCCAGGCCAGGGGCGAGGAATGGGTTAATTTAAGGAATTAAAATCAGAACGATTTGAGATCTGACTTCCCATCCCCCCCTCTTCGTAGTGCTCCCGGAGCCAGACTGGGGGGCGGGGACGGACCCCAGACCCCACTGGGACTCCTGGCCTGGGAGAGCAGGAGCCAGAGGGAGGGAGGAGGGGAAGCGCCCCCAAACCCAGCCCTTTCCACCTGCTTCTGAAAGGGAGTGGGGGAGGGGCCTGATGTTGAGGCCTGGCTGGCACCTGTGCGGGTGTCTGAGGGTGCGAGGGTTTGGGGGCCCCTGTGCGTGCTGGTGTGCACGTGTGATAGTCTGGAGGTGTGCATGTGTGTGGACCCATGTTTCTGTCTCCTCATGTCCCAGAGCCTCTGCTGGTGCCTGTGCCCATAGTGATCTGGATGTGTGCACCCCACTGCATTGCTTTGCACGTGAGTGTGTGACAGGGTTCCTGTGTGCACTGGGTGCACTTCCCACTGTCTGCCTGTGAGGAAGAGTGGGGCCTACTCTCTCCTTTGGGTGTCTGCAGTGAGGGGCCCCGATGGCTTTCTGGGTGTGGGATCCAGGTGCTGGAGTCATATGCATGTGACCTTGGGAGGTGTGTGCATGTTTGCAGGAGCCAGAGAGTGAGGGGGAGCTTAGAACAGAACAGGCCATGTCAGGGCTGCTGGGAAGCAGAGGACTGGCTGCACTGACCCCTGCGGGTCTTCTCCAGGATACAGTGACTCTTGTAGGAAGCGCACATGTTCAGACTTTAGCCCCAGTTGTGGATAGCAAGAGCCCTTGCCCTCTCTGGGGATGCAGGGAGATAAAGATTCAGGGGGCATTCCTTTATTTCCCTTTGCAAGGGACACCTCCTGTTGCCTCCCCACCCTTAGAATACCTCCTCCACCTGCTGCCAGATGTCTCCTGAAGGCACAGAGTTTAGAGTGTCATTTCTTTGACCTGTAAAACCACCTATTAATAGCCAAATCGCCCCTATCCCCCTTTTTCTGTAATTCCCCCTTTTTCTGAACCTTTCCTGCATGTGGATTTATATGGAAAAAGGGAGAAAGAGATCTTGGTCCCAAAAAGCCAAGTGGGAGGGTAAGGAATAGCCAGATAGGGAGTTGGGGCCAGGAAGGATGACCATCAAAATCCAAACTCTGCTACCAATGGCTGAGCTGATGCATCTTAAGTTTTAATTTCAAGTCTACAGGTGTGGGACATCTTCCAACTCTTGTTTATCCAGAGTGAATGGAGAATGAATAGGCCACTGCTACCACCATCCTTGTTATTTTGAGATGGGTTTTCCAGAGTTCTTTTAAAACTAAATACTAGCCTATTGTAAGTGCAGAGTCTTAAATAAAAATAAGCAACAAGATTGGGTAAGACAATATTCACCATGAGACTTCATGACTCGGTGCTCAATAAAAAATGTCTAAATTGTATCCAAAAAAAAAAAAAAAATCCAAACTCTGCTAACTTCTCAATTTTGCCTGATCTGAATTTAACAGAGAAAGAGAAAGAGAGATAGACAGAGGGAGTTGGGTGATATCCAACAAGTATTTCTAGATTTAGGGATGCCTAACTTGCTTTTGGCCAAAGCATGGCCAAGTTCTAAGTCAATGTGGAAGGGGACCACATGAGGGCAAGAATGCTGGGAGACATATCATTGGGGTCACGGAGGTCGTTGTTCGTTACAGTTACTTATAGGCCTTGGGCAAATGATTTGGTTACTGTGATCCTCAACTTCCTCATCCTAAAATGGAGATTTAGTCAGTAGGTGGTTTTACCTACATGGCATCACTGTTGTGAGAAATAAATGAGAAACGAGGTGTTTGGCCAGAATAAATAGTAGGTAAATGCTCACTGTTTTGAAGCACTTTGAGGGCATTACTGTTTTATTCATCTTTGTGTCCCCAGTGTCTGGCACCTTCCTTGTGTTTGATATCTTGTTGTTGGGTGGGTAAATAGAATGGAGCAGACAAGTCCTAAGGCTTGGAGCTCAGCTACATCTATAGTGTTAAGAAGACACAGCAACTTCTTACCTCTCAGAGGGTAACTAGCAGAGCCTAGGAAGTTCTTGTTATTTGTGATGATTCTTGGATTCATTTAATTGTCATCAAGTTCACCCATTTCTATGATGATGAGTGATAGAAGTCACTTTGGTTACTTGAAATCAATCAATCCATTACTCACTCGATTCCTCTACGAATATACTGATGTCTGCTGTGTGTGAGGAAGGTATAAGGATGAGCCAGTGACATTGTCTCTGTCCTCCATTGTATGTATAAGGCAGGATCTGATGTATAAACAGATCCATGACCATCCTGCATATGCTACCTGTTACTACTGGTGAAGAACTGTGTGGTGGGAAGTGACTATGTTGTGATGTGACTTGAGCTGGAGCAAGTGGTCAAGAAAGGCTTCCTGGAAAGGGTAACATTTGCTCCCTGATTGCTCACTGATTGCAGAAGGGGATCCTAGGAGAGGGGCCAGCATGAGCCAAAGCTGGAGGCTGGAACAGTATGTGATATGATGAAACTAAAGTCCGTAGAGCTCAGTGAGGATGCACATGGGCAGCAGAGGCAAAAGCTCGGGCTGACAAAGTTAAATGGTGGTCAGATGCCAGCCAGACTTGGAAGCAGAAAAAGCTGGGTGGACTTTACCTCTCAGAGGATGGCCTGCCTTGAGGGAATTTTTTTAGGAGAGTAACATGATTGGATCTTTTTGTGCAGGAAATGCAAGAATTCAAAGCTGGTGTTAGACTCCAGTTAGAAATAGTACCAGTGGTCCAGATGGAAGAGGATAATAGGTCTGGGGCAGTGGTTTTGGAAAAGAAAGAAATAGTCAGATATTCAGAAGGTAGTGTTGACAAAAACCAATGATTGGTGAGAATTCAGAGCTGCCTTGGGAGTTCCCTCCAAGGACTGAGTAGATAATGAAGATGTTAGTCAAGCTGGGAAACATGAGAAAGAAGCAGGTTTAAAGGGAGTGTTATAGTATTGTGAGTTCACTACTAGCCAGAATCAGCTCTGAGCCACCTACATTAAAATATTATCCTTTTCATCCTCTCCCTGTCTACTAGCTGCTCCTAAGAAACACACAAAAAATGGAACTGCTATAAATGTAAGGCCTAAGGCATTGAGTTATCCATGCCTCAGACTAGTGGAAGTGATGGTATAGATTAGAATTTGGTTTTCTGTAAGAAACATGTAAATAAGTTCTGATCTCTCATTAAAAACTGCTTCTGGATTCTTTCTTTTTTTTCCTTACATTTTTGTACAGTAATTGGTTAGTTGCTTCTCTCAGGTATAATCCCTGCAGTTCACCCACCATCATAATACCCATGAACCATCACCATTGCTTCTGGATTCTTCCACTTAATATTTGAGCTCTTGTGTCCATTCGCTGTTCTACTCACATCCTTACCTCACTCTCATCAGCATGGCTCATCAAAGTGACCCTCTCTAAAGTCACCTGTGGACTCTTTTCACCTCTGCCCTGACGTGAGTTGCTAGCATTATTTATATTGCTGTTCCCAAGGTTTCCTCCCAAAATTCCCATTTCTGCTACTGGTTGTGAGGAACTTCTTGGTTCTCTTCCTACCTCTGCCTCTCTGAGGGTCCACCTTTCCCCCTGCACTCCTTTCTCTCCACCTTCTTCTTGTTCCTGCTCTTCCATTTTTGTTTTTATGCTCAAGTTGCCAAAATTGTATTTTCAGCTCCATATTGTAAATTATGTGCTGAATATATCTTCTTTTCTCAAACTCATAGAATCTACACCCAAACTTGTTATATCTCCCCCAAACCTGCCCTCCTTTATTTTCCCTCCTTACTGAAACCCATCCCCATCTTACTAGATGCTCAAAACCCAAATCTGAGCATGATCCTTGACTCCTCCCTTGCAGACCTGCCACAGTCATTCTGTCACCAAGCGTTCTCCGCGCTCCTTCCTTAAATGCTCCCATATCCATCCTTCTCCCTATTCACATTGCTCTCCCTTGGCTAACAGTTTCCACTTGCATTGTTTCCACTGCCTTCTTCCTGACCTTGGCCCTCTGTAGTCCATTTTTCAAACTCTATATCTGGTTAAGTCCTTGCCATTCATTCATTCCATAAATACTTACTGTGCATCCACACCATGTCAGCCACTGTTGTAAGGACTGGGGAGACAGCAGTGTTTGAGACAATGTCTCTACCTTGCAGAAATTACATTTTTGTTCTCTGAAGGAGGCTACTCTTCCTCACTTCCTTGCTTTTGTACTCACTTGTTTTGCTGTTCATAATGCCTTTCCTCCCCTTCCCAATCTCATAGTTGGCCTTGCTCACCTGACACCTTTACTTTGCTAGAAGCTACCACCTGTGGGGGTTCCCCAACCCCCCACTCCTCAAACTAAGTGTAGAAACCCATGACAGGTTCTTGCATAGCATTTATCGCCTGGCTGTATCATTCAAAACCTCTGTCTGGCCCAGGAGATCATAAGCTGCTGGGAGACAAGGACTGGCTCTTGGCTGAAAGTCCTCAGCATCCCTAGCACAGTTCTTGATATGGCTCATGGCACAGAGCAGTAAATGTGTGCTAAATAAATGCATGTTTGGAAAGAATTCTAGGCTAGAAATATAGATTTGGAAAACTATTAATTAGAACCTTTGATCACAAATGACAGAAACCCAACCCAACCTATTTTCAGGGGGAAAAAAAGAGAATATAATGCCAGTTCATGTATTGGAAAGGAGGATGAGTGGTTCTTGGCCATAACGCTGGCCACAGTCTTAAAAATGAACTGAGGACTCTGTCTCCAGCTATTGGGTCACTTTTTTTTTTTTCTGCATGCATGAACTTTCTCCATGTGAGTTGAGGTTACATAAGACCAGAGACAAGCTTCATCATCTTTGTATGTGATCTCAAGAGACAGGAGGGCTCCTCATCTTTCATATAAGTTCCCAGTGACAGACTGTTGGCTCAACTTGAAGAAGGTACCCATCCCTGTGGCCAAGAAGATGGGGGTACCATGATTAGCCAAGCCTGGGGTATGTGTCCATCCTACGAGGATTGGCAGAAACCATAGGGAGTAGGAAAGGGCAGCTCACCAAAGAAAAGATGAGATGTTGCTGTTACCAAAAGGTAAAGAAGACTCAATGAGCAGATAAAAGTAATAATGGCCACTACAGGAATTATCAGTGGCCATTAAAATGCAAGATCATCTGTGTTTCTGGCAGAATGAACATGTGAAAATGAGACAGACAGGAGTCAGAGACAACATACATCTTGAGATGGTTGATCTTATTTGAAGAGATGAGACTCACATCCCTGAAAGCCTTTTTTAAAAAGATACCTCTGATTGGTTCTTCAACCCAAACAAAACCTTGATCTGGACTTTAAGTAGCCATTTCAGAGGATCCTAGGATGGTGAGGAAGGAGGGAAAGAACAAAGGCAAATCTAATGTTCTGTCATGGTGCTGATAGTACTATCTTTTTTTTTTTTTTTAAGATTTATTTATTTATACAAGTACTGGGTACAGTGAGAAGCACGGGAGGGTAAGAGAACTCAACAGAGCCAGAGCCGGGAACAGAACAGGCAGATCTACGAAATACACTGCTGAGGGTAGCAGCGGGTGCTGCAGGAGAGGTCTGCGTGCCATGTGGGACCCTCGCTCTGCCGGGCGGCGCTGCAGAGGCTGCCGGCAGCTTCACAGCCCAGCGCTCAACCACTGTGCCACCCGGGGAGGCTCTATTTTTTCCTCTTCTTAACCCTTCTCCCCATCCCCATCTCTATCACCTGCATTCAGCAAGCTTCATGTCCACTCTGAGAAGGGTATACATTTAGACAAGAATCTTCCTAAGAATGATTCATAGTCATTCCTCATCTCCAACAATGGAGGGAAACTATGGGGCCAGCTGGTGGCAAGTGAAGAACCACTTTCTCTCAGAGCCTCACTAGCAGGGTGATGTGCAAGCAAAAGGTGCTTTGAAATAGCATGGGGTAGGGATGGAGAAGGCTGGCTACTTCTGAGGCCATGAAAGGCACCCCCAACAGGAGAGTTGAGCACTTAGCTGAAATGGACAGGCACATACGGGAGCCTGAGCACCAGGCGAACGTACATTCCAGGTAACTCTCTTCCTGAACAGTTTTGTGTGTGAACTGAATTCTACTTATGATACCCCTGGTCACCTTGCCAAATCTTTCAGTTTTGTCTATTGTTATTAGTTTACTCAGGTTTTCTGTTTCTTCTTGAGTCAATTTTGGTCATTTGTATTTTCCTAGAAAAGCATTTAGTTCATCCAGATTTTTAAAATGTGGGCTGTGGAGCATTTTAGTAATTACAAAATATATTATCTGTGTCAGTGGTCATAGCCCTTTACTCATTCATAGTTTACATATTTGTTTTCTTTCTTCCTTTCTTTTCTCTCTTTGAATAGATTTGCCAGTGGGCTGTATATTTTGCTGGTCTTTTCAGAGAATCATCTTTTGGATTTACTCCTCAAGCCTACTTTTTGGATCTTAAGGGATGGTGATGTTAGAACAATGACTATTTATTTTTTAAAAAGAAGTCTAAATCCCTGTTTTATACATACTAAGGCATTTGGGTATGAAATAATATGATATCTAGGATTTGCTCATAACTATCCAGTGGCATGGGTGGAGGGAGTATGAAGCAAGGGGCAGTGTATAAGTGAAAAATAGTTGGCCATGGGTTGATGATTGTTGAAATGGGATGATGTGTTCATAGCTCATCATCATATTCCCTCTAGTATTGAATATGTGTGAAAACATCCTTAACAAAAAGGTGTTTTTTTAAAATCCTTGTCTTACCATACATACCTCGAATTGCTGGGTTAAAAATCTATTGATAACAAGAAACCACACAGCTTAAATTTTTTGTATGTCACCAAGTCCTTCTCAGTTTATGGTATTATGGTTATTTGCTTAACACTTTTAATTGAAAAAAAATTGTAGACTTTAGAAAAGAGGAAATCACCAAGTACTAGAAGTTGAATATAATCTTGGCATAGGGATGGGCTTCCTGAGCATGACAACCAAATCACCTAATCATAAATATTTTACTGAAGCAAACCTTAGCATATCAATAGAGACCATAAGCTAAAGTAAAAGCCACTCCACACACACGGGAAAAATATTTGCAATTATAATCTTATAGATGACAAAAGATCAATATATAAAAAGCCCTTGCTAATCAATAAGAAAATATGGATGTTCAGTATAAAATGTATACATAGACAAGTTAACAAAGAGTTATACATGATTGGCAAATGTGTGCGAAAATATGCCCAGCCATAGTAAGTCAAAGAAATGCAAGTGAAACAACCAGGCCACTTTAACTTTCAAAGAAGCAAGAGTACAGGGAGGCCAAAGGTGAAACTGAGGAGTTTGGTTGTATTTAATAGAAGATAAGGAGTGATTGAAGAAGCATGAGCAGGAGTGATATGTAGAGGGAGGAATCTGGTGCCTTCTAGAAGATGGAAGGAGCTGTGGGATGATAGACTGGGCTGGCAGTCCAGGTGTGAGGACACAGTGGCTCAGAGCAGCACAAAGCATGAGAGGAGAAGAGATGGGTTGAAAATATTCTGAAGGAAAAGTCATCAGGGGTTGATGGCTAGCAGAGAGAGCAAAATCAAGATGGCCACCAGTGTGGTGTGGCACCATTGAAGGCAACAGGGGAATGGGTGAGAGGAAGCCCAAGGTTTGTTTTTGGAAGCTGTTTTTGTGTAAGTCTAGAGTGTTATTGCAAGTGACTTGCAACTGACTCAAATGATTGAGCTACAAAAAGAACTTACTGACTCACCCATTGACAAGTCCTGGGTTAAAGTTTCAGGTACATCTGGATCTGGGTGCTCAAGGGATGTCATCAGGAGTTTTTTTTCTTTTTCTTGCCCAAAGAAAGAACGCAAGCAGCTCTAGGCTCACATTCTACTAGCTGAGGACAGGTCTTGGAGTGGCTGGGTTAGCCTGAACTAGGACACATGTCCAGTACTGAGTGATCACTGTGACTGATCAATAGACAAGGGTCATGTGTGCTGACTTGGAGCTGGGAACTCACCCCTTCCTGACAATCAGTATTCAAAGTTGGGGAGAATGGCTCACTCTGGGAATACTGGGCATCTATTCACAAAAGAGGACTGAAACTGAGCAGTAAAAACAATAAATGTCCAGTACATTCCATCTTGGCTGTTTAGAATCTACATCGATCACCCTTCTCATATAATTAATTTTTTTCTGTTTATCACAATGCAACTATATCCCCCTCATGGAACTTAAAACCCATTTGTCACATCTTTGGAAGGAGATGTTCCAAGTTCTCTCCCACTTACTTTATTCAGTTATAATTCAGATCTTGGTGAGAGGCTATCTGTTTGGCAAGGTACTGAGCAATCCCCTCATAATCTTTTAACTAATGGACAGATTACAAGGTGGAGGAAAAATCAGATATCTGAAAGAACAAAACCCTCCCATTGAAGAGGGGAGATAAGGAAAAGCGCAGGTCCAAAGCACGGTCCACATTCTCAACCTATGGAGGACAAGCTTCCTCAGCCCACCAATCAGCTGCTCTGGTCTGCTGTGTTGAAGAGCTTCCCATGTCCTTTGTGGCCATGCAGAAGGGCCATTGAGGGGTCACCTCCCATTGGTGCAGATTTGGGGGCTGGGGAACTTCAGGAGCTCAGTAATCCCTTGCTTTTGTTTTCCTGGTTTCTTCAAATTCCCTTAATCTTTAAGAGATTTTCAGTAAATTCAAATTGAGTCATCCCCAGAACTATTAACCAAGCTAGAGATCTCACTGAAAGTTATAATTTCTGAATTGACTCCCTGGTGGTGGTGTTGGGGCAGGAGGTGGGGTTATCTCTTAACAGACCTTGATGCTCTCCCCATCCAGGGAACCTCTGGTTCTGTAGCTTCTAGCTTCGCTTCTGCTAAAGGGCAATGCCAACCTGTAATCTCGGGTGGGAGGCAGAGCTCGTTTGCCTCTTCCTACTCTAGCTGCATCCCAGTGGAAGGCTGCTTGTAATGGAAGCAACAGTGGCCTCCCTTGAGCTGGGAAGGCACAGCAGGAGGGAAATACAAAAGAGCCTGAGGAGTCAAGAGCCTATCAGGCCCTGTTTGTCTCCTTCTGTTTCCAACCTCCCTGTCTTGCTTGAGCTGACTTTAGCTAGAAGCAGAGAACTGGCTTTTAATTATCTGACTCTCAGCCATATTGGATTACTGGCCTCAGGCAGAAAGGGCCAATTTGGGCAAAGCAGCTTTTCCTTTCTTCGTTTTCAATGGACCCATTTCAGTGTCTCTTTCTTGCTGTACTTACTGAGGCCATGGGAAAGTGTGCACTCCAACATCTTGATATTTTCAGTAAGTCCCTTAAAGTTTCAGCCTTGGTAGGAACATCATCTGAGCTCCAGAGGCAGTAGGACAATTTAATTAACTTCTTCGCTGCTGTGTAGTCTGGTTACCAACCTCTGAGTGGGGGAAACTATCTTACTATCCCATTTAGTTCAGCTGATTCTTAGGATCTATTACTTGGGGGAATAATTTTTTATTTTAATTTCTGGGTTAGGATTTTTTTCTTGGTGCAAATAACACTCAACTCCAACTGACTTAAGCCAAAAGAGAATCAGGATCTCAAATAGTGTCTATGAGGAATCACTCTTTTTCCATATCAGTTCCATTTCTGTGTTGGAACCCAGGTTGTTCCTCCCAAAAGGAAATAAAGATCACCTCCCAGTTCTGCCCCCCCCCCCGCCCCCATTAGCTTAGAACTTTTATTGTAAAGAGGTTGTACTCCTCCAGTTGTTCCAGAGACATCCTGGAGAAAGGACTCATCGACTCAATGAGAAAAGACTCACAATTGTAAACAAAGGCAAGTCAACACAATTTGATTAAAAAAGAAAAGGTGCATGGGTTTCACTTGGGTGATCTGTGCCTACCCCAGGGCTCTGTCCAGGACTATGTAACATTCTTACTCCTGGACACAGGGTAGACCATTAATCCCCACTCAGACCTTGAGAGCTAAGAAAATAGGGAAGGAAAGATGGTTCCCCAAGATCAATACAAGATGCTATTACCAGAAGGAGGACTGGGTTCTGGGCTGAAAAAGGGGCCAACATCTATCCATATGTCTTTCCTTTTCTCATTGAAGTGGAAATGCATGAAAGCAAATGGAACTCTAGGGCAGGTCAGGATGGAGAGGTAGAGCTGAGAGTCAATGTTTTGGAAGTGGGCATGAACTAGTCTGCCTGGGAGATGCTAGAGGCAAAAGGGTGTGTGAAGGCAGCCTTTCTATCAGGAGACGGGAAGATCAGGAAGGCAACAAGAAGAGGAGGTCA
The DNA here is from genome assembly GCF_964194135.1 of Talpa europaea. Lineage (NCBI taxonomy): Eukaryota > Metazoa > Chordata > Mammalia > Eulipotyphla > Talpidae > Talpa > Talpa europaea. Next base: position 54,989,027 of record NC_140072.1, read on the forward strand.
GAGAACCTAACTGGGACAGCTTCAAGGCAGCCTATAAAAATGGATGGATCGGGAGTAGAAGCCAAAGGACCAAGTGGGTGAAGACCCTTGATGACAACTGGTTTGTCTGATTAGCAAGTGGTCTGTGGCCCAGAGGAACACAGTGACAGCAGAGGGTGGTTGAAGCTCAGCCATAGGTAGATAGGATGGAGACAGCATGCGGAATGGGATAGAGATCCCATAAGGCAGTGGAGGGGTAACTGGAAGCTAGGGATATGGTGGAATGCCGAGAAAGATGGTTTATGTCAGAAGGGGTCTGGGAAGGACACATGTGATCCTTGGAACAGAGGACAGAGCAGGGGCACTTATTAGAGACCAACCCAGCAAAGAAAAATGAAGAAAGGAACTAGATCCCTGGAGTGTCAGGGTTGGAAGGGTGTTGTGCAGAAGTAGGGACAGGAGCAGTGACACATACACAGATGTGTCACTTGATCACTACAATATGGTGCCAATAGTCTAGTCTGTCTGATTGGTGTGGTTTGTACAACATGGAAATAAGTGTTTTTTAAAGTTTTTTTGAGATGTCACACACATACATACAGTCACATACATCCAGTGTACCCGCTTTAAGTGTACAGCTTGACTGGTTCCATAGGCATACACCTGTGTAACCACTACTCATCTCAAGATAGACAACATTTTTAGCATTACTTATGGTTCCCTCCTGCTCCTTCCCAGTTCATAGAGTCCCCAGAGGTAAACTCTGTTTTGACTCTGTCATCAACTCTGGTTTGGCTTCTTTCCTGCAACATGACATCGAATAGATTCATCCATGTTATTGTGTGGCCCATGGTTCCTTTTCTTACTGCAGGATAATATTCTATTACTTAATCCACGGTTTATCCATTCTACAGGTGATAGGTTGAGGCTGGAACTATTGTAAATAAAACTAATGCTCCCCCCCAATACAAAAAAGGAAATCTTATTCTTTCTCACTCATGTACACATATGAACCCTTGCACAGGTGCCAGAGCAGGCCAGCCCCTCTGGGGTCAGACCACGCATACCCCCCTTGACCTTCCATTCTGGGCCTGTGTTTCTTGGGGAGCCAATTTCCTCACAACGGGGGGCACCTGGGCTGGGGAGGGAAGCAGTGATACCATCCTCCTAAGACTTACTCCCTCTTTTCTAGCCTCCTCCTTCCCCTGACCCTTGACCCTCAGAGCCTTCCTGACTCCGCAGGGGGGCTCGTCCGCACCCTCCCATGAGCGCGCCCGGCTGACCTGCGGGGCGGCCGAAGTGGAGCCCGGGCGCCCCGGCGGCGGTGGGGCCATGGCCTCGCTGGACCTGCCGTACCGTTGCCCCCGCTGTGGGGAGCACAAGCGCTTCCGGAGCCTGTCGTCCTTGCGCGCACACCTGGAATACAGCCACACATACGAGACGCTCTATATCCTCTCCAAGACCAACAGCATCTGCGACGGTGCCGCAGCCGCTGCTGCAGCCGCTGCTGCCTCCGGCTTCCCGCTGGCGCCCGAGCCCGCCGCCCTGCTGGCCGTGCCCGGCGCCCGGCGCGAGGTCTTCGAGAGCACCTCCTTCCAGGGCAAGGAGCAGGCGGCGGGGCCGTCGTCCGCAGCGCCACACCTGCTGCACCACCATCACCACCACGCACCCCTCGCCCACTTCCCCAGCGACCTGGTGCCCGCCAGCCTACCCTGCGAGGAGCTGGCAGAGCCGGGCCTCGTACCCGCCGCCGCCGCGCGCTATGCGCTGCGTGAGATCGAGATCCCGTTGGGAGAGCTGTTCGCCCGCAAGTCCGTGGCCTCCTCGGCCTGCTCCACGCCCCCGCCGGGTCCGGGCCCCGGCTCTTGCCCCGGGCCCGCTTCTGCCTCGCCCGCGTCTCCTTCACCAGCCGATGTGGCTTACGAAGAGGGCCTGGCGCGCCTCAAGATCCGCGCACTGGAGAAGCTGGAGGTGGATCGGCGGCTGGAGCGGCTGAGCGAGGAGGTGGAGCAGAAGATCGCAGGCCAGGTGGGCCGGCTGCAGGCGGAGCTGGAGCGCAAGGCCGCTGAGCTGGAGACAGCTAGGCAGGAGAGCGCGCGGCTGGGCCGCGAGAAGGAGGAGCTGGAGGAGCGAGCGTCTGAGCTGTCCCGCCAGGTGGACGTGAGTGTGGAGCTACTGGCCTCACTCAAGCAAGACCTAGTGCACAAGGAGCAGGAGCTGAGCCGCAAGCAGCAGTGAGTGGCCCTGGGGGTGGGTGTGCCTGCAATGTTCCCGAGTGGATGATCGTGTGTGTCATTGTGCCATTACCACCACCATGGTAAGTGTACCTGAGTGTGACAGTGAGTGTCTGTATGTGGCCATGGCTTTGTAATACGGGGTTTCATATGCGAGCATGTCATGGTCTGATGGGGCAATGTGTGGGGCCAAGAGTGTCATGAGGAAGTATGTAGCCGACCGTCAGTCCCATGACAGAAGGAATGATCTGTGAACTCTTTTCCTTCTCTGTCCTCCTAACCAAGTCTAGTTCCTGCATTAAAGCACCGAATCTTTTTTCTTTTGGCTACTCAAAGATATGATTCAATTCTCCCCTTTCCCTTTGCAATCATCAGATTTTCTCTATCTACTGTATCATCGTCCCCATAAAAGTATACAAACACTTCTTTTCTGCCATCTGCCGTCACCCTCTCTCCCCCTTAAACCACTGCCCCTTTTCTCTCATCCCTACAGAAAAACTCCTTGAAAGTATTGTTTATACTTCTTGTCTCCAGTTTCTTTTCCCACTTTCTCTCTTGAACCCACTCTGATCAGGTGTCACCAGCACTGCCCTCCATGTCCTCCATGACCTTCCTGTTGCCAAGGCCAAGTAAACCATCTTACATGGACAAGCTGGTCCTTGAAGCATGCACTTCACTTGGCTTCCAGGACACTCCCCCTGGATTTCCTTCTATCTTTTTTTGTCTGTCCTTAGTTTTCTTGCCTAGTTTCTATTTCTCTGATTTTCAAATATAGAATTGTGAAATATATACATGTTATCTATCTATCCTTATTGTAATATAAGCTTCATGGGGGCAAGAATTTTTCTGTGCTTGGTCCACTGCTATATCCCAAATACCTAGAGCAAGTGTCGCACTTAGAAGGTGCTCAATAGAGATTGAATGGTTGCATGAACAATTGTGTGCATTTGGGAGTAAATGTGTGAGTCCTAAGTGTGCTGTGTAAATATGAAACTCCTGAGGTTGGTGCAACAGTAGGTATGCTTCTGTATCTGAGAATGTTTCTGAAAGTTTGTGCATGTGAATGTTTGAATATGTTGGAGGACCGTGCTTGTCTCAGACTTGAGCATGTGCCTGAGAAGAACATGATATCAGTCCATGTCTTGAGCACATGTGGCTGTGTATTGGGCTATGTGTACATGGCTGAGTGGTTATATATACCCATGTTTCTGGAGGGAGGTGGTAGCTGTGTGTGTATATACCTCCGTGTGGCTGTGTGACACTTCTGAGTATTTATCTAGGGCACAGGATGTCTAGTTGTGTGTTTGGACTGCGTGGTGAGGTGTGTTTAGTTTAGTGTGTATGCTTGCTTTTCTGTGGGTCCCATGTTTGGGGCAGTGTGCCTGGGCCTATGCTGCATGTTCCCATGAACAGATGCCATAGACACCTGTGCCCACCTATTGCCCCACTGGTGTGGGTCTTCTCCAGAGGGTGAGTGGGCAGACGGGCCGGGGCACTGGGGTAAGAGACTGCTCCGGGCCCAGGGAGGTGGTGCAGATTGACCAGTTCCTGAAGGAGACTGCGGCACGGGAGGCCAGCGCCAAGTTGCGGCTGCAGCAGTTCATCGAGGAGCTCCTGGAGCGGGCCGACCGGGCTGAACGGCAGCTTCAGGTCATCAGCAGCAGCTGTGGCAGCACACCGAGTGCCAGCCTGGGCCGTGGAGGGGGGGGCAGTGGTGCTGGACCTGGGGCCCGGGGCCCAGGCAGAATGGTGAGTGCCCACCTGCCTTCCCTTCTCTACCTGTCCACTTGTCCGCCCATGGCCCCCTTTCACACATAACCTGACATCAACCCCCACCGTAATGTTCCATGCTGCCCTTCTTTGACTCGTCTCCATAAGCAGATCCAGGCATGAAAAAGGGGTTCAGAAACAGGGAGCTCCTCTGATTGGTCAGAATGTCAGCCCCTGAGGCTGTCATGAGATGTGTTCCAGTGGTCACAGTCTTCAGGGCAATCCCTGCCATCCCTGCAAATGATAGCCATGAGCCAGGGTCTGAGGTGTTGGGTGGATATGGGGAGGAGGCTGGTGAGCCTACCTCTCTGGGCTGTCTGTCTGTCTATTTGTCCATCTTTCCCAACTTTTTTCCTTCTTCTCTCTTTTCCCTCCTCTCTTCTCTCCATTTTATGCCGTTTCTTCTTCTTCTCATCCTCTTGATTCCTCTGCCCCCCCTTCCCTTCCCTCCTGCTCTGGGGGCCCACAGCGAGAACACCACGCAGGCTCGGCCATGCCTAGCACATACGCGGTGTCACGGCATGGCTCCTCTCCCAGCACAGGGTAAGCCTTGGGCCTGGCCCACCCCCCGAAGCCCACCCTTACCCTGGAAAGATCCACTGTATTGGATGGCTGGCCCATCTGGGGGCATGGTTCCTCCTTTCCCCACCCCCATCCTTTCTGGGTCTCCTCTATCTGCCTTTCCACACTCAGAGGGGGCACTTAGAAAGTAGGGTGGTTGGGTGCCCTTGTCTGGTGGGAGGGTGGCTTGGGAAGTTCTGGTCAGCCTGGTGCCCCGCCCCTCACCAACTGGTCTACCCTACCCCAGGGCTTCCAGCCGCGTCCCAGCTGCATCCCAGAGTTCAGGCTGCTATGACAGTGACAGTCTGGAGCTGCCCCGGCCAGAAGAGGGCCCCCCAGAGGACATTGGCCCTGGGGGCTTGGGCACACGGGCCCAGGTGGCCAACGGTGGCTCGGAGCGAGCCCAGCCCCCTCGAAGCTCAGGCCTGCGGCGCCAGGCCATTCAAAACTGGCAGCGCAGACCCCGCCGGCACAGCACGGAGGGAGAGGAGGGCGATGTCTCAGATGTGGGCTCCAGAACCACGGAGTCAGAGGCTGAGGGTCCCTCAGATGCTCCCCGCCCTGGGCCTGCTATGTCTGGGCCATTGAGTAGCTGCCGGCTCTCAGGTGAGTCCTGGGAGGGTGAGCACAAAGGTCAGTCTTTCCCATGGTCCTGGGCCCTCTCTGGGGGACACAGGGCTGAGGTAACAAATCTCCTGGACTCCTGCACTGCCTTTCCCTTTGCCCCAGACTTCCCACCAGGAGAGTGACAAAGTCCCTCCCACACAGTGCCCTTCCAGCCTGGGGCGAGGAGTCATGTGACAGGTAGTGCTGCAGCACAGGTGCTGAGGTTGGGTACTGCACAAGGATGTCACAACCCAGGGGTCCACTCATATAGGTGGGCCCATTGATAGGTGATGACTCTGGCAGCCTCTCACCTGCCTTCTGTTCACAGAGGCCTGCTTTCTATTCAACCATACCCTAGTCCTCCAAACACTTTCCTTCTCCAAACTTGACTCAGCTGCCTCATCCCGGGGGTGAGTTGGACTATGTGATGACCTATGACCTTAAAGAGAAAGTTTACTTAAGGAAAGGCCACCTTTTTCTAGTTTGCGAAATTAGGGATGGGGTGATGCAGAAGAGGGGAAGCAGAGGAAACTTGTCCATCCTCCCAAGTCCTTGGGCCCCCAGCATGGTCTCTCACGCCCATTCATCCTGAAGTTCCTACCCTACCCCAGCTCCCCACCCGCATCTTCACACTGGCCTTTGACCCTCCACACTCACCTTTGACCCTCTGGTATTGTGCAGCCCGCCCTGAGGGAGGCAGTGGGCGGGGTCGGCGAGCAGAGAGGGGCAGCCCCTCACGCTCCAACGAGGTCATCAGCCCAGAGATCCTCAAGATGCGGGCCGCCCTGTTCTGCATCTTCACCTACCTGGACACACGCACACTACTGCATGCTGCCGAGGTCTGCCGGGACTGGCGCTTCGTGGCCCGCCATCCCGCCGTCTGGACACGGGTGCTGCTCGAGAATGCCCGCGTCTGTTCCAAGGTGCCTGTCCTTGCCCGCCACTCTTGCCCTTCCACTCAGCCCTGCTGTGAACCCACCTTTCCCCCTGGCAGAGTCTGGTCCCTCAAGACCTGGTCGTTGCAACCCTTACAACACCCTAACTCCAGCCTGGCTCCCTGAAATGCTCTCCTGGGGCTGGTCCACCTCCAGTCAGCCAAGCTCAGATCCTTTCATCCCTGGAAACCTCTCTCTCCCTGCAGTTCCTGGCCATGCTGGCTCAGTGGTGCACCCAGGCCCACTCACTGACACTGCAGAACCTGAAGCCCCGGCAGAGGGGCAAGAAGGAGAGCAAGGAAGAATATGCCCGGAGCACCAGGTGAGGCTCATGGTGAGGGGTTGGGAGGTTGGGTGCTCCTGAACCACAGACCCCAAATTATACGGAGAGGCTTCTCGGAGGAGGTGGTGTTTCCAAGCAGCAACTGGACCCTTTGGCCATCCCCAGGGGCTGCCTGGAAGCAGGGCTGGAGTCCCTGCTGAAGGCAGCAGGGGGGAATCTGCTGATCCTGCGCATCTCCCATTGTCCCAACATCCTCACTGACCGTTCGCTCTGGCTGGCCAGCTGCTACTGCCGTGCCCTGCAGGCTGTCACCTACAGGTGGGTTCACCCCTCCAGAGACAAAGCCCGTACCCCCTTGGTCTCAGGCCAGGGACCCCGGGCCTCTGCATACCCTTCCCTCAGGGCTTTCAAGCTGCGGGACTCAAGAGCTCTGAGAGAAGAGAGCAGAGGCCACCAGGGTGGGTGGCCCCAGCTTTGTCTTTTTAACAGAAGTGCCACGGACCCCGTGGGCCACGAAGTCATTTGGGCCCTGGGTGCTGGCTGCAGAGAGATCGTCTCCCTCCAAGTGGCACCACTGCACCCTTGGTGAGCCCTGGAAGGGGTGGGGAGTGGATCGGGGTGGACGGAGTCTGGGACTGGGAACAGATCTGGGCGCACCCCCTAATTTGGTTGGAGACATAGATTCACTTTCATCGATCTGTGTGTTTGGGCATTAGGAGCAGGACTTGATAATCAGAGCTGGCGCATGCCCTGGCTTGCTAGCAGTGTGACTTTAGGCAACTTGGTCATAGCTTAATTTTCCGACCTGCAAAATGAAGGTAATAGTTAGGAATCTGTCCACCTTTAGGACTATTGCTGGCACGAATGAGATATATACAAAAAGCCTGTAAGGTCCCAGTCAATGTTCAGTTAACACTAGCTAGGAATACTAATGTTCAGGTTTAACTTGGCATATGAAAGGGTAGTTCAGGGAGGTCAGTGTATACAAGAGTTGGTGGAAAATTCAGACTCTGAAATTGTTCATCGCTGTAGTTACAGTTGGTCAAAGATGCCAGTCTTTCTTGCCCTCTATATGGCAGCTCCTCCCAGGTCACTCAGCGTCCCTTTACTAACAATCCCCAGTAGATGCAGTCACTGCTCCCCTGCCTCCTTTCCTATTACACCTTCCCCGATCCCTGCTGTAGTCCACTCTACAGTCATATCTGTATTTCAGTCTATACCGAACTCACAATTCATACTGCCAACGCTGGGAATGTCTGTTTCTGTATCCCTGGTACCAAGTGCATGACACCAGGGAGATGCCTGTCACCTGGGCGAGTGTTGAGGGATCAGTGTTGAGGGAAACAGCAGGTTTGGCTGAGCAACTGTTTGGTGTGAAAAGGAAGATGGGGCAAGATCAAGAAGGTCTTTTCTAAGGCGTTTAGATTTTTGCATTTTATCTAGAAAATACTGAGGAAACATTGGGGGGTTTTAGATCTTAAAAAGGGATTAAATCCAACCGGTAATGCTCTGTGCCCCATGGCCAGACTCCACTTCTTGAGTACCATGTATCAATACTGTCTATACTGTCCCCTTTATCTCCAACTAGCTCAGTTGTTTTTGGTTCTAATAGGCACTTGCGTACCATTTGTTGAATGACTGAGTGAGAGAAAGTATGAATGAATGACTCAATGTCAGCAGTATAGAGAATGAATTGGCAGGGAGACTAGTTATAAAGTAGATGAATATAGATGGTGGTCTGAACTGTGGGTTGAAGAGTTACTCAGGAATCAGAATCTGCTGGTTTTGGTAGGAGATGAGGAAGGAATCGTCAGGGGTGATGCCGGGTTTCTGACTTAAGCAGCTGGGTGGTTGGTGGGAGCACACTTGGGGTCAGCAGCCAGAAGCTTCCCTGACAGCCTCCTTCTACCCTGTTCTCCAGCCAGCAGCCCACGCGCTTCAGTAACCGCTGCCTGCAGATGATTGGTCGCTGTTGGCCCCATCTCCGGGCCCTGGGGGTTGGGGGCGCTGGCTGTGGGGTGCAGGGCCTGGCATCCCTTGGTGAGTCTTTGCTTGGGATTGGAGTAGGGGTTGGTAGGGAGTAGGCATGGCTGCAACACTGCACTATGATAACCAGTGGGACTTGGGGGCGCAGCCTGGGAGGGGGCAGGAGCACCAAATGCTAGGCAGCAGGTGACTGGAGAGTTTGTTAGCAGAATTATCCCCTTTTTCCCTCTTTCTAGCAAGAAACTGCATGCGGCTGCAGGTCCTGGAGCTAGACCATGTGTCGGAGATCACCCAGGAGGTGGCAGCTGAGGTCTGCCGCGAAGGCCTGAAGGGACTGGAAATGCTGGTGCTCACAGCCACCCCCGTTACCCCTAAAGCCCTGCTGCATTTCAACAGTGAGCAATGGGGGAATACAGGGCAGGGTACAACTGTCCCCTTTTACTATATCTTGTCAGCAAGTAGCTTAACTAAACTCCCTGCTGCACCAGGGAGCGAGCACCAGACTAACCAGGGTTCTAGTCCTGGCATTGCCATCAGTGCCTTTGGAGGCCTGTGTGCCATTCCAAGCCTGCCAACATCTGATCCAAATAATTTGGTTTCACAGACATGTATTACCCTGTGCTTCTGCCACATTGGAGACATGAGTTGGGGATACTATATGCCATGCTGCACACACATACCTGTGAGCCTCTGGCCAAAGGCAGAGGCAGAGCTGCTAAGAGCATAGATTCTAGAGCTGGAATGACCTAGGGCTCAGTTCTGGCTTTACTGATTATTATCTATGTAACACTGGACAAGTCACTATACTTCTGAGTTCTGTATCTGTCTTGTAATTTGACTTTCTTACAAGGTCAACTTGTGGGAGGATTAAGTGAGACAATGTGTGAGTCCCCGAGGAAAATTCTCCATGTGCAGACTCCTTTCTCCCTGGTGTAGGCTCCAAATCATACCTCCTCTGGCTCTCCTTACCCTGCAGCTACCCCCTGCACTTCCAGTCATTTCTCCACCTCCACTGAGGACACAGATACCCAGGTTGGGCTGCTTGCACCCAAATGAAACAGTCAACAAGGATCATTCGGCCCCTGGGAGGACCCCATACTCTGAGTACCGAAGATTCCTTGACCTTATTATCTCCAGGATCCTTTTCCCTCCCCTTTGGCCCCATGACCCTGCTTTGAACCTGACCCCTAGAACCAACTGTTCAGTCTCTGAAATCATGATCTCTAGAATCTCTCAGCCTTCTCACCTTGCTTCTCCTCCGCTGACTTCACGGCAACAGCAAGTCCCTCTGTACTCAACACGTTTGCTTTCTCTCTCCCTCCTCCTCTGCTTCAGCCAAGACTCATCAGCCTCTCCTCAGCAACCTTGTCCTTGTAATTCATTTCCAAATGCCCAGGCCATAGCACAACTGTCCACTCTGCCAGAGAAACCCCTAGAGTCCCCTAGAGTCATTGTCTACTCATACTGAGTGGCATGGATCTGCTCTCCTCTTTATATTTGCAGTGACTGGCTCATGATTGTCTCTCTATAGGGGTATATACCATTAAATTAGTGACAGGAGAGGAGGCAGCCCCATTTGCCCAGGCCAAACACTGACCCCCACCTTACCCACCTTTTTCCAGGCATTTGCCGGAATCTCAAGTCCATCGTGGTCCAGATTGGGATTGCCGATTATTTTAAAGAGCCCAGCAGTCCTGAGGCCCAGAAGTTGTTTGAGGACATGGTGACAAAACTCCAGGTGAGGAGACCACCCTAGGCTTGGGCTGGAGATCTGGGTATGTGATGGGAGGGCCCCACCTGTCTGGCTCTGAAGGGGAACTAACCCAGGGTTTGGTCTCTGCAGGCCCTACGAAGGAGGCCCGGTTTCTCTAAGATCCTGCACATCAAGGTGGAAGGCGGCTGCTAACCCGGGTTGGGGGCGGCAGGGCTCCTGCCAGCCCCACACTAGGGCACTCTCTTTGTACCTCCAGAGGAACTCTGATTTGAACTAGACCTTCAGAGGTCTAGTGTTATCCCTGGCCTCTAGAGGGGTGCGGGGGTGGGTGGGGTGGATGGTTTCCTGGTCTCCTCTTGGGACAGTGGAGCAACAGGCCTGAACTGCCTCTCCCAGAGCAGAGGCTCAGACAAAGGTTGCCCTCCGACCCCCACCATACCCCAGCTGAAGCAGCCTTCTGGGCACAGCCAGTGAGGAGCTAAGTCACCACCAGCACCTGGTGTCACCACCCTGAGGATCTGCAATAACCATCCAGCGGTTCCTTGGCTGCTCAGGCAAGCCCCCCTTCCTGAGGCCCAGCTTCCTGGTCAGGGGCCTCTGCTGGACCCCTGCCAAAGGGTCTCCACAAGGCAGCTCAGACTTGGCAAAGAGGAGCCTTTTCTTCCCAGTGCCCTCTCCTAGCCTTCTGTGGGGCACGCCTTTCAGATGGTCCTCCTGGGCTCTGGGTCCGTATTCTCCAGGGATAACACAGACAGGCCTAGGTGCCCGGACATGTGGTCAGAAGAAAGAAGGGGCTGGGGTGGTGAGATAATGGGAGTGGGCGTGGAAGGGCAAAAGATTCATCTAGAACTTGTTCCCAGGGTATTGAGACCACCTCTCTCAAGGGGAGGGAATTCCCAGGTAGAAAAGACTTAGTTTTTACTTCTGTAGAAAAGACAAGATTCCTCCTCCACATACCCCCACAATACCCCAGAGCTAAAAGGTGCATGTTTCTATACCTACCACCAATCCCGAGCCTCTGGAGGGGCAAGGTAAAAGGGCCTTGGAAAATGCTGTCAGCAGTGAGAAGCAGTTCCTGTCCTCAAGGAATGTCCTTCTAATCCAGGTGCTTGGGAATCTGATGGTCTTTGGGTCTCCAAGGCTGTGTGGGAGTGTCACTGGGCTGCCTTGGAGGAGGCTAGGAGGGCGGTTCGGTTGCTTCCTTTTCTGACTGGTTTGCTTGAAGATGTGGCCAGACCTACAGAATCCTAGCCAGTCTTGCCCCCTTCTCAGTCTCCACCGGCCCCGTGTGCTGAGGGCTGGATTGGGTATCTTCAGCCTAGGGGCAGTGCTAGGTCTGAGCCAGAGCCACCTGGCTTAGAAGGGAACATATCTTCTAAGATACGCTTTAGGGACTACAAGGTGTGTGTGGGGGGGTGTCACTGACCCTTGTATGGTTCCCAAAGGACCAGGTTCTGGCACAAAGGCTCCAAAGACTCAGGTTTCCCCAGTTGCTCCTCTTAGCTTCCACAGTAGATTCTGCCAACCTGCATTTGGAAAGTTCTTTCAAATATGAACCTAGATCCACCTTAGGGTTTTTTTTTCTATAGAGGAGCAGCTTTTAACCCTAACCAGTGGGCTGCTGGTCCTGGCTGGGGTTCTCTAGTTTCTCAGTCTTTCCCAGGGACCCTACTTTCTGCCACAACCTGGTTTGAACATCAAGACCCAACCCTGGATTAGCCGGTACAGCAGCGCACCCACCTCCCTTGGCTGCACATCCAGCTCTATCCCAGCTCTCTTCATTGTTGTTGACTTTTCCTCCCAGGCTTCTTCGAGCCTTCCCTTCTGAGACCCCAAATACCAAGGGTGTCATGTTGGCAACTCTTTGTCTAGTCCTGCACGAAGCCTTGGCTATGTGGTACCTCCTATTCCCTGCTTTGGAGCAGCTGGCTCCATTGGCTTCCCATCCCCAGACCAGTCCCCAGGAGTCATGGGAAGAAGAAGCACAACTTTTCTCTGTCCTCCAGGGACCTGGAAGGGACGTGGAGGCTTATGCAGGGTCTGATTGATCTGGGCATATCAGTCTTACCCTGCCACCTGGCCCTCTATAGCCCCTGCTCCATGTGTCTCTAGGACCAGAGGTGCTGCCCTCCCTGTCTCCTGGACTAAGCACAAAGGGATGCCCTGCTTGGCCTGACCCTGCCCTACTGAGGGATGTTTTTTTGCTCCTGGAAGCCTCTGTCCCTGAATACAAGGGTATGGAATTTCTCTTTGGGTGGGTGCTCAAGTGCAGCCCTGAGCTCACTGGAATCTCTGGCACCAGCCTGGGAAAGGTGAGCTAGAGTGGGAGAGGTGGTGATGAGGACTGATGCCAGTAGGTTCCTTCATTCATTCACTCATTCATGCATCAGCTTTGAGTACTACCAGTATGAGGGGCAAAAGAGTGAACAAGAATCCCCTCCTGCTGGTGGGAAGTTTACCTTTCATGGATTTGGCTGTTTCCAGGAAACTCACCAAGATCCTCCTTCCCCAGTTTTCCAACTGAGTGTTATGAAGGATGTGTGGGAGTGCATCTTATATACGTGCCTGAGGCGGACAGATTTGCATGCCCTGACATTCCTGCATGCCCTGAGAACTGCAGATTTGCAGGCCTCCCATCCAACTCAGTGCTATCCTTTTGCTTCTCTTTAGGAGGATGAGCCCTGCTGCTGAAGGGGGAGCTTTTGTTTTTTGGGATGCTCCTTTTGTTCACTCCTTTGGCAATCATACACCTAGGGCTGAGGAGAGGGGAACAGGGATGGAGGGCCTGGCCACCTCTGGAGCTACCTCATCCTTCACTCACGCAAAGGAGAGCCCTTCTCACACCTAGTAGCAAAGAATATCAAAAGTAAACCATGGCAGGTCCTGGCAGGAATCCCAGGCATGTGTAGAGGGCCCATGGGTGGTGACCACTGCGTATTCCTACCACCTCCCCCTCTATCCAGACAGACCTCAACACCCAGAAGGCTTGGCATATTCGGCCTGTGTGCTTCGTGTGTTGCTCGGACTTCCTCCCTGCAGCACTGGCAGGAAACAAAGGAGATACTCTATATATCTGGGTCCCTGAAGGGAGAGGAAGTAGGCTATTCAGAGCCATGGCTTTTCACTGGCCAGGGATGACCACCTAGGGACCAAAGCAGCTCAACTTTTCCTAGTCCCATGAGAGTGGAGATTGAACCAGCCCCTCGTGAATTGCTTCCCCCAAAAAAGAAAAAAACCAACCTCCTTCTTCCCAAGGCCTGCTGCTCCAAGGTTTGGCTCTGTCCTTTGCCTTTGGGTCCTGCCTGTTCCCCTGGCCCTGGTCTCTAGTCCTCTGAACATGGGTGGATGGGGAGCCACCCAGGCCCCACTCCCTCTTAGGGGCTAAGTTGAAGATCTTCCCTGCGTGACTACTGGTGCCAAAGACCCAGTTCCAGGTGGACTTGGGGTTAAAAACAGGAGATGATGAGTGGTGCACAGAGGAGTTAACTCAAACTCATGAGCTCTGTCCCAGTCGGTCCCTGAGGAGTATAACTTCCCTTCCCAAGGGGCCTGGCACTTCTGTTTGTCCTTGGTGACCATGCTTCCTCACCCAGCCTTGTCCTAGGCCTGCGTTTCTGTATATATTGCTGTGTATCGTGTGTATGTATTTATTCCTGGACAAGTGTGTTGATCTGCAGCCCTTACCTAAGGATAAGGTTTAGGACTGGGTGAAGATCAGAACACCAGGGCCAACTAAGGCAACAGCTCCTATGCCTTTCCTAACCCCTTGGGACCCTGGCCAGTCCCAAGACTGCCCTGACAATCAGGCAGGCTTCCCCCCTCCAAGCCCCAGCCTCCCTTGCCTCCATTGGCACGACCCCAGGGAAGCTTGGCCTTGGGTTCCCTAGCCTCTGCTCTGCACTAGTAGGGGTGTTGCATCCAGGTGCAGAGGTCTGAGGTGTCTTAGGCTTGCCTCGTGGTTGCTGCCAGTTGGCTTGGCTCTAGTAGGCACTGCTGGTGGGGAACCTGCACAACTGGCCTTCAGGCCCTGCCTTCCCTGCATAGCCAGGCTGCAATGGGCCTGAGTTGTGAGAAGGTAGTTTCCCTCACCCCAAGCACATCAGGCAGAGGGGTGGAGAGCATTTTTTGGTTTTGTTTCTAAAGTGGTGCCTGTACCTCCAGCCCCCAGGGGGCCTTCCCTGGCCCCACTTCTCTGCCCCACCCAGGCATCACCATCCCAGCACTTTGCTTCGTGTCACCCATAGATGCCCCTTTGCTGAATGTACCCAAGTGTATGTATTTAAAAAGACCCAGGGGCATCGGAGAATTTACGACTCTGTATCCAATAAAAGATGGTGAAACTGGAATATCTGCCTTGGGGGAGTAAATAGTAGGTTTATTTGTCAGTCTGTGTCACCAAGTCTTTCTGCAGCTACATTGCACTGAGGCAAGAAGTAGATGATCCTGTAGGCATCAATGGGGTGAATGAAGTATTAGGAAGATTTGTCCTAGGACTACAGACATCTTTGGAGAAAGGCATCCAGTTTGCTGCCCCAGCCACAGTTCACCCTGGCAGTATCTGCCAAGGACAAAAAGCCTTAGTTGCATTTTTTACTGTCAGCTGGGAGAAGCCCTCTTAAAGGGCAAACCTGGCACAAGAGCAACAGGTACCACCTGGGTCCTCACAGGCTTGATCTCCCCAAGAAGCTCTAAGCCAGCTAATCAGGTTTTGGCATGGAGACAAAATTGCCGATCATGGTGTGACCTCAACTTCCCCATTTTACAACATGGGGTTACCCCACAGATTTAATAGGTCTTCAGAAAAAGGACAGGTATTTCAACTAAGTGTGCCTCTAGCATCAAACAAGTAGAATGCGCATTTATCTCCAAAACTCTGAGCCAGATGTCCTTACCTTTGGCATACTGATAAAATAGCTGAAACAATTAGTTTGCCCAAAGACCATCAAGTTATGAGGATACCACCCAGCCTGCTTTTGGGTCTATCACCAGGACTGGTCAGATTCAAGAGATTTTTAAAAAATCATGTCCCAGTTTCAGGTAGTGAAAAAAGTTGCAGGGCCTCAAGATGACATAATTTTTTTTTAAATTTCTAACTCCAAACATTACTAATTACAAAGCTGCAGATGAGCATAGGACTAGTGTATACAAGGAGGCACTTGAGACCCTGTTGATTACCAGTTTCTTTGTGCTGGTCATTCCATACTTCCACTGGTTAGAAAAAGTGAAAGGGACCCCCCCCCCCCAAGGCCATCAGTGGTTGAACTGAAGACCAGGTGCTTTATTCTTTCAGCCACCTTCTAAGAAGCCAGAGTTGCGAGGGGATGTACCCCTCTAAAACATTCTTTCAAGATAGCCTACTTAATCTGAAGGTCTTAAGTAACAGGGATCAAAAGATTCAGCCAAGAAAATGCAGACAAGGCAATGTAACACATTTACACAAACCCAGAAAGTAACCTTGGCGGCAGTGCCTGGCAAGGACAGGACTAAAGAAAATCATGTTAGAAGGAAGCACCTGTGCATCTCCCAGCAACTTCTGGGGCTAAGAAAACAACCAAAATGAACCGTCTCAACAAGGCCATGCAGGTGGAGCACCCCAGTGACAGAGTAAACCCACTCTGCCCTAAGAACCACAGGCTATTGAGAACTTACTCCAACAGAAGGGAAGAGTCTTTTCTACTTGTTGGGTGAGTATATATAAAGCTAAAATTCCAAGCTGCAGTCAAGATGTTTATGAGTAACACTAACAAGCCCGAATAACTTGCAAAGTGGATTGTAAGTCTCAAGTTTTATTTAAATAAACTTCAGTGAGAACAGACTGGGCCACCCTGTAAAAGCAATGACCCAAGACAGGAGAGTAGTGCACCCTACAGCCAGCCTGCCAGCCACTCAGGTGAGGAGTGAGGTGCTTCTCAATGGGGCCGGCCACGACCTCGCCCACGACCAGCAGCTGGGGGAGCATCCACTGTCGAGCGAGGGTTCTTGATTGTTTCATCTACTGACACGATAAGGCATGCGGCCTCAGAGGCTGCAGTCAGGGCATTGATCCGCACCATAGCTGGTTCCCACACGAAGGCCTCAAAGTTGTCAGCAATGTCCTCATTGTTGATGTCCACCCCATACCACTTACCCCCCTAAAAGAGCAGGAAAAGAGGAGGTAATATAGAACTGCCCTCAAATTTCTTCTCGCATACCTTGCAAAGACTCAGATTTGTTAGGACCCCCTGACTCTCTGAACCTGCTGATGTCTCTGAGAAAGACAGCATATGTCTACAGGAGTCTATCAGGAACCTGGAAGTGCTTCTATTCCCATCTCTGCCCCTGCTCACCACACCCTTCAGACACTGGGCATGCCGATCATGCTAGAGCTCCCAGATAAGCTGCTGTGTACCGAGGACTGCGGAGCTCAAACTATGGTTCTCAAGGAGAACACTTTCCAATCCCTTATTTCATTTATCCTCTCACTGCTTCAATTAATCACCATTTTACTGATGAGAAAACTGAGAAAGAACTAGAGTGACTTGCTTAAAATCCTGGCACAAATCAGAAGCAAGGCCACTGAGTGCTACAGTGTTAAGTACTTAAATCTCCAAATAAACATTTGCTAAAACCAATAAACAAATAATTTTAAGTTGGACGTCACAAGTTGGAGTTGGTAGAGCCATGGTAGGACTGCATGTCAGCAGGGTTCGTCTGGTTCCCCTGCCCTCAGAGGAGTCAGTTATCAATAGTTGGTGTCAACTGGGCTGAACATGCAGAGTTTGAGCAAACACAGTACATGCCACCACACATTCAGATCTAGCCTCATCCAATCATCCCCGAACCCTGGAGAAATGACTCACCTGGGCATGCCGAGCTCTCAGCTTGTTGAGGATATTGGTGGCATCAAAGCCAGCATTGTCACACAGCTGGCGTGGGATAATTTCCAAGGCTTTGGCATAAGCCCCAATCAATAGCTGCTGCTTTCCTGGAATGGTCCTTGAATAATCCCGCAGGTACTTAGAGAGCTCCATCTCAATGGCCCCGCCACCAGCCACCACTGAATCATTCTGCAGAGACCAGACCCACATCTCAACGCAAGCAGATCCTCCTGATTCAAGCTCCAGTCACTGTCAAGTGGGGCTGCTCAGTCAGTAGGTCCTCTAGCCCAGAGAGTGGTTTTGCATTCCTTCCTCCCAGCCTAATTCCCAGGAGTCCTGGTATGGCCCTTGCCTAGCACATTCCAACTTCAACCCACTGAACATATGGTTTCTGATCATCTTCAAGATCACCTGAAGGCCAGGTGCTTGAGGGCAATGGCACAACCCTTGAGTGACTAATCCACAAAGACAGGTCTTAGCCTTTAAGGCACCATGACCTATTATTATGAGACTGAGGCTCACTTCCTGATTTGTTAGGCACATGAAGACCAGTCTACTACCCAGGACAGGTTATACAGGGAAGGAAGGAACACACAAGGAACACACTAGGGTCTTGTCAGTTTGGGAGGCAGAGTGGCCTGTGTAAGCAGGGAGATACCAGCCCAGTACCTTGATGGCCCTCCTGACAATCATGATGGCATCATGCAAGGACCGCTCTGTCTCCTCCATAAATTGCTCAGCGCCACCGCGGAGGATGATGGTGCAAGTCTTGGCCTTGGGACAGCCAGTGAAGAAATTGTACCTACATCCAGGGTCAAATCATACACGTCAGCTCCTTTCTGTTAACCAACCTCCTGCGTTCTGATCTCACTACCAAGTTCTCAGCAGCTGTTCTTCTGTTCCCCACTAAGTTGCTCCAACCCCACACTTGAAAACATGTTCTTGGGAAGTTCTGGGGCTGTACCACAAGGCATAAAGAGTTGTGGAATCAGACTTTAGACCCAACTAGATCTTCACTCCTGAACACTCCGTATCTGAGTTCTTTATGTCCCAAAAGGTGAGAGCTCAAGAAAAAGTATCATGAGGTATAAATGACCATGCTCAACAGATGGAAAAAGGCCAGACCCAGGACTCAGATCTCAAGTCCAGTCAAAAGGTTGCCCAGGTCAGTGGCTCACCTCTCGCCTCCAATCTGTGTCTCTTCAAAGACCTGGCAGCGACCCAGCACGTCTGCTGACAGAGAATTCACACTGGTCTGGATTGAGCCTCCGCAGGCCTGAAGAGTACAAGGCAAGATGATCCAGCAGTGAAGGCTCACATAAGGCTAGATGTCAGCTTCCTGACACGTAGCCTCAAAATCAATTCCCATGTTGTACTCTGCCCCAGAGCCCTCTGCACTAGGAAATCCACTTGTTCCCTTGACCAGTAGGTGATTCTTATTCCCTCTAGAAGGGCAGAACAAAACAGAGCTAAGACATGACAGGCAAATAGGCCCAGTTAAAAGGAGATAGGAGACTTAGCTTTACCCAACACACTCTCTTCCAAACTAGGGCACTTTGGGTGAAGCAAATTGATTGAGGATCAGTGCTTTAGAACTAAAAGTGTCTCTTGTAAGATGCACAAGAATGGAGGAAATCTGGCTGGAAGCACCAATCATTGAGCCTGCTTAGCTGTTTACCACTTAGCTGTTTACCACTTAGCTGTTTACCACTAAGTTCCCTCACAAACCCGATTTGTTTCCTGACTTGTTCTGGTTAGAGAAGCTTTACAGCAGTCTGTATACCAAGCACATGTATACTGTGCAATGATTCACTGAAAGTTAAAATGACAGGGTTGGACTGACATTTCA
Organism: Talpa europaea; assembly: GCF_964194135.1. NCBI lineage: Eukaryota > Metazoa > Chordata > Mammalia > Eulipotyphla > Talpidae > Talpa > Talpa europaea. The sequence goes on from NC_140072.1 coordinate 55,007,801, forward strand.
ACTGGACAGTGTTGAAATGTCAGCATACCAGGCATAAATGAAAACCTATCCAGGGCCCTGAGGCCAAGAAGTAGTCTCTCAAAGTTTGGTTACCATCATTGTCCTCTTCAGATCCTCCTCCGGTACTCGGCCAGCACAGAACATGTCCCTGTCAGCAAAGTACTGGGTAGCTACGTCCCCAATGGGGAGTTTGGATAAGACGACTTTGGCTCCAGAAAGATGGATCTTCTCTAACTTGTTATACAGAATGTTCCACTCAGCATCGACAATTGCCTGATAGTCCTAAAGAGACCCAGAAAAGGTATGGTAGGGGGCAGCATATATGATGGCTAAAAAATAAGCCCAAAACAAAGTATGTTGATTTAGTTGGGAATGAAAAGGGGTACACAGAATAATGTCTCTTCAGTCCAAGTGAAAAAGGACCCTCATAAAATTAACTTGGGAACCACTTAAAAATTTTAGACATAAATGCAAAAAGTAATCCCAGAATTGGGAGCTATTCAGAGTTGACACAGTGAGATATGAAAAATAGTTTAGCCTGGATGAGTTCTGGCCTCCCTTGGGGTGCTTCACCCATGAAGTTCCCAATGAGAGGAAAGACCCCTTTCCAAAGGCCATACTGTGTTGTGCACACACTGCCTAAGAGCTCATAGCTGGGGGATACTACTACCTCTAATGATAGCCTTGATGATCTCAATGACAGAAACAACTCTCTCTGTAGCATAGACCCAGTTTGGAAGGGGAGGACCCCACACCTGACCAACAAAGAATCAAAATACTGAGTAAGCTGGATGGCTAGAGAGCCCATGCCAGCCCCATCCCAAGGGGCAGGGGATAGTATTTCAGGTCTGCCCTATCCAAATCTCCTCAGGCTGAGGTCACTCAGGGAGAGCATAGAGTGAGAAAAGCAGCACGCCCCTATTTAGACATTAACATTCAGGGATATAGGAGGGGAAAGGGATCCATAAGGAGCTTAAGAAACAGATGGGCCCAAAATGACCAGAAAATTTTCCATTTCCATGCCACTGCCAGCTGTTGGTGCCTACCTCAACTGTGTGGACTCTAACTTCAGCATTATCTTTCTCAGCTTTCAGCTCGAGCTCAACATTTAAAAGTGCAATTGTTGGATTATTGTACTTTTTGGGTTGCATTTCAAAACCAGCATAAGAGAAAGTCTTCTTGAATGCGACGCCAGCTACCAGCTGGGACTCCTGTTAAAAAAAACCAAATATTCCAAAGTTTAGTACTAGCATGAAACAAAATCAAGCTAACAAATGATATGCTGGACTTGTGTGTTCATTCCTGTGAAGGGGAGTTAATCATGTCATTATTTCACTGTTGTAACAAAGCCTTTCATTATCATAAAGGCAGGGAAAAATAGCATAAAACTTATTTTGCTCACTTCTCAATCCCTTAGAACATGAACTTCTTTGCTTGTGCCAAAACAGAGTATCCTATGGGACATAATGTTACACTTGGGACTGACTTCAGAACTATTAGGAGACTTAGGTTCAAATCTTAGGTCTCTCTCTTACTAACGAGACCAAGTCATTTCCCATTCCATTAAGAAAGGTATTCAGTTCAATAGCCTACAGGTTTTCTGCCCATGCCAATCTAGAATTCTAATGTATACTACTGCAGCCAAATGGTGAACAAATTCTTGCATCATTCAAAACCATAGTCTTCTAAAGGGAATGATGTCTGAGCCAAGATGGAGGAACGGAAATTAATTATATAGAAATAAGGATGACAGGAACGTTCTCAAGAGGCAGACAGTGTGGTGGAATCAGGAAACGAAAAGTCACTTGTAGTTGCTGGAATATGAAGTAGAAGGCAGGGACCAGTTTAGGAGAATCTTACACAAGGCTGAAAGAAGGATGATCACTGGCAAAACAAAGATCTTGGGAATAAGCAAAAGATATAGACTGAAGAAATAAGCAGTAAACTGGTAGGTGCAATAATGGTAATCGACAAGTTGTGAGACTTGAGAAGGTTTTCCAGGATGATCCTAGATTTTGGATTTGAATTTGACTTAACAGTTGTGGTACCAATTATGCTAAGGAATACAGACAATGCTGACAGGTATGGATAACAAGATAATAAAGGCAGTAGCAGTCAGGAGTGTGAGGCTCAAGGGAGAAGTGAAGACTAAAGACATAAATGAAAGTTCTCAGTGCTAAGATAACTGTAAGTAATTACTCCTAACATTTATTGAATGTAGTGTGTTAGGCTTTATGTTATAGATTTTACATGCTAAGAATGTGGGACAGTCTAAGGAAAACATAAGAGGGGCTTAGGGCCCCTGCATTCTCACTGGATAAGATTATTAGTTCTGATCCCTAGTTTAGTGGATGCCAATCAAGTACCAAGAGTACTTCATGCAGTGAGTGAAGACAAAATCAGCAAGCCATGATGTAAAGAAGGAGTTAAAACTGATAACGGGGTTCAAGGACAGGAAAGTGGCTCAGATGCATCCAGCTTCCCCACAACTTTACTACATAGAGAGTCTCAAATCCACCCACAGGTGCTAGGACAGGAGAATGTCATGAGTGAGAATGCAAATTGGGAAGATGAAAGTCAAAGAATAAAAAGTGTAAGGGTCAGGCTATATTTTAAGCAGGCCTGGCCCTGTCCAAATCACTTCAGGCTCAGAAAGAACAGAAAGGTTAAGGAAGAATACAGTAAGAAATACAGCTGGTCAGCTGTTGGAAAGGTCAAAAGTAACACAGAGACTCCAATATCAAAGAATGTTTTCAGACTGATACCACTGTTGAAAAAGAATCACTTATGCGATGTAATACAGTAGCTAATCATGTGCTGCCAATCATGTGCTGCCATTTAAATTTAAATAAATGAAAATAAAATTTCAAATTCATTAGCTACCTGCATTTCAAGTGCCCAGTAGCCACATCTGGCTAGTGGCTACCACAATAGACAGCACAGATGTATTTAACAGTCTCACCATCACACAAAGTCCTTTTGGGTAGCAATGAGTTAACAAATCCTAAAATGTTGGTAAATGGACAGAAGTTATAGGATGTGGTGTATCACAAGCAATCATTTATGTCTAAGGAAATAATTATTTATATAGAGATGCACATAGTAATTCTGGAAAGGGAAACACCCACATACAATATTGGTTGTAGGGGCAGGAGTGGTATAGGGGACCTTTATTTTTTACTTTAGACTCTTTTATAAAGTTTGAACTATGCATTATCTATTCAAAAGAAATTAGTAAAAAAAAAAGTTGACTATATCACTTGGAGAAGAATGAACTAAAAAGTGCCTCTCAGATTTATTCACCAAGACGGCCATAGATAATTTATCAAAGCCAGTCTACCCTCTTACACTTTAGCACTGTGATTCTGAAAAATCAGCTAGTTCAGTCTCCCATTCTGCTGACAAATATTGGTCCATAGAGGATACAAAATTTATCTCCGGTAACAGCCAATATTGGCTATATGCAGAATACAATTCAAGTCTGACTTCTAGTCCAATGTGAGTTCTTTCTACAACTATGTGTACTCTCCTCCTATATCAACGGTTTAAGCCAGAGCCTTTTGGGGAGGCCACCACAGGCTTACCTCTAGGGCTCCACCTTGTACCTTCTTGATTCCAATCATTTTAAGTTGCAGCAAATCATCAAGCATCATCACTGCATCCACCACCATCTTAGCGAAGAAGGCTTTCTGCTGGGAGATCAGCTTGGAGCTCAGAGCAGTCATGGCACACTTTTCTAGCAGTTTTCTCTGCTCCCTGGGACAGAGTGGTGGGACCTGAATTAGGCCTTGGAAAGACTCCGTTGTTTGATTCTCTTGCAATGTACAGACAGTTTTTAAATTCAGTCTATAGCCTCTTTTGTGCTATAAGTTGAGTCACATAGAAAGAACCATATAGCCCCAGCCCCATACACTAATCACAAAACACTGCATCCAAGTTGACCACAGAAAGTCAATGTTCTGACAAAGCCCACCACCACCACCAACTTACACTTTATCTGCCCTTTTCACAGTCACGGCAATCTCTTTGATCTTGTTAACTGCCTGCCAAGAACAAAAGTTGAGTGAATCTCTCATGCTAAAGATAAACAACAGAAGTAGATTTCAGTCTCTTTTGCCAGTCCCCAATCTGTCTATTCCCAAATATTAAGCATTTCTATTCTATAACAGTTGAAAAGACTTTCCTAAGTCTTGTAGGTGCCCAGAAAAATATAAATCTCTATAGTTTTAGAAAACTCCCAAAGTTAGAAATGTAGTGTAGGTACAGTTCTGAAGAATCATCAGGGTATGCCAGGATTTAGCTCTGGATCTGCAGGTAATACACTAAAATAAATGAGTAGAAACAAGCTATCATACTAGATTAGCCAAACTTTCTGGCTTATGGAAAATACCCGATAATTTCTAACACTTTATAATTATTATTGTGTCACATTAATTAGATGTTATATACAACTTTGTGCCTTTTCATAAAAACTTCTCAGTTATTTTAACGTCACTCCCAGAGTTAGTGATGGGAGAAAGTAAGGCCTGGTGGATTGACTTGCCCCAGGTCACAAAACGAAAGTCAATAAAAGCAAGGTCTCAAGATATGCCATGATGTACCTGATTAAAACAAAAGCAGCAATCACAAACTGAGCCTTATGATATGTCTATATGATAGCCTATCAGGAAACCTGAGGCATAATAACATTAAGCAATATATCTAAGTCAGATAGCTACTAAATGTCATAACTGAGATTCCTTGGAAGTAGAATTCAGAAAATGTCCAGAGAACCCTAATCCCAGTCCTTCTACACCCTACTAAAGTTTTATCCTGAGAAAACAGCAAGGTGCCTGGGCACAAGGCAAAGTTAATTAATACTCCCATACCAACTGAGTGGCAGTACGGAAAGCTCGAATGATGATCTGTGGGTGCAAACCTTCCTCCACATATGGTTTCACCTGCTTCAGAAACTCTGCAGCCAGTAGTGTCACTGAGGTGGTGCCATCACCAACCTGGGAGAGGACAATAGGATAATTCACATTTTCGCATGGCAGGGATAGAGTCCCCAAATCCCATTTTTGGGCAATATACCCATTTAAACTGAGGGCTGTTTATTCATTTTTTTTTAAATTATTTATTTATACATACATACAAGCACTGGGTACAGTCAGAAGCGCGGGAGGGTGAGAGAATTCACCAGAGCCAGAGTGGGAAACAGTACAGGCAGACCAATGATATACTGCTGAGGGGAGCAGCGGCGGCAGGAGAGATCTGCGCGCCATGTGGGACCTTTGCCGGTGGCTGGGAATTGAACAGGCGCTGCATAGGCTGCGGACAGCTTCGCAGCCCAGCAGCCCAGTGCTCAACTGCTGCGCCACCGGGGAGGCCCATAAACTGAGGGCTGTTTAAATGGGTATAAAGGACTTTCTGAAAGCACAGGTTTTTGCAACACGTAGAAGAAAGCGGATGGGTGTTAGGTATCATCGCATTCAATGGTCCTAGGCCACAAATTTAATTCCTCAGCCAGGCTCATTCTTCAAAGAGAGCTAATGGGACAATCAAAATTCCTCCAGATTAAAAAAATCATATATGCAAATTAACTGATGACTTATTTATTATGTACAAAGCACTGTAAGACCATCAAGTGATGCTTATAATGCAATGCTCACTTGTCACAAAAAATCATGGTAGCAAAAGGCATGAGATAAATATTCTTTTAGGAGCACAAAGAACTACAGGAGCTTATAATTTTCAACCAAATTCCACTTTTAACACGAACCTCCCAGATCAGTCCAAGTCCCTTATATATATTTTTTTTTCTATAGAGGCATGTTTTATTTATTTATTTATTTGCTTGTTTGTTTGTTTTGTTTATACATGCACTGGGTACAGTCAGAAGCGCGGGAGGGTGAGAGAATTCACCAGAGCCAGAGCGGGGAGCAGAGCAGGCAGAAGGACTGAAGTACACTGCTGAGGGGAGAAGCGGGCGGCAGGAGAGGTCTGCATGCCATGTGGGACCCTCCTCCGGTGGCCGGGGAGCAGCCGGGGATCGAACTGGCGCCGCAGAGGCCTCGGGCAGCTTCGCAACCCAGCACTCAACCGCTGCGCCACCGGGGAGGCCCCAAGTCCCTTATATTTTAAACACTGTTTTGCTGTTTGGAATAAGCATATTACTTAGTCCACTAATCTTTCTTACATGGCAATTTTCTACAATGGGATCTAAGCTTTATTTTTAATGAAGGAGAAAAAGAATAAGGACTATTAAGAACTCTACCTATCCTCTCATTTGGAAGAAATTTACCTCATTTACGTTTAATTCATTTATAAAGGAATCTCAAGGGGGAGGGAAGGGTTACTGTGGTGAAGAGTTTAAGCTGTCAGAATTTTGGACAGGAAGATAGTACTTCCTTGCTGAAGACTAAGAGACCGAACCCAGATTCTTCTCACTTTGTCATACTGTCTCATAGGCTATTAGGCTCCAATAAACATTTTAATATAACTTCAGGACACACTGTAATACCTATCTCTCTCAACATTTACAGATTTCCCTTTTATCCAAAAGTAGAATACTCCTATTTTATAGCATTTGGTTGGTTATGTTTTGAGATTAGGAGCACTATTACCACTAAATTATACAGAAACATTCTGAGCATTTCCAGACCCCAAAAATAACATACTAAATCTTTCCAAATAGGAAAGGTCTACTTTCAGGTGGTAGGAAAACCAGAATTATTGACTCCAGTGTTAGTGGTTTTTAAAAAGGTACACTGGTTGATACCACTTACTTTTACACATTAGGATGGTAAACTACCAGGTCTCCCTGGTGGCCAACGGGTTAATTCTCAGTGCTACCACCATGAAGGCCCGAGTTCGATTCCTGGCCAGGGAGCTAACCTACGTGGCACAGAGGCCCTCTCCTGTTTTCCCACTGTTCCCCTCAGCAGTGTATTTCAGTGGATCTGCCTGTTCAGCTCCCCACTGTCTCTGGTGAATCCTGTTACTCCCCACATCTCTGGCCTGCACCCCATTCTATGTAAAAATAAATAAGTAAAATCTTAAAAAAAAAAAAAAAAAAAAAAAAGATGGTAAACTACCACCATTAAAAAAAAAAAAGACACATGGGAAATGTAGTGTTTCCAGTCCCATTTTATATGGTGACTAACAGGTGAGAGTGTATATTATTTACCTACCAACTCATATGAATGGCAGCACCTGGTCCTGGTTCTTAAGATACTGGCTACATGCAATGAAATGGTATACATTTTTAAAAGACTACTAATTCCATCTAAGTATGTTTATAAGCATGTATTATCTGTATAAGCATGTATTAACTTTACATATAAAAATCACAAGATTTTGGGGCAGAGCAAAGGAGCACACTGCCATGTGTTCCCACCCCATTTAAACACATAGGCTTGATTTTCCCACCTCAGCATCCTGGGATTTGGCAATGTCCACTAAAGTTTTTGCTGCAGGATGGACGACATCAAGGAGTTTCAGAATTGTGGCCCCATCATTAGAAATTGTTGCTTTGCCTTAAAAGGAAAAAACACAAAGCAAAAAATTAAAGGCCTTTTCCTTTAAAATTTTATTTTAATTAAGTTATTTTGAGCGAGGTAACACTGGTCTATAACACTATGTTTTAGGGGTATGGGGCCTTCAAATTATGTCATTACACTAAACTCCCCAGAAGCACCAATAATCCTCCACTAAAACCCATTGAGCTCTTCCATTCCTTATTCCTCAGGAGCCCCACCTCCCCTTCTGATAAACCTCAATAAAAAACCTTTTCTAAAATTGTCTTCTAGGTAGACAATTTAAGACTTGGCCCCACGTGCACTTAGTTAGAGCAGGGCAGAGGAGATTATGGCAGGAATGAAGGGAAATACCAATCTGATCTTTTTAGCTTTGTGCACAAAGGACCACTTAAATCACAAATTTCCAAAGATCATGAGCTCCTGATTTCCTCTGAGCAGCAAATCAGCATAACTCAAATGGATGCAGAAAAATGTGTTCTAAATAAGAATGAGTAATCACTTAGATATTAACACAACTGATACCCTAGTATCTCACATGTTATCTAATATACTAAAACATAAGGAGGACTTACTCATTGTCTTGGAAATATGATACAATGATGACATTGGTGGTTCCACTTCATGTTTCTAGGTTGTATCTCTCTCTGAGACAACAGGCTCTTAAGCCCAGTTTTCCCAACATAGTCCTGCAGGGCTCAGTATGTGGGACAATGTATGAAATGGAAGTGCTTCACAGTGATTAATTTCTCAGAGATCTTAAAAGCAGTGATTTCTGACGCATCCTCCATGAGCCCCAAATGCTCCCCAAGGACCTTCGCCTCTCCTGCACACTTACCTCTCCCATCCACAATGAGCTTGTCCATGCCACGGGGGCCCAGGGTGGTTCTTACGGCCTCAGCAATCACCTGGCAGGCACTGATGTTACTTACAAGCTGGGGAATGCCTTGGGAGCTATCAGTCCCCTCTTTTAACAGGATAACTGGTGTGGGCTAGACAAGAAAGAGCAATTGACTGTTTTTAATAATCATCTATCAAAATGACTCAAGGAGGAAGGGGAGAGGAAAAATGTTCCCAACTTCCCTGCAACAGAAATAGCTAAAGGCCCTTTAAAACCACATCTCCCAACTGCCCACCACATCCAATCCTTAATCGTACACTGGCCTCTACCTCCACACACTGCCATGGCCACAACATCCTTTGAAGGTGTGTTAGAAAGTGGTTTGAGAAGCACTTACCTAGTCTAAAAGAACAAATCAAATAATGCACCTCTGGTGCCCAGTTAAACAAGCACAGTTTTCCAATATCTGACCCTATTTCCAGTGTTGAGGAATCAGGTCAGAGCACAGCGGGAAGCAGCAGGACATGCTCAAGGTTCACTCTCCAGCAAAACATCTACATATTAGTTGGTGTTGGAGCTTTAATCCTAGAGAAATATATAGGGGCACTGACATAAAACACAACCTGCCAACAGCCTTAGTTGTCTCAAGAGATGCCCATGCAGCTTTACCTAGAAAATAGTGAAGCAGAGCCACAAATATCACTTTTGTCCTACCTCACAAAATAACAACACATCTAATTTCTATGTTTCCCACTCTCAGGCTGGATCCACAAAGCTCTCTGTGAAAAAAATCCAGCCAGATTTTCCAAAGAAGTGTTTCTTTCACATTAGTCTCCAGAACAGTCACTAAATTCCCTTACAGACTTAATTTGCAGACCTGTTTTAGAAACTCTGGGAATACAGGGATAATTGCTTATTTTAAGGGCCTTAGACAACTTTGCTCCGATGATCGAAGATAGCTTAACAAACCAGAGAACTTTCTCTCCATGGTGAAGCTCATGCCACAGAGCTGCGTTCATGTGCCAGACCCAGTCTTCCCAGGGCTTGTGACTAATTATGTCTATGTGAAACATAATACAGTAAGGTTAATTACTATTTTGAAAATTTTGGTATATTAGTTGTGTATGTGCTATTAGGCTGTAATTGAAAATTTATTTCTTAAAAAAAATTTAAAATTTTTTTTCTTATATGAATTGCAATAAAAAGTTTGAAAGTCACTGCCCAGGCTTCATCTAGGGGTACTTCAGGTCTCTGAGCAAGAAAGACACAGGAAAACATAGTCGCCACAGCCTAACAATGAGGAATCAGGAGTTCACACACCAGAATGTCTAGCAACACATGAGACTGACTCCATATTAACAGGGTAATTCCTTAAAAAGTTCAATTCTTTGGCCAGGAGACTGGAAGAAGGCCGAAGAAACAGCCAGAAAGACCACTGATTCACTTGGAGATCACACTGGAGTTTAGGTTTTTTTCATACCAAGGAGGGAAGCCCTGGATAGGCTTTTAGCCAAAGAATGGCACAGTTTGGTTTATGTTAAAAACAAAGAAAAAACATCACCTACAGAAAATGGCTAAGAAGAGAGAAGAGAAAATATGCAAATGTGCAAAATGGGGCATACTCTAAGGAACAAGTATGGCAGTAAATAGAGTTTTAAAATTTTGTATTGTATATTTTTTGTTTCAATTTTTCCCCTAAAGAGCATAAATTCTCCACCCCCCCTCCCACCCCCTTAAAAGAATGCCAGTAAGATAATCCTCTAAGTTTGGGGTCAAGCATGTGCTGGAGGGAAAATTCCTTATTTCTTATGATAATCTCCCAAGTCTAGTGATAAGAAATGGTTTTTCTACACTACCAGTATTCTTTTGGGCCATTTGGTTGACCTGGTCCTTGGGGTCTTCTATCAGGAGAGATGCAAACTCTAAAAGGTGCCACCTCCTCTCAGGTCTGCTAAATCATTCCTCATGGCAGCCTCAAGTACCCTCTGGTCCACCCTTGCTCTGAACACAGTTGTACACTTTTAAAATCAAAGTCAGTCTTTTCCTATTGCCTCCAATAGATTTCTTTCACCTTCCCAACAGGCGATCTTATCCAGTGTTTTTGTAGACCTTTTTTCACCTCCACATCCAAACTGTACCCTCATCTACAAAAGCCACCCTGTCACTTTCTACCAAACCCTTTTCTTACCACCAGGCAAGCAACTCCTCAGATATTCAGTCTTCTCTAGAGTAGTTAGCAAGGGCATCCTAAACAGGGAATCCCATAACTTTCTTATTGCTTCCTCTTATAAAGAATTTTTATATTACCATTCATTTTAAAAGTATGAGCTCCTCCCAAAGTAAAGACTATAGGAATCTCAATTTGTAGGGTGCCAAGTTTGGCCACATATAAAGTAGTAATACAGCAGCATTTACTGTTGAAAAATCAACTTTACATATATTAATACTTGAAGTGTTTGACATAAAGCATGAAGTAAGACAGCACAGTGCTTTTTACTTTTGGAAATAAGAATTGGCAATATGGTGACACTAAATTGACTGAGAATTCTTAAGCACAAAGCAAAATGGACTTGAAAGCAGCTGACCACAGTCACCGAGTTCCCTATGCTTCAAAGGCTGTACAGAAAAGGCAGATTGGGAAGAGGAGGATCCTATGGGGGAGAGAAAGGTGGCCGGGTTAGAATGAGCTAAGCCAATTGAAGCAGGAGGTGCCTGCTACAGAAAGTTCAGCTTCTGTCCCTAAATTACTTCTTAGCCTCACTCATTTTTACTCAGTAAAGAAACAGTAACAGTAGCTACCTACCAAGGGTATTAATGGAAGATTTAGAATGTTAGTTGAATGATCTTCATTCTCCTTAAAAACTTGTATTAAACAGTCTTAAGCTTGATATTCTATAAAACAAGTGTTCATATGCCCAGGCACACAGTGCTCAACACCAAAAAGGCAGGGAAAATATTTCATACAAAATGTTTCTAAGTCTCAGGAGTGAAGTCTGAAGGAACCCTTTTATCTCTCTTCCAATCGCAGAAGGCTTTTTAGCATATCTGGAGCCAAGTAGATGACAGCAAGGAAGAAACCTGGTGATAGAAGTTTTACATTCCAAGAGGAGAAGAGATACAAACAGCCATTACAGCAAGGAAACAAGGCAAAACCCAAGTATGTTAGTCTGGAGTTCTTTGGTAAAGGATTTGTCAGCACTGAAGGACTCTGGCTCTGACCCCCATCCTTTGATGGGGGGGGTCCTTGACAGGGGGATGGATTGCGAAGGAGGAAAGGTAGCAAGCAGCCCACCTAGCAGAATAGCTAACATTTGCTAAGCACTTACTACATGCTGGGCACTTTATATATTTAATACATTTAATCCCATAAACCAATACACTCTTGCTATCCCATCTAACAGACTGAGGGCAAGAAATTTAGTAACACGCTCAAATTCACAGAGCTAGTAAGTGATAATGAATTACAAACTTAGTAAGTGTAGTCCTTACTCAGTTGCTACACTATGCTGCCTCCACACAGAAGAACATGACTTCAGGAACATACGAAAAACTGATGATGTAATGAAAAGGGGCAGCACTGGAGGTATGAAGCGGGGAAGGAACACATATAAATACCAAGTTCCTTCAATCTTGGACACAAGTTGGATTCACAGGGTATTTAGCAGCAGACAGAACACGTCACAGCTATCAGCTTGACATCGACCAGGACAAAAGAAGCTTCAGGAAGCAGGAAAAGAGAACTGACTTGAACTAATAGGCCAGAATGAATAAATGAACTGCCAAGCAAACAGGGAGCAACATCTTAGGTTTTGCTCCAAGCATCTCCTTAAAAGCTGGTCTGCTTAAGGAAAAAGAATAACTACAAGAAAGAAAACATCAAAATCAACAAATAATTATGAACAAGAGACACTCTATGGGGGGTGGAGGACGGGGAAAGGAGGGCTTGGGGTAAAAATAAGGGGGTTGTAATTGTATAGGGAATATAAAAATAAAAATTAAAAAAAAAAAAAAAGCTAGTCTGCTTAGCAACTCAGGGTACACTACAACTGCCTGCAACCCATGGGAGGTATCTGCAGTTCTGAGATGGAGGAAAGGTATGCCACAGAGGGAGGTAATGGCTACAGAGAGCCTCCAGGACTTGCTAACCCCCCTAGTCTAACTAAGTAAAATCCAGAATTGGGTGGCCAACTAGAAAAGCCTAGTCTAATGTCATATGCGGAATGGGGCTGGCAGGGTCAGAGAGAAGGGCTCGTTTCCCCACCTCCCATCCGGTGTCTCCATCTGCCCAGCCCAACCTCCTGGCTGAGGAGTTGCACCCTCAACAACTATCTGGGCACGGAACATTCAGCAGGCAATACAACAGCGCTGACTTAATGTGAATGAATTAAAGCACGAGCGGAGGGGTCGGTCTCTGCATCAATGGACCGGCTGGGGGACAGCGAGAGACCCTCCTTGCCATCTTAGGCTTGACCCAAAATTAAAGTCCCCATGCTGCCTGTGGCCGTGCCAGGAAGCACACATCTTTACAGCCAGAATTTCCCAGAGCAGCCAGGGTTTCCAAGTCTGGCCGTCAACCCCATGTGCACACTGAATTCGCATTCCTGTAACACACCCCACGGGCGTGGGGGGCTGAAAAAACAACACCCCAGTCCCGAAGCAGTTCGCGGCCCCGAAGCAGCCTGGGACTTGTAGTCCCCTTCCCTCCCGACCAGAGGCTACCCTCGAGCCCCACACAGCCTCACCCCAGGCCCTTGCTCCTTGCCGGGGCCAAATAAGGCCGCGGTGGGCAGGGGTCGCCTACAGACAGGGGGTCCGGACAAGGACGGAGTCAGTAGGTAGGGGAGGGGCCTGTCGGACAGAGCCCAGTCAAATGGCGCCAATCACCGGCCAGATGGCTGCGGATGGCGAAGGATGCGCGAGACGCCACTCACCATCATCTTGGATGCTTATTCAGCAGCGGCCGGATACGTCTGTCTTCTCCTTGTTCAGGCCGCCCAGCAACCCCACAATGCCCCGCGCTAGAGAAATCCCCAGAAGCTTCGCCAAGCCGTTGGCCCGGGAGAGGAAGGGGACGGACCACTTCCGCCTCTCTATGGTTCGACCACAGAGTCGCTTTGGCTAGAAGGGCCAGAAGCTGGGTCTCCCCCGGCGCTCTAGGGAGAAGTGCTGGTTTTCCAAGGGTTGCAGGAATTCCGTCCTGCTTTTTCTCTTGGTGTGCAGAGTTCCTGCTCGGCCCGCGTAACCTGCTAACCCTATTTCCTTGTCCCCTCTCTGCCCCACTCCCCCGGACGCCAGACTAAGGAGTGCTGTAAATGCGGACTTTTATTGGGCAGGTTTAGGCTAAGTGAGCACGTAAGGAGAGTGATCACATCTAATCTCCCAACTCTACCGCGCTGGCACTGTTAAGTCTTTTACAGATGAGGGTACCGAGGGTGAGCGGTTAGGAAACGTATCCAAAGTCACAGTTGCACAGTAAGTGATAGAAAAGTGGGTGTAGGCACCTGACTCCAACGTCCATTTTCTACTTCTGCAATGGTCATTTCCTGCAGGGTGGGGTGCATCAGGCCGCGTCCCCGACAGTGGAAGTGAGCAGAGCAGGGGCCGCGAGAAACCACCTAGGCGTTGCAGAATGCTGCCCAAGGAAGGGAAGGGCGGGGGGCGTCACAGCTGGGACAAGGCGGCCGCGGGCAGCATCCCACCGAGTCCACAAAGACTGCGGGGACCTTCGGCGACTGAAGCGAGTCCGCCCGAGCGCCCACTTCAGGCCCCGGGCCTCCTCAGACAGCCCACCTGCCAGCGAGCTCCAGGAAAGTGGAACCCGACCTGACAAACGCTGTGGGGCCGTGGTGGCAGCCAGCAGTTGCTATTAAGAGTTTAGGCCAATCAGCCCGCGGCTCCACTTCTCTCGGCCAATAGAAAGTGGACTAAGGCGCAGAGGCGGGAAGTGCAGGTACATGGGCAGTCGTCAGAGCCAATCAGGCGTGGGCCTCGTTCCTCTCAGCCAACGGGCTGCTAGAGCGGGTCTGTGGGAGGGAGGCCGGAGCAGCTGTCAGGCTGAAGTCCGGCCAGCGACGCGCGGCCGGGCTGCTGGAGGTAGCGCGGCGCCGGGCCGGGCCCTGGAAATGGTCCCCGGCGCCGCGGGCTGGTGTTGTCTCGTGCTCTGGCTCCCCGCGTGCGTCGCGGCCCACGGTGAGCGGCAACGGGTGGGGCTGCGCTGCGGGGCGGGGTTGGCCGTCAAGCTTGCGCGCGTCTCGGGTCGGGGGCCACGGGTCACCTTGGGGACCCTGCGAGTTTCGAGCAGGGCACGAGCGGGGACGGGCGGCTGGAGTTGGGTGGGTGCTAGTCCCCAGTGACATGAGCTTGGCGCTGCCTGAGTCTGGACTTAGAGTCCTCAGCTCCCCTTGTCGAAACCAGCCTGCCCTCAAGCCTCCCCCCAGGAGCCCCTACTCTGGTGGCTGAGGGGGCGACTAGGAGGAATATGGGACAGCAAGTGATATTATCACCTGCTCACATACATAAGAACTCACGTTCCTACCTGTGGACACACGTACATACCGCCTGTTTGCACCTTCACTAGCACAAAAATGTATCTGCGTGAGCATGTATGTATACCCACGCTTAATTTACACAGATCAGCAGATGCAAAAGGTCAGGCAAAGATGTCTGTGGGAAGGAGGGGGAGTTTAGTGCTAATCCAGAAGGCTTCCTGGGAGTCTACTTTTATCTGATGGGAAATCTCCACCTCCAGGTTAATAGAATGCATAGCTCTGTGCCAAGCCAATGGTGCTCTACCTGGTGGTGGCTGTGATTTAGGCAGAAAGCCACCGTCCTGTGATCTTGGCACAGTTGTGACTTGGTAGTTTGTTGATTGACCATTTGACCTGTGCAGTGGCTTCCACATTTCCATGTTTCTCAATCTCTCTGGACCAAGGAAACCAGGGACTCAATTACAGCTAAAATATTAAACTTCAGTGCAAATGAAAAGTTCCCACACCCCAGAAAAACCTGGTTCTTCTGACAGTTGTCTTCCTCAGTGCAGGGTAGCTGGAAATAATTGTTCATTCATTCAATTACTTTTACTGAACACCCACTATCTCCTAGTCCCTGTGTTAGGTAATGTGAATACAAGATTGAATGAAGCTACAAACTCATGGTCCTTGTCTTAGGGGAGGAGGCAAACATTAAACAATTACAAATACTGTATAGTGTTCAAATTATGTTGAAAGGGCCTCCCCTGGTGGCGCAGTGGTTGAGCGCTGGGCTGCGAAGCTGCCCGCAGCCTCTGCAGCACCGGTTCGATCCCCGGCCGCCGGCGAGGGTCCCACATGGCGCAACAGACCTCTCCTGCTGCACCCGCTGCTCCCCTCAGCAGTGTATTTCGTTAGTCTGCCTGATCTGTTCCCCACTCTGGTGAATTCTCTCACCCTCCCATGCTTCTGACTGTACCCAGTGCTTGTATAAATAAATAAATCTTTAAAAAAACAACAACAACAACAAATTATGTTGAAAGTGGGCCTACCAGGTGGCTCAGGGGTTAAAGTCTCAGCCCGATCAAGCTATCACCAGCCATTGCAGCATGAGAAGCATGGGTTCGATCCCTGGCCAGGGAGCTAACTCACATGGCACAGCAGATGTCTCAGGTTTTGGCCGCTGCTCCCCTCAGCAGTGTATTTCAGTAGACCCACCTGTTTTACTTCCCACTTTGCTTCTGGTGAATCCTTACCATCCTCACAACCCCACACCGCTGGCCTACACCCTAGTTCTTATATGCATAAATAAATGAAAATAAATCTTTAAAAATATTATGTGGAAAGGGCAATGAAGAAAAAGTACTTTTTGAATGTACTTTCAAATTGAAAGGGAGGCCAGTTATAGGGCAGTTTCTCTGAGAAAGTGACATTTAATCTATGAGTTGATGGATGACTAGCAGTGAGCCAGGTAAAGAGGTGGGGTGGGGTGAAGGTAGGAAAACGCCTATGGAGGGAAGAGCTTGCAAGAAGTGGAGAAAAGAAGAAACTGAAAGGAGGCCAGCATGGCTTAAACACAGGATGGATGAGATTGGTAAAGTAGCTGTAGGTCAGATGAAGCAAGGCCTTGCAGACAATAGTGAAAGAGTTTAGATTTTAAGTGCAAAGGGAAGCTGTTGTAGAGTATTGAAACCTCGGGCATGGTGACATAATCACACTTACTTTAAGACATTTTAAGAAGATCCCTGGCTATTGTTTGGGAAGTGGATCTTAGGGAGCAAGAATGGAGGCCAAAAGACCAGTTAAAAAGCTGGAGGTAGTCAGGACAAGATATGACAGTGGGAGGAGTAGGGGAGACAGTAGTAGAACCTGATAGTCAACTTTTAAGTTTTACTGAGAAATGTTTTGTACCCAAGCTACCACATCTCCACCTTGAAACCCCCAAGTCCACTCAGAGCAATAATGGACTACTTTATCCTCAGGATTACACTAGATCCCTCAGTCTTCCTGGATCACTTGTGTAAGCAGCAGCAGCATCTATAAATCTCTGGTGTTACTAATTTCTTTTTTTTTAAATCCAATTTTATTTATTTATTTTTAAGATTTATTTATTTATTTACACAAGCACTGTGAACAGTCAGAAGCGCGGGAGGGTGAGAGAATTCACCAGAGCCAGAGCGGGGAGCAGAGCAGGCGGAAGGACCGAAGTACACTGCTGAGGGGAGCAGCGGGCGGCAGGAGAGGTCTGCATGCCATGTGGGACCCTCCTCCGGTGGCCGGGGAGCAGCCAGGGATCAAACCGGCACTGCAGAGGCTGCGGGCAGCTTTGCAACCTAGCTCTCAACCGCTGCGCCACCGGGGAGGCCCCTGGTGTTACTAATTTCTGTCTGCGTCAACTCTGTCGTTCCAAGGGCAGAGCCAATTTGTCCCACCCACCTGGAGGACCCATTTTGCTAAAGCTGGATCCCTGGGCCCAGACTATCACTAGCCCAATTGAAGACACAGGGTCCGTGATTTGAGTCTGAACCAACTTGTTCCCTGGAGGCTTCTCACCTGTACCCTTTATCTTTCAGGCTTACGCATCCATGATTATTTGTATTTTCAAGTGCTGAGTCCTGGGGACATTCGATACATCTTCACAGCCACACCTGCCAAGGACTTTGGTGGTATCTTCGTAAGTTCAGAGAGCTTCTCTCCTCCTCTGCCCTCCACCCCCCATTTCTGATCCTAGCTTCATCTTCTCCACTAAGCTGAGATGGCCCTCACATCCTTCAAACAATACCTGGGTTCTGGGACAGGGACGGGAGCAGACTCCAGCTCTGCCCCCTCAGTGGCTGAAGTGCAGAATAGCTTCCAGCTGCTCCACTGGGTCTAATAGACCTGGGCACCTTGGAGGGACAGACTGTCTTCATTGGGGTCACTAATTAGTGAAAGACCAAGGGCTCTGCTAGTTCCCCCTCTGAACGGTGTGACTTAAGGCAAGTTACTTCTCCTCTTTGGGTCCACACCAACTCCCCTATCTCACAGAAAGGCAGGCTGGAGTAGGATAAACCTTTGTGAGACCGAAGTAAAAATGCTTACGTGCACACAGAAACCACAGCACATTTCCATCACATTTTGTGGGACTGTCAGCCTGATGATCTGACAGTCTCTTCACATTCTCACCAGTCTAATGTCTTACAGCACACAAGGTATGAGCAGATTCATCTTGTTCCCGCGGAACCTTCAGAGGCCTGTGGGGAACTCAGCAACGGTTTCTTCATCCAGGACCAGATCGCTCTGGTGGAGCGGGGGTAAGGACCACATGGGTATGGGCACAAGGAGGGCAGGCAGACACCAGTAGGGGCAGTGGTGTTTTGAAATAGCTGTTTATAATTTTAAGAAATGTCTTAAGATTATCCATGTGTTTTGGTAATTTGCTTTAAAGCCTTTTAAAGAAGTTCTCCATGATCTTTCATCCTCCCCGGGTGATGGTGTAAGGGGGGGGGGGTAGGTAGGAACCGCTTTCCTTTGGTCTCATCACCACTTCTTCCAGGGGCTGCTCCTTCCTCTCCAAGACCCGGGTGGTGCAGGAGCACGGCGGGCGGGCGGTGATCATCTCTGACAACGCGGTTGACAATGACAGCTTCTACGTGGAGATGATCCAGGATAGTACCCAGCGCACCGCTGACATCCCTGCCCTATTCCTACTCGGCCGAGATGGGTGAGGGCTCCTTATTTTTGGCTGTGTCAGCACCAGGCTGGGTGCCATAACTTGGGGAGGTCAAGGGCAATCACCAGTCCCTTCCCTCAAGCCCCCATCTTGGGGTGCCCTAGTTGGAGGGCAATACAAGTCCTTGGGCACTGAAACCCCCCAGTAATGGGGACAGTGGGACATGATGGGGTGCCGAGAAAGTGACCATCACCACCTCTCTTCATGCCCTCCCAGCTACATGATCCGCCGCTCCCTGGAACAGCATGGGCTGCCATGGGCCATCATTTCCATTCCAGTTAATGTCACCAGCATCCCCACCTTTGAGCTGCTGCAGCCACCCTGGACCTTCTGGTAGAACTGGTCCCACATTCCTGCCATAAGCAACTCTGGGCTGGGAAGGGGGAATCCAGGAATTCTGCTGTTTGGGATTTGGGGATAGCACTTGGGGAAAGGTGGAGACAGGTACAGGTCATAGGCTAGGGCCTCGGCAAGGCTAAGGGAAGCTGCACCACTGGCCTTCCCTTCCCCAGGGTACACCCAAGGGTATCTCATGCTGTGGGAAGAGGCAAGAGCCAGATCCCAGGGCTTCTGGGTAGAATGTGGAACAAAAGAAATTAAAGGCAAGGAACCCAGGAGCCATCTGTGACCTGCCAAGTCCCACCTGGCTCCAGTCTCCCCCACCCAGGGTCTCTTCCTCACAATGTTCTTCACAGCAGTTCCTGGTGTGGTTTAAGGATTGGGTGTTTGGGGACTCAATAAATCCTCAGACTTTTTAGCAATAAAGTCTCTTATCAGGGTTGCAACTGTGTCCTAGAATAAGAGTATAGGGGTGGGGGGAGGGAGGGGTGGTATACAAACACTCCTCTGATCCCATGCTCTTGTTTTGATGGGAGGAACTGACTGAGGCCCAGAGGGGATACGTGACTTGATCAATTTCCTGAGGACCAATGCTTGGACTGCTAATGTTGGATCTCAACACAGAAGACTCATCTTGCAGCTGGCACTGGGCATTCACACTGGACCTCAGAGGACCCTTCCTCTTGGGTCTTAGAAACATTTACACAGCAGAGTTAGAGACCAGAGATGAGCCCAAAGTGGAGAGCTGGAGCCCCTGTCTCCTGCTATCACCCTGTCTATCCTGTGCCCCTATGCACCACTTACTTGGCCTGCTGTGTGCCACAGCCAGCCTGTTAAACCACTCTTCACAAAGCATTCCTGCAGAGGCCTGTCACCATTCATATTTTATTGAGAATAGTGGGCAGGCAGGGTGGGAGGGGGTGCTAGCTTCTGTGAAGAACCCAATAGGCCAGACAGGCAGGTTCCATCTGGCTCCATAATCCAGGAAAGGGCCTGTGGGGCACCTGCCCTCCCTGGGATCCCTCAGGGGGGTGGGGTGGTGGCAGGCCTCTCAGGGAAGGTAGGCTGGAAGGAACTGAGAGTAATGGGTTGTAATTCCCACAGCATCCAACCTAAGAGTGAGAGGGGTAGTGCTAATCTGAGGGGAGAGGACACAGTCAGGGCTGATCTCAGAGTAGCCCAGCAAGTCTAGGTTTCTGGAAGACTTCAATGTTCTGTGGAAATCCTAAAGATGGAGACTGAGGCCAGGCGTCTCACTGATTCATTTTAACTTGGTCCCAAGGAAGACTCTAGAGCATCCTGAATTAAGCAGCATGGGCATGTCAACACCCAGGTTTCAGCCATGTTGCTGGAGTCCTCAGTGGGACAAGGGTATGAGGAAAGGGTAAAGATCCCCCACATGCCCCTTCCTCCTGAGGGAGGCAGCGGCCCCTTCTATACCCCAATTGGGCCAGCCACTGTGCCAGAGCCCACGAGGCAAGGCACAAGTGCAGATTGTAGAGTCTGGGGGAGAGGTTAATCTTTACTATCCCAGATGTTTGGATGGTGAGAGTGAGGAGGTGGAGAGAGGGACATAATCCCCCTGGCTCAGTGTTCTCCTGATGGAAGAGAGCCATAGGGAAGGTCCTCTGGATGCCCAGTTCTTCTTTCCTGTCCCTCACAGCTATGTAAGCAGCTGAACAGTTGCCTTATCAACTCTCACTAGCAAGTTGAGAAGGTGGAGCCTCAGGCGGATGGGTAAGCATGGCCATGGGGCCAAGGGGAAGAAATACTGTTAAGCCCTGACATGGTTCTAGCCATTCACACCCTGAAGTGAAGTGCCTCAGGGGAAGGCCAGTTTCGAAAGGCTCAGTGTATAGCGCAGAGCCCAAGCCGCTCAGCAGCAGTGTCCAGGGCGTGAAGTCTGGTGGGGGATGGAGAGCCTAGGGTCCAGCCTCTGTCCTACCCGCCTGCAGAAACAGAGCTGGAAGGAGGGGAAGCAGGCAACGGGATTGGGGTGTTCCTTCCAAGCCTCTTCTCTGAGGGAAGGCCCCCTTTCCCGGCAGGATCTGGGGCAGGGCCTTTTCTAGGCAGGCAACATCACACATCAGTCATCTCATCCCCCAGCTCTGCATCCTCCTCCTCCTCTTCGTCTTCCTCCTCCTCTGAGGTCACGTTGGGTTCATCTGCCTCTGCCAGGCATTTGGGGCAGGAACAGACAAAAAGATAATTCTCCCTGAAGGGGGTGGGAGGACAGTGGTGAGAGTGAATAGTCAAGCAGTCATCAGGAAATAGGACCCGAGAGCCCAGCTGCCCACCACATCCCCGGCAGGCACCTGAGAATCTTGTGGCGGCTGTGGCGGCTGCGCTCCCGCTGACAGCAGTCTAAATAGCTGATACAGATTTCCTGGAAGGCAGAGAAGGGGGGCAGATTCTGAAGGCCTGTGCTCTCTATCAAATGGAATAATGGCCTCCCTACCACTGCCTTATCTCCAACCACTGCCCCAACATCCTATGTCTGATGCTGAGAGGGGACTGCAGCTAGTCTCAGGCCATGGTTAAAGGCAGTCAATGGCAAAGGTCTGTTTCTGAGGTCAAAGGTTATCTTGATGCAACACTCTGGAAGAAGATTCAACCAAACTCTTTGTCCTGTGCTAACAGCCAGGCCCCCAAACCCTACTAGCACCCCATGGTCCAAACCACAATGAGCCATTTCTCCTGATTTCTTAGGAACTACCAAAAAAAAATTTTTTTTTTTTTATAAAAATGGGCTGGAGACAAGAACCTGGGTGCACAGCTATCTCTTTTAGGAATTATTTTTTGAAGAAGTGAGGTTAGAGCTTTCCCAATGGGAAAAGACTCATGTCTTAGGGAGTGTGGGATTCAACCCAACAGCCCCTGAAGCCCCATCCAATGCTGTTCCTGACCCCAAGAGAAAACATGAAAGGTCCATTTCCTCCCCACTCCCAGCTCTTGGCCCCTCTCACCTCTCCTGGCTTAATATCCTCCAAGGCAGTGACATGCAAAAGGAAGTTGTTTTCTGGGAAGGAAGTCTCTGCATTGGGAACACAGCTGTGGTTGCCTGGATCACAAGAAGCAGGTAATGAGGACAGTTGACTAATGAAAATATCAGCCTCAACTCTGCAGAGCAGTGGGTCCCATTCTCCATGTTCTCTGATC
The DNA here is from genome assembly GCF_964194135.1 of Talpa europaea. Classification (NCBI taxonomy): domain Eukaryota; kingdom Metazoa; phylum Chordata; class Mammalia; order Eulipotyphla; family Talpidae; genus Talpa; species Talpa europaea. The sequence continues at coordinate 55,029,836 of NC_140072.1, forward strand.
CTTGCTAAAGTTGAGTAAGTACTGGCAACCAATCCCTAACCAGTGCTCTTTCCTGAAGGCCACAGTGCACAGGCACAAATAGACTCCCACATCACTCCCCTCTCCCACCCGCTCTCCTCACGGGTCAACTAGATCCTCAGCTGTGTTCTATCTTGCAAAGGGAGGAACAGGGCTATGAAAGGAACACCAAACCACACCACTTAACTCAGTCTTGTCTGCTACTGGACATCTGGTGATAACTGAACCAGGCCCTCTGAGAACTGAGTTAGGGAGGGAGAGAATGGCACTAGAGCCTGGGAGGAGGGGTCTGCAATGAGGAAACCAGAGGCTGGTTAGGGCTGGGAGGCTGAGATCTGGAAAAGATGACAGCCTGAGCTGGCTCTCCTTCTTTCCATCAGCTGCTGATGAGACTCACCTTCTAGCATGAGCTCCTCCTCCAGGATCCTGAGTGCCTCCTACCCTCTCATGACACTCCCTTGCCAAATCTCACAGGGCAGTGGTGGTGCAAAGTCCACACTTCCCTTTGCAAGAATCAGAGATATGTGCCCTTGTCTTAAGACAGCGCTTAGTCCACTGCAATGTTTTGTATATAAACATATTAAGGCACAAGCAGTCCGATGAATGTATAAATGAAAACATGGTGGAATCAAATGATCCAGGGGAATCTAAAGGAAACTGAAGACCTAACCCTGCACCAGACTCAACTGCATCAGCCTAGAAGGGGCCAAACAAGAGAGCTGAACTGTGGCTGCGAGGCCCTCCCTCCACAGCACTGTTGACTCACAGCAGCTCTGAAGCACAAAGAGGCCAGATCCTTCACAGTTAAGAAACTCGCCAGTTGCTGTAAGACAATAACATGCAGATGTTATTCTATCCATTTTCTAGATGGAAAAAGAAACCAGGCTTACAAGGACAGGTACTGGTTCCACTGTCCTGTCACCCTACCAGGATGCTCCACCTGCCAATCCCTACCATTTACCTGAAGTTGCTTCTCAGAGGCACAAGTCTTGCTTTTTTATAAACACTATCGCCCTATCTGTGAGCCCCCCTCATCCCCCACCATCTTCCGAAGTCCAACTCTAGCAACAAGCCTCTGTATGGATCTCAGGGCATTTCTTGTCTGCATGTCCTAGTGACAGATGTGAAGCTTCCACTGGCACACAGGGATTACCTTCCCCAACCATGAACTCAAAGCTCCCTGGGGGAAGACTGTGTGTCTGCCTTCTGACTGGGGAGGCGGGGAGATGGATCTCCAAGGTTGGGTAAGGTGAAGACTCCATGTTACCAACCTGCCTCGATGTCCTTGTAGAGCTGATCGATGTAGTTGTCCAGTTGTTCTCGGTCCTGAGGTTTCAGCTCCAGAGCATCACAGGCATGAACCCACTGGCTCAGGGAGCTGGGGGTCCCAGCCAGCCATAGTTGGAGAAGGAGGCCCCGCTCACAGGGCTCTCCACCCCAGGCAACTTAAGCCCATTTCTTTCTTGAGGATGAGATCCCTTTTTCCCCAACAGACCAGTGCTCCCAAGAGCAGACTCTACTTCCTCAATCTTTCTTACTCCACCACTGTGTCCAGTCCAGAATGCTGGCACAGTCACACCCTGCCCCACCCTAGTTTTCTTGAACAAAGCTGGGGCTACCTTCCTCATTAATCTCCCACCCAATCCCCGAGGGCCAAGTCCAAAACTCTGAAACATTCTCTCCTAACCTGGTCCCAATTCCTTGGCCATTGGTACCAACGAGAGCAAAGAGAGACCGGAATCCATCTGGAGTGAACCACTGTGGGGGAAAGAGCAATAAGCACTCAGGTTACAGTCACTTGCTTTTCTTCTTGTCAGGAAATCTCCCATGAGTCAGCCCTATCCCAACTCCAAAAGAGCCAGTCAGCTGTCCCAGCAGGAACAAGAGATGCTCACCCAATTGCTCCTGGAGAGCAAGCGGGGCTGGGAGGCCCCTGAACATTCCCCATGCTCACCTGGCTAAGTGCTTCCTCATAAAGGGCCTCTGTGAAGAGTCTCCGCAGAAGTTCCAGCTGGCCCTGGTGTAAGGGAAGCAGGGAAAGATTTGCTTCCCTATGAATTTCCCATTAGCATCCAGGCACAGCCCAGAATACCAGGTGAGGGGAGGAAAGAAAAGGGCCCTATCCGTAGACAGGCTTTTCTGGGAGCAAAGGAATGCCACAATCCTTACCTACAAAGAGCAGTTTTGTGGCCTGCTCCATTGCAGGGTAGCACCCCCAAACTCCTATTTTCCAGTACTGGTACCAGTGGGGCTGAGGCAGCCTGGTTTAGGACATCCATCCTCACCACCACCCTCCAGGCTTCCTGTTCTGACTTCCTGTCAGCAGGAGTCCCCCTCCTTCCCTTAAAATTCCTCTTAGGAAGGTGTGGTCCAGACATTCTTTCACACACCTGCCTCCACCTCTAGGTAGCACATGCAGGGAGCGCTGCTGTGCTCAGTGAGAACATCTGACTCATGGGAATGAGTGCCCAATACACTGTCAACTCAAATACTCCTTTTCACATGGTTCCTTGATCCTGTGGATTCCCAATCCTTCCTTTCCCATCACCCCGTAACTGCCCACTGCTATCCTACTGTGGGGTCCTACATTCTTACACCAGAGTACCTCACCCCTCCGTCTGTCATCCCACTTTCCAATTTTAGGCCCACATTAGGTCATAAAATTAAATAGTAGTAGAAATATAAGTCCTCTAAATAGATTTTTGGCTCCAGGCTCTCAGCCTTTCCTGTGGTAGGAAAGGGGCCAAATGTGTCCTCACCAGGCTATTGGGGGTAAAGGGTGATCAACAGACCTTGAATTTGTCCCCCAGGAGTTTGTGGACAATCTCTTCCTCCTCATTGGCTGTTTTATTACAGAACTGGGAGAAGAGCCTGATCCAACGATCCTTATCCTTCGCCTGCAGTGAATAAGCAAACATTCAGGGTACACATGTGGACTCCTGGACATCTGCTTCCTTACCGTCACTCCCACCTACATGGGAAGGCAGCCTGTGATTCTAAAGCCTCTGCCATTGGGGGAACACCATCACACTTGAGTTTCTAGGGAGCCCTCTACACTCCCTGGGGCCTTCCTCCCCACCCTACCCACACCCAACCAACTCCCCAACTGGGGTCAAACTAGCCAAGTCAACAACACTAGGAAAAACAGAAGAATGAGCCTGAGGAGCAACAATATTAAACAGAGAGTTGAGTGGCTCCTCCTACTTCATGCAGGAGATGCAGTCCTGAAGAAGTGGTGCTCAGAAACTGAATGCATGGATTCTGCTGCACGAGAAGTCCTCCCTTAGCTCAGTCTATAGACAAGATGACCTTTGTCCTCTCCTCCTACCAGATTTACAGTTAGTTACTCCTAAGGTTTATGGAGCAAGCAGCTCTCCTTTTAAAAGCTCAGCAGAATTGCTGCATCCAAGTCAGCATTTGAGGCGAGGAGGAGACTGAAGTCAAGAACTGAATGAGGCCAGAGTCAGTTTGCCTGGGAGGCAGATGGAGTCACCTGCTTCACTGTGGCCACCATCCGTGCCATCAACATGATGCTTGCTGTCTCAGGTGGATAGTGAACACTCCTGGGGAGAAAGAAAAATATTGGGTCTGGAAATCTACCCCCACCCTAGTATCTGAGTTCAGGGAAGCCCAGTCTGATTGTTACAGAGAATCCTTCCTAGCAGTCCCACAAAGAGAGAAATTGGCAAGGACTTGGTTTTACAACCCTGTGGGCTTAATGGGCTTCTTTCTGGGAGTATGTAAAATGTGCTGGATGGTGGTGCTGGCAGCTCAGAGGAAAGCGGGTAGGGAGGAGGGTAAGGTGGGCTTGACTGATGTGACCCCTGTTTAATCCTAAGAATGGATAAAATCCAGGGCATGGTAACTTAAGAAAAACGGTTATATCTGTTGAGCCCAGGCAAGCAGGGAGGGAAGGACAAAGGGAAGAACAGATGAAATGTTACCTACCTCCATGCTTCCTGCAGTTTATTGAGAGGATGCAGAGGGTCATCTTGGGAGGGGCCTGGGCACAGGACCTGATGGTATTGCTCAGCAGCTGCCAGGCGACATTCTGCACTGCAGTATATCACCTGTTTGGGGAAGATGGTGGAGGTCAGCACCCTAGGATCTGGCCGTGGGCTGAGGCACACACATCCCACATGGTCCTCACATCCTCTAGCTGCACTCCTTCCACAAAGAGCTCTGGGTGGTAGCTCAGTGGTACGACAGAGCATAGGGTGCTCTGAGCATGTAAGAGGCGCTTCTGACCCAGGCCTGTAAACTCATGGGAAGGAAACAGAGCTCTGCAGCTAGAGGGGAGAGTCTCCACCAGGATCCCAGGAAGTGAGCTAGCTCCCACCAAGTCCATTTTCTGGACAATGGGGCCAAAACAGGGAGGACAAAACTTGAACAGTAACTGAGCCTTTGCAATCTCGACCCTACATTGTGGCTCTCAAGAGCTGTGACCAGGTTTGTCCTTATTTCTGCCTCCCTGAGGAGGACTTTATGAGCCTCCTTTCAAGTACACTCCCCAGGGGTGCTCACCTGGCATTGGGGACAGTTCTGGTGGAGGTCCTTGCGCACAGTGCACAGCTCGGGGTGTGGCAGAACCTGGCCTGGTTTCCCAGTTAGCCGCTGGGCGTTCTCCTCTGCTTTCTCCAGTGCCCGCAGACAGTGGTCACAGGCTGATGGAGAGGGCCAGACATGACAATGTCAGTATTTTGAGAGCAGCAGCCATATTTATCCTTTTCACAGCAGTATCCCCAGAGCTAGAATAGTGCCTGGCACACAGTAGGTGCTTAACAAAAGTTGGGGAAGCGAGTGAATGAATGACTGTGTTAAAGAATTAAGTTAATGAGCTTCATTCATTCAAAAGTCAATGATTTCCTTGCAGCAGTCTGTCTGCCCACCTGTGACTATGCAGGTGTTTCTTTTCACCAACTTTCTCTCTCTGCAGGGCAGCAGCCTCCTGCCTGTCTGTGACCTGTACCATGCTGGGACTTCTCTTCACTGACTTCCCTCAGTGGAGGCAGCTCTCGTGGTTGCAGGCCGCCTGCCTGCAACCATGCAGGCCTCTCTCACCAAACCTGTCCCTTTTGGGGCAGCTCTTCCTGCCCACTTGTGTCTATGCAAGTGTCCTTTATTCTTCTGTCCCTTTCCTTAATAAATCTCCCCTTTAAATATATTTTTTTTTAAAGAAACAAAGTCAGTGATTTCCTCTTCTCTCTCTGGAGTCTCCATCCATGCTGTCAGACTCTGTGTCTTGATGGGACTTTATTTGTAGGGCTTTCCTCCCCTGCCAAACTGGGCTTTCCCCACATTCTACAACCATTCTGACCCTCCTTTCAGTTTTTCTCTAGCCTATGAAAAGGGTGAAAAAAGCATGTGGCTGGTCAAAGTTTAGCTTTTGACCCCTATGTCAGTCTTTTTTGACCAAGGAGCACATGGCCTTCTCTTTGGCAGAGTCCTTAAGCATGACGTCCAGTTCCCTATGGGCCAGATTGAGTTCTACCTGCATGACAGTCCTCCCCTAGGGAGCGCTTCAGTCTCTCACCTGCAGGCTCACTGCACCCAAGTGCCTGAGATTAGACAAAAGCATGGTTTTCAGGCAAGGTTCTCCAAGGGAAAACGGTCTTTCTTCCCAATACCCAGAATCCCAGAGTCATCAGCCATGGGGAGTGGGCACGATGAGCTCACCTCTGTAGCGATAAAGTGCATTCCAAAGAAACTGTGCAGCCACCAGGGGCCGTTCCACAAAGATGGTCTCTCCCTTCCGGATCAGCTGTGTGGCAAATAGCCCTTTCCCCTAAAAGGGCAGGGAAGGAAAAGGATGGCCATAAGGAGAAAGAGGACAGGGCTCCAAAGGCCAGAGGGCCACCCAGCCTCACCCCCAGGTGCTTCCCACTCAGCAGTGGTCTCTGCCTTGGGAGGGTTCATGGAGCATGGTCAGCATCCCTCACACAGCCTCCTCTGAAAATGCAGTGCTGACCTACTTTCAGTCACATTGCTTTCAGTTTGTTTAGGGCAGAAGGCCTTGGACAGGGAGTGCCATGTCAGCCATCTCACACCACTCAGAGAATTTTTAGACTGGCCAGAGCAGGGCCAAAGCTCAGAGCAGGCTGCAGTCTCCTGGAACAGGAGCTAGAAATGACAGCGCAGTCCCTTCTGAATCCCATGTGCCCCTTCAGGATCCTGGCAATGATGCTACTGCTCAGGGTTGCAGAGAAAGTCAATACCACAGCAGGAATGTGTCCTACTTCCCTAGTTGGCTGGGTACTTGTGACACCTACCATAGTACCTGGTCCCCAACAACTTCTCAGGTGTTCCACTGAAAGGAATGACTGTCCTTGGTCCTAGAGCTAACTTGTTGTTAATCCTTATAGCTATGGTAATAGCTAAGGTAGCTAATAATAGCTAAGGTAGTTTTCAGGATGCAATGATGTAGCATAGGTAAATGTAGCTCATGAGTTTTAGCTCCTTACTACTCAAAGTGAGGTGAGAAACTGACAACATGGGTATCACCTGGGAGACTGATAGAAATGCAGAATCTCAGCCAGAGCTGCAGAATCAGAACCTGCAATTTAACAAGATGTGCCAGTGATTCATATGCATGCTGGAGTTTGAGAAGCACTCATATAAAGGGTGAAAGATGAGAAAACCATTACTGAACTGTCATCCCTCATGTACAATGGGACTCACTCAGGAGACAGCTTCAGAATCCAGGCAGTCACTAGGCCTGCCAGGCACTTACTCTCACCATCCACTTAACAAAGAGGGGTGATGCCTCTGCCAACGTTGAACTGTCACAAAAATGTAGAAAAATCATTCAGCAGAGTAGTGAAATGTCCTGTCATGTGGCTTCCCAGGTAGCTCCTTATTTTCTTCTAGCACTGGTGCTATGGCTAGACAGGAATACCTCCCAAAGTCAGAATAGCATGGGCTATTCTGAGCAACTCTGGGGCCTCTAACAGGATAGTGACACAGCTGACAGCTGGGCAAAGCTGTTATGGCACCTCTGGTTGTCTTCCTGGAGCCCTATAGCCATGCCTAGTAGCTCTTGGGGCACAATCTGGCAAAATAAAAATTTGGCCTTCCTCTGTGGGACAAAAATATATGAACAGGGATCCATAGCATCTCTGGTGACCTCAGCGCTCAATACTGGATAAATATTAATTTTTTTCTCCCTCTTTCTGGAGAACCAAATATAGAAAATATTTGGTAGTTAAAACAAAGGGAAAAGAATCAGAGTTGATTTTCTCTGAAAACACTCACCTTCAAAACGTGTCTCAAGAAACACAGTTCCACTCCATATTACCATGAAGTGGAGAGAACTGAAGCTGAACTAAAAGGGCACAAAGCAGGCCAAAAATTTCCAATTTGAAGAGTAACTTTTAGAAAAGATGCAAAACTCTTAAGACTATGTAGTAAATTTAAAATTTTATTAAAATAATGATTTTCTAGAAAACTAAAAACTGCTAAGAATGAATTCAAAAGGAGGAAAGCCTAGGCAGACTAAGCAGCAGTGGGGATATCTGACTGATGTGTATCAGTAGGACATTTGGGTTGGCTTCCATTATATATGGTCAAATTTCTGTACTGATTGGTCTATCCCTGGCATAGCGATTGGTAAAAATATGAAAGTCATTCCTGGCAATATCTATAGAAGCAATAGAGATATAGGTAAAAACAGAGAAAGTGGTCAAAAACTACTCCTATGTGAGGCCCCCTTGTCTACTTTCTCAAACCAAGAAAAAGCAAATATCATGTTCTTGAAATATTCAGAGGGAAAAGGGAAAGCTCCACTTTACCCCCCCCAAAAAAAAATCAAGCATATATGCCTAATGTGGTAACCCGAGTAAGACAGCACAAATACAAAAAATTACAAACCAATCTCACCTGATGAATACAGATGCAAAAAGCCTACCCAGGATAATCAATCTTGTCACCAGATGGGATAGGTATGTGACCAGGTATAGGCATGGGGAGGGCAGTCAACTCACTCTTCCTGAGCTGGGGTTTTGACAAGAAGGCTTGGATAGGACAAATGGGCAAGGAGAGTGACTGAAGTGATGAAGTGAGAGGGGGGGAAAAAGGAAAGAGGTAGAAACAGAGGGCTAAGTGAAGGTATATCTGTACATAGGAGTGATGGAATGGAGACACCATCAAACTGTCAGCTAATGGAGAGTACTAGAAGCCAAGGAGGTAAAGATAGAGATGCGAGCATCTGAGGCAGCCAAGGATGTTGGAGACCTAATGACAAGGAAGAGGAATGCTCCAGATTCCTCTGAAGTGAGAAGAGGGCAGATGGAAGGCTAGGTTGAGAAAGAGGATTGGTATGAAGATGTGGAGAGCAGGAGACAGATGACTAGAAGGCTGACATCTTAGGCAAGGACCAAGGGTAAGCACAGACGCTACACATAACGAATTATTCAACCTCACTATTAAACAAAGAAATGTAAATGAGAACAAAGTGATACCAATTTGTGCTTATCGACCAGCAAAGATAACTAAGAAAGAAAATACTCAGTGCTAGATACAATAAAAGCATACATATGTGCACAGAGTTCCCAGACCTTCCACCTCATGGTTAAAAGATACAACAGAGTCCATAAATAAGTAATTGGTTGAGTGAACTGTGGCTCTCCCATGAAACAGACTATTATTCAATTTTTTAAAATGAATACGTACAAATAGGTTTGTTCCTAGCCAAAGATTTAGGGCTGCATCAAAAGCAGTTTCTGAAAATGGAATTTTAATATACACATACTTAGCAAACACAGGATTTAAGTGATGTTTACTTTCCAAATTCCGTGGTACTCCAAGGGCCTTGGTGAAGGCTCTTGCCTCCCCCCAACCCCAAACTCTCAAAAAGTTCCCTGAGGATCCAGTCTTGTACCTCAGTGCCCTTCACTCAGCACGTCCCCGCCCGTCGCTCCCTCTGTCCAGCATCAAGGTCCCCCAACCCGGCCTGGAGTGGCAGGGCCGCAGGCAGATAGGCCCGGCTCCGCGGGGGTGCACTGAAACCCTGAAGACCCGATCCACCGCGTGACAGCCCCGGAATCCTGTGCGCAGGGACAGACTGGGAGGCTCCGGACAGCGAGCAGCGACTGTGCTCAGTGTAACATACGTGCGAAAGGAGCCCCCAGACTCCCGGCATGGGGTCCCATGGGGCTGGCTCCGAGGCCGGACCGGGTGGGGGCCCCCCGCCGGGTCTGCACCGGCCTCACCTTGGCGCTGCTCACAAAGCGGACTTCCACGGAGACCCGGGCCCGGCCTGCCACGCCCACGCAGAAGGAGAACACGTCGCACATGGAGGCCGCCATCTTGGGCGCGCCTCCGCCTTCTGACCCTTGACCTCGTGTCGACCCGAGAGGCCCCGCCCCCTCCGGCCCCCGCGCCGGGCGTGAGTGTCCACGAGGCCGCGCGGATTTGCGCGCTCGCTTGTCGGCCCTGGGATCCCTCCTCTGATCATGTGTTTAGGTCAGTTCGCTCGCTGACCGGGTGTAGCGGGGTCCGCCTTTGTGCATTTCCATCTGTGTCTTCGCGGCCAGTGTGTGCCGCGGACACCTCTATAGCAGACCCAGTGTGTGCGTGTGGTTTTGATGTATCAGTGCGTCTGCCAGTGGTTGTCCACCCAGTGGCCCATCTTGAGTCAGGCGCTTTGGGGACCCAGCTGAGGGGTGGCACAGCAGCTGACCACTTCTATCCTCTCTGACCCCCAACCTGAAGGGAAGGGACTAGCTTATCCCATGTGTCCATTCTACAGAGTCCGCACAGACTTCTCTTCCTGGACCCTCTTGGGCAGGACAGACAGTACTACCAAAAGCCAAGCTCGGCTTATTCTTTTCCCAGACGCTTCAGGGGCTACAGGGGTCTACAGTCAGCTTTGTTCTCCAATTGATTCTGTGCTCTTTGAAAAGAGACCAGTGTCTGCGTCTGCTATGGTGCCATGGTGGACACCACTTTTGGGATTGGGTAGAGTCCACTAACTGCTGAATAGGTAACTTAACCTTGTTGGTTTTTTTTTTTTTTTTGGTTTTTTTTTTAAAAGAGCCAATAGCTCCTGGAAGAGGCAGATGTACTTGGGTTCCTTCAGTTAATGTTAGGTTCAGCATTATGAAGCATTTTCCTGTATACAGGGACACAGAAGGGTTCTTAAAGCTGGGCCCTGGTACCCTCAAGTTTGTGAACTGGTTGGTATCTGCGACTGGAGGATTGTGGTCTCTGCTCCCTGCCCTTTCCGCTCTCAACAGAAAGCGTTACAGAAAACTGACTTTACTCTATCTCACCACCAGGTGGCAGGGCGGATCTCCTTCCACCAGCTCACCTCAGCACCCAGAAGCCCTTCTAGATTCTAAGGCCCAGAGGGAGAGAGCTAGAGAAATCAGTTCTGGTGGCAGACCTCACAGGGTTTCTGAGAGAAAACAAGCATATGCCTGGGTAGGAAAGGGATTAAAGTCAGGGCTGTGAAAGGGAAAAACCACTGTGTGAAAATACTTCTGAGTTTATGACAAAATGCCTTGGTAAAGGCAGAGTCAAATTTCTCTATTCTATATGAAGATGGAAAAGAGTCAAGGCTGGCGTCTAGAGAGAAAATTGGTGGTTAGGGTAGCATATCTACTCCAAGGAGGCAACTGGGCCTGACCTCCTTCTGAAAGTGGTAATAATTCAGACAAAACAAGAATATTTGGGAAAACTCTGTGAGAGAAAGTGGGTTAAATGGTCTGCCTTTCCCTCCTCTTTGCCCTCAACTCCATTTGTGGTAGAGAAGTCCTCTATGCCCAGGCACTGATTCAAAGAGACTCCTCCTCCACAGCCAGGCCAGGGAAAGATCCCTGGAGAGGTCAGGGTTGGTACACCCACTGCTCCCCCAGATGAGAGAGAGCTATAAGCCTTAACAGCTACTGCAAACTCAGCACTGGGCCTAGCACACTGTAAGTGCTTTACAGACATTGTTCGAGCCCTGGGAGGTCTAAATGATCAATATACTCATTATATAGATGAAGAAAAAAGCTCAGTAGTTCAGTAACTTGGTGAAGGACATAGCTGAAGGTCAAAGTCTGTGCATCTGACCTCACATTATTCCAACTCCCAGAGGTCAACATATATAGAGAAAGGAACTGCTTGATAGTTCATATTCCTCTTGTGCCTCTTGGCCCTGATGAGTCTCTTCTTAGGATGTAGGGAAGGAAGTTCTTTCCAGTGGGTACCCTCAGAAAGAACTGGCCCAGACAGGCTGGATTGAGCCTCTGTCCTGGTGCTTAGTTGTCCACTCCTGACTTGGCGTCTTCTCTTTGCATGCTGGTGTCCAAGCTGTTAGAGGGCTTGACGGGGGATGCAGTCATGGCAGACACAGTTGGCAGTTTCAGTCTCTGCTGCTTCTGATACTTGACCCTGCGGTTTTGGAACCAGACCCTCACCTATAATTGGAAGCAGTGGGCAGAGATCAGACTGTGACCAGCGGTTCCCACTGCACTTACCCTATTCCTGCAGCACTTATTCCTTTCTTCAAAATTTGCCCTTCCTTCTAAAGGGAAGCATCTCCTCCAAAATACTCTTCCATATAATTCCAGTTGCCATTTACTCATCCAGTGAGTCTTTGTTGAGCTCTTATTGGGTAACAGGCCTTACCCTTGGTGATCATGATACAGTGGTGAGCAAAAGGGCATAGTCCCTGCTCAATAGGGGCATAGTCTAGTGGAGAGAGACTAATAACAAACCCGGGGAGAATGATATAAGTACGAATGAGAGTAACTTGAGCATCCTTGAGAACCAGCACTCGGGATGAGAGGACATCCTGGTGGCAACAAAGTAAGCTGGGGCTAGGGACGACCTATAGCAAGGCTCTAAGGTGGAACCAAGCTTGAGGGTCAGAAAGGAGGAGAGCAGGGGTGAAACATCTGAGAGTGAGAGGAAAAAGCAAATAGGGAAAATGGAGAGGTCACTAGGGGCCAGATCATCCATGACTGTGACGTCCAGGGGTAAGGAGTATCAACCTTGATACTTTTAAGTGTGATGTGACATCATCCTATTTACATCTTAAGTGAATTGCACATCTTGCTGTTGTGTGAAGAATGAATTAAAACAGGTATAGAGAGATAGCTTGGAAGCTATTGCAGTGATCCAGCAAGAACTGGGGCTGGTATGAACTGGGGACAAGGGAGATTGATAACACAACTTCAGCTGCATTTTGGCAGTAGTGGTTACAATCAAGGCTTGCTGATAGATTGGATGTGGGAGAAAAGGAGGATCTAGGATGAGTAAGCATTTTGAGCAACTGGGTGGGGAGTGGGGCTTTGTGTGGGGAAAGGAATGGATTTGGGGGAAAAAATATCAAGAATTGAGATTTAGACTTGTCTAAGTATCCATAAGATACCCAAATGGAGACCTCAGAAAGGTAGTAGTACAAGTCAGAAAAGAGGGAAAAGAGAGTGGGCTAGAGATAGAAATTTGGGGATCATTTATATATTTATTTATTTAAAGCCATGGGAATAGGGCCTCCCTGGTAGCGTAGGTTGTTGAGGGCTGCACTGTGAAGCTGTCTGTAGCCTCTGCGGCGCGGGTTCGATCCCAGCCAGCCGGCCGGGGAGATTCCCACATGGCGCAGCAGACCTCTCCTGTCTTGCCTGCTGCTCCCTTCAGTAGTGTATTTCAGTAGATCTGACTGTTCTGCTCCCCACTCTGGCTCTGGTGAATCCTCTCACCTTCTGCGCATCTGGCCTGTACCCTGGTTCTAGTATATATTAAAAAAAATTTTTTAAATAGTCTATTAAAAAAAAAGCTATGGAAATAGATGAGATCAGCAGGGGGGGGAAATTTGAGGCCACAGAGAAGAGTAGCCTACACAGGGGCAAAGAAGAGGCCAGCGAGTTGGGAGGAAACCAAGAGAATGCGGCGTCTGGAAGCAGAGCAGTATTTCTGTGAGAGAAGGAGTGTTTAAATGCTGACTGCTGCTGAGTGTAGTGTAAGATGAGGAAAGAAAAGTATCTGTTCACTTGAGCAACACAGATTAGAGACCTTGATGAAATTTCAGTGGAGTGGTAGGGAAAGAATTTGTACTGAAATGAGTTAAGGAGTAGATGAGGTTAGGACATGGAGACAACACTGGCAGTTCCTGTGGAGTTTGCCTGTGAAAAGAACAGAGAAATTGTGCAGTAGCTAGGGGAGAATATGAGGTAAAGGGAATTAAAACAAAATAGTATCTAGTTTCTTAAAAGCCTGTTTAATTTCACTGTCAGCCACTTATTTCACATGGCAAGATAACATTATAAAGTTCTAGATTAACTTTGTATGTTGTTCCCATGATGTGACTTTGAATGGGACTGCTTTTTTCATCATGCAGGGAGTGTGCCAATGGTTAGGGCCTATCTCCCCAAATGGCCTGGCACAGAGGACGACGGCCCATGTCTTCCTCCAAAGTCCTTTTCAAATCTCCCAGAGAGATCTGTCCCCAGTTGTGGTCCAGGCCCTATAGGAGTCCCTGCTCCCACCTGGTTCTCTGTAAGGTTGAGCCGGGCTGCCAAATGGGCTCTCTTCTTCCCCACCAGATTGTGCTGTTTTGCAAACACTTTCTCCAACTCTTCCAGCTGCTCCAAGTTAAACATAGTTCGAACCCTCTTTTGGGGTCTCTCAGTGTCCTGAAGATCCTCAGCTGGGGCCCAGTCTGGGGAACTCCAGAGGCCTGGACAGTGGGCCAGCTCCAAGCCTAAAGGGCAAACAGCAGGAGGGGAGGTTATCCAGCACCCATCGGTCCCCCACCTTGGGGTAGAGAGCCCAAGCACACAGCTCCACTGCCCTGCCTTGCCTATGACCAGGGAACACAGTAAGAAGGTAGCGAAAAGCGACTGCATAGAAAGGAGAAAAAACAAATAGGAAGGGATAGATAATCTTCTGAGACTACTGCGCCACTGTTCTCTAGCTGAGTAACTTAGCCTCTGGCCTTAAGAGAGCTGCCCCCTCCTCCATCTTTCCTTGCTTTCACTTTTTTTTCTTGGCAACTTCAGGACATCCCATGCTGTGGGGGAAGGAGAAATCACCAATTGCTGACCCTTTTAACATTCATTCAGCAAATACTTTCTGAATGTCTACTATGCGACAAGCACAGTTCTAGGACAAACAAAATTATATAACAGTAAAAAAGGGAAATAAGTATAATTTTGTGTATATTAGGAAGTGATTATCGTTGGTGAGAAGAATAAAGTAGGAAAGGATATGTGAGTGTTAGGGGTAGGACAGTTTGCATCTTTATAAAGGATAGCCACCTCACCTCACCGAGGTGACCTTGAACAGGGTCACTCTGTGCAGCTGTTCTCCACAGAGGGGGCAGCTGAGATGTAAGTGGAGGTACCCAGCTGAGAAGCTAAGTGGTGTCTGAAATCCTGCCTACTCTCCATAGGCCAAATCCTGTCCTCTGGCAAGGTGCTGTGTCTGACTGAAGGAAGCAGTGTCCTTCTCTAGTGCACACAAAGGTGCTATTCAGCTCACCACTCTGTAGGCCAGCAGGGATGGCCAGGGGACAGTATCTGCATCATGACTTGGAAGAAATGAGGAAGTGAGCCACTGGGCATGGGGGAGAGGAATGTTCCAGACTGAGGAATGGCAGCTGCAGTAGTAAGACTCCTCTGCTCCCACTAGCCTTGGGGAGGCTCTAGGACTGGCAGACAAACTGCCCCAGTAAGGGAGTGAGGCAAGGCCCTGGCTACCTGGGACCCTAACCACTCACCCCACTAGCCTTATCATAAGCTTACTAACAAAAGATGAGAAACAATCAGTGAGACCTGATTAAATAAATTATGGCACATCCTTACAGTGGACTACTCTACAGTGTAAAGAAACTCTGACTGTTGATATGGAAAAATCTCCAAGATATATGGCCAAGTGAAAAAGAGTAAGATGTGGAGCAATGTGTCTAATATGGGGGTTGGGGAGAGGAGAAATATATATATATATATATATATATTATATTTATGTGTGTGTATACCACATATGCATACATGTATACACACAGATGAGTGTGTATTTAGGTGTTAAGTATGCATTAAATACCTCTGGAAGAATAAAACAGAAGTCACTGGCTGTTTGTAGGGTGGGGGTAAGCAGGTGGCTGAGGGGAGGGCAGGAGTGGTAGAGGAAACTTCTTCATATAACTTAGTAAACATTTTGACCTTTGAACTGTGTGGGTGTAATTTCTACACAAACACTTATTTGAAAATGAGACAACTGCAATATAAAGTAGTAAATTGCATTTCAGGCCTGGGTTGTGTGGGGAGGTTAGAAAAGTTGGCTCCCAGACACAGTGGCATGACCAGAGGGGTTTCTCTCCAACAGAGGGGGAAATATTCAGCGGGAAGGAGTTGAGGAAATGTACGGTGGGGGAAGCCCAGGGAGTAGGAGCCAGATAACGCTGTATCACAAGGGTCTTGGTACGGGAGGGCATGCATTAACTGTGCCCCTGTTTTCCTGGTGGCTACCTGGGAAAGTATGAGCCAGGTGGCCCAAGGTGGCCAACATTTGTGTAAGTAGATGTTTGTGGTGTTTTTTTTTTTTTTTTTTTTTTTTTGTGGGCCCCTCACCAGTGGCCAGGGATCAAACTGCCGCTGCAGCCCAGCGCTCAACCGCTGCGCCACCAGCCACCAGGAGAGGCCCATAAATAGATGTTAATGCTAGTCGCCTTAACAATTAAACTTAACAAATAAATGTTAAAGTTGCCTTAACAATTAAATTCTCACTGGGATGTAAGTGCCTGTGCTCCAGAGTCCTACGGTACCATTGCAGGAACAAGCAGGTTCCGAGCAGTTAGGTGTGGAGACTACGTTCACACAGATGTGAGCAGTGGAGCAGGTACCCGAGTCTGGGTATTTGCCAGCTCCCAGCAGCTCCTCACTGAACGGTACCACCCGGGCCCGCGCTTCCCCCACCCCCCGCTAAGACAGGGCGGTGAGAAGAGTCTGCCCTACTAAGCGTTATCCAAATGCGGTGTGTCAAACGCAGGGCGCTCTAAATCCCTAGTGCAGGGACCGGAGCTGGAGCCGGGAGCAGGGCTGGGTCCTGCTGCAGCCCCAGCGCTGGCCTCGGCAGTTTCCCGAGCCCTCTCAGATCCACCCGACCCTTCCGCGCTCCCCAGTTCCTCCCTCCTCCGGAACCCTTGCGTGAGCTTCTCGCTGGGGTTTCAACTGCAAGGTCAAGGGTCACAAGGTTTCCACTGCAAGGCCAAGCCCAACCACAGGTGGCTTTCCAACGCAGGGACTTCATCCCGTGCCCACGGTGGCGATCTCCACTCTTCGGCCGCCCCCCACCCCCCACCCCCATGTCCCGGGTCCGGAGACCCTCGTACCTGTGACACCGAGAGCCTGGAGGCCGCAGAGGTGAGGCCCGCGCAGCCCCCGCACGGCGGGCGGGGGGCACGGCTGGTAGAGGCCCGCGCTCAGGCAGGCGGGCAGCCACGCCGCGGGGCGCGCCCAGGGCACAAGCCGGGCCTGAGGCCGGGGGGCTGCGGGCCAGAGCCCCGGGGCAGCGCAGGCGGAGACTGACCGCAGGGAGGCGGCGGGCGCGCGGGGGCCGGGCCGGGCTAGGAGGGCCTCGACGGAGAAGGAGGACTCCAGGCGTCGGGAGGAGCCGGGCGTGACCCGGCCGGGAGAGCGGCCAGGGCGCGGGGTCTGCACCCGAGAGCCCGCGGGAGCCGGCGGCGGGCGGCCTCGGGGCGCTGGGCTGGGCATGGTACGGCCCTCGCCCGAGCCGCTCGAAGAGGGAGCTGGCCCCTCTAGGGGATGGGTGGGGAGCTCGAGAGACGGGTGAGGACACCGCAAAAGAGAGAGGACTTGTTGACCGGGAACGACCCCCGCAGTCGGCGGGGGCGGGGACGGCCTTTATTCCGGAGACCTGGGCGGGGTTTACCCCCGACGCGCCAAAGCCAGGGCACCCCCAATCCCCAGGCCGTGCCCAGTCCCGGTCTAGTCAAGGTCCCCACAGCGCTGGGGAACGTACTCCCTCCCTCCTCCGCATCTGAAAAAGCCCGCCTCGACGCGTCGGGAAAAGCACTCAGGGCCGGCTGGCTGGCGAAGCGGCTAGCCACCCAGCCACTGCTCGCCCTCAAGGGGTTCGGGGCGCCAAAACCCACGTGCGCCTGCGCAGTTTTTTTTTTACAGTTTTACAATTTAAATATCTTTTTTATAAGCACAATGAAAAGTAAATTCTCACCCTATCCCCAGCCTTTCAATTTTCCTGCCTGGAGACATTTCCGAGGTTACCAATTTCTTCTGGATCTTCCCAGGGGCTTTCTGCATCCACATTACCTATGCCCCACGGGAAACAGCTTACCTACACCCAAAAAGGCGAAAGGGGGAAAACTGTAACGGTTCCAGATTAAGAAACTTACTGCCAATGTGAAGGCCTGTAAATCTCCTTATGTTATATAGGTGTAGGACAGGCATCCCTGCTTTATAGGTGGGTGATCTGCTTACTGTCCTTTCTTAGGCAAGTTACAAGTTACTATTTATATTTTCTTACCTGTAAAATGGGTGGTTGTTGTAGCTACTTCATGGAGTTATTGTGTAATCGCATAAATTAATGCATGTAAAGCACTTAGAATTGGTCTGGTGCATAGTGAATCACTATTCTGTGATAGTGGGGTTGGGAGGGATTCCTGCCTCCCAGGTTCCCATTACTTTCTGTGTCCCCAAATCAATACCTAGCATTGAACTGCTGTTTTGGACACAAATATTGCCTCTTCTGCCCTGCTAGAAGAGGGGAAGGAGGAACCATGCTGGGATTTGCCACCATCTGTGCCAGCCTCCTCCTTCAGCAAATACTGGCCCTGCCTTTCCAGAAGCCTCCCAGGCAGCTTGGAAGGAGAGGCTTCTTGAGAGGAGAAATTGTGGTCCAACCTGGCCCCCAGATCTAGGCTTTCTTAGTTCAGGCCAGGTGATGCTACGTCCAGGTGAGGTGCCAACAATATAAGCCTTGCAGAAGGGACTTGGGGGAGATGTGAATTCAGAAGAGTGACTGAGGTAGACCCACTGGGAATTGGGGGGATCCAGGTGAAAGTTCTAGAAACTCCCTCTAGCCCCCAATCTTGCAAACAACACTTCATTTCCCAACATGTTTCTTTCGGAGGGGCTTTTCCTCTGAGAGGAAAGAGCTGTGTGAAATCCCCCCACCCCCAAGAACCTACACAGAAGACAATGCCAAGGTTTGGGAGGAGGGACACCTGGACTCACCTTTCAGCCTAGAGGACATCAGTTGATGCTGTTAGGAGACAGTGGAACACTGTGGGTTTGGGAATTGGGTAAGCCTGACTTCAAATCTCCACTTTGTCATTGAACATTACTGTGACATTGGGTAAGTGGCTGTTCACTCTAAACCTCAATTTCTTGTGAAATTTAAATAATAATTTCTTAAGCAATAATACACGATTAGATTGTCATAAGACTTCAATAAAGTTGCATTTGTAACTATTATGGGAAGGAGACAGGCAGCAATGGTAGATGAACTGGGCTAAGCTTCGTAAAAGAAATCAGTGAGAGATAGGATGAGGCAGATCTATAGGACCATGATTAAGTGTCTAGTCTGTGCTCTTTTATGCACTGAGACTCTCAGTGAGTTAATTTGGTAGCAGCATGCACCCTGGGATCAGGGAGAATTGACAAAGAACAAGACAAAATCTTGTAAGAAGAAAAGTTCATAAACATTTGGTAAAATGATTTGTGCTAATTTTTAGGGCCTCCCCGGTGGCGCAGCGGTTGAGCGCTGGGTTGCGAAACTGCGCGCGGCCTCTGCGGCGCCAGTTCGATCCCCGGCTGCTCCCCGGCCACCAGAGGAGGGTCCCACATGGCGTGCAGACCTCTCCTGCCGCCCGCTGCTCCCCTCAGCAGTGTACTTCGGTCCTTCTGCCTGCTCTGCTCCCCGCTCTGGCTCTGGTGAATTCTCTCACCCTCCCGCGCTTCTGACTGTACCCAGTGCATGTATAAACAAAACAAACAAACAAACCAGCAAACAAATAAATAAAGCATGCCTCTATAAAAAAAAAAAATGATTTGTGCTAATTTTTAGACAGAATATTTAACTGCTATGTCTCTAGTTCTGGATTTTCAGTACATAATTCACTATATTTGTGTACATAGTTATCAGTTTTCTATTGTTTTACTTGTTCCTCCTAAGTTCCTGAGGCTAGACATTAATATGCTCAATTTATCTATGAGCAAACAGAACCTGAGAGGTTAACACATTGTCTAGGTTCAAATCCCCTAGCTATGTGACCTTTATCAAAATGTGGTTTTAGTTTGCCTTTTTCTGAAGACTGTTCATGTTGAGCATCTTTTCATAAAATTTTCAGCCACTTGAATATCCTCTTTTGTGTGAAGTGCCTCTTCCAGGCATTGGCTTATTTTTGTATTGGATTATTATCTTTTCTTCATTAACTTGTTAGGCAATTACTGTATAATTAGAGTCAGATATTTTTAAATCAAGTCCTTTGTTGTAATATATAGAAGCAAATATCTCCACCCACTCTATTGCCTGCCTTTTCATTCTTTTAATGGTATTTTTGTGGGCAAAAGTTATAAATATTAATAAAATATAATGATCTACATTTCTGTCATTTTAAGGAAAACTCTCCCTACCCCATGTCATAAAGTTGTGAATTTCTAAAAATTCTTTGTTATTTAGGTCTGGAATTTATTTTCGTATAGGTGTTAGGTAAAGGATTTTTTTGTTGATTCATATACACAAACATTTTAAAATTTATTTTAACAGTAGTTTGTAATTGTAATTGTTTTCAACATGATTTTAGAGACTAATCCATTTAAAGAAAAAAATCATTATTAGTGTAAAAGCTAGTATTACTGTAATTTTGGTTTGTAACTCCAAATCTTGGTTTCTGTATAATTTGAGAAACCAATGCAATTAAAAGAATTATTAACTTATATGTTTTGGAGCACACTGTATATAAAGATGTAATCTCGTGACATCAACAACTGAAAGAGGTGGGGACAAAGTTGTAAATGAGCAGATTTTTGTATGTCACTGAAGTTAAGCTGGTATAAATTTAAATTAGAGTGTTATAACTTTAGTATGTTAAATGTAATCCCCATGGTTACCACAAAGAAAAATAGCTATAGAACACACACAAAAGGAAATGAGAAAGGAATTTAAATTTCACTAAAAACAAGCAATTAAACAGAAAAGACAGTAATGCAGAAAACAAGTGACAAAAAAACTGTAAGGAATATAGAAAACAAATAGCACAATGACAGAAGTAAATTCCTTTTACAGTAATTAAATATAAATGAACAAACTCCAATCAAAAGACAGATTGACAAAATGGATAAAAATGCATGATCCAACTATGTACTCTCTGTAAGTAAATCACTTGAGATCCCCAAAAACACAGGTTGAAAGTGAAAGGATGGATTTCCATGGTTACCATGCAAACTATAATGAAAAGAAAGCAGGGGTAGCTATACTAGTATCGACAAAAGACTATTATTGATTGATTGATTGATTTTCTCTCTTTATTCCCTTTATTGATCTTCAGAATCAAAAGTTTGACTGGTGTTTTATCCTGATCTTGACACCTAAAGCTTTTCTGGGCAATAACCCAAATCATGGCTAGGATCAATGCCACTTGCCACTGGATTTTCTCAGTGCAGTCATCTCACTCACTCTCACCACCCCTACCCCACATACTGTCTTTATTTCAACAAACTACTTCTCAAAAGTCTTATTCTGGTAGCTACATACAAAACTCCATATATAGAACATTTCTGCTGCCCTGGCCTCTGGAAACATGTCAATATTAACAAAGGTCTGTCTGTACCTGGGAAATGGTAGGCAGAACTGTGTTTTCCTGAAATGTTGCAAATGTGGCAAACAGAATGGTGACTGTCAAGGAAAACGATCACTCTGGGCACCTTTTTGACTGCAGCAGCAATGTGGAAGCAGCTATAGCTTCAATAAGGGTCACTAAAGTAGATTTTAAATTAAAAAATGTGGTAAGAAACAAAGAAGGACATTATGTAATGATAAAAAGGTTCAGCACAGAAAGAAATGTAATAATTTATACATTTATGTACCTAATGAAGACCATCAAAATATATGAAGTAAAAACTGGCAAAATTGAAGGGAGCAATATACAGTTACAATTTTATTTAGAGACATCAATATTCCTCTCACAATGCTGGATAGAGCAACCTACAAAATATAAATAATAGAGGACTTAACACAATAAACTAACTAAATCTAATAGACATGTACAGAACATGCTACCCAACAAGAACAGAATACATCTTCTCAAGCGATGTGGGGCATTTTCCCAGATAGACAATATGCTAGGCCACAAGTTAAGTCTCAGTAGATTTTGAATGATAGATATACAAAGTCTCTTTACTGACTACAACAGGATGAAGTAAGTGACAACAGGAAAATTGGAAAATTCACAGAACTATAAGCAACTAAATCAAACAACACATGTTCAAACAACCGATGGATTAAATAAGAAATCACAATGGAAATCAGAAAATACTTGGAAATAGGGCCTCCCCGGTGGCGCAGCAGTTGAGCGCTGGGTTGTGAAGCTGCCCGCAGCCTCTGCAGTGCCGGTTCTATCCCCAGCTGCTCCCTGGCCACCGGAGGAGGGTGCCACATGGCGCGCAGACCTCTCCTGCCGCCCGCTGCTCCCCTCAGCAGTGTACTTCGGTCCTTCTGCCTGCTCTGCTCCCCGCTCTGGCTCTGGTGAATTCTCGCACCCTCCCGCGCTTCTGACTGTACTCAGTGCTTGTATAAATAAATAATAAATAAATAAAATAAATAAATAAATAAATAAATCTTAAAAAAAAAAAGAAAATACTTGGAAATAAATGAAAACAAAACCACAACATACTAGAACTTTTTGGATGTAGTGAAAGCAGTGCTGAGGAGGAAATTTATAGCTGTAAGTCCTTACATTCAAAAACAAGAAAAGATGTAAAAGCAACAACCCAATTTTGCTATTTAAGTAACTAGAAAAGGAACAAACTAAAACAAAGCCAGCAGAAGGAAGGAAATAATAGAGATTAAAGCAGAAATATTTGAAATTGAAATAGAAAAACAATAGAGAACTTCAATGAAACAAAAAGTTGGTTTTTTTGAAAAGATCAACAGAGTTGACAAACTAAACTAGATGGGATAAGAAAAAGAGAAGATTCAAATTACTGAAACCAGAAATGAAAGTGAGGTCATTATTACACCTTCAACAGCAATAAAAAGGAGCATAAGAAAGTACTATGAATAGTTATACGACAACAAATTGGATAACACATGAAGTAGACAAATTCCTAGAAACACAAAACCACATTAAATCATCAATAGAAAATATGAATAGATCTAAATAAGGAGATTAAATTAGTAATCAAAAATCTCCCAACAAAGAAAAGCCCTGGGCCTGATGAGTTATACCAAACATTTAAAGAGGAAATAATGCCAGTCTTTCTCAAAGTTTTCCAAAAAATTGAAGAGAAGGAAACACTTCCTAACTCATTCTATGGAACTACTGTTACCTTGATATGAAAGATAGACAAAGACACTATAAGGAAACTATAGATCAATATTGCTGATGAACATAGATGCAAAAATCCTCAACAAAATCCTAGCAAA
The DNA here is from genome assembly GCF_964194135.1 of Talpa europaea. Classification (NCBI taxonomy): domain Eukaryota; kingdom Metazoa; phylum Chordata; class Mammalia; order Eulipotyphla; family Talpidae; genus Talpa; species Talpa europaea. Next base: position 55,052,459 of record NC_140072.1, read on the forward strand.
TAATTCAGTGGCATATTAATTAGAACTGACACCAGGGCCCGTTGGAATTTATTCTTGGAGTGCAAAGATATTTCAATATATGAAAATCAATGTCATATGTCACATCAACAGAATGAAGGAAAACCTCACATGATCTGAATTGATGCAGAAAAGGCATTTGATAAAATGCAACAAACTTTTATAAAAACAACCAGAAACTAGGAATAGAAGGCCATTACTTCTACATGGTAAAAGGTGTATGGAAAACCCACAACAAGCATCATACTCAATGGTCAAAGACAGAAAGCTTTTCTTACAGGATCAGGAACAAGGCAAAGATGCTGGCTTCCACCACTTCTATTCAACACAAAACTGAAAGTTCTAGCCAGAGCAACCAGACAAGAAACGAAATAAAAGTGATCCAAACTGAAAAGAAAAAAGTAAAACTCTGTTCGTATGGTCTTATATGTAGAAAACGCTAAAGATTCTACAAAAAAGTTAGAAGTAATGAATGAATCTAGCTAAGTTGCAGGATACAAAGTCAAACATACAAATTCATACATTTCTATATGAACAAACTGAAAAGGAAATTACAAAAATCAATTATGTTACAGTAAGAGTGAAACAGTTACTGGGCCTCCCCTGGTGGCGCAGCCGTTGAGCGCTGGACTGTGAAGCTGCCCGCAGCCTCTGCAGCGCCTGTTTGATCCCCAGCCACGGGGGAGGGTCCCACATGGTGCGCAGACCTCTTCTGCCTGCTGCTCCCCTCAGCAGTGTATTTTGTCTGTCTGCCTGTTCTGTTCCCCGCTCTGGCTCTGGTGAAGTCTCTCACCCTCCCGCGCTTCTGACTGTGCCCAGTGCTTGTATAAATAAATAAATAAATCTTAAAAAAAAAAAAAAGAGTGGAACAGTTAGGAATTAACAAAGGAGGCAAAAGATTTAGTGATGAAAACTAAAATATTGGGGGTCTCCCTCCTGGTGTAGGGGCTAAAGTCTCAGTGCTATCAAGCTATTGCCAGCCACTGCAGCATGAGTTCTATACTCCGCCAGGGATCTAACCCACATGGCACAGCAGACCTCTCCTGTTCACCCGCTCCTCCCCTCAGCAGTGTATTTCCATAGATCTGCCTGTTCTGCTCCCCACTCTGTCTCTGGTAAATCCTCTCACACCCCCATACCTTTGGTCTACACCCAAGTTCTTGTATGCATAACTAAATAAAAAAATAAATCTTTTTAAAAAAACTGTAAAATATTGCTGAGGGCCTCCCTGGTGGCACAGGGGTTAAAGACAGCACTATCAAGCTATCGCCAACCACTGCAGCAAGAGGTTGATCCCCAGCAGGTCAGGGAGCTACCCACATGCACAGCAGACCACTCCTGTTTCACCTGCTGCTCCCCTCAGCAGTGTATTTCAGTAAATCTGCCTGTTCTGCTCCTCATTATCTCTGGTAAGTCATCTCACTACCACCCCTCCCTGCACCCTCCCCTTGCCGACCCCCTCCCCCCAACCCGCACCTCTGGCTTACAACCCTGTTCTTTTTTTATTTTTTCTAAAGATTTGTTTATTTATGCATACAAGAGCTGGGACGGGTGGGGGTGGGGGTGTGTGTGAGAGGATTTACCAGAGAGAATGGGGAGCAGAATAGGCAGACTCTGAAATACACTGCTGAGGGGAGCAGCGGGTGAGATAGGAGAGGTCTGCTTCGCCATGTGGGTTGCTCCCTAGCCAGCTGGGATCAGCTGCAGAGGCTCTGGATTGCTTCATAGTGTGGTGCTTAATCCCTTGCACCACCAGGGAGGCCCACAACCCACTAGTTCTTGTGTGCATAAATAAATAAATCTTTTTTTTTTAAAGATTTATTTATACAAGCACTGGGTACAGTCAGAAGTGTGGGAGGGTGAGAGAATTCACCAGAGCCAGAGCGGGGAGCAGAACAGGCAGACTGACGAAGTACACTGCTGAGGGGAGCAGCAGGCATGGCAGGAGAGGTCTGTCGTGCCATGTGGGACCCTCGCCTGCAGCTGGGGATTGAACCGGCGCTGCAGAGGCTGCGGGCATCTTCGCAGCCCAGCGCTCAACCATTGTGCCACTGGGGAGGCCCTAAATAAACAAATCTTTTAAAAAATATTGCTGAAAGGAAATTAAAGGAGACATAAATAAATGGAAACATATCACATGTTTATGAATTGGAAGACTTAATGTGGTGTCAATACTACCCAAAGCCATATAGGATTCAAGCAATTTCTATCAAAATCCCAGTGACCTTTTTTTTTTTTCCCAAAACAGACAAACCTACCATAAAATTCATATGGAATCTCAAGGGACCCAAATAGCCAAAATAATCTTGAAGAGCAAAACTAGAGAAGTCACAATTCCTCATTTCAAAATTCACTTCGAGCTAAAATAATCAAAACAGGCATAAAGACAGACATAGACCATGTAATAGAGAGTTCAGAAATAAACCCTTACATTTATGTTCAAATAATTTTGATGAGGATGCCAAGTCATTCAATGAAGAAAGGACATTCTTTTTAATAAATGGAACTGGGGACACTAAATAGGCACATGCAAAAAAATGAAGTTGGATATTTACCTAACACCATATAAAAAAATTAATGGTGGTTGCCAGGGACTGGGGTAAAGGAAAATGGGGAGTTTTTGTTGAATGGGCACAGAGTTTTAATTTTACAATATGAAAATAATTATGAGGATGAGTATATTTAATACCACTAAATTGTACACTTAAAAATGGTTAAGATGGTAACTATTTTACCACAATAAAAAAGTAGGGGAAAAGTCAATGTATCAGCATCTACAAAGTTTTGAGAGATAATAATTGTCCACCTAGAATTTTATATCCATTTCAACTATCATTCAAGAGAGAGGTAAAGATGAAAATATTTTCAAACATACAAAGGTCAAGAGAGTTTTCTCCTCAAAGACCCTTCCTTACTAAGAAAACTACTGAAAAGGAGAAAAGAACTCAGGAGGTGCAGGAAAAATAATCATCATTGGGGTTGATTAATCTATTGATGAAATTTTGTTAGGTTAATTGTCAAAAGTAATCTTTATTAAATTAAGAAAACTTAAACTTCAAACAGTAATAATAAGGTTGAAAATATTAAAAAGTAATGGGCCTGTTAAGGAGAAGGATTAAAAATATTGACTAATTTTATTTATTGGTAGGCAAAAATAATAGTTAAGAATGTATATTAAAAATGTAAAGACAAAGATTAAAGGAACAGCTTCATATCCACAAAGAATTTTTTCAAGGACACAGGTTTTATGTGGAAAATTTTATCAGTTCTCCTTAAGATAGAAAAGGAGATGAACTGAAATTTTAAAAAGAATAGTAAGCAGAAACCATTAAAAAAGTCCAAATAGAGAAGAATTCACACTACAGTATCATTATTCATAGTTAAGAGATGTTCATTTCTCTTCTAGCTGAGTCATGCTTCTCCTGTGGCATTCCTATGATTTAATTACTGTCAAATGATGTTAAAATCTTAGACAGTAGAGGAATGGGGGTGTGTGGATATTTTGGTTTAAGATAAAAAATATTTACATTGAAGTAAGGAGAAAAGTTTCAGCCATCTTTTCTGTAACCAGTTGTGCTGTTTAGCTGGTATTTATAATGCTCTTCCACTCCCTATTTCATATTCCCTGACTATTGGGGTGACCGTTGCTCCTGGTCTGAGCCATTGGCACTCCTTCCTATATTGAGTTGTCATGGTTTTGCTATTGACTTTAATCACAGGAGATGGGAATACTAAGATGCTATCCCTTGGTAGTCAGAACCATTCACCCCAGAGGATGCAATAATCCTCTTTGCTTGTTGATTCACTGGCAAGAGAAGCCCAAAGTAGCCAGGGACAGCCTCAACTTCCAGTTCAATGGAACCACTGTTGTGTTCTCTAGGAAATAATTCTCTCTTTGAAATACCTCTAGATTAGCAGTGCCTAAGTTTTCAGAGATAGAGACACTTTTGTTAGGGAAGTACTATGTGTTATATTGAGGGGAGTAGTGTTTCTACCCTCTGCTTCCTCACAGGGAGACACAGCTTGGGGAGACACAGCACCATGAGTCAGTTGCTGATTTAGAGCACATCCTGCCTAGGGACACTACCCAAGTCCTGCAAGGTGTTGCTACCCAGCTGGTGCCATAATTCCAAAAGGCCATTTTACTGGCTAGCTACTTTAGGGTGATGAGGAATGTAGTAAGACCAGTGAATTTGGCTGAAACCTACTGGAGCTCTTCATTTATTGAAAAAAAAAAAAAAACAGTAAATTGTTTTTGGTCAAAAGCAATGCTGTGTGGGATGCCATAACTGTAAATAAGTCATTCTATAAGTTCACAGATGGTGAGTTTGGCAGCAGCATTGCAGGCAGGGAAGGCAAATCTATATCACAGTAACTGGATTTTCTAGAGAGAGCCCCTATCTATGTAACCAACCCATCACCACCAGGTGTCTAATTGATTTCCAAACTGGGGCCTCAGTGTTGGTCTCTGCTGTTGGCAGACTCAACAATGGCTGTGGCCAGATTGGTTTTGGTGAGTGGGAATCAATATTACTAATCTCATGCATGAACTCCACCCCTCCCACCTTGGCCACATTGTTTATGAGGTCATTACTTTCTCTCTAAGCACCATCACTTGGTTTCTGCTAATGTAGAATCTCATCATCCCCTGTAAATAAGGGGAGCCAGGCTCAATGGAATAAGTTCCTTCCTTCATTTCTTCCCTACAGAAAATAGCCACAATAGAGCTCTTAGAAGGTATCATCGAAGTTTTCCTCTTGAATGTGTTTGGGCTCACTGAAAGGACTGTACTCTGGGGCTTTCTGGGTATCTATTTAGAGAGCAAGTAAAACAGATGTTACATGATAAATCTTCTCTGGCATTCCAGTCTTCCTTAGTCATTGTATAATTTCTTCTACAGTTCATATTTCAGCTTCCACATTTCAATCAACCAACTAAACAAACTGTTAGAACCACTCAAATTCACACATTGAGTCAGAAATCTCTGCTTAATGCATCCTAATAAGTTAATTCAGCCTGATTTGACTTTATATTTATTCCACTGTGATTAACGTACCTGAAGGATTCATGTCTATACATTTCCCCAGGTTTATATTGATATGTAATTTAGCAAAAATCATGTAATTTTTTGGTGTGTATCACACCATCTTGTGGATCATGCTTTGTACTTCACCCTCTGGATCCTGTTTGAATTTGATTCTGTAAGCAATGAGTGGTGATGGAGGTAGGTCTGGAGAAAAACCACAATCACTACTGCAGGGAAGGCCATTCCCAATCTTTCAGGCAAGGGAAGACTAGTTTCCTTAGATAGGGGTAGAAGGGCCATTTCTACTGAAAAAGGAGATTCAGCAGAACTTAGGAACCCAAGGTTCTTTGGTATCTGCCCCTATATGTCTCCATGCTCACTTTCATAGTCCCACTGCTTTCCAGTCAGCTACCTAATCTATTTTTTTAAAGATTTATTTATTTATGCACACAAGAACTGGGGTACAGGTCAGAAGTGCGGGGGGTGAGAGGATTCACCAGAGACAGAGCGGGGAGCAGAACAGGCAGACTGACCAAAAGTACTGCTGAGGGGAGCAGTGGGCGCGACAGGAGAGGTCTGCTGTGCCATGTGTTCCCTCCCTGGCCAGCCAGGGATCGAACTTGTGTTGCAGTGGCTGGCGATAGCTTGATAGTGCTGTCTTTAACCCCTTCACCACCAGGGAGGCCCCAGCTACCTAATCTTAACAGAAGAGACATGTGATGTTAGGAACATAATCTGTCCCATAGGACAGTCATAGAAACTTTCAGGTCCTTTACACAGAGCTTGGGAAAGGAATTTAAACCCCTTATGTGTCACCTTCTTTCCCCAAGTTATTCAGGGCACTTAACAACAACTCACCAAAATACATTTGTTATGCTCAAGCAAATGCTGGTTAATCAGAACTTTTACTTTGTAGGCACTTCAGTTTTAAAACGTGGTTGGAATTTCAGAGCCACGGCAAATCTAGGAAGTTGGGGAAGATGCATTGGGAAGTCTCTTTGTGGCCTTTTCTCCCCAGGCCCTCGTAAGTCCTTGTCCCTTTTGTGCCTTAGTACCCTCTTTTTTTGCAGTGTCTCTCTCTCTCTTATAAGCTATTTTGTTTGCCACCCTTGAATGTCTGAATCTGAAATAGAATCTTAGACTGGTGCCACATATCCACCAGGTCATTTACCTTTAGCACCTGTCTCATCCCCATAGCTTTTCCAGAACTTCTACCTTTACCATGAAGCGCCATGAATTTTCCCAATTCAAACCTGGACTTCTTTTGCATTTTTACTTTTCTAACAAAGACGTCATGGAGCAAGTAAATAGATTGGCAGACCTTTTCCCTATCTTTCCCAGTGCTGTCTGGGATCAGTTTATTGACCACCTCTTTCAAGTCACTTGTCTGTACCTTAGGTCATGATTTCCATTGCCTTCTTTGAGACTTGATGGATCTGTTGGTGCTGAACATAAGAGGTCTTCTGAATCTCACTTGCGTTTTTTTTAGTAAAACCAACCTAGAATAACAAAGCAAAGAACCATTTGTAGTCTTGACATTAACATGAACATCTATCGTGGTTGGCCATTTATTTATTTATTTATTTATTTGAAATTTTTTTTTTAATTTTTAAAATTTATTTTATTTTATTTATTATTATTTTTTAAGTTAATTTTTTTAAGATTATTTATACAAGCACTGGGTATAGTCAGAAGCGCGGGAGGGTGAGTGAATTCACCAGAGCCAGAGCGGGGAGCAGAGCAGGCAGAAGGACCGAAGTACACTGCTGAGGGGAGCAGCGGGCGGCAGGAGAGGTCTGCATGCCATGTGGGACCCTCCTCCGGTGGCCAGGGAGCAGCCAGCCGGGTATTGAACCCAGAGGCTGCAGGCAGCTTCGCAACCCAGCGCTCAACCACTGCGCCACCGGGGAGGCCCGTGGTTGGCCATTTTTTAAGAATAGAGCACATTTTGTCTCGGGTACTATCCATGTCTGAAAGATAGCCCAGCAACTTTTGCCCTGAACAGCCTCAGTAATTAGTTTGAATTTTCTAGTTGCAACTTCACCATTCTGCAAGATAGATCAGCAGGGCTCTCTTCACAAACATGACACTTGAGGCTATCAGATGCAATTTTGGTTCCTTGAGTTCTGTATTTTCCCAATAGTTCTCAAATTAAACCTTGCTGGTGCTTTCACATCATACCAATCTTTCTTAGAAAATGGATCAACCACTTCCTCTTGGCTCCCTTTTTGCCACCTCTCGTAAGGCACTTCTTTCTGCCTATTGCAGTAGTGCTGCTCAGAGAGCCAAAAGTGTCTCTCTTAAAAAAACACCCTCTTTGTCTCCTATCTTTCCAAAGAGAGTCTTTTTCACCCAGAAAAGGTGCTAAATGGGGAATAAACAGGCTTTTGGAGCTGAGATGGAGGGCCCCCACATATCAAGCCTCAAAGCTAAACCCAGGATGAGAGGGCCTAAGGGCTACATGGGGATCCCCACACCTCCTCCCCTGCCTGGCTGTCTCAGCTCCAGCCCACACCTGCTCCTCCCCTCATCTGCCCCCCTGCAGCCCCTTGCACCTGACAGGCCAAGAGCAAACAATGTTGTTTGTTCCTCTTTCCCCGGAATGCACAGGGACACAGAGGTGGTGCCTTGCAACTTCGCAGTTTCCTAACTTTTTCCTATGTGTACTGATTTTAAGACTTTCTCTGAAATCCTATGCTCTTCAATTATACAGAAGTCAACAAACATCTAGTTGTTTGAGGTCTATTTCATGTGGTGAGTTTTGAGTGTTACAAAGGAGTGAAGAATGCTATTTCCTCCCATTGGCTCCTCACAATCTCATGGTGGGGGAGGGAAGAACAGAGACACTCAACCTCAATGCACTAATGCAAGCATCAAACAATAGAGACAGAGTCTATGGAAGTATGAAGACAGAGATTAATTATTACTGTAGAGATCCAGCTCCTTGGAGGAAGCTTTCCTCTGTAAACACCTCCAAAGAGAGGAAAGCCTGCAAAGGCATGGGAGTGGGTAAGATCATGCAGAAAGAAAATGCTTCTAGAGAGAAGAGCTAGCTAGTAGGCTAGTTGGGGTCTCCAACTTCTGGGGTAGACAAAGACAGTGAGAAGAAGGGATGATCAGAGAGCAAAGTTGAGGATTCGGACAATCTTAGTGCAGTGAGGCTAGCACATTTTCTACTCAGTAGACACTTTAGAGCTGATTGGGACCTTAGCTGCAAATTGGTCAAAGCCATTTGATCCATTGAAAAGGAAGGACATTGAGGCCCAACTAAGTGGGAAATTCTTTGCTCAAAAGACAAAACTTGGTCCAGGACTCTGAGCTCTACCTCATTCTATTTCATATCCCTTGACAGCCCAAGACCCAGGTCACACCTCATTCTTCATTTTATTCACCACTCACACCACCACGGTGCTGTGCACATGGTAGGCACATGTCTATTTGCTGGATGGAATGCTCTTTCTCCGCATGCCTCCAGTTTCTGAAGAAAGGGACAAGTGATTCCCCCACCAAACCTCTGTAACGCCACAGACACTGTGCGGGGTATATTTATTCTCTCTTGTCAGTCCCCACAGTCACTTTTCAGATCTTGGAGAGCTAAGTGATTTGTTTTATAGCTAGCAAACATCCAGAATTCAAACCCAGGTCTGACACAAAATTCCAAAGTGAGAGTTTCCATTTAAATGCCTGAAAATAAATTCAGTTAAATTGATTTCTCCTCTGTGCCCACACCTCTTAGAGGGAGATGGGGGATATTTTTCCTTTGGGGTAAACAGGAAATAAGTTGTAGTAGAAGAGTGTCTGTGAGAATAAATTCTTTTAAGGACTAACTAGTTTTAACTACATGTAACTTACTGGAGTTCCAGTAGAAGAGGTGAACTTTTTTTTTTAAAAGATTTTTTAAAATTTATTTAGGCATACAAGAACTGGGGCGTAGGCCAGAGTTGTGGGGAGTGAGAGGATTCACTAGAGACAGAGTGGGGAGCAGAACACGCAGAACAACTGAAATACACTGCTGAGGGGGACAGCGTGTGAGACAGGAGAGGTCTGCTGCACCATGTGGGGCTAGCTCCCTGGCCAAGGATCTAATTCGTGCTGTAGTGGCTGGAAATAGCTTGATAGTGCTGAGACTTAACCCCTGTGCCACCAGGGAGACCCCAAGGTGAACTTTTTAAAAAGAAAGACTTCAGCCCCTCTCAACTTTATTGACATTTGAGTCTGGTCTGAGAGTTCAATAACTCAGGGTTCTTGTTAGAATGGAAAGATACAGAAAAAGCTGGGTTATGACACATATGACTTCTTCAAGTGTCTTGCAAGCAGGAGTTGGAGAAAGGAGAAACTGAGAAAGAGGTTTTTGTGCTTAGAGGAGAGGAAAACAGAGATGATAACGGTGGTGATGGTGATGGTGTTGGTAGCGGAGTGTGGGTGCGTGTACCGTGTTGATGCCAGATGGTGCTGGACAGGGAGAAGTCGGATTTATCATAGACCCTGAATACTAGCCAAGAATTTTTCTTGTCCCCTTGTAATCTTTTTAAAACTCTTCCATAGGGACTTCTGGGGTTATCACCAAGATTTTGCTACCCCCTACTATGCCTGGGAAGGTTGACTCCAGAGGTTGGGGGCAGGATGGGAGAGGACTGACATGGATGGGGTGCTGAGGGGAAACCTCATTATCCCAGCCAGGTGCAGAGGCTGGACCTTACTGCCAGCTGGGGGTCCGGGAGTGGGGCAGGGCCTCTGGCTGCTATTTGTTCAGCTCCAAACTGAGGTTCCTGTTAGGAAGTGCCCTTATTTATGTCCAGACTGATTTGTTTGCTGTTCACACTTGCATGGAGAGTTGCCCCTTGGAGTCCTGACTTCAAACAGGGGTAGGCGTGAGAAGGGAGAGTATGGGTCAACTCAGAGCCCCAGGGTCCAGTGAATAATCTGGGAAAATCAACCTCTAAAAGCTCCTGATGAGGAAGGGGAGGGTTGGACCCCACTGAAAGCTCTGCCCTGGGTACCTGTTTACCAGAGAGGAACCATGTAGGGTTTGCCCAGCCAGGTGTCCTGGGTCAGAAAGGCACTTGGTTGGCATATTCACCAGGGGATCTGCCTAGTGAGGAGGAAAATCCTAAGGTCAGGCCCCATTTCTGGCTTGGTGATTCAATTGGTCTGGAGTGTGGCTTTGGCATCCCGACTTGTAAAACCTCCTGAGGTGATTCCACTGTGCAGCCAATGTGAGAACCAGGGTTCTAGTGTCTTTTGTTTCTTTTTTTTTTTTTTTAAAGATTTATTTATACAAGAACCAGGGTACAGGCCAGATGTATGGAAGGGTGAGAGGATTCACCAAAGACAAAGTGGGCAATAGAACAAGAAGACCAACTGAAATACACTGCTGAGGGGAGCAGTGGGCAAGTCAGGAGAGGTCTGCCATGCCATGTGGGTATCTCCACGGCCGACGGGTTTCGAACGGGCACTGCAGAGGCTGTGGACAGCACTGCGCTCAACCCCCTGTGCCACCAGGGAGGCCCCAAGAGTCTCTTGTTTCTTAAACTTTAATGTACATATGAATCACTTGGGGATCTGTTTAAATCGCCAGTAATTCAGCAGATCTGGGTTGGATGCTTAGATTCTACCCATGCTCCCAGGTGATGCTAGTTCTGCTGGTCTAAGGACCATACTTTGAGTAGCAAAACTCTAAACGTGCTTTAGACTCCTTGTTCTGTGTTCTCATGAGTCAGAGGGGAGGGGGTAGAGCTTTCTGTTCACCCACTCTTCCCCACCCTCACCTCACTTGGTAGAGTGATCAACAGACCCCACAGACCAAGTGATCAACAGACCCCACAGACTCTCTGACCAATGCTATTCCTCTAGTCATTCTCAGGAGCAAAACAGATCCCTGACCCTACATGAGAACAGTTCAACTAGGTCCAGTTGGGGAGTGTGGCAGAGGTAGGGAGAGGGCAGAAGCAGTAGCAGAAGGCACGTCTGTCTCTTTTCCCCTGGGGAACTTTGCCTGTTGGGTAGATGGAACACAGACATTGTGTTCCAATGGCTTCTTGGATCTCAGCTAGCCTCTGACTTGTTTGGTTCAATAGAATGTGGAAAATGTGGAGAAACTAATACTGTCTAACGTCTGAGCCTCGGCCATATGATCTGAAGTTTTCTGTTGGAACTTGGGATGCTCACTATTGGCATCCAGATGTTTTGTGAAGAAGCCTAAGATCTATGCAGAGGATGAGACAGCCTCCCAGGTGAACCTGCCAAGACCCTGCATTTGTGAGTGAAGTTATCCTGGATGTGCCAGCCCCAGTCACCATCTAATTGCAGCTCAGCCTAGCTAGATAAACTGTGGGTCCAGTATAACATACAAACACAGGGGCCATTGTTCAAAAACTATTAGGAATTTCAAGCTAGCAACAGTAGAGTATTAAAACCAGCTGCAGGGTCCCTCGGAGTGTGGGGCCCCATGCAACTGCATGGGTTGTATGCCTTGAAGCCAGAACTGATTGCAAGCTCATAAGAGAGCCTTGCTGAAACCATGTGAAGCAGAAGGACTTCCCAACCAAGCACTGCCCAAATTCTTGAACCTCAGATTTGTGAACAAATAAAATAGTTATTATTTTGATTTAAACCACAAAGTCTTGGGGTGGTTTACTATATGGTGCAGAGAATAAAAACACATTGCATGGTCTGACTCTCATAGCATGGGGGACCTGTGAGAAGAGATAGGGACAGGTCAATGATTTGGGAGTCTCATAGTCCTGCCCCTGTCTGGGGCTCCAGGGCTCTAGGTTCTGGGGAGACAAGACCCTCCTATCTCATTGTCCACTCCTCTTACAGTGCGCTGCAGAATTTAGGTCCTCCATTCAGCCGGCGGTTTGTGAAGGTTGGGACTTGTTTGGAAACCTGGGCTCTGTCAGGTTTGTTTCATGAAGTAAGGTAGGAGAGTCACTTAGTTTCTCTGTGAAGTAGGATGATAAGCTCAGGGGCCATGACGCTACTCATGGAGGCACTATTTTTGCTTTTGCAAGTTCTATCCCCCCGGGGCGCCGTCCCTCCCCGGCTGCTGGAACTTAGCGCCTTTAGGAGGGGTGCAGCTTCTCGAAACCAACGGCCTAGGGACCAGGCCGACAGAGGCTGTCGTTTCTCGCATCGGGCAGCAGGGGGCGCGCGCAGACCGCGTGATGGGGCTCGGGATGCCAGGAGTCTCAGCCGGTCCCAGCCAAGGCTCTGAGAGGCAGCTGAGCCTCCAAAGAGATTCCTTGCACAGAAGCCTGCAAGTTAGGATCAGCTCGGCATGCAGAACACTCTGAAGCTCTGGGAGGTGGGACGGGTCGCTGTGTGCCCGCTGGTGGAGTCAAAGCTTCCTCATTTCAGAGGAGAACACGCATTCCCTCCCCGCCAGGAGAGTGTAGCCTCAGTTGCAGGTGACCCCACCAATGTCAAAACGAAAAAGACTACATTTCCCCTCTGTTCCCTTCCCGACTCTGGGGGCGCAGGGGAAGGGGACAAGGAAAACAACCCTTCCCCTGCGTAGTCACACGTGGGAAGTAGCAGTGTGTGGGGGGACTCATCTTCCCGCGCCCCCAGACCACAACCCTTCGCAGCCCAAGTGTGCTGCTGAGCAACACCCTTCTGTCCTGACAAGATGGGCTCATAGATGTTTCTTTTCTGGTTCCAAGACTAATATATACACGTGTGGCATAAAAATAAAACAATACTAAAATTACTATGAAGAAAATGAAAGCCCCTCCATAACCGCTAACAAAGTAACCACACTGTTAACGGCATTTTCCAGGTTTACTTTATTCCATGCATATACTAACATATCTATTTATTGTAATGATTTTTACAAAACTCACTGAATCAAACTGTAAAACTGTTGGTTAACTTGCTTTAGTTCTCAATCCATATTGCACACTTCACCATGTCAGTGTATACAAGCTCCACTTCATTGCTTGTACAGCTTGCAAATGGTGGGGCCAGCCCACCACCCATGGGCTTTAACATGGCTTCCCGTCCCCTTCGTGACAGGCATCCTGTGGACTCTGTGCTCCCTACAAGTTCTCCTCAGGAGAGATTCTGTACAATTGCTGGAATATGAGAGAGGTTCATTTTAATGTAGGCCAATGTAGCTGCATTGCCCTCAGCAGACTGTGGTGCCTGGTCAGCATGTCCAGCGTGAGGGCAAATTCCTGGTAGAGTTAGCCATGCATGGCTCTCAAGGTGAGGATTGAACCCCCCCAATTCTTGGAACCCCCCAATTCTTGGAACCCCCCAATTCTTGGAACCATGGCCCTTCAGGACATCCCAGCAGCTCATTAAAGGACTTAGGGGAGAGGAAGGGAGGGCCAAGGCAGGGGGGGCCACTGTTTGTTCAGTTCAGAAGTGACTAGCACAAGAAAAGCCTTTATAACTGCTCCAAGACGAGGGCTGATTACAAAGTGCTTTTTCCAATATCAGATGGTTTCACTTATAGGAAGAATGTAGGGGAACCAAATAAGGGACCAGGAAAAGAATAATTATATTAAATTAGAAAACAAAATTAAGAGGCAACTATTAGTCAGAGACACTCTGCAGGAAAGGGCCAGGGAGGGGATCAAACGGGCAGGGAATGTGATCTTACACAGGGGACTATGGTGATGGTGCACTGGTGAATTTTGCAGGGACTACACCCGAAAGGAGAAAGCATGCATTGTACAAAAGGAAGAATGATGTAAAATATATATATATATATAATTAAATTAAATTTAAAAATACACACACATACACACAAACAAACCACAAAGTGCTTTTTCCTCCTGGGGAACCATGATGGGGGTTGAGGCACCATGCCCAGGAACCAGTTGGAGTGAGGCACTGGGAGGGGAACTGTCACTCCTGAGAGAGTGAGCACAGGTGCCTGGGAGACCAACCCACTGGGCTTTCAAGCTCCAGCATCATCTGGAGGTGGGCACGGGGAGCAGATGCCATCTCAGGCCAAACCTATCAGCTCCACCAGAACATACAGCCTGTTTTTGAAGAAGGGAGAAGGCTCAGGAGTCCTTCAGAGGGATCCTGCGATGGAATCAGATGCAAAATTATTCAGTCTCTGAGCTGAAAAGCCTTGGAGGCTGGCTGTGCCAGGTGGGTGGGCAGGATGTGGACCCTTGGAGAAGCTGAGTAAAGACATGTTTGTAAGAATGATCATCCTGGTTTTTCCATGGTACCCAGAAAGAGGTTCCCAGGGCATTGTTCTGGGTTCCCATGGGAACTTAAAGGGAAACTTTGACACTGGCCAGAGACTTGAAGTCTTGCAGATGAGAGAGGAAGATGTCCGCAAATTCCTTGCAGCAAGAATCCACTTAAAGGGGCACCAAACTTGACCTTCAAATGGAACAGCCCATGTGCAAAAGGAAAAGTGGTGGCATCTACATCATGAATTTGAAGAGAAAGTGGGAGAAGCCTCTGCTGGCAGCCAGTGCCACTGTTGCCACTGATGCTATCAGTGTCATGTCACCCAGAAACACTGGTCAGTGAGCTGCTGCTGAAGTTTGCTGCTGCTGCCAGAGCTACTCTTATTGCTGGTCACTTGGAACCTTCACTAACCAGATCCCGGCAGCTTTCTAGCAGCCAAGATTTGGGATGGTTACTGACCCCAGGGCTGACCCCAGCCTCTCACAGAGGCTGCCCACCATTGCTCATGAAACACAAACCCTCTCCTGTGCTGTGTGGACATTGTCATCCCTGCGATTACAAGGGAGCACACCCAATGGGCCTTACGTGGTGGATGCTGTCCCAGGAAGTTCTGCACATGTGTGGCACCATCTCCCGTGAACACCCATGGGAGGTCATGCTTGACCTCTACTTCTACAAGAATCCTGAAGAGACTGACAGGAAGCTCAGGCTGCTGCTGAAACCGCTGCCACCACGGAGGAATTTCAGGGTGAATGGACAGCTCCAGCTCCTGAGTTTATGGCTACTCACCCTAGGGGGCTGCAGACTGGTCTGAAGGTGCAGTGCCCTCTGTGCCCTATAGCAGTTCCCTGGTGAAGACTGGTCTGCAGCTCCCCTGCCAGGCCACTGAATGGGGAAGGACAACCACTGAGTCCTCTTACGCTGTCCTTTCAGAGCCTTTAGCGGAAAATGGAAAGAAGGCTGATGGAAAAGAAAGTTTCTTTTAAAAGAAAAGAAAAGGATGATCAGTCTGCTTAGGAACAGGTAGGAGTACAGATTGAGGGGAGGGGCAAGGAAGGGCAGGAGGAGCTTTAGCTGGGGACCTGGCAGAGGCCAGTGTGGGGGTGTCTCAGGGCACCTTGTGAGAAGGTTTTCCAGGAGCCTTAGACTGTCCTTTTGATCTCTGGATCCCTGGAAGATCTGGCTTAAGACTCAACAGCTCCTCTGGGGCTGCTGGAAGCCTGGCAAAGGCTTGCTTCCCCCAGGTCTTGGGGGCGCTGACAGCATCAGTGCTGTTCCCTGGGCACTGGGGGCTTCTTCCTCCTTCTATGTGGGTTCAGGCCCTCAGCTGTGCCTGGCAGAGGGCTCTTCGCCCTTTACACCAACCCCTCCACCAGGCAGACAGAGAATTAGGGGTGCAGGGAGAGGGGAGCTTTCGAGCCCGCCTGGAGGGTGAATCCAGAGGGGTTGGAGGGGCCAGAGGAGTTGTGCCAGGCTTTCCTCCACTGGCCCTTCCTCAGCTACTCGCCCTCGTCAGCCAGCTCCGTGTCCTTCAGCCCGTGCTCCTCGGGTCCTGCAGTTTCCTGCGCCCTCCTTTTTCCCTCCGTTCCTTGTCATGATTTTGGGTGCAACTCAGTTTTGACGGAGTTGGCCCTCGGCGTGTAGGCCCATTCCGGACACCGTGCAGAATTCCTGCCACTGGAAGGAGGGGGCACCCATTGTTCCCCTGCCGGGGAGCTGCCTCCTCCAGCCGCCCCGACGGGGGAGCCCACGCCCCGCACCGCGCCTGCTGGCGGCCGAGCCTCCCCAGGGGCGGGCGGCCGGGCCTTCCCCCACGACCCTCCGCCGGCGGCCGCCCGGGCCTGTCGCCGCGGGCTGAATCGAGGGCGAGGGATTGAGGCGGCCGCCGTGTTTGCCCAGCGCCCGCCCCCGCCGCCGCGCGCCCTAATCTCCGATACACTTGCGAGTCGGCTCCCTGCCCCCGGGCCCCGCTCCCCAACACGCAGGCCGGGCGCGGCGGTGCATCCGAAATGCGGCATTTGAGTCGCGCGCTGGAGGAAAACTGTAATTGCCCTTCTCCGCCCCTAATCCTCCGACAGGGCCCCCCCCAGCCGGCTGTGGCCCACAGATTAGCGCGGGAGCCGCGGGCCGTGCGCGGAGCGCCCCACACCCCATCCCGGCCTAAGGGGCAGTCTGGACACGACACACCCCACCCTCAGCCCCCTCTGCACCCGAGTTCCGAGTTCCGCCGAGGTCTGTCCAGATGTGAGGGCCAAGAAGTCCTGGAACGGGCTCAGGAGATTGCCCGGGGAAAAATAGGGGTAGACGCGAGAGGGAACACGCGCCAACTTGCCAGGGCACACCCCAAACGAAGGGACAGGACACCCTAGACCTTGATGTTCTTACTGTGGCAAGAGAAGGTGTACAGAGGGTCCACGGCCGGAGCTGAGAGCCTACGATGGAGCTGGGAGTTGGGAGGTCCCTGTGTGCCCCCAAACCATCCTCATGGTCTCAATGCTAGGTGGTTAGCCTGCTCCTTGCGGCTGTCCCTCATCAGTCTTCAACCACTGAAGATGGGTGGGAGTTAAGAGTGCCTAGACCTCCCTGGTCTAGCTTGGCTCACACTTGGTTTCTCTGTGCAAGACCAATACCTGGTGCTGTGGCTTTCTGAGGTCCAGGGCCCAGGGCCCAGGGAGTTGGGGCTTCCTCTGACACCCTGAAGCCCAGGGAAGGAAAGCTAGGCTGGGGCAGAGGCTGGGCTAGTGTAAGTGTAAGTCTACAGAAACCAAACACAAAAACGTAGGAGAGAAATCAGGCTGTGACTAAGAGGATGTGATACCAAAGTAGACATCTCCGGGTACCTCCCCTAACACTCTTCAATGGGCCTGAGACTGGGATGAGGCAAGTGGGGGGCATCACCCCAAACACAGCTTAAGGAGGCACTCCCTCTCAAGGTTACACAAGTGCATGTCAGTACCCAAGAGAAGTGCCTCCTTTAATTTTGCACCCCAGGTACCTCCTTGCCTCACCTTACATCCAGGCCCCTGGCCTCAGGTAGCCTCAGTCATTGTCCTTAATCTGTTGATTTGTCACAGCCCCCACACCACCTTGACATCCTCATTATTCACTTGGTTGGTGCCAACTGTCTCCCAGCTGGGACAGAAGCTGAATGAGGCAGGGACCTCCTCCCTTGAAGTCCCTGCCAGATCCGTGTCTAGAGAGGCAGCGAGAGCTGAATAGATACATAGCAGGTGAATGAATAAGTGACAGTTTTCTCCCCATGCCTTATTCCTGGTTGAGGAGCAGGCGGTCCGAGTCACATGTGTCCTCAGTAACCGAGAAGGGCTGAAGCCAGGCTCCTGTGTCCTGGAACTCTGTCTGTGTACCCGGGCTATAGTATTTCCACTTCATGTTTAGTAATGGTGTCGGGCAAATCCTGAAGACACAGCTTTCTGCCTCATGCATGGAGTGTGGGTTGGTGGGGGCCTGTCAGCTTTCTCTTATCATACCAGATGCATGGCCACTAACTGCAATAAATGTGACTGTGCATGTGTGCGTGGGTGGGATTGTGTATGACATCTGTTGGGGGTGTGGGGGGTGTCGGCTGTGTATGAATGTGTGTGTGCCTGGGGAGGTGTGTGTGTGATGTGGTATCAGAGAAGGGTGTTATGGACTCTTGGATACCAGCATAGGTGGGGGGTGTTGGCTGGGTGTGTGTGTCTGCTGGGTGTGGGTGTGGATGTAGTATCTCCTGGGTTGAGTCTGTGTTTGAGGTGTCTGCTGAGGATGAGGGTGAGCGGTGTCTGTCAAGCATGCACATTTGGGCTGGCGCGTGTGTGTAAAGTCTGTGCTGTGTGCAGGTAGCTGCTGGGTATCTGCAGACTATCATGATGCTGCCTTCTGGATGGCTCTATGTAAAATGCCTGGTAATATTCTCCCCCTGATGACCATGTGCCTGGTCAGAGAGTGCTGCCCCTAGGTCTGGGCTGGCTACTGGGGCATTCACAGAGGGTCTGGGAAGTCTAATATCTCAGATAGTCAGGAAGCTGAGGGACAATAGTTACTGCTATGATCGGGGGCATGAAGACCCAGGCAGGGCTGGGTACTGCTGCAATAATGGGGCAGAGGCCAGTGCCTGGAGTCTCCAATCTTGTTGAATACATGTGGCAAGGCCCCATATATCACACAGGTTCCAGGCAAGGGAGGGCAGTGGACTCAAGCCGGGCAACAAATTCAGGCTCAGGATAATTTAGATTCAGGGGGAATCTGAATCTGGGAGAAGGCTGAGCTCAGATGGTTAGGGCATGGTAGAGAAGTAAGCCAGCTCTGGAAGTCCAGGTCTAGCCTATATGGTCCCCTTCTGGGTAGATGTAGCCCCATTGCAGAGCACAGGAATCAGTGCAGGAAGCAGGAGCTGGACCCACAAGGTCAGGTGCCCTTGTGCAATACACAATGTGCCCAACTGTACACAATGACCCTGGACCTTGGCCTGGGAACCTGCGACCTCTGCTTCTCAGGGGCTAAGCAGAGAGGATGTCCTCCTTAGGCTTTGGAGGAGAGGGATGGCCTGGCTGGCTGGGAAGGGGCTGGCTTTGGAGCAGGATAGATGGAGGCCTGTAGGCTGGGCTGATTGAATCCTGGGTTCTGGGCTGGCCTTCACAGTAAAGGTACAGTGGAAAGCACCAGCAATCTGGAAACTTCCCATTCAACAGAGGACCAGAATGGCCACTCAAATTAGTCATGGAAGACTTGGGATAGGAAAGAAAAGACAAAAAAGCAGAAGGCGGGTTGACCTAAAAGGGCACTCAGCAGGCTAGACAGTATGATAGAGTTGAGTGAAACCTCCCAAAAAGTGACAGGAATCACCAAGATGACTTACTCACTGGGCTTGTTACCTCGGATTCTTAACTCCTTTCTGGCCTCAGTTTTGTCATCTGATGCATTAAGGTTCTTTCCCCTGTGACTAATCACAGACAGAATTGGCCTGGCTTGGGACTGACCCAGATGAAGGTTGACACAAACTCTTGGCCTTGTTTGCAAGGGACACTGGGTGGGGGTGGAGAGCGTGGCGATAAGTATAGCATACCACCCCCCACCCCACTCCCCACCCCCACTGGAGATGCCCATGCAGAGCCCACATCCTGCTGGCTGGACCGCCCTCCCCGCCAGCACATATATGAACAAAGATGTGTGACTACGACAGGCTTTTAGCTCCAAGAAGGGTGGTATCTTTCTAAATTCTAGAATTAAATGTGGAGCCCTCATCTCTTGACTTCCAGATCTGGGAAACTCACGCAAACTTCAGAGCTGAGAGGACCATTTACTTTGGTTGCTGGGGCCTGGAGGACAGAGAAGGGCAAGAGGCAGGGAATTCCAGGGCTTTGGAGGTCAGAGAAAACGGAGGAGAGGAGCCAGTCAGCTGCCTCAGCACCCAGGCGGGAGGGGCAAGTGATGAACAAGATTCTCCACCCCTCAGTAAGACAAAAAAATTATTTCTCCTATTTCCTTCCCTGAGATTAATGATAAACTGTCTGTCCCCTAAAAGAAAATGATAAAGACTCTAATTTTACTTGGAGGCTTAGAAATGCCATTTCTACGCAAAACAGGGAGCCCATAATCAGACTTGAGCGGGGCAGAGCTTTGATAGAAAATGTTTTCCTCTCCCCTTCTATTTCCTCCCCTCCTTTCCCTCCCAAACCAAGATGCCCGACAGCTAAGAACAATGCTCAATAAAGTGAAATAATATTTTAGTCAAAATAGGCCAAGACTGCTCCCAGCCAACTGTAAATTAGCATTTTGAGGGCAAATATGCAGACAATTTGAGATAATGAAGGCTGATTATTCAATCCAATGAATGTTAACTAGGGAGCAGAGGCTCCTTGGCCTTATCTCACTCCCTTCGATTTATTTTTTTAATCGTTTCACATTTGAACTCTTTATTTGTTTCTGTTCTATGTGCCCCCTCCCTATTTGTCTCCCTCCCTCCCTCCCTGGCTAACCCCTTCCAGTACACACACACACACACACAGAATCTCCCTTTTTTCTCCCCCTCTTCCACCCCTGCCCAGACCACAGAGCACCACCAGAGATAGTCTGTCCACTTAGCCTTCTGCATGGCCTTGGGTCAGCTTAGTCAGGTGGGCAGGGCCCATGGAGCACCCACTGTGCACGGCCCTTTGTGGAGCTAGAGGGGGTGGGGTCCGATGTGCACTAAACAGACAACACAGGCCTACCACTCAGAGTTTAGAACAGGACTGGGTACAGGATATGGGGCAGTCACGGACTTTTATAAAGAAATGTGGGGAGTGGATTTTTATAAAGAAGTGTGGACGAAGCCTGGGAATCAGGGGATACAGAGGAAACCCAAAACAATGGGAGGAATACCTTTCAAGATCTGCAACCTTCCCTTTCTGAAAGATCCTTGGGGAGCCCCCCAGGTCCGAATCATGGAAACTGTTCTTAAACTATTCTTCATTCCAGGCAAGATTATTTTCATGATTTGGGGGACCGGCTACAAAGTGAAACTGCAAAGCCCCTTGTTAAACAAATTACTGATAATTTCAAGGTGGTGATGACAGCGCATTAAGCCAATAATGCCCTGTCCTTCTTTTGAGCAGGAACCAGGCAATTGTGCCATCCATACCCATGCAGCTGGCCCTGGCCAGGTAGAGGTAACCTCAGAAAGTTTTCTAGAGGGGAAATGAAGCTGTTTTCCAGTGAGGGGTGCTTCCTGAGACTCTGGGGAGTGTCCTTAGTAGACCAGGGCTAGTGTCTGGAGGTGGGGATGGTGCTTGGTAGGAACCCCCAGCTCCTTAATAACTATCAGCACTGCTGTGTCTCCCCTTGGCAGTGCCTATCCTCCAGCCTGGAATAATGTTTACTTGGTGGTGGAGAGATAGCTCCCATCTGGGTGAAGGTCCCTCCACTATGCTGATGGCGCCTGGGTCTCAGCCCCACTCTTGCCCTCATCAGCCCCTGCCTCCTGGTTCCTGACTGTTCCCTGTGGGCTCTGCCCAGAGCCAGCCCTGCAGCTCTGCTTCCCTCAGTACCCATTGAGTGCCCTCATGGGGAGTACAGAAGAAGTCTCTGCTAAGCTTGGCCTGGCCTCACCCTTTCTCTGTCCTACTCAGTGTGCCACACCTCACCAACCCTCCTGCATATGGCCACCCACCTTCACCTGCTCCAATCTCTTGGTGCCTCTGCTCATGCGGGCTCCTCACTTGGGGAGGGGGGGGTCTTTCTTCAACCTTCCCACCTCTTATCACACCCAGCCAAAGAGCTCTGGTGTCAAACAGCTCTGGCACTATGCCAGCGTGTGCTGCTATAGGGTGACCTTTGTGGATGTACATGCAGTCAGCTCACTGCTCGGAGTGGCCCCTCGCGCTAGCCCATAGGGGAGGGCTACCATCTCACAGCTACTGTAGCATGTGGCATTCTCATCACACAGTATGACCACCGGGGTCAGGGCAGAATTCTTCTGGAAATCATTCCTGGGTGTTCAGGTTAGAAACCTTTATTCTGGCTCTTCCAACAAATTTGAAAGCACCCAGTTATCTTTTTAAAGTCTCTCCTTGGAGATAGTCTGTCCACTTAGCCTTCTGCATGGCCTTGGGATTTTTTACACAGAGACTGGTAAGTATAGGTGCAAACCAGACCCTCTTTCTCCTATATGCTCATGCACAGCAGCCAACATGGGTTTCCCTGTCCTGAAGAAAGAAAGCCTCCTTCACACAGCAGACCCACACCAAGACCAACCTCTGTGCTGAGCTGCTCTGCCCCAGTGCTCATGGCCTGTTTGCACCAGCATTCATGTCCGGCCCTCCCCCAGTCTGTCCTTATGCAGGGAGCTGATCCCTGTGAATTGTGTTTCCCAGGTTACCTTGCCCACTGGTTTCCTGTTGGGTACAACCAATGTGAGACACTGGTGCTGGGAAATTATAGGGTGGATGGAGGGAAAAGGCCAGAATACAGCCCTCTGTATTTGTCTTTCTGTCTTTGGTAGTGTCTATTCTGTGCTGCCAACTTCTGCCAGGCAGTGCCTGTGCCCCAAATTGCTTCCAGCTGTTGGCCCCTCCAAGGTATGGCTTTGACCTGGCAGCCCCAACTCTGACTCTGGTAAACACCATCTCCTCCCTCAGATTGTTACGTGTCCTGCACTTGTTAACATTTGAGTCTCCTCATCTCCTGTTTCACCTCTTCAGTGCTCAGAGGAGAGCCCTCTGTAGCAAGCTACCTGGTGTGGCGGCCTTTCCTGCCATGGCATTCCTCAGACATGTGGTGGTGGGGCTGAGCTGTCTCCTCGTGGACACAGCTTGTCTCAGGGGCTTGCCCAGGCAGCTTATTCTGGACTAGCCTGCAGAAACATCTGGGCAGAGTCCTTCTGGGTCCCCTTCCCCAGCTGGGGATGGGGGGCGAGGGAGGAACCAGGGTGAATGGCAGCTCTCGCCAACACCTCACTCTTCTCTTCTCGACATGTTTACTCACAGGCTGTCTGGAAAGTGAGAATCCTCCTTAATGGATGTTTCACCCAATTAAATAATTAACTCTGAGTGTTGCTAAGCATCCTCGGCAAATGTCTTCCAGTCCTGGAGGCTCCCTCATGCCAGGCTGTGGTTGCTGCCAGCTAGGCCTGGCCAATGCCGAACTGAGAGAGGATGTTGGGAGGAGCCAGGGGCAGGACATGAGTGCACTGGAGAGAAGGGAGGGCTGAGACTCGTAGAGGAGGCAGCAGACTTCTGGAGTCTTTCCAGTTAGACCTGCACAATTCACCCTCCACCTCATTCTCTCTTTTCCTCACTGCTCAACTCTTACCCCTTCAAGGTAAGGGAACAAGAGAGAAGCAGGCTTCTCCCTCGGGTGTGCTCTCAGTTATGGGAAAAGAGCTGAGCTGCCCTCCCCCCTACAGCAGGCAGGCTGCGAATGCTATGTTCATTCATATCGTGGAATATGACTCAGCCCTTAAGAGGAGTGTGATACATTGACATGTATAGGCAGGAAAAATTCTCTAAGATATTGTGAGTGAAAAAAAAAATGCAGATGTCAGGACGTACAGTTTGATCTTATATGAATAAAAATAGCATACACATATTCATCTATACTGTCCATCTATGGAAAGAGGGCTAGAAGGAAGGAGCCCGGACGTCCTTGGGTTGACCTCTGTGCCTGGAAGTGGAGTGAGGAGAAGGCGACTGTTCTCATTTTACTCTCTACATGGCTGAAATGCTTGACTCTTACAACCAAAATACCTTCTTTTATCATGTCTATAATTAAAGCAAAAATATAGTGAGGAACAATACTGTTAGGGAAAAGAAGGAAACAGCTATGTTTAAAAAAATGGCACAGGGGAGGATGTAGGAGTTACGGTAAATTAAAAAAAAAATAGATACTTAACTCCAGGGAGTCTGGAGTCTATTTTGGGGGTGGTGTGTGCTCTTTGGCCTTTAGTTGGGGATATGGACTATACCATCAAGCTCACCTACTTGAGGGCTTTCACCAGGCCATGCTGGCTTCCATGCGGATTTGGATATCCACTCTTGAGGCCGCTTCCATGGCCCCCACCTGTTCAGACTGGACCTTCTCCAAGTCCACGTTGGCTGTCCCCAAGCTCAACCCGTGAGAAGTCACTGCCTCTTCAGCCAGCAGCTGCACGGAGGAATCTGCATTCACCTCGCTGGTGATCATGGTGTTTTGGGGGGTGTGGTGCTGTCCTTAGCACACTCACAACCACCAGACCCGCGGGAACTGCAGGGAGGCACGGGGCAGCCAGGATGCCCAGGGATCCTGTCTGTGTGGGCACGTCTATCTCCTGGACATCGGGGCCTTTGAAGGACACCTGTGCGGAGAGGTGAAGGTGAAGGGCAGAGGTGCGGGCCGGCCTCAGTCTCCTGGAATCATGATTCTTAAATCAGTACTTTCCATTTTGACTTTAAGTCATAGAGAAAAATAGGTTCTCAGCAGACCATACTACTCACATGTAGAATATATTTGAAACAAAATGTCCATAAAATGATGTTTACATTTAGTTTGACATCATGCATGTCATACTTTTCTAATTTTCCCTTAAAAAGTACTGGTTGTGACCCTCTAAATAGATTTGATGAGCATTAATGGGTTCCAAACTACAGCTTGGAAAGACACTGCCCAAACTGGGGCTTTGGAACCCTCTAAGGAAAGGCTTGGAGGTCAAGGGAGGAACCCTGGCGGGTAGCTCTGTCTCCCTGAGGGGGCAGAGGGAGACGTTATTCGAAGCATGGCCACTGGGTGGCACCACTGACTGCATTTGCCACCAACTCAAGGGGCAGCCCACAGATTTATCTTTAAACCATTAGGAGCCAGAACTGAACCACTGCCTACCTGCTACGCCACCTCCAGGGGCCTGGGAACTGAAAGGCATTACAGGCTGACCCCCAAATAGAAAAAAAATAAAAAGAACACCAAAAGAGGCCCCTGAGAGACCCAGACCCTGGCCCCCACTGGGGTTGTCTAGTCTTAAGAATGGAATCTAATCCCACCCAGCTTCAAACTCAACTCTCCACTAGCTGTGTGGACTTGGAAGAGTTCCTCAACCTCTCCATGTCTCAGTTCCTTCACCTGCAAATGGGCATGGATAATACAATCTCTTTCCCTCAAGGAGTTGTAAAAATGAAATGAGTTAACATGCACAAGGCGGTAAGTGCGTTGCCTGCAGTCAGTAGTGTAAGCTATTACTGTTATGCTGCTTTTCCTCCTGACTGCTCCCTCTCAGAGGTGGGGCGGAAAGTGCTTTAGAGGTCAATTAACTGTAGAAATGAATGAAATGAAACCCGTGAGAGCACATTTCCACTCTTCCCTGGGCAGGGCAGTGGGCTGGAGCGGGAGGTGGAGTGTGGCTGATGAGGCTGATAAGCCACGACTCCCTTTTCCTTGTGACCTACCCTGAGGCCTGGCCTCCCTGACTCACCAAACACCCCCCCCCCCTTTTTCACCCCACCCCGACCTGTCTCACCATTACTGAACCTCACAGGGCGAGGCGGGAGAGATAGACCCTGACTCATAAACCCTGCCATGGCTCACATCACCCTCTGAGAAGGGGGGTGACAAGGCTCTTCCCTCCTCTGCACCTTGGACGCCCCCTCTCCCCAGTCCCTCTAGGCCGGGCTTCTGCCCAAGGCCACCTCTTCCCCACCTCTCACCCATGGCAGCTCTCCCTCCTGTGTTCTCAGGTCCTGCTACAAAGCACCCTTGAAGCTCCCCACACCCCTTTCCTGACCTGACTCCTTCGCAGGCCAGGCCTGTGTCAGCCATTGCTGGGCCTGGGGGACAGCACCTTCAACCTCTGACTTCAAGTTTAGTCATTTTCTATTTATCAGGGAATGATGTTTATTTAGAAACCTGAAAACACCCCAAAGTATAAAAGGTAACCTTTAAAATGATCACATTTCTTTTGGAATTGTCTCAATAGAATTGAGGCAAGTGGGACCTCCCTGGTGGTGCAGGTGGTTGAGCGCCGCACTGTGAAGCTGTCCGCAGCCTCTGCAGCGCAGGTTTCATCCTGGCCGGCCGGGGAGAATCCCACATGGCAC